>NC_136061.1:510969057-512169057 GCF_964261635.1 Lissotriton helveticus | reverse complement strand
GCACCCTGTTCGGGTCTCGGTTACTGCCCTCTGAGTACCCCTGCATCTCCTGGAGACCCGAACCCCATTGCTGGTTCTCCGCTGCCCTGCCGCTGTGTCCCGGGGGCTGAGAGCGATACCTGGCGAAGCGGGAGCTGGCTGCCCGCGCAAACGAGCCACGGCGGAGAGCTGCCGATTGTGGCCGCGGCTCGACTGAGGAAGGCTGTGCGCTGGGGCTGCACTACGAGAAGCGCCCGGGAGATGCCTGAGTGTGAGTGGTGCTAACCTGGGTCTTGCGGCAGTGCCCTGGAGGAGGCGGAGTGGCGGAGGCCCGGAGCGGGTGGGGCGCGCCACCCGGCCCCGCGATCCATGCGAGACCGAGGCTTGTGGCCTAGACGTGCCGGAGGTTGCTGCCGGGAAAAGGGATCTGCCCTGACGCTCGGCTCTCTCGGCCGGGAGCCGGGGCTGAGGAGTGTGACGGTGGCTGGCCTGCTGAGGTTGGGGGTGTTCCCGTGGAGCTGCTTCCCACTACCCGGGTGGACGGAGACCGAGCCCGGAGGAGGACAAGTGAGTGGAGCCGAGGTAGGCCCTGACTGCGAGACCCTGCACGCGAGCTGCCTGTCCTGCCGCCGGGCTTCTAGAGCCCACAGAGCCTGCTGCTACCTGCGGGCCCCCCCCTTGGGGTGTTGAATCGATTGGCCTGCTAGGCCCCGGAGGCTGAGGCTGCCTGTCCTGGACTGTGCAGGCCCCCCCTCCTGCTAAAACGGACTTGGGCATTCTAGAACTGCGTAGACCATCGTGGGGCCGGATCTCTGAGGCCTGCGAGTGCATTCCTGGTGGACACTGGTGGGACACGCGGCGCCCCGGTACTGCACGGCTCTGTCCCGCCCTTTCCCCCAAATCGGCAGACGGCCGGTGCCGTAAGGTGCCCCCCCACTCATAGCGACGAAGGGCTGCCAGTGGGGACCCCCCCTGTGCCGCGTCCCAAAACTCGGAGGCCCTAGAGGGTCGTAAGACAGTTGTGCTTGTCTGGGGCCCAGTGATCCACGTGTGTGTTTGGGCCTGCTTACTAGAACGCTCCAGCGGCCTTTCCTAGTCGCGCAGACATCCCGCAGAACGGAGGCCTACGAGGTTCGACCATGGCGACGGCTAGGGTGAGGAAAGATAAGCCGGCAAGGACAGCGCGACGAAAGGACACCGCGTCCCCGGTAGCTAACAAATCTCCTACCCGGGACCTAGCGGAGGAACCTGCGACCAAAGCCTTCATGCTGGATCTCTTTGCAGCCATCAAGGAAGACATTGCAGGACTGCGCACGCAGCTGGCTGCGGACCTGAGGGAGGTCCGAAGAGACGTGGACGACATAGGAGAGCTGGTGGCCACGCTGGAGGAGCACGACCTGGGGACGGCGGGCGATATTCATCAGCTCCAGCAGGATGTTATCCGGCTCACCGAGCAGAACCTCGACCTACAAGCACATGCGGAGGACTTGGAGAACCAGTCCCGCCACAATAACATCCGAATCAGAGCGGTGCCATGGAAGGGAGAGGGGTCCGATCTACGGGAGGACATAGAGGCCCTCTTCAAACAGGTCCTGCAGGACGAGGAGATCTCGGACATCCGCATGGACAGAGTGCATCGGGTGGGTCTACCGAGAGGAGCAAAGGTGCCGCCGCCGGACATTCTTGTCTGCGTGCATGACTTTCAATTGAAGGAACGTATCCTCAGAATGGCGCGTGATGCTGGCCCTCTGCAGTTCCGTGGGCACAATCCGATGCTATACCAGGACCTGGCGGCGTCAACACTGCAGAAGCGTAGGGACTTCAAGCCAGCCAAGTCCTACCTGCGGGAGCACGGCCTAGCATACATGTGGGGTCACCCGTTACGCCTCATTTTCCGCTGGCAGAACAAACTGGTGCAGATACGATCACTTGCGGAGGCCATGGATCTCCTAGAACGCACGGAGACGGCGGACGGGATCAATACTCCCAGGCGGAGAAGATGATCGACGGACTGGCAGACAGTGGGACGCCCTGCAACCAAGAAACGACCCGACCCCTCAATATGCCTCCAGGAGAGGGGTGCAGCTTTGGCCTCCGTGGTCTTGGTCATCGAGGCGATCCCGGATGATATCTCGGAGGCACCTTGAGGCCCGAAAGGGTACATCGCTGGCGTCGGAGGGAGCCGTTCCCTGAAGGTACTCTAGTATGTCCTGCTGGATGAGTGAGTCCCGTATCGGGAACTGGAAGACTGTGGACTGGTTCCTACCCCCTATGCCCTTGTGGCCTGTACTACGAACTTTCGTACTTCACTATGTTCTTTTCCTGCTTATGTTTGGTTCTGTTTCGGGGGGGTTCAGTGTGTGTGCGGGGGGGTTAGGGGGAGTGAGTGAAGGGGGGGACGCCGCATCAAACCTAGACCGCTTCTGGGTGGCTGTGCATTACCGCCTCTGTCTCGTATGCTGGGGAGTACATGTGCTGGACGTGTTGTCAGGGGACACTTTGCTTCTGACTCTGTATGGGCCGCATTAGCTGCTGATCTTGTTGACCTGGGATGGCTAGGGAGCTGAAAGTGGTGAGTATCAATGTTCGGGGGCTCAACAATCCAGTGAAACGCTCCGCAGTCCTATCGCTCCTTGAACAAACTGGGGGGGATGTATGCCTCCTGCAGGAGACGCATCTCCTGCATAAGGATGAGCGTAGAATGCGCGACAGGAGGTTTCCCCTACAGCTATGGTCCTCAGGCCCGGTGAAGAAGAACGGAGTTGCCCTCCTCTTCAGCGCCCGGACACGTTGTAGAATCCTGACCCACCTGGTAGACATACGGGGGAGATTTTTGGCGGTGCGGGTGCAATGGGGGATGCGACCTTCACTATTGGCTCCATGTACGCGCCTAGTACACAGCAGGAGCCCTTCCTGCGTGCAGCCCTAGCCCAGGTTCTTGCTTCCCCCGATGCTTTTCTCCTAGTGGGAGGGGATTTTAATCTTGTAAAGAACGTGACCCTCGACAGGTCGGTGTATAGACTGCATAATTCGGGGTCCTGGTCGACAGAAAATGTAAATGTAAATTGATACTTGTATAGCGCACTACTCACCCGCAAGGGGAAGCAGTGGTTGGTAGATGGCAGTTTGCATGACGTATGGCGGCTACAACACCCCCAAGAGCACGAATACACTTATTACTCGGCTGCACATCAGACATATGCGCGCTTGGACCACTTTCTGGCTTCCTCTGCACTGCTACCCCACCTCCACGATGCGGATATTGCCCCTCGCTCCCTCTCGGACCACGCGCCCCTCATGATCCTGTTTACCCTTAGCGGCACGCGCCCTCCTGCAGCTGGCTGGCGACTGCGCGACTCCATGCTCCGCGCTGACTCTGTAGTGGGACAGATTAGGGACACTATCACACATTACTTTGCTGAGAATCCCATTGGAGAAACGGCGATACCGTCGTTTGGGAGGCACTGAAACTGGAGGTTAGGGGGGACTTCATTGCTTTAGCCGCCACGTACTCCAAGCTTAGGAGGGACAAGAGGGAAGAGCTAGAGGGAGAGGTGCGGGGTTTAGAATCTATCCATAAGCGCACGGGCGCCCGCAGGGTCTGGAGAGAGTTGGAGACTAAGCGATGCATGCTGAAGCATTTGGATCAGGACAGGGCGGAATATGCGCTGCTGCGCTTGCGTGATAAGTTTTACCTGAGCGGGGACAAGGGGGGCAAGATGATGGCGTACCGCCTCCGGGCCAAGACCCAGGCTCGGGCCATCGCCGATATCCGTGATCACCAAGGTGTGTCGCACACCACTGACTCTGAGGTAGTAGCAGCCTTTTGCCACTTCTACCAGAGCTTGTACATGGAGGAGGGTACGACGTTTGCAGATTGCGACCTGTACATTGAGGCGGCGGGCATTACCCCCCTGCTGGAGACAGCTGTCGAGGACCTGGACGTGGAGATCCGAGTGGAGGATGTTATCTCCGCCATAGCCCGGCTTAAACTAGCTAAATCTCCTGGCCCTGATGGCTTCTCGGCGCTTTTTTACAAAACCTTTTGCCGGGAACTGGCTCCGTTCCTGACCCGCCTGTTTAATTCTTTCCTTGAGACTGGCTCGGTCACGCCCTCTATGTCCGACGCTGCCATAACGGTCATACTTAAACCTGGCAAGGACCCTGCTGATTGTAGCTCCTATCGGCCAATCTCTCTCCTGAACATTGATGCCAAACTCTTGGCGGGCATTCTGGCGGCTCGACTCAGCCCCCTTATGGATGGCGTGATTGAGCCAGACCAATCGGGCTTGGTCCCTACCCGCCAAGGAGGTGACAACTCCAAAAGATTGTTGCATCTACTAGATGGGGTCCATCGCGCGAAGACTCAGGCCTTCCTCCTATCCATCGACGCGGAGAAGGCCTTTGATAGGGTCGAGTGGGGGTTCCTCTTCCGAGTGCTGCAAGCGTATGGCCTCGGAGGTAATTTCTTGCGTTGGATTCAGGCCCTGTATGCGTCTCCGAAGGCGGTAGTGCGGGTCAATGGTTGTAGATCGTCTCCCTTTTCCATCACAAGAGGGACGCGACAGGGTTGCCCCCTCTCGCCGCTCCTATTTGCGTTTTATATGGAGCCCTTCGCCCAGCGAGTCAAAGCCCACCCTGACATTATGGGCATTAAATTTGGAGCCGACGAATACAAAATAAGTCTGTATGCAGATGATGTCATTCTAGCTCTGCAAGATCCTGCTCCCTCTCTGCGACGACTTACTGCGGAAATTCAGGCTTTCCACGACATAGCTGGCTTTAAGGTCAATTTCTCTAAATCGGAGATCCTTAACATCTCTGTCCCTTCGGATGAAGTCGCTGAACTACAACAGGACTTTGGCTTCAGGTGGGCGCAATCTGACATCACGTACTTGGGTATCCGTCTTGCGTCGACTGTACCTCGGACACTCTCCTTGAATTATACTAACCTGATAGAACAGACCGCCAAATCTATCTCGCATGGTCGCGCCTTAACCTGTCGTGGTTGGGCAGATTGGCGGCCATTAAAATGACTCTTTTGCCCAGAATACTGTATCTCTTCCAGATGCTCCCCCTCACACCTCCGACGGGAGCTCTAAAGAAACTCCAGGGCTTGTTGAGCAGGTTTTTTTGGGACAATAAGCGCCCCCGAGTGGCGTTTACGACAACTACCCTCCCAAAAGCGGCGGGCGGCTTGGGCTTCCCTCACCTCGTGGCCTATTTTCAAGCCACCTGCCTACGATACGTGGTTGAGTGGAACAGACCGGAGTCGAGTAAACACTGGTTGTTCATGGATCAGACCGTTGCGGGCTGCAATATCTGGCGGGAACTCTGGCAGCCTCGCAAGTGTAGGGCGTGGGGGCTATACTCCTTGCCTGTGACGTCACCAACGCTTAGAGCTTGGGATCAGTTACCGCTCCGTAAGGGCTGGACGACTTTCCCCTCGCCCATGACACCAATTGTGGACAATCCCGCCTTCCCCCCTGGTCTTGCTTTGCCGGTCTTCCATCGCTGGCGAGAGAAGGACTGTAAACGCGTGGGAATGCTTTTTGATCTCGAGGGTCTCGTCCCCTTCGCGGAGCTGCGCTCCCAACACTCCCTAATGGAGACGTCGGATAGCTTTGCCTACGCACAAGTGGCACATTGGGTGACGCACCCGACCAACATGGCATCGATGTCGCGCCCCCTTACGACCTTCGAGCAATGGCTTATGCCTAAGAAGAACGAACGGCGCCTTATCTGAGCTTTATTCCATGATTTTGCGTGATCCGCGAAAGCAGCGAACAAAAGCGCAGGTGCGGAGGGAGGTGGAACTTGGGCGCCCGCTCTCGCATAAGGAGTGGGAGCAGGTGTTCTATCACGCACACCACACGACAGCTAACACAGCGGGTGCGGATTCGGCATATAAGCTGGCGACTTACTGGTACTATACACCACAGCGCGTAGCATCCTGGGACAAGGCCAAATCTAGTCTCTGCTGGAGAGGTTGCGGCATGTCGGGCACTCTCTTACACTTGCTGTGGCATTGCCCCAATTTGGAACGGTACTGGAAGATGGTGTTCGATGAACTAGATGCTGCATTCCAAATCTCGTTGCCCAGACTCCCAGAGCATGCGCTGCTAGGCCTTCCGTCCCCTAACTGTTTCCCTCTGCGCACCCCACTAGGCTGACAAATCGAATTGGGGCTGTTGTCTGCGTGGAAGGTCCTGCTGGCGCACTGGGGTTCTCCTGATGCCCCGGAGATGCGCGATTGGTTGATGCGCCTGTGGCATACACTGGTGATGGAGCGCCTTTCACTTGATGTGGATGGTAGAGGGTCTAAATACACTACCTGTGGGCTCCCTCACTGCGGCTCCAGTCCAAAGAGATTCGAGAAGTTACATGCCTAAAGTACCTGCAGGTCCTACAGCTTATTCCTTTAGATCCGGAGGGTGCTGTACCAGGACCCTAGCCTTTTGGGATGGATATGCCTAGGTCGGGGGGTTGGATGTGTTGCTCTTTTCGTGGCTGATGGTTGATGCGGCGGGGGTGGGCGGGTGGATGGATTTGGGGGGGCTTGGACAGGGGGGGTTGGGTGGAGGGTGGGGTGAGAGGTGTTTTCTCTTGTTTTCCTATTCTGTTTTTGTGGATTTTCCTCTCCTCAGAAAATTGCGGATCCCGCTGTGCCGGTGGGGTGTGCCTTAGGCTTTTACAACGCAGGACCGCCCTCCGGGCTGTAGGTCCGACTGCTGTGTTTAATTACTACTTGCTTATGCCCTGCCGGCGAGTCGATGTAGGCAGCTGGGCTGTGAATGTTGCTAACTGGGCGCATAATAAAAAAATTTTGATTCTAAAAAGAAACATAAACCTTAAACTTTGGGGGATGGAGATGGAATGGTCACCAAAAATTCTGGCAAGTGCTCGGGGCCCCGCAGCTGAACCATAACCTCTTTTTCTATCACCAGTAAGTTTGAGAGAGTTGCCTTCCATCCAGGAGGCAATCCATCTGAGACCGAGGTTGAGAGACTTAGAGTTATGTCCCTCTGGAGACGAGAGAGAGAACACAGCTCCTCACTATGTCCACAAGAGGGGGCATGTAAAGATTAAGCAACAAGGGGCTAAGCACCGAGCCTTGAGGCACACCATGGATCAGGGCACTAGTCTCAGATCTAGTCTCAGAAGAAAATAATTGAAATGATCCATCCTTCAAGAAAAAGGTCAGCCAAGCTAGGGCTGTTTCCTCAAGGCCAGATGTCCTCAGTCTGTTCACATGGATGGGATGGGACACACCAATGCCCTCTTAACTACAAACTGCCCTATACATTCTCGGAAATGTTAAGCCGTATCTTAAACATGTCTTCTACGAGTGGTATTGTACATCTATTTAAGAACGTATGTTCTGGACTGTTAGTACCCCTTAATGCAGCCCTAGGAACATTTCCAAACTTTGTGGACTCTGTGTTTGACAGATATCCCTCCTTGCGGGAATACTATTTTTGCTCCTTCTGCTACGATATGGCAAGCCAAATCACCAGCGCCACTCCAAGCACCATAGAGAGAGCTCTATTGTAGATGAAGTGTCGTGAGCGCATCATCCACATTTTGGGATTAACTTGTTTACAAGAAATAAATACCACATGATTTCTGTAATTCAGACCTATCTGGCAAGATTGCATCTTACCTGTTCTACTTTGCCTGCTATGCGGAGAAGAATGCATGCTAGACATCTGTCTAACACTCCAATCAGTCATGCCAACAGATGTTGATACTTTGCTGGACCCGGTAATGGCTCATGCGCGGTGTTGTCCCCAGCGGCTACCAATTCTGATAATGGCATTCATTGAGAATTCACTGATGCAAAATGCTGATGCTGAGGTACGAGGGGAAACTACAAGCATGCAGGTAACATCCAATACGAACATTGCTAATGCGACCAATGCTGAAAGCGATGCTTCACATTTATGTGCGGTTAATCTTCTAAACGAGGTAATCCAACTGTCACCTACAATGATAGACAACTTTTTTACAGGCTTAGAAGATTTCATGTTTTCCCCAGGCACTAACACTGACTTTTGAGCACACAGTGTTCTGAGAGACTTTTGAATTTGACCTTAATTTTTTGAAAACAACAAAGTTTTTCCTATGATTAATTTATTTTTCCAAATTTGTATTTTTTATTTTTTGGCACAAGTAATCTGATTAAAGTAGAACTATTCATAGAGAACAAGAATTCTTTGAATACTTCTAACCGACAATATTTGACCTTGTCCACATACAAACAGTTTAATGTAATCTGACATGAAATGGTTTCGGCCTTTTTTCTTCTGTACTTACGAGCCATTTCATAAATGTATATTTTCATGCTTCATTCATTTAGCATTCGAATGTCAATATATGTATAGAATGAAACATTGCTTTAATGCATACAGCACCAATGCATCTTCTATGTGTCCAACCAGTTCTAATGCGTTTTTATGTATTTCGGGTGGGTTTTTCACTCTTCATGTGTAGATATGATTTAGAATTTAGTAACATCGTACATAAGAAAGTGGAGTGGGTGTTGTGTGCGATTATAGATTCCGAATGAATATCCCAGTTCATGCCCTTATATAGGTATAATTCACATTGCCCTTATATAGGCATAGAAATCCAGTCCTTATTTAGGCATAGCTCATGCTACCCAAATATAGGCATGGCTACTTCCATCCGTTCATCTACGTCACAACGATTTCTTGGAAAACCAGACTCTTAAGCCGTTAGGAACATCCCCTTGCCTGGATATTGATATCTCCAAGAACTCATTATTATGCATGAACAACTATTCCTTTTGGGTTCATTCATGACCTTCATATGCCTGACTTTTACGTCAATACTGGCTTCGTTTCTACAGAGTTACATAGAAATAGAGAGACGGGCGTTTCAATAGAAGGGGTTTATTGAACAGTCTTATTTCTCATGCAAGAGATATAAACTGCTACAATTGTTAGACAGAATGCGAAGTATAATGTATACAGTGTGAACAGTAATACAAAGTAATACTGTAATAGCATTGTCTGTTGCTATAACATATATAAAAATACATACAAAAATAACACAGGCTAAAAATAGTCAAGTGGTGCTTCTAAAATACGCCTACCCCAATGTACCTAACCTAGGTCTAGTACCAGGGAAGAAGTAGGTGCTGTTTAGCATTAGTTTTAGTTCTGACAAGAATTGCCAAAGGTTTCTCTAGGTTCTAATCAGCTCCATACCTTAGAATGAGAGAGGTTGGTATCTCTTTCACAGAACTCGATTTCCCAACACCCCACAAGGGGAGTCAGAAACACTGGAGCTGGATTCTCGGCAGGAGGAGGTTAGCGTCTTGTCAGTGCTTCAGCTGTAGCGAGCTGCTTCATGCTGCGTCGTGCAAGTAGGTAGTCGAACTGCACCAAGCCACACCGTGCTTTGCCACAGCAAGTGAAGTTATATTTATACCTTGAAGGTGCTTAGGAATGCCAGTATTGACGTAAAAGTCGGGCATTTGAACGAATGAATGAATATGAATAGGACTGAGGTCAGTATGTCTCTATCGAGTATACTAAACTTATTTGTGTGTGTGCCAGTTAACTCAAAGGTCACTAGAAACTTTCTCGAATAAACAAGAAGGGATTAGTCTCTGATAACCGTATAAACATGACAACTTTGTTTCCCCTAGGCCCAGAACAATATCTTCAGAGTTGTGGAAACAATAGATAACTATTTCACTCAGTCAATCCGGGCCGTCCTCCATGTGCGGTAGTGGCTAGGCTGCTCCATTTTCAGGATCGGGACTTGTTATTAAGGAAAGCCGCTCCGATGGCCCCTTTACAGGAGAGAACAGTAAAGTTTCCCTCCTTTCCGACTTTACACTGGAGACACTACTCGAGGAAAGCATCCAGTACTCGTTAATGTTTGCTGCCTGGCTCAAGATCATGCTGGACGGGAAAATGTTCTTCTGTGAGGACCCGCAACATGCCTGGGACGGGATTGAATTGTATACATCGGAAGGTGCCCCCAAGCCAAGCTGCGTATTGTGCGACAGGTGTCTGGATCAGAACTTCCGGAGAAGAGACTGAGACACCAGAAGAATCGAAGGGAGTCCAAATGACCGAGCCCATCTCAGAGGGCGACGGAAAGGGCAGAAGCGCTGGCAGCAGTGGCACACCTGCTGCGAGGCAGGGGATCATCCTCGGAGAAGGACTCAGAGGCCAAATATGGAGAAGAAGAAACTGACTCTGCTGTGTCACAGGCCAAGAATGATGATATGCCGAAGGTGATCCCGCAGACGGCGGATGAGCTTGTGGACTAAAGTGACCCTGGAGGGATCTCTGGCTTGGACCTTTGTGATTTGATATAGGTACCACCAGGTATGTAGCTATTGTCACGGGGTATAAGTTTGGGCAGCTGACCGTCGCCAGGCAGCCCTCGGGATGGGGAGTTTATTTGTTGGGGTTGTTGATACATGCAGGGGAGACCAGGGCAGTTCCGAGTTTGGTGTTGGGATGGGGGGTTGTGGGGACATGCTCTGACTTCTCATGGCGGGGTCTAATGGGGAGTATAAATTCATGACTTGGAACATCAGGGGATGGGATCGCCCTCTAAGAGATACAATAGATTGAATTACATTAAGCGACGGGAGGAACATGTGGTTTTGCTGCAAGAAACCCACCTATGGAGGTTGCTCACCTGAGGCGTAGATGGAGGGGTCAGCTCTTTGCAAGCGAATACTCGGCCTTCACCCCTGCAGCCTTGGAATGGGTCAGACGGGGGTACCCTTCCAGCTCATCCGGAAGGTGATTGACACAGAGGGGAGGTATGTGGTCATTATTGACATTTTGAAGGGTATGGAGATTACAATAGGTAGTATATATGTCCCGATTCGGGACCAGTTTTCCTTTCTGGACCGGCTTTCCGGTGTCCTGGTGAGCCTCCCCCATGAGGATTTGATCTTGGGAGTTGACTTCAACTGTGTGTATGATGTGTAGTGGGATAGGTCCTTACTTCCGCTGCGGGGTACCATGGCTGCCTCCATGGCTAGAGGGTTTTGGGGATGGGCTTCCGGGTGGGATATTCATGATGTGTGGCATCTCCACGACACTGACAGTAGAGAATATTCTTATTACTCTCATCTCTATGACCTACACACACGCATTGACATGTTTTTCTGTCCTCCCACATTGTCCACCATGTTGTCCGGAGCTGAATACCTTGGCAGAGCCCTTTCTGACCACAGTCCTCTGCTCCTGGGGTTTATCCAGATCCCTGAGAAGCCCCTGATACCGTGGTGGCGACTGTACCCTTATCTGTTAGAGGATGATGGGATCCGTCAAGTGCTCAGCTGTAAGGGACTATTTCTTAAATATTCAGGGCACTGCCAGTTCACCTCTGGTGGAATGGGAGGCGTTTAAGGTGGTAACTACGGGACACTGCCTGGGTCAGACAGTAAGCGCTCGACATTTGGTGACCCGGTAGCTGGAGGATTTGGAAACACGGATTTTGACCTTAGACAGGGAGATTGCTGAGTAAAAAGCCTGTACAGTGCCACTTGGGCTAGACCAAGAGTGCTGGACCTTTAGACGGATCAGGCCACATAACATACAGTGGCAGGTAGGGCTGGGAGGCTCTTGGCTTGGTTAATTAAATCTAATAGCAGAAGCGTGCAACTTATGAGCGTTAAGGATTTTCATGGGCACACGCTCTCCTCCCTGAGGGCTATCAATGACGCATTTAGGGAATATCATGAAATGCTTTATGATTCCCCAGGTCTGCCCCAAGAGGAAGTATTGTGGATATGTATTGCTGACCAACCCTTGATCCAACTGGATCGGGCCTTCAGGGACCCGCTAGGCCTTCCAATTCACGCAGGTGAGATTAGAGCAGTGGTCCGGCACATGACCCGGGGGATAGTTTTACAGCACCTATATATAAATATTGGCTCCACAGCTTGAATGCATCTATGCCTCTGCATTCCAGGCTAAGCAGTTATCGCTCACGCTGTGTGAGGCATTGGTCATTCCTTTGCCCTAGACTAAGACTGTACACTCTCCCTTAGCTGAATTCTGCCCTCTCTCCATGTTAAACATTGATTTCAAAATATTGAGTAAGGCACTGGCCCTGAGACTCCTCCCCCACATGCGTCGCTTGGTCCGTGTGGATCAAGACAGTTTTATTCCTTCATGCTCAATATCAAAGAACCTCAGGAGGTTGTACCATGTCATGTTTCACTCGAACTTGCAGGACTATCCTGAGGCAGTGGTGGTGATGATTGATTTCGAAAAAAGTGTTTGACACCCTCCGCTGGGAGTTTTATTGGCTGACATGGGTGAGATACAATTGGGAGAGGACTGGTTGCAGTGGGTCAGTTTCCTCTATGGGAAGCCCACTGCCAGAGTGTGCACAGGAACAATGGTTTCGACTTCCTACCCTGTTTATAGAGGGGCCAGACAGGGATGCCCCCAGTCACCATTGCTTTTTGCTCTGGCAATGGAGCCTCTGGCGGCCTGGATCCGGAGAGAGGGAGCATATCTGGGATATCCCTGGACGGGGCCCATCACATTATCTTGCTATATGCGGAGGGTGAATTGAGTTATCTCCTAGATGGAACGCCAGAGATCCGATTTATCTAAATAATCCTGGACGAGTTTGCCACCTATGTGGGCCTATGAGTAAATGCTGCACCCCACCATGGACAGACCCTTGTCTTTGCCGACCAACATAGAATGGGCGCCCATGCCTGTTAAATATCTGGGGATACAGGGGTACCCTATACAGGGCGATATGTTCGAGGGGAATCTCGGGGCGCCCTGCAGGCACTTTGGGAGCACTTGGCCTTCTGGCGCACTCTTAAGTTCCCAATTATGGTGAGAGTCGCGTTATCTAAAACGGTGGTCCTGCACCGTCTATTATATTATTTTGTCAACCTCCCAGTGCTGATACCATGATCCTGGTTTAAAATACTGGACAAACTCTTGAGAGACCTGGTATGGGAAGGCAGCCACAATAGTCATTGCAGACTTTACGGCTTTCACTTATAGATGGGGGACTGGGGGCCCCCGAATTTGAAACCTACTATCTAACAGCGCAGGTACAGTGGCTACCCAGTTGGCTAGATGGCAAAAACCTGGTTACATTGCCGCTTCCCACGGGAGCTGTGCCCAGCTCTTTCCCAGGCTTTTAAACAGGCGCCAGAAACTTCAACACATGGGCACGTTGCTCTCAGTGGCAGTTAAATGCTGGGATAGTTGCACGGTGTGCTCCAAAAATAGATTACTCTATACCCCTAGCCTCCCGCTCATATGTATCCCCCAGGCAGGGATATTGTGGGGCCAATTGGCAGGTTGGTAGGAAGTAGGTTTACTGACAATTGGAGACTGCTACAGGGATAAGGAACTGCTCCCCCTAGACAACTTTTTAGAATATCAGGAACTCCAAGCGGGGCAATTCTTAAATTACCACAAAGTAAGAGGGGCAGTGTGGGAACTGTGGGGAGATGGCACGGAAGTACCTGAGTCCCACCCAGCTTAGGATGTGGTAGTGACATTGGGTTCGGCGGGGCACCTGGTGCGGTGGCTTTATCCCGCAATACTGGAGTTAAGCCCGGGTTCATTATCAAGCCTACGGGAGCGATGGGAGGGGACCTTACATAGGAGCCTGCCAGACAAGGAGTGGCAGAAAGTACTGAAGGGTCCCAAGAAAGTCTAGAATGTAGGAGAGTTGGATCTGCTTCCTATGGTTACCCCAACTTTTTGCTGTGTTTAACTGTTTTTTTTACTTTAGTCCGGCTGTGGCCCTGCTAATCAGGACCACAGCCTAGCTGTTCTCTCTCTAAATTGATTGCATGTACTTTAGGTACATACCAGATTGGTTAATGGGTCACACTCAGGAGTCCCTAGTATATGGTACCTTAGGTACCATGGGCATAGGTACCCCAGAGGCCTACCAGGGGCTGAATCATGTATTATGCCACTACTGGGAAACCTTCCAAAATGGCACCACAGGTCTGCATTTGCAGCCTGGGTAAGGTGGTGTAAGCACCCCTTACAGGGATATAGTAAACTTATATCCACCATTTAAAACAGACACATATTAACCTATAAGTCCCTCCTATGGCAGGCATTGACAATCCTGAAGGCAGAGTGCTTGGTATTGTGTGAGAGGGTGCCCTAGCATGAGCCGAGCCCCTCTGCAGCTTTCAGAATCCCTTCCTTATAGCTGTTCTGTGATATGGCCATACCATATACTCTTAAGTGCATTACAATGCAGTACTCTGTCCCTGGTCAAGAAAAAGATTAAAACATGGCTGTTCCCTAGAAATTAATTCTGCTGAGCCGTAACAATGCTTATGTTGGCCGTATTCCTTCTTTAGCCATTTCTCTTGCTCCTGCTGGTCTGCATCTTACGTTTCTACTAGCGCCAGGGTACCCGTAGGGTGTTTGTTGCGCTTTACAAATGCCATATACATACATACATACATAATCATCGCGGTTAATGCTAACTTTGGTTTGGCTTTATCAAAACATGTCGTGTTTGGTGTCAAACACTTTGGAACACTACCCCCTGCCAGTTCTGGCGGCGGGGGTAGCATTCCACCCTTTTAGAAGGAGAAGGCATGTACACACTTACTTACCTGGTAAATGTTTAAAAGAGCCTCAGCATCACAAAAAGGATGCTGCTGGCACAGACATGAGTCTGACCTCCTGCTGCTGGACAAAACTCTGGCAGGGAAGGCCTGGACAATAGGTTTCATGTCCAGGGAGGTGCCAGCACCTCCCCAGACAGACTTTAGTGTATTGGGGCAGGGTGGGTTGCAATCAGTGAATGCTTTTCAGACACTGCGTAGGGCACACAGGGTGTTCCATGCAGTTCCCAGTTCAAACCGGTTGCTGGGGCACTCAGCCCCAGCTCTGGCACAAAACTGGACAAAGGGGAGGGGGTGTAATCACCCCTTCCCAAGTCCTCTCATAAGTGAGACCCTAGAGCTAATCCAAACCCTAGGAACCCAGTCACTAGGACTTTAGATTACCCTGGACGAAACTCTGAAGACAAAATCTTGGACCTTCAACATTCCATAACGACTGAAAGATGGAAGAAATCTCCATTTGGGTCAAGGAGTGACTCCACTGTTCAAACAGGCACCAAAGAAGCAGCTTGCCAGTCTGCATTTTTAAGGCTCCTAATGGATTCTGAAGAATCTGTGATACAGGACATGGACTTCCAGACATCTCTCAGGCTGACAGGAGTCCCCAGCGAAGCTGAGACCTGTAGCTATCACGAGAGACGTGGGACCAGAACTCCTGGACATTCTGCAAGTTTGCAAGTGCACCTAATTCCCGAATATTTCCAAAGTTGTGCATTGGGCTCTTTATTGCCCTCGCCCCGAGTAACTTTTCCACCAAAGCTGAGAGGTCTACAGTCCACAAGTGTTCCGTGGGCCCACTTTCTTCACCGCAGCTTGAGGCTCCTATGCGATCTCTAGTCTTTTGGCTAGTGGGTCCTCATGAAGGATAATCATTTGTTTCTTGGGCATTCCTGGTTGCTCTAGACGTTCCCTGACTCCCTTCCAAAGCGTGAGTCCCTCAGACCTTGCTGGTCTGCACCAAAGCCAATCTTGTTATCTTGTGTGGGTTGCTGTTGCCAAGGCTTGTTGGGCCCAATCTGAATTCTGATGCTTCAGCACTCGCCATCCAAAGTGTAACAGATCGAATCCAGATCCTGGTTGTCATCGACGCCTCCTGGACCTCGTGGCTGAAGAGTCAAGCTTCACCTACTTCACCTTAAAGCACCCAACATTGGCTGGCATCTTCTTGTCGCCATCCCCGGTCACTGGCTAGTGACCCAGACTCTGTCCTCTCTGCTTTCAGGTTTTTCAGATCTCTGATCCACCCTTGGATCCATCCGGACACTTTTCCTCTGGTCGCCTGCATCACTTCTTCTCAGCTCTCAATTGGAATCGACGATGAAATCTGACACGAAAAGTGACCTATGCATCCGGGTTCCCTGGGTGAGGTAACACGAGTACTTTGGTGCTCCCGTGGGTCTTAACTTTGGAAGTGTCCAGTACTGAAAGGGTTCCACCATAGTCCACGCCTAAGTGTCCCTAATCTTTTACTTTGTAACTTTAACTTTCGCCATAGAAGTCAATTGTTATTCGCTGCTGTGTTTAAACAAAGCACGCGTCTCCCGTGGGTCTCCTGGTTCCCTACCTTGGGTGGTTCCTGGTTGCCCCTGTGGTTCTACAGGCCCTAGGACTCACTTCTAACTCTCACGTTGTTCTTATACCACTATTTTAGCATATGGTTTGTGAGGCCGACAGGGCAAAACGTATACCGTGCTATTTACTGTGTGCTATTCAAATTCTTGTATTGTACTTTTGCCTCTAGCCTCATAAAAAAAGTAGAGGGGTTGTGTTTAGAATAAATACATATATTTATATATAAACCTGGTGTGGTGCTCTTTCATTTGATCATTCAAGAGATTATAGACTGGTAAAACAAGCTGCTTTACATTCCTTCAAGACTTAGCCTGAAGGCTGCTCTCCACAGCTACCACTAGGATAGCTTTCTATAAAGGTTGTCTAAACCTACCATCAATAAGGGTTGTTTGGACGGGTGCAAGGTGCCCACTAGAATAGTGGACATCATATGCCAGGCCAACTTCTCACATCGAGGAATACGCCTTTAAAGTCCTTCAATGTAATGTACTTCATTGAACATATCTTGCCCCGCACCGCCTGAATGTGGTCTATCATAGAGTGGATTTGTCTTGCACTAGGTTGCGGACTTCGATCACATCATTTGGTAGTGCCCGCGGCTCTGTGCCTATTGGGTTAGGATTATGGATATGGTTAATATGGTGGTGTCCCATACTCTGTTGTCTACTCCCGAAATCTATCTGTTGGGCCTCTTTCCAAGACCTAAAGCTCGTAAGCTGGGATATAGGTTTACTGACCTGGCCTTCCTCTTGGCTAAAAGATGGATAGCGCTTGGTTGGAAGTCCGCAGACCCACCACTGGTGATGTAATGGGAGGTGGATGTCTCATGCTGGGCTAGAGCAGAGGAAAGGGCCCTGATTGCAGAGGACAGGATTGCAAAACGGTGCTGGCCATATGCGGAACCGTGGTGAGACATTCTTCGGGCCTGGGAGGCTCGCCATGTGTCAGATCATGCCAAGGGAGATGATTTGACGAAGTCTGAGGACTAGAGTGTCATGAGTGCTTGGAACTGAGAGCCCTGCCCCCTCTGCCTAATGAGGGGTGTTCCCCCTCTCTCGTCCCTCCCCTCCCCTAACCACCTCCCCCATCCCTGCCTAGAGAATCGATGTATATTTTCTCACTATCATAGGAGCGCGCGGACCCCTGGCAGTTATTTTTTAGTTGTCTACATAAGTTTCCTTTCTATGACATTACAGACATGAGTTGTTTCAAAGCTCTGTCCCTTTTTCCATTCTTTTGTCTTGTTTTGTTTTTAATTAAGTGTGTATTATGGCTTTTTACATATTGACAGTAATGAGTAAGTGAGCATGTCATAGGTAAACGTGTGGACTGAGTAGGGAATAATCTGAAACGTATGACAGAGTGCCTTAATTTCCTTTCTTTCCCTATTCTCAAGAACAATTGACCGTATAGATTCTGATAATGTGAACTGCCAGATAACCTGGTGGTATTCCTATATTACAGAGAATGTAATGATGTCAACTATGTGGCAAAGTATTTCTGTATGGAAAAAGTCAATAAAAAAGATTTTCCCAAAAAAAAACTACTTTGAATACATCAAGATGCACTTTCTATTATAAATATATGAATTATGGTCAGGGGCAGAATGGAACCCCTTGCATGCCCGCGGTGCGTGGAGGCAGAGTTTCTTGTATTGAGAGGGGCCCCCTCGCCCTCTAAGCCAAGCCATTGCATGCTTTGCAGAATACGTGCAATGGAATTGGATAAGAAACGCTTTGGAAAGCCACTCTGTTTTACGAAGCAAGTACGTGCCGTGTAGGGGGGCTCAACCAATCAGCAGCCCACAATTCAGCCCACTCTGCAAGGAGTCCCCATAATTTTGTGTTACGGTACTGATTATGGTGTTTTTCTCATTGTATGTTCGGAGATCAGTACAGTTAACTTGCTAGAGGAAAGCATTTGGCATAATGGTTAACATGTCTTCAATTTATATGTGACTTTACAGGATCATGGTTTTTCTTAATCAATCGTCTATGTTTAAACAGATTTTTAATTATTAATTTTTGTACAGGCATGAGTGTTTGCATGTGAATGTGCATGCTCCATCCATGGTACACGGGGAACACCCATCGCAACTCACGCGTCGCATCGCATGCTTATACGTCGCGTTCTGTCACAACGCACGTGACGTTACGACACGTGCGTTCACTACGCACGACGTTACATCACGGGTGCCATTACATCGAGGGCGCTTTTAGAACGCAGGTGCCCGGACATGGATGGCAGGGAGACACCGCTGGAAACACAACCAGCAACAGGTAAGGTCAAGTTTTAGGCTTTAGGGCCGTAGTGGAGGGGACAGTTTTAGGGTAGTTTATGGGGAGTTTAGTGGAGGGGAGGATTTTAGACTTTAGAGCTTAGGGTTAAAAGTAGTATATGGTTGTGTTTTAGGTTTAGGGTTAGGGCTTAGGGTTCAGAGCAGTATATGGGAGTGTTTTAGGCTTTAGGGTTAGGGCTTAGGGTTAGGAGTCGTATATGGTTGTGTTTTAGGCTTTAGGGTTAAGGCGTAGGGTTAGGAGTCGTCTATGGTACTGTTTTAGGCTTTAGGGTTAGGGCTTAGGGTTAGGAGTCGTATATGCTACTCTTTTAGTCTTTACAGTTAGGGCTTAGGGTTAGTGTATGGTACTGCTTTGCCTTTGCTGTTTACACCTTAGGGTTGTTAGTGTATGGTACTGCTTTTCCTTTACTGTTTACACCTTAGGGTTGAGGGAAGTGTGAGGGTGTTGTACTATGTTTGGCGGGGACGTTACGGAGAATTTTGCGGTTTGATAGAATGCGTGGTCGTAGTGTGTGATGAAAAAGTCTTTTGTATGCGTGTGAATGCGGAGTCCGATGTAATGGTTTGGGTGGTGAATACATGCGATGTAATGGTGTGTGCGATGTGAGGAATGCGATGTAATGGTGTGCTTTGTGTTTGTTTGCGTTGAATCGTCATACATCCGTGGTACACACCACTGTTGCTAACAAAAAGCATGTGAGTATATTTTACCTCTTTGGCTAAATGATTGTTCCAATTAAAATGCCAATATTAAGAGCTGTAGGAATTAGATTACCAACATTTTGCATTGCTGTTGTCTCACTGAAAAATCGAATAGGTCTGTAAATATATTATTTTAAGTAAACTTTGATGATTTCTTTTTATTGCATAGCTGGTCAATGTATAGTTATTAGTTAATAAAATAATGTCAGCAGCAGAATTGTGCACACTTATATATAAATCATGTTGTTCTGAGTTGGAAAATAAACCTCTAATACCTTTTTCGTCTTCTCTTTCAGGGAACAACAAATGTATCCTTAGCAGCGACCTGCAACTATCTCCTGCCTGCGACTTCCCTCCATGAATGAAAGCACATCAACCCAAGTCCTGGACACTTTAAATGATTATACTCAAGTCCCTGCAAGGGATGAATTCCTTGCTGTGCCTCCAAATGATCCAACCAGTGTTCTTCATAATCACCACCTGTGCGAGGTAAAGGGGGGGGGGGGTTGATGTCCCAGAGAGTGCTGTCCTTAATTAATTTATCAAACTCAATTATCCTCTGAAATAGGAAACCCATTACCCATTGGGGCATAAGTCAAGTAGAGTTGGAGGACAAATCGAGTGGCAAATATTTTTTTCACTTTCGGTGTAAATAGGTTAACAAAATCAATAGCATGAATTTTACATCTGTCTTGTATGTAATGATGAATACCTAATGCCTTATACTACCTCACATCTTTATCCATACTAATATTATAAAGAGAGAGCCCAAACCTTTGAGGCAGGTAATCTCAGTAACCACAGCACCAATCACAACACCCAATACAGCGTTGGAAAGGGCAGTTGCAGCAGAAGGATATAGGCTATGCAGATACTCAAAAAACAAACAGTGTGGAGGGTCAAGGGGATAGTTTACCGACCTGTCTACTCAATCCCCAAAATACGAGTATACAACAACAATAGAGTAGACCAAGTCTAGACAGTGGTGTGTATGACTGAGCAAGTGAACATGCAACCAACAAGCATGCAGGTGGAGCCCAATGCCGTAGACTACCCGAGGTTCGAATAAAACCCATCAGACCGCCCACTTGGCGGAGAATCATCATTTATGCAGACGGTCACCATATTTTTCTTTTTCTTTGCGGAGTTTTATATAGCGCGAACTTGACCCGAACGGAATCAGGTACCAGACCGCTTTGCATAGCACCAGTTACGTTACATGAGGACACACATTCATTTTTAGGCATGGGGAGATTACGTGATTTGTACAGAATCACAGGATGTTTGGCGTCGTTACCAAGACTCAAACCCAGATCCCCAGGTCCGAGGTCGAGCACCTTAGCCATTAGGCCAACTCTATACATTTAAAAGGTAAAAGAACCGTGCCAGCAAAGTAGTCCCTTGTGGGCATGTCTGCGTTGTGCTGTGGGCGTGGGCTGGGGGCGTGACTAACACTGGGGGCATGTGGTACGGCCATCACATCGTGGGCTGTGGGCGTGTGCTGGGGGTGTGACAAATGCTGGGGGCATGACAAATACTGGGGGCGTGTGTCCGCCCTTCATGCCATGTGAGTCGTACATACAAGCGCCAATTATGTTGCTGCGCAGCATCAAGGGGCACGCTGGGGGCGTAACAAGCTGGGGGTGTGAGAAACGCAGGGGGGGTGCGTGTGTCCGGCCTTCATGCCATGTGAACGCAATTGCGCCGCATCAAGGGGCACGCTGGGGGCGTGAGAAACGCTGGGGGCGTGTGCTCCATTCCGCCCTTCATGCCATGTGGGTCATACATTAATCAGAAGATCGTCTGCTGTGGCCGTGTGCTGGGGGTGTGACAAACGCGTTCACCTGGAGGCCTGGTAAGTAACGTTACTGCAGCCTCTCCTGCGCGCTGTTACTGAACTCTCTCATTCAACGAAATTACACGCGCCTGCTACCATTAACCAGGGCTCTAGCCGGGCTCTTGCGGCGGATCAGTAGACTAATTACACGCACCTAATAACATCAACCATTGCTGCAACTGGGCCTCAAATGGGGGAACATGCGCCTGCTAACATTAAATAGGCCTGCATCTGGGCCTCAAGCGGGGGAACACGCAACGAAGGGTGTCTGTGGGGACAATTACTGCAGCCTCTCCTACTCGCTGTCACTCAACTCTCTCATTCAACAACATTACACGCGCCTGCTAACATCAACCAGGGTTGCAGCCGGGCTCAGGCGGCGGATCACTACACCAATTACACGCGCCAGCTAACATCAACCAGAGCTGCAGCTGGGCCTTCTCCCTCCCTATTCTAATGAAACAAAAAATGTTGTCTACCGCGAGATTTTAAAATAAATTGCCCTTGCCAAATACACACATTACACACATTCTATTTCATACCCGGACAATGTCGGGACGGGCTGCTAGTGTTTTATAACTGTATACTGTAAAGCACTCTGATACCCTCATGGGTCATGTTCGCGCTATATGAAACCTTCTAAATAAATAAAGAAATAAAGAAATAAATGAATAGGATATAGCAAATGGTGAACCAGTTATATGGAAATGAAACAGCCAACACATATTATGCCCCTTCTCAGAACACAGGCTTGGGGCTTTCTCAGGGCTGAGAAAAGAAAAACATCGAAAGTCAACCCATACAAACAGCAATGACAAAAAATATATATTAAATCATATAATGCCAATACCAAGGGACCAAAAGAGGGATAAAGAACCCCTATTTGAGAAATGGGTCAGCCATATCCATAGGAAAACAAAAAGTAAGAAGGAAAAGTTAATTGCACGATGTTGATACGCATAAATATATACAAGGCAGGTCATCAATGCAAGAGATACCATATGTCCATAGCACTTAACGTGATGTATTTGAGCGAAGTGTAGTGATTTGAAAGAGGAACAGTATCAAAGGCAAATGTATACATATACAGTAATTCAGCAAGTAGTATTCAATTGTAAATTCAGATTTATAGTAGTGCATAAATAATGAACATAAATACACATAGTTGCCATTAAAGCATAGAAACATATAGGTACATACAGAGACCAACATGAGTCATTTGTCCAATAGATATGGGGTTGCAGGACAATATTGTTAGGAGGGACCAAATAATAAATGTTCATCAGAGTAAGATATAAAAAAAAAAATCACAAGTCAAACGTAGCAGTAAAAAGCACCCAAGTCATGTATAGGAGAGGGGTACCAGAACCCAATAGGAACTAGGTATGATGAAATTCAGGTTGTTGTGAAACTTCCAGAATAATAACGTTTAGAAGCACAAGGAAGTGACTGTAAAGCAGTATCTGATGCAGCCAGCAAATAGAGTCTCCTATGGTTCTGAGGAAAGTGGTCCAATAACAACCTTTGGAGCATGCTCCGGATCCTGAGACTGATGCACAAGCCATGATTGATGAACAATCAGTTAGGGTACAAAATTCACTGGTGAAAGTAGTCAAGTTGAGGATGGAAACATTTGTGGGCACTATCAAAAGAGTGCAGAGGTATCTCAGCTCCAAATATCACCATGGTTTAGAGACACCAAGAACCTTGATCACAGGAAACTGGCTTCACGCTGTGAGACTGACCTCCCCCCCCTCAGTGCACCTGAGTCTACAACCTCACGGATCATTATTCCTCAACTATATCCGACATTCTTGCTGACCATGCTCCACTAAAACTAAAAAGAACCCTGATCAAAGACAGGCATCCCTGGTTCAACGGATTCCTCAACAAGGAAAGGAGATCCCTTCAACAGACTGAATGAAATTGGAAACAGCACCCGTCAGCAGCCCATCTAAAACTTTTCAGCCAGGCCAGAAATGCCTACAATAAGAAAATCCTCAACTCTAAAAAAGAAATCTTCAGAACAGAACTTGAGAACGCCAAGAATAGGTCTGCCAAGCTATTTGATTTGGTCAAACTCCAATCCAATAAACTAGCCAAAAACCTCCAAAGAAACGCTGAAACCCCTAATAACATGCAAGGAATGCTCATCCTTCTTCTGTGACAAAATCTCTGCCTTAGGAAAGGAACTTAAGTCAGCAACTCACCACCAAAACCTGTTGGCTCTACCTCTTCTCTCCCCGCTTTCCTCCCAAACCTCACCCAAAAACCAAGGGCACTGGTTGAACTTTAAAAATTATGACAAACACTCTATCTCGAGAATCCTAGCCTTCTTAAACCCCAACAATCGCTTCAATGATCCTTTCTCCTCTAACTGCCTAGCTGCCACCTCTCAGGCTATCATCCCTTCCTGGATTGCAAAAATCAATGCTTCCCTCCTACAGGGTTTGATGCCTGATTCTCTTAAGGCTTGCCAAGTCGTCCCCATCTTAAAAAACCTAAGCTGGATCATGCTTCCGCCGTCAATCATAGACGCATATCAAACATGTTATGTTATGTTATAAAGAATTTTATAACGCGCTCTGTTACTAGCAAGTAGCCTAGCCAAAGTTCTGGAGGATTGTGTGCAACAGCAGCTGGGCCTACACATCACCAACATCCACCTTCTAGATATTTGATATTTGAGGGGGTATTTATAGAGCGCGGCGTTCGCTCCGGAGGGAGCATCATGGCGCTAAGGATCCTTGAAACCCAGCCTCAAGAGGAAAGAAGAAGGCTAGATGGCAGCTCTGGTCCAGTCGTCGGGGAGGTTAAAGATCCACGTTTTAAGAAGTTTTCTGAAGGGCTTTTCTGAAGTCTGTTTTCTCAAATGACTGGGCATGCTGTTCCAGGCCTTGATGGCCAGGTAGCTTAAAGTTTTACCACCTTTTAGCTTCAAGTTGAACCTGGCCGAGGTCATGAGATTGTCTTGGGCAGAACGAAGAGAACGAGTCGGATGATAGTGAGGGAAGCGTCTGGTTAAGTATTTAGGGCCGGTATTGTAGAACGCCCGAAAGGCAACAGTAAGAATTTTGAAGAGAATTCTCTTATGAAGGGGTAGCCAGTGTAGGGTTTTAAGGGCTGCGGAGATTGAAGATCTGCGGGGCAGTTTGAGAACCAGGCGGGCGGCTGTGTGAAGGACGCTTTGGAGTTTGGTCTGAGTGGATTTTTTAGTCCCGGCCAGGAGACCGTTGCAGTAGTCGATGCGGGAGATTATGAGGGCTACTGTTACCGTTTTTCTCGCCTCCAGAGGGAGGAAGTCAAAAAATTTCCTAAGAGATTTAATGATCCCAAAGCATCTCCCGGCGACATTATTGGCGTGTTGATCGAACGATAAGTCTGAATCAAATAAGACGCCTAGGTTTCTAGCCGTGGAGACGGTCTGGGGAGGGGCAACAGAGTTATCCGGCCACCAGAGGGCTGGGCAAAAGAAGGTGTTCTTCCCAATGGGGAGGATCTCTGTTTTGCTAGAGTTGCAACGGAGGTGGTTAGTGTCCATCCACTGGAAGACTGCAGTGAGGCAGTTCTTGAGATTGAGCTCAGCTGTGTTAGAATTGTTTTCCAGGGGTATGATCAGCTGGGTATCATCGGCATACGAGGTGACAGGTATGCCGAATGATTCAATCAATGCTAGAAGAGGGATGAGGTACACATTAAAGAGAAGGGGACTGAGGATGGACCCTTGTGGCACTCCAGAGGTGACCTTTTTTTCCCTAGATAAAAAAGGGCCAAGGGCGACGGTCTGGGACCTGTCGCTGAGGAATGACTTTATCCATGATATGGCAGAGTCTGAGATCCCTATACCTAGCAATCTGTTAATCAGGATAGAGTGGGATATGGTATCAAACGCTCCTGTGTGGTCGAGAAGTATAAGAATAGCTCTCTTCCTCTGGTCTTGCAGCGTTTTGATTGTTTCAGTTAGTTCAATCAGAGATGACTTCCAATCTGGGTTCAGACCTGGACACAGCTCTGAAACCACCCTCCTCCACATCGTGAATGATGCCCTCCAAGCCCTCGACCAAGGCAAAACCTGTCTCCTAATCCTCCTAGACCTATCTTTGGCATTCGATACGTTTAACCACAAAATACTCCTTGAACGCCTCAAACTCAGGATGGGTTTGGATGGCACTGTCCTTGAATGGTTTAGGTCCCTCCTCCAAAATCGCTCACAGAGAGTCCTCATCAATGGTAATCTATCTGCTCCCTCTCCGATCATGCGGTACAAAAGGGGGTGGTGATGGACGGAGCATCTGAACCAATCAAACACTCACACCACAGATCTGGGTTTAATCCATCACCGTTTTTTAGTCCACTGTGCCACCCCAGTTCAGACATGGCCATATGCAAATAAAGTCTGACCCTGTGCCTCATGGGAACAGTCCAGCCCGAACTGCCAAGCCATGCCTTCCCTGGACCGGAATCAAACTTCCTATGACCGGTTTCTGGCATTTCAGCCGTTTTCAGCCAGGCTTTCTTGAATCCAGTGGCAAAGGGAGCAAGGGACTCAACGTCTGAGCATACCCTGCCAACTTATGGCGAACAAAGCGGTAAAAAAGGGGGTGGTGATGGACGGAGCTACTGACCAATCAAACACTCACACCCAGTCAACAGATCTGGGTTTAATCCATCACTGTTCTTTAGCCCACTCTGCCACCCTAGTTCAGACATGGCCATATGCAAATCAGTCTGACCCTGTGGCTCATGGGAACAGTCCAGCCCGAGCTGCCAAGCCATGCCTTCCCTGGACCGGAATCAAGCTTCCTAGGACCGGTTTCTGGCATTTCAGCCGTCTTCTGCCAGGTTTGCTCAAATCCAGTGGTAAAGTCAGCAACGGACTCAACGTCTGAGCATACCCTGCCAAATTTATGGCGCACAAAGCGGTAAAAAAGGGGGTGGTGATGGACGGAGCATCTGAACCAATCAAACACTCACACCCAGTCAACAGATCTGGATTTTAACCCATCACCGTTCTTTAGCCCACTCTGCCACCCCAGTTCAGACATTGCCATATGCAAATCAGTCTGACCCTGTGCCTCATGGGAACAGTCCAGCCTGAATTGCTAAGCCATGCCTTCCCTGGACCGGAATCAAGCTTCCAAGGACCGGTTTCTGGCACTTCAGCCGTCTTCAGCCAGGCTTGCTCGAATCCAGTGGCAAAATGAGCAACGGACTCAACGACTGATCATACCCTGCCAACTTATGGCGAACAAAGCAGTACAAAAGGGGGTGGTGATGGACAGAGCATCTGAACCCATCAAACACTCACACCCATTCAACAGATCAGTTGGTGAATATAAGTGAGTTGCTCCTGACCAGTTATGTCCTTGGTCCTCTCTTTGTCATCATGCCATATTTGGACATTTGTGTGTTATCCTTTTTGGTTCAATGGTGATTATTTTGTCCATAATTAAAATGCCAACTTATGGCGAACAAAGCAGTAAAAAAGGGGGTGGTGATGGACAGAGCATCTGAACCCATCAAACACTCACACCCATTCAACAGATCAGTTGGTGAATATAAGTGAGTTGCACCTGACCAGTTATGTCCTTGGTCCTCTCTTTGTCATCATGCCATATTTGGACATTTGTGTGTTATCCTTTTTGGTTCAATGGTGATTATTTTGTCCATAATTAAAATGCATGTTCAATGTATAAAAATGAGATATCTTTCAGAGACATAAACCTTTATTTTTAAATATATGACGTCAACCCAAAATAGGCGTTAACAGCCCTAAGTTAGGGTGCATGGGATTTAAAATTTTGCACATGCAAAAGTTCTTTGAATCATGTCATGGCCTGAACAAACATTATATTTTACTGTGAAAAGGCAGCACTACCCATAGCTAAACACCGTGATAGAATGTTACAATAACTAAGTGGTATTCTTGGTTTGTGAGTAGGTATGGAATCAAAAGAATTATTTAATAGTAATTTCTCATCTTAATCAATAGTGACATTAAATGTCATGCAAGTAATAAAGAAATTGTATATTTATGCCGTTTCCACTTCTCTTTCTTTTTTAATCAACTTTATTTATTGGATTTTGAACATAATTACTACAGCTGACATGTAATGGTGACTATATTGTATGACTTCCACTGAGCTCCTCCTTTGGAAATTTCCCTCATTTATCATTGCTAAGTAAACATTAATCATGTTCATCAAAAGTCTCAGAATAGGCCATCCATTTCTCGCAGACCTTGTGGTGTAAATCAGCCCTTTGATTTATACACAGCTTATTCTGCTGTAGCACAGTAGGCCATCTTGCACGTTCATTCAGATATCAGTGGCCAGGATCTCAATCTCCAGCGGCATGCCATGTCCCTTTTAGCAATAAAGAGACACATTGCCGCTAGGAGTCATGTGTGGTGTCTCACCCCGCCCCAATTGCTCTACCAGCTCCAGGAGAACTAATTTCAGTTCCGGTTGCACTGGACTGCCCACTACTTCTGTAAGGGTGTTGTAAATATTTTGCCAATAATTTTGTTCGATTGGACATTCCCAAACTGAAAAAGGTACCCAGGGTTGTCTTGCATCTCAGGCAGTATAGATCTAAAACATTATTAATTGTGTGCAATCTAGTGGGGGTATAATATATCCAGTGGAGATATTTTAGTCGGATGGATCATTATCTCATAGTGATAGCCCACATCCTGGGGCCGTTTTTGGCCTTGAACCAGTCTTCATCTTTAATTATGCCTACATCTTTTTCCCAGAGGTTCCACAGTGCCCCCTTAGTTTCCTGTGTGTTGGTTATTAGTGTACGGTATAGGGTGGAAATTCATTTGTTGGCCATTCAGGGTTCTGATATGTGTGCCTTTGTAAGGTTCCTATGAATTTAGTAGGACTGTGTATTACTTCAACAAAACTTCACAATATAAAGACTATGGGCCTGATTACTACTTTGGTGGTCTTGGGACCACTGTCGTTTCAGACAAGGTGGTCCGCCCACCATATTACGATGGTGGCTGTTTGCAGAACGAAGGACGAAGGGCTAGTGGAGCACTGCCGACACCGCCAGCCATTCCGCCAGCCATTCGCCGACCACATCGACGGCGGTTTAGGGGAAAACAGCTGTTATAGGGCTGTACAGAGAAGTTCTCCATCGAATTATGAGTTGACTTTCCAATGAGTCGTCCGTGGCAGGAAGACCGCTTGCTTTGAGTCACAGGAATTGAAGGATTTGGGGTGCATACTCACTCATTTACTTTTCCTCCCTTCAGCATCCCAAATGGATCCCTTCCCCCCGGTCCCCCTTCACATCAGCATCTTGACCGTGAAGAAAACAAACCTATTGGCGCTGAAATCCAGGTACGTCCGTTTGGTAATATTTACCCATTGACTGGACTGAGCACGTATGGTCTAGACTCCAGCAATGGAAAAATACTTGTAGTATATATTTTATAAACAACAAAAAGAACCGGGGGATCTAAAGGCCACTAATATGGCAGGCTAACCTTAACTTCACAGAGGTAAGTAAGTACCCAAGTCACGAAAAAGCCCAAGCAAGAGAACTCGCGACAAAGAAGAAATGCTACAGTGATAAGTGGTAAGATCCAGGCCCAGGTATCTGGATTGCTTTCAACTTATCGACGTTATCAGTCTTATCATTTGGTCGTCCAACCAGAGAGATGGTGTGTCTCTTGATTATAGAGACATACTACCATTCCAACTGTGGTGGGCTGGATCACACTCACAGTCACTTAGGAGAAACCAATGAGCAACTGAATAGTTGATCACAGGAAAAATAGTAAAGAAAGTGCAGTGCAAAACACAGAAGATATGTGGTGAGTTAAAATAGGGTGATGCGGCCGAGTGTAGAGAACATTTTATTAAGGTACAGACACATCCCCTAATTAAAAACAGAACAGTGCAAAAGACAGTTTAAACAAATGACTGCCAAAAATGGGCCAACATGTTTCAGCCAATCGGGCAAATAATCCCTAGGCTTTCTTCAGGGCCTCTGCTCTCAATTATTGCTACTGCGTCAAAACGTGTGCTGACAAAACAATTTTGATCAAAATTCCTACAACTAATCATAAGTGAAATAGGACAATGAAGGTTGGAATAAATACAACCTGTTGTGTACTAATCCTCCGCAACAAGGAATGCAGATGGCATCTACAACAAATTAAATAAAGCAGAATTAGCAAATAGACTATAAACGTTCTCTTCTTTGTGAAGTTCATATAATGCAGTACTGGTTCTGAGATTCTCTATATGCTTACCCAGCTTGACCGGGGACTGGACCTCACCTCACCTGGACCGTGCTCAGGATTAAGAGGCCCCGCTCTGTAAAAGGAAAGGCAGAAGAGGAGACTGTAGAATAGAGAAATATGGGGCTGCACCTATTCAGTCTCTCTATTTACTCAATAGTCCATGACCCTCTTCACTAGCTCTACCTCTTCAGAAGGAAGTAAATTGAAGGCAGCCATCTGGTACATCGTCAAAAACTCAGTACACCCCAGTAGAACACTCAAAATTATTAATGAAGTTATATTCAATAGTTACATTCTAAAGATCAGAACCCCTTCTAATGTGCAGCGAAGGACATCTATATGCATGTGCAAAAATGAATATCTAGTAAAAGCCTAGCGTTCCTCACAGGGCAACCCACTATCTAGGCTTACTAAGAATGTTGTGAAATGGTCTCTAATAAGATGCTGTCAGACTCTGCGCCGTCTCTTACCTTGTCTTGCTTGTGTAGGCACAGAAGAGATTCACAGAGACGCAAGGGACCAACTTCCCCAAATCACTGACAACTACTTGTGAAGTTCTCTCAAAACAACAAGTTAACTGCTAGGGACCTAGGGAGGAGGGCCGGATACGGACGTTGAAGGGTTCTTGCTGTCGACCTGTGAGGCAACAAGGAACCGTATTAAGGATGAGCGTCTCAACTATCTTTAACTTTACTCGCTAGTGAAATTCTTCAGTATTATCATTAATGTTAGATGTGCCTACCTGCGATCAGTGAACGAAAGTCCCACGCCCGTATTTGTAGTGCAGAGAAGAGTGGAGAAGAAGCAGCCTTTCTCTTCAATAGTAGAGAGTTCTTACTTGCACGGTACATAAACACTACAACATAAACAAATAACAATTATTCTCTATTTTCTATATCTTTTAGTCTTTTCTTCGTTGATGAATATTATTTTTTCCATTCAGAACACTTACTAGTTGAAGTTCTGCTTCCTTGAACCTCTTTGCATAAAAGAACTAAAAGGCTTGAAAAAAACACTTGACCTAAAATATTCAGTAATCTCAAAAACTCAGATATTTTCATATAAACATTTATCAGAATAAAATAATGCTTTTATTTGATGCCTTTAAAATAATGTCCAGTTCTTTTTTATCCTCTGAAATGTTCCTTTCTTATTTTTGCAGGATTGAAGGATTTCCCTTTGCAGTTCACCGGATTTGCGCTCAAGGCCTTGTCAGGTAATTATGCTAAGAGTTATGTGAATTGTTATCTTTCTTGCGAAGGGTGCCGTAAATTACTTATCTTAATTCCTTGTCCTTTTCCAGGTCCGCCGTGAGGATTTCGAAGTTCCCTGAAGACGTCTCTGGGTTCAGAAGAGGAACGCGGCAGCTAAGGATCTCCAATTCCGTACACGAAGCTGGAACCGAATGGAAGGCAAAGCGCCTTCCAGAAGGTGAAGTGTGGCTTTTATAGCCAGCCAACGCCCCTTGTTGAACACGTTACGTTTTAACGTGCACCTCAAAGAAACTATGCAGTGTTGTTGTCATTTCAGGCCGCATTAAATTCAAAGATAAAACGCCGCAGTGTTGTTGTCATTTTAGGCTGCATTAAATCAAAGATAAAACGCTGCATTGCATAGGAGACAAAAACACTCTGATACAAATAATTAGAAACCATAATTAGATTTCAAATGAGTACATCAATCAAAGTGCATAACAATCATGATAAACAATGTATTCACATACATAATACATGACATACATGAGGTGCTGGGGCACGGGAAAGAGGTGGGTGTTTTCCTATGAGGTTTTGTATAGCAATCCTTATGTAAACATGTACAAAAGTGTGTTTGCTAAGGATATTAAGGACTGTACTCCCCTCTCAAAATCCCCCCGAAAACCGTTGGAATGGGTTTAGGTTTCGTTGGGTACCTGATATGAAATGCTCTCAATAAATGTGGTGCATGTTGGAGATGAGCTAAAGGTTCCCAAGATCATTCTTCTGGACCGTAACCTTTCCAATCTACTAGGTAAAATAACTTTCCACGGATTTGCTTAACATCTAACAATGACTTGACTTTGAATTCAGGATGACCTTCAATAATTACAGGAGGAGGTGTCTTAATAAATCGTGTTTGCTCCTTATAAGGTTTTAGAAGAGACACGTGAAAAAAAGGGTGGAATCGATACCGTGATGGCATGGTTAAACGCATACTGACAGGGTTGTTTACTTTTTCGATAGAAAATGGTCCAATAAAACGAGGATTCAATCTTGTTATTTCCTTTTAGTCTTACATTTTTTGTGTTCAACCAAACCTTGTCTCCTATAGCATACTGAGGTTGCTTAGAACGATGTCTATCTGCCTGGGTGTTTTGATCTTCCTTTGCTTTGGCTAGATTGAATTGTGCTTCTTGATGTAGCGTCGTTAATTTGGAAAGGTAATCATGTACTGAGGGAACTTCACTAGTTAACACTGGATGTTCTGGCATGTGTTTAGGATGATATCCATAATTTCAGAAAAAAGGTGACATTTTGATTGAATAGTGTTCTACATTGTTATATGCGAATTCTAAAGCACATAAAATATCTGACCATTCCTCATCATGATTCACCAAAGAACACCGTAAATATTGTTCTATGATCTGATTAGTGCGTTCAGTTAAACCATCCGTTTGTGGATGGTAACTGGAAGATAAGCAAACTTCCATTTACTCATATTCTGCCAAATGTGGGAAATGAATTGGGAACCCCTATCGGGAATTATAATGGATGGAATTCCATGCAATCGTATCATTTCTGTCATTAACAAATGTGCTAAAGTCATAGCTGTAGGAAGACCTTTCAAAGGAATGAAGTGTGCCATACTAGAAAACTGGTCTACAATAGTTAGGATTGTGGTGAACCCCTTTTCTGTTGGTGGAAGATCAACTATAAAATCCAAAGAGATGGTGTGCCAGGGTTGAGGCAGAATGGGTAAGAGCTGCAACAAACCACTTGGAGCTTGATGAGAAGATTTATTCTGAATGCAAATACTGCATGTTTCAACAAAATTTCGTATATCATTGAAAATGGAAGGCCACCAAAATGTTCTTTTAATTGCTTGATACGTTTTCGTAACCCCTGGATGTGCTGCTAACAGAGTTTCATGATGTAAATGCAACATTTGTTGTTGTAATTTTAATGATGGTATAATGATTTGGTCATTCATAAACAAAAGATTTTTCTTTTCCTTTGATAAAGGATATTGTTCTTTCCATTGTTTCATGTCCTTGGCTGATTCTCTTTTTCAATATCCGTGATAACATCAACGAATCAACAAATAGCAACACTTGCTTGAAAACAGGCAGGTGGTAAAACCAGTTTTATACTTGGTTCATTGCCATGATCTGATTCTCCAAAGCGTGATTAAGCGTCTGCTTTTCGAGTTTCTTTTCCTGGTCTAAAATGTGATTACAACATTATAATCATTAAAGAACAAAGACCAGCGAAGTTGTCTGGCAGATAACGCTTTAACCGAGCGTAGCGCTTGCAAATTTCTGTGATCTGTGTAAAGGGTGATAGGATGGCGGGCACCTAGCAAGTAGTGTTGCCATTCTTTAAAAGTTGCTTTAATTGCCAAAAGTTCTTTATCTGCAATGAGGTAATTTTCCTCAGCTGAATATAATTTTCTGGAATAGTAAGCAATAGGGTGCATTTGACCTGTGTCTTTATCTCGCTGTGATAAAATGCCTCCCAAAGCAAATTGAGAGGCACCTGCTTCAACTATAAAGGGTTGAGCCGGATCGGGATGACGTAAAACAGGTGCTGAAGTGAATTTTTGTTTTAGTCTTGGAAGGCTTTTTCGGCAGCATCTGTCCATTCAAATTTAATTCCTTTTCGAAGAAGCTTTGTGATGGGAGATATAGAATGATAAAAATTTGGGATAAACCGCCGGTAAAAATTTGCAAAACCTAAAAAGCTTTGCACTTGCTTTACTGACACCGGACTAGGCCATGAAGTAACTGCTTCTACCTTTTTTGGATCCATCTCAATTCCATAAGGACTTATTACGTACCCTAAAAAATCCACTTTTGACACATGAAACATTTTTTTTTAATTTGTCATATAAAGAATTTTGAAGCAATTTCTGAAGAATGGCACGCACTTGATTTACATGTTCTTGTTCAGAAGTTGAAAATATTAAGATGTCATCTATATAGACAACACAACATATATCAATGAATTCGTGTGAGACCTCATTTATAAAAAATTGGAATGCTGCAGGAGCAATACAGAGTCCGAAGTGCATTACTTGATATTCGAATAGGCCGAATTTTGAACGGAAAGCTGCTTTCCATTCATCGCCCTCTCGGACTCTTACAAGGTGGTACGACCCGCGTAAGTCCAATTTTTTTATAAATGGTCGCTTGCTTGACTTGATCCAGTAAGGTAGGAATAAGTGGCAAAGGATATCTGTTTTTGATCGTCACGTTGTTCAGCACTCTATAGTCAATACACACGCGTAATTCCCCCCTTTCTTTGGTATAAAGAATAAAGGAGAAGAGACCGGAGACTTAGAATGACGGATGAATCCATTTGCAAGATATTCATCAAGATACTTTCTTAGATGCTCATTTTCAACCTCAGTGAGTGCATAGATTTTACTGCACGGTAAGGTAGCCCCAGGTACTATGTCAATCCTACAATCAAAATCCCTATGAGGGGGTAGAGTATTTGCTCACTGCTTATCGAATATATCAATTAATTCGTGATATACTTGTGGGACTTTTTCAAGAAGCAAAACATTCTGTGATTCTTTTGGGAAATCATATCCTTGAATTTTGTCTTCATTTATTGATTCCCAAAAACTTTTGGCTCTGCAGGAAAAAGAATTAAAAGTGATCTTTTTAGATACCCAGTCAATAGTCGGATTATGTTTTATTAATCAAGGTATACTTAGGAATAATTTAAACTGAGGTGCATCAATAACGTCAAATCTCAGATGTTCTTTATGAACTGATGAACAGCCCATTTCCAACATTTCTGTCTGTTTCCATATAGGGCCGGAAGTACGTTTTTTTCCATCTATGGCACTAACTATTTCTGGTAGTTCTTTTTCTTCTGTGGCCATAGCTAACTGTTTTACAAATTGGGTAACAATAAAATTACCAGTAGCCCAGAGTCTATGAGTGCATCAGCTTCCCACAACTGAATGGGATTGGTCATAGTCTTGAAATTGACTGAGATACATATATGCCGACACCCATCGGCTGGAATTGTGGAGGCCAAAGTAAAACTAGTACTCGACAAACTGACCTCGTCTTTTATCGAGTTTTCTAGTTTTCCGATTGTGACTGAGCCATTGCTACATCTGAGGAACGGACTTCATCCTTTTTGAGGCAAGTGGGACATTCCTTCACAAAGTGACCTGTTTTACCGCAATAGAGACACTGGTTCAATTTTCGTCTCTTTTCTCTTTCCTCTTAGGAAAGACGACCACGAATCGTACCGATTTGCATCGGCTCCACAGGATCTAACTTCACGAGTGTCTCTTTAGGGTTAGAGGGGTTTTCCTTGAACATTACCAATTTATGTTTTGATCGCCCACGTTCTCCTGCAATGCGGACAAACCCCTGCGCAAAGCTACATTTTCTGTTTTTATTTCTTGTAGTATTCCAGCTATGTCCTGCAAAGAGATTTGTGAAGTTGGCTCAATTGTGCCCGCGTGAAACTATTCATTTGGGCTTTGCCTACTGTCAGACTCTGCACCGTCTCTTACCTTGTCTTGCTTGTGTAGGCGCAGAAGAGTTTCACAGAGACATAAGGGTACAACTTCCCCAAATCACTAACAACTACTTGTGAAGTTCTCTCAAAACAACAAGCTAACTGCTAGGGACCTAGGGAGGAGGGCCGGATACGGACGTTGAAGGGTTCTTGCTGTCGACCTACGAGGCAACAAGGAACCGTATTAAGGATGAGCGTCTCAACTATATTTAACTTTACTGGGTAACGAAATTCTTCAGTATTATCATTAATGTTAGATGTGCCTACCTGCGATCAGTAAACGAAAGTCCCATGCCCATATTTGTAGTGCAGAGAAGAGTGGAGAAGAAGCAGCCTTTTTCTTCAATAGTAGAGAGTTTCTTACTTGCATGGTACATAAACACTACAACATAAACAAATAACAATTATTCTCTATTTTCTATATCTTTTAGTCTTTTCTTCGTTGATGAATATTATTTGTTTCCTTCAGAACACTTACTAATTGAAGTTCTGCTTCCTTGAACCTCTTTCCCTAGAAGAACTAAAAGGCTAGCAAAAAACACTTGACCTGAAATATTCAGTAATCTCTAAAACTCAGATATTTTCATATAAACATTTATCAGAATAAAATAATGGCTTTTCTTTGATGCCTTTAAAATAATGTCCAGTTCTTTTTTATCCTCTGAAATGTTCCTTTCTTCTTTTTACAGGATTTCCCTTTGCAGTACGCCGGATTTGCGCTCAAGACCTTGTCAGGTAATTATGCTAAGAGTTATGTGAATTGTTATCTTTCTTACGAAGGGCGCCTTAAATCACTTATCTTGATTCCTTGTCCTTTTCCAGGTCCGCCGTGAGGATTCCGAAGTTCCCTGAAGACGTCGCTGGGTTCAGAAGAGGAGTGCGGAAGCCGAGGATCTCCAATACCGCACATGATCCTGGAACCGAACGGAAGGCAAAGCGCCTTCCAGAAGGTGAGGTGTGGCTTTTATAGCTAGCCGACGCCCCACGTTGAACACGTTACGTTTTAACGTGCACCGCAAAGAAACGATGCAGTGTTGTTGTCATTTCAGGCCGCATTAAATCAAAGATAAAACGCTGCAGTGTTGTTGTCATTTCAGGCCGCATTAAATCAAAGACAAAACGCTGCATTGCATAAGAGGCAAAAACACTCTGATACAAATAATTAGAAACCATAATTAGATTTCAAATGAGTACATCAATCAAAGTGCATAACAATCATGATAAAGAATGTACTCACAAACATAATACATGACATACATGAGGTGCTGGAGCACGGGAAAGGGGTGGTTTTTTTCCTATGAGGTTTTGTATAGCACTCCTTATGTAAACATGTACAAAAGTCTGTTTGCTAAGGATACTAAGGACTGTTTTTATTACAGATGCTTATTATAGAGACTACAAATGCAAACTGCAGCTGAACAGCCGAATTAGCTAGCTCAGTAGTCTTAGAACCTTTCTAAATATTGGCTTTCAGTAAACCATAGTAAGTCGCTGCTAAGCGCCCCTCGAGCCTACCTGTCCGTAGTTGCCTCAAGACTAACCTGAGTCTTGGGAGAGGCAACGGGCGGTGCACGAGGCTCGTATAAAAGTGCTATAGGGACTATTTGCCAGCACACCCACTCTGCAAAGAGACTTACTATGTCTCTAAAATATAATCTCGCTGACGGCGCATGGAACGCCTACAAAATTATGCTCGGATTGATCCGGGTTAAGCGGCCCTCCACTTTGCTTATACTAACGTGTACACTCCAAAGGTCGACATACACGGTACACAACGCCGCGAAAACGCGGATGCATTGGACTACAAAATTACGTCATAATCCTGACGTTTGTAGTTTTATTAAAAGATCTTTAAATAAATTATCAAGCCGACTTTAAGCTCCCTCTGATGTATTTGTGTGGATAGGCTACCACATTAGACAACTAACTAGAGCAGTCAAAACTAAACCAGCTTGTTCAATGAACCCAGCCGCAAATGCACAGAACTAAAGGACTACAAAATAACATCATAACACTGACGTTTGTAGTTCCGGACGGCTTACTTTATTAGATGGTAAAAACATTGACAGACAACAATCTATGCCCTGATCCTAAATATTGGCAAGACGCTAATATTCTAAAGTGGATGGTTTGTATTCTCAAAGTCGTAAATCTTCTAAGACATCAAATGAAGGCGTAGGAAGCCCTGAACCTAAATGTAGAGAAGACGTTGTTTATGTCCTCAAAGCATAGCTACACGGTTATGGACACCCTAATTGGTTACTTATAATAGGGCTCCTTATTCTCCACTCACGGGTGACAACCTAGTCAAACCAAAAGCTGTGGCAAGACCATGAGGGACTCAAAAAAGTGGCCTTGTATAACTTAGGTTAGTAATCCTGAAAATTATTTAATGGTCATATTGTTATCACCCGAATAAAAACAACCTATAAACAGCATGTAACAAAGCAGGCGCATCGATATGCTTACTCCCCAACACAAGTACATTGTCAAAAAGCCTTAAGGGTGTCATGTGTCCACATACTTATACTGAGCTAGAGACTCGCAACAATAATCTAACAGCGGTCTTAAGTAACCCTAACTATGAGATTTCACAGGTATTATTTGGCCAGTAGGGTTCTAACAGCGGTCGTAAGTGTACCCACTTTGATGTGTTGTGTCTTAAATCGCCTCTCTGGCGTCGACACATACATGTTCTGCATATTGCATATCATATTGCATCTCATGGCTCATATAAGTACAAAACTATCCCTGTCGGTCAAAGTGGTCTGTCAGATGTCTCATATTGCATCATATAGCACGTGTAAGGACAAATCTATCCCTGTCGGTCAATGGTATGAATGGACCACAGGATTACAGATTAGACCAAAACAGTACAAAACTATCCCTGTCAGTCAAAGTGGTCTGTCTGATGTCTCATATTGCATCTTATAGCATGTGTAAGGACAAAACTATCCCTGTCTTTCAATGGTATGAATGGACCACAGGATTACAGATTAGACCAAGGTATTTAATCGTTGAGCCCTAGTGGTGTGTCAGTGCGAAGCTTGAATATCCATTTCTGCTCTTTAGTTAACAGATACCTGGAAATATTACTAATGTGTGACGGTATCAAAGGTTTTTACAATACAGTCCACTGGAAATCTTTTTCTACAAAGTGTTTCGTGAGACTCGTCAGTGTCTTTTTGCATTGGAACAAACTCTTGTGTTCAAGCATACGAATACGCACTTTGCGTGTGGTCATACCGACGTATCTCGTCGAACAAGGGCAAGTCAGAGGTAAATCAAATTGTCACTATTACAATTTGTAAAATGGACTTGTTCCCAAGGGCGATCCGTACCTATGTCCACAGTAGTGGAGTGTCTCGTCTGAGGACAGACAGAGCAGCTACCGCACGGATGGTGTCCCACTACAGGTGGTAAGTTCCACAAAGTGCCTACCATTCTTTTGGGCACATCTTTAGGGTGTGTAGGTACCAGCCGGTCACGTATGCTACTCGCCCTTTTAAAAGGAAAAAGGGGTAAAGGAATGTTTTTGCTGCTGTTATTCAGGACGCGCCTATGCCGGCAAATTATCTTCTGGATGTTGTTTGCACTCGTGCTGAAAGTGCTCTCAAAAGTCAAACGATCCATCGGGGGTTTAGGTACTGGGGGCTCAAGTAAAGCTTCCTGATTGTTATTCTTAGCTCGCTTGAGCGACCACTTAATCATTGAATGCGGGTAATGTCTTTCTAACAGTTGTTTAGACAGACCCTTCGCATGGTTCTGGAAGGACTTATCAGTAGAGCAATTTCTCCGCAAGCGCATAGGGCAAGTTGTCTCGGAGAGCCTTCGGGTGTTGGCTCTCATACTGAAATAAAGAGTTCCTCGCCATGGGCTTGCGATAGAGCTCAGTCTGCAACCCTTCAGGGGTGACTGGATAAATCTAGGAACGACAGCCTTTCTTTATTTAGCTCTTCGGTGAAGTTAAGATATTAGTTCCTAGTATTGAGCCATTGGTGAAATTCCAAGATTGATTCATGGTTTCCTCTCCCCACTACCAACACGTCATCAATGTAACGTTTCCACCATCGGATTGATGTGAAAAAAGGTTTGGTAGGTGTGAGCACATATTGTTGTTCTAATTGGTGAACATAAAGATTCGCAGGCTTGGCGCAAAAACGCTGACCATGCTAGTCCCTGATGTTTGAAGATAGATGGTCTCTTCAATACGGAAGAAATTATCTTTCATTCGTAATTTAGCAAGGGCCATAATGAAAGGCACAGGTGTTATAGTGTCCAAAACAGCCTCCCCCAGGATGGATGTGATGTCTTCCACAGTCTCATCCTGGGGAATAGAAGTGTACAGGGACTAAAAAGTCTCTTTCGGAATCAAATTCAATCTGTGGTATTACTAACAACACGTCCTTCGTATCTTGTAAATACGTGGGCATTTTCTGTACAATGGGCCTCAGGAAGTGATCCACAAAAGTGGATAACGGTTCGAGAACCGAACTTTGACCTGAAATTATAGGTCTCCCGGGGGAAGTCTTTGGGGCTTATGCACTTTGGGCAGGATGTAAAAATACGGCATCACCGGATATTGCATCTGCAAGAACTGTGCCTCACGTGCTGTAATCCAACCCTCGGTGAGGGCCTCCTCCACCAGTATGCTAATCTGTCTCTTCAGGCCATCGGTGGGGTCCTGTGTAAGGGGCTCATACGCGTGTCTGTCACTTAGTTGTCAAAGGCATTCTGCCCTGTAGTCAGTGGTATCTAAAATCACGATCAAATCGCCTTTATCGGCCGGTTTGATCATGATAGATTGATCTTGGGATAAAGTATGCAAGAATAGGTGTTCCACTCTAGATAGGTTCCTATAAGTGCTCTGCTGTGTTTCCCATAGTTTAGAAAGGTCTTCTTTGGCTGCCCTTTCAAATACCAAAACCTGTGGGGCTACTGAGTGTGCAGGTGGGTAGGATGTGGACTGTGGGTTGAGGCCAGTGTTATCATTAAATTCTACCGCAGAATCCACCTGTTTAACCTTAAAAAAATAGTGGAGTCTCAATTTGCGGAGGAATTTGGCCAATTCACATTGGAACATAAATGGATCCCCATTGTATGTCATCATAAAGCCCAAACCTCTATTAAGGACAGTCTTCTCCATCGTGCTAAGCACTATGGTAGATAAGTTCACTATGAGGTTTGGTTTAGTGAGGTTTCCGTTTGCTGAGGATGCTTTTTGGTTTGACTGCGGGTCCCCGCATGAGGGCCCATTTGATCGTCCCAATGGACTTGTGGTTGTTGATTACGTCTCCTGCCTCGCGACCTTTGGGGGCCAAACCCTAAAAAAGGCTGATTGTTGTACTCATTTTGAAACCCTGGGAATAGTCCCGTGGGTGGCTGGAAAGGATGGGAAGGATGGGATGGATGGGGTGGGTAACCCCATGGTGTAGGTGGCCACCATTGTTGGAACTGGGGCGTGAGATGTCCTCTGTAGTAGTTAAATCTGTTAAATCACCCTCGTCCTCTATTTTGGTGTACAGATGTACCTGAACTATCTGTGTCACTTCTCCCCTCTGAACTGGAGCCTGAATAGTTGGACCCATACCTCTTCCCACTGTTTTTAAATTCAGGTGAGGAATAAGTGTTGCTGGTATATGGATACACTCGTTCATGTTTGAATTTTGCCATGAACTTTGAGAATACAAACCATCCACTTTAGAATATTAGCGTCTTGCCTATATTTAGGATCAGGGCGTAGATTGTTGTCTGTCAATGTTTTTACCATCAAATAAAGTTAGCTGGCTGGAACTACAAACGTCAGTGTTATGAAGTTAATTTGTAGTCCTTTAGTTCTGTGCATTTGCGGCTTGGTTCATTGAACAAGCCGGTTTAGTTTTGACTGCACTAGTTAGTTGTGTTATGTGGTAGCCTATCCACACGAATACATCAGAGGGAGCTTAAAGTCGGCTTGATAATTTATTAAAAGACCTTTTAATAAAACTACAAAAGTCAGGATTATGACTTAATTTTGTAGTCCAATGCATCCGTGTTTTCGCGGCGTTGTGTAGGTGTATGTCGACCTTTGGAGTGTACACACGAGTATAAGCAAAGTGGAGGGCCGCTTAACCCGGATCAATCCAGCCATAATTTTGAAGGCGTTCCATGTGCCATCGGCGAGATACCATCTTGGAGAAATAGTAACGCTGTTTGGAGAGTGGGTGTGCTGGCAAATAGTCCCTATAGCGCTTTTATATGAGCTTCGTGGACCACCTGTTGCCTCCCCCACGACTCAGGTTAGTCTTGAGGCAACGACGGACAGGTAGGCTCGAGGGGCGCTTAGCAGCGACTTACTATGGTTTACTGAAAGCCAATATTTAGAAAGGTTCTAATACTATTGATCTAGCTAATTCGGCTGTTCAGCTACAGTTTGCATTTGTAGTCTCTATACTAAGCATCTTATTAGAGACCATTTCACAACATTCTTAGTAAGCCTAGATAGTGGGTTGCCCTGAGAGGAACGGTAGGCTTTTACTAGATATTCATTTTTGCACATGCATATAGATCTCCTTTGCTGCTCATTAGAAGGGGTTCTGTTTCTTTAGAATGTAACAATAGAATATGACTTCATTATTAATGTTGAGTGTTCTACTGGGGTGTACTGAGTTTTTGACGATGTACCAGACGCTGCCTTCAATTTACTTCCTTCTGAAGAGGTAGAGCTAGTAAAGAGGGTTATGGACTATTGAGTAAATATAGAGACTGAATAGGTGCAGCCCCATATTTCTCTATTCTACAGTCTCCTCTTCTGCCTTTCCTTTTACAGAGCGGGCCTCTTAATCCTGAGCACGGTCCAGGTGAGGTGAGGTCCAGTCCCCGGTCAAGCTGGGTGAGCATATAGAATATCTCAGAACCAGTACTGCATTACATGAACTTAACAAGGAAGAGAACGTTTATAGTCTATCTATTTGCTCATTCTGCTTTATTTAATTTGTTGTAGATGCCATCTGCATCCTTGATGCAGAGGATTAGTACACAACAATTTGTATTTATTTCAACCTTCATTCTCCCTTTTCACTTATGATTAGTTGTAGGAATTTTGATCAAAATGTTTTATTCAGCACAAGTTCTGATGCAGTAGCAATAATTGAGAGCAGAGGCCCTGAAGAAAGCCTAGGGATTATTTGCCAGATTGGTTGAAACATGTTGGCCCTTTTTTGGCAGTCATTTGTTTAAACTGTCTTTTGCACTGTTCTGTTTTTAATTAGGGGATGTGTTCTCTACACTTGGTCGCATCACCCTATTTCAACTCACCACATATCTTTTGTGTTTTGCACTGCACTTTCTTTATTATTTTTTCTGTGATCAACTATTCAGTTGCTCATTGGTTTCTCCTAAGTGACTGTGGGCGTGATCCAGCCCACCACAGTTGGATCGGTAGTATGTCTCTATGATCAAGAGACACACCATCTCTCTGGTTGGATGACCAAATGATAAGACTGATCATGACTATAAGTTGATGGCAATCCAGATACATGGGCTTGGATCTTACCACTTATCACTGTAGCGTTTCTTCTTTGTTGCAAGTTCTCTTGCTAGTGCTTTTTCGTGACTTGGGTACTAACTTACCTCTGTGAAGTTAAGGTTACCCTGCCATTTTAGTGGCCTTTAGACCCCAGGTTCTTTTTGTTGTTTATATGTTAACATCTGGGGTTGTGAACCTGGGCTGGTCTTTAAAAATGTCCCTATGACCCCTCCCCTCCCAGTATTGTTGTAGTATATATTTTATCATATGTGTCATGCATATATGCACATTCAACACTTCGACATATATGACAAAAATATACACTGCCATCAGAAACACCCAACCTGGGCCACTTGTCACATCGTAATATGACGGGTGGGAGACCGAAGCTGCGGTGGACTTCAGTGGACCCCCACCATGGCGGTGTAGCGGTAAGACCGCCAAACTCATAATACGACCTCAAGTCTCCTCATTTCATCAATAAATGTTGGTTTGGCTAGCTAACAACACCACACCTAAAGCTCTAATCCTCCAGAGTTATGGATGCTATCGGTAACCTCGAACATGAACACTCTTACTTACAAGGAATTTGTGGAAACAGATCTAAAACTTTGGGTTGTCACTTTTTGCATGCCCAACGTATTACCAATACATTTTCACATGTTTATTGAAAGTATCTATTAGTGCAAATAATGTATGAACTGTGATTATTAGACAGAGTAGACATCATTGTTATAAGCATTTCTAGAATGATGAAAATCGCAAAGAATTCAACCATTTTAATTGTGCCTAATGTTTTTGCTATCTATCAGCAGTACTCCTACTCTATCAAGAGCAAGATGGAAGTATCCTTTATGTCACACCTTGTTGGTATAATCCATCCTCCAACCGTCACATAATGTCTCAGGAAGCCGGGCTCAGTGTATTAACAAATGCACACCATCTAAGTGTGCACGCCTTCTCACATCTCTGCTTGGACAACAATCTTACCTCTTAGGATGAATGTCAGGGCCTACTTGGCTGAATCTCAACATAGCTCTGTGCAGCATTCATTATAACTCTGGTGTGAAGTCTCTCTCCCTGACTTCAAAAAGGGCACTGTTTAATTAATAAAACACCAGTCTTATCACATACTGCCAGAGACACAGAATAACAAATGTACTTTCTCCTACTTGCACATAAGAAAGCTAGGACATTGTGTTGTAGTGTGGGTGTCCCTAGAAATAACAGTGCAGACTATAGAACAACAATGTCTACTAAAAATAACTGCACGCATGTCATTTACTTGTGTTAGTGAAAGAGATGCACAGACCACCATCTTGAAAAGAAACACAGTTAAAAAGGAAAACTTAAATAGAGACTGAATATAATCCCTATAACACCCTCCCCTTGATTGAAGGATGTGACTATGTAGAAATAGCAATAGTAGCAAGTTTGTGCTAAAAGCCTTGCAGTACAAAAGAATACATACTTTAATTGCAGAAGCAGTGTCAAAGCCCATAAAGACTGACAGTTCAAAATCATATTATATACATAAAAAAAGAAAATGCAAAAAGTTGTCTCCCATCTGAGGAACAGGATGGCATTTACAAAATGTCCACAATATACATGTCTGGGACATCAATAGGACTTGGGAAAAGGAACCCGCATTCGCAGACATCACATCGAAAAAGGCCTGGAAAGCAAGATCTCAGTGACAAATATAGTACTCTGTAGCCCATTGAACAGTTGCCAAAGGCAACAGTGTCAGGAGTGCAGCATCAGATGAGTGCCCGATGCTAGAAAATCCGAAGTGAAAGAAGCATCAAGCATTGGTGAAGGTAGCTCATAATAGGCTGCTTGTAGAAAAGGAAGTAGCATCACTTGACAACACAGTAGAAGTGACTGCAAAGGAAGCACAGGCAGATCTATATCTGGAGACTATGACAATAATGTAGCAAGGCATAAGTCAAGCTCATTCTCGAATGAGCACCACAGACAGTGAAGCATAGGATGCACTCTCAGAAACCATACGGGCCAACGGACAGTTCTCGTTCAGCTCTAATAACAACGAATCTCCAAAATACTGTATCATTCATTCATGACATAAAGGCAGGTGTGGAGTTGCATTTCCATTTAGACTCTTTGTGTGATCTCCATCGCAAAGTAACAAAAATAGATATAAAACAGCAGCAAGAAGAAATACTACAAACAGAATGCCTCCAAAAACGCTTGAAACAGCAAATGTGAAAAGGACAGAATAACTCTAAGTGCAGCCTGGAACACAGAAACCATTCCAGACTCAATCAATTATAAAGACGTGTGTGCTATTCCAACTGTATTAGAAGCATGGAAAATATGGTGTACATGCTCACCAAAATGCTGTGGCAATTGAGTGCGCAAAATAGATTGTCTCTCAGACAAGAAAGATGCAACTTGGAGATCAAAGGTTTTTCTGGTAGATGTAAGAGCCACATCAGTTTGAAACAATAATGATTCTGTTCAACTTATCAAAGTGTATTTCAGTTACTGTGGTCTTGGGCCACAAAGTGACTACTTCGATAGTATGTGTGGGAGGATACAGAACATGTATACAGAAAAGTGAATAACTTGAAAAGAGTGACCACATATGGAACACCTAGTTTCATCCCGCATCAACTTCGATCATTTTAAATTAGAAAGTTTCCATTAGAAAGCAACAAAAATTCATTTTTGATCAATTGTACAGGGACTCCTTTCAAATAAAATGCTAAGTCAGGCACAGATGAATTTCATACTCCATGAAGTGTACTCTTTCTGCAGACTAATGAATGATTTGAGGAAGTGCCACAATCATGTAGACTAGAGAAGGCCTCTTTGTTCTTGTGCATGCATCTGTACTGAAAAGGGAGAAACTAAGCCTCAGGTTAAAAAAATGTGTACCTGTACCTTCATATCTGCTTACTTGAAAATGCTGAAGACGTGAAATGAAATAGAACATGCAAATAGGAAGAGAAATTAAACCATGGATCAACCAAACTGCAGAGAGAGTTTCAGCTACCACAAACGCTTTCTAAATGCATATTAAGCATAGTGTAGGTCCATAGTAGGATCTACACTATACACAAAGGTGGTCTCTTTTTTAGGCATTATTTTTTTCATATGTGTCAAATTAAAAGGTAAAAATAACTCAGTTGCATTTAAATAATTCCATGGCACTCAATTCAACTTTATAACTTGCAGAGTCCAACTCAATTGTAGAATAGATCTCAACCGTCTCTGGCCTTATTGAAGCATAGGCACGTCATATGTATGATATGGAATGCAGATGAAACAATATTATTCAGTTTGTAAATATGAGTTGACAACGGCCTCATGCCATTATTGATAACAGCCAAAACCTTCTCCAAATTGAACTCATAAAATGTGTCTTAAACGTTGAGCTGCTTCTTCAGAAATGTTCCAAATTCCATTATAACTGACATATATAAAAACGGCTAGAACAAGGAGACCTCAGACCCAGTATAAAAGCTTGTACATCCATATGCAAGAAATCCTTGTTGCTATTATGGAGGACTGGCCACATGGTGTAACGTGGTCAAACGAATTGAAACTTGTCATTTTTGTTTACAACCAGCAAGCAGTGGCAACATCACAGTATGAGTACCTTGAACAGCAAGAACAGGCACAGGTGCCCAACAGGATGAACCAAACAATGTTTTATCTGCAATCCTCTCTTGGACTAAATTCCCACCTTTAGGAATCCAGACAGAAACCCTTGGTTGCATCTTCACTTTGTAAATAGCTGACTGTTTAGATCTTAAATCTGAGTGTTCATCATGGATGTCCTGCAATTCCTGTAAGACAATGAAACGTTCAATGCTGTCAAAGAGAGCATACTCTCCCAGTGCACCAGAGTTGTCAAGATCTGGAACAAACATCAGAACCACAAATAGTATTTCATATGGAGCCTGACTATCCAACAATAACCTAAGCAGATTATTTAAAGATCACTGTGCACAAACATCAGAACCACAAATAGTATTTCATATGGAGCCTGACCATCCAACAATAACCTAAGCAGATTATTTAAAGATCACTGTGCACCATGTGGATGATGGATCCAACAATGACCTGAAGCTAATACTGTAGCTGTTAAGGACCGCTTTAAGTCACAGTTCTTCCATTCCTCTACTGAATTTCCCTCTAAATGATAGCGGTAAATTAAAGAACAGCAACACCCATTGTGCCTGTAATGTCTGTCCATGTATGCCTTAGGGCAAAAGCCGGGCCCTAGTCCGCTTGGAATGCTATCACAAAACATATACCGATAAAGACTTCAAATTGTAACAGTTCGAGCATCAGCTGATTGCTGTGGCCATTCGAGAACAAGAATCAGCAGCCTCCAAGGTATATTTAAAGGTACCATACATATGGAGTGGCCTGCAATTAACTAAATATGCACATTGTAATAGGTTATTTTTTTTCCTTCTCGAATCATTTGTTCCCCTCCAAGTTCGCTATGTACCAGTTGTTATCTTACTCTTGGTAGACCCCTTCATTTGTATCTGTTCTTGTGCTGTGAGTTCTATTTTGATATGTGCTCTGTTTGGTATCCCGATTTGACACATGTACTGCAACTTTTACCTTCCTTTCCTTCCAACTGTAAAGCGTTCTGATATCCCGTGGGATCATGTTCGTACTATATAAATCTTTATACATAAATAAATAAATATTTGAAACTAAAAGTGGAACCTTTAATTTGTTGACAAATGCCACAAAATTGGGGTCTGTTGATGAAGACACAGCCACTAATATTGTTTCTGTAATAAAGGAATAGTAGCTGTCAAACCTTCATGCGCAGACACCAAACCTTCATGAGCTGCTATTATTAACGCTAAACTGCTGTCCCGGTTGGCCACCACTCGATCACCCTCCTCAGGAATGCAGTCAAAGGGAACACTATTTGGACTCAATAAAGAGAAGTTGTTAGCTAAATACCCTTTAGGTGATGGTTTGCCACCAGCTGAAGCACTGAAATCAGCTATTATGTATTCATCAATCCTCGATTGTGAACGAGTAATCGCGAACATATATACATTTTGAACAACAACCTTCCCAGCAATCATTAGACAACAAACCCCTGCAACGTGTATACCTACACGCTGATGGCTCAATCTAATAATCACATGAGCATGTAGCAAAGCAACTATTAAAGCTACCACTTTTCCCCAAAGAAGCTTATGCTTTATACCATCTCCTTTAGAATCTCTGAATCCATTCAAGTACCAATAAGGTAAATCATCACTAAAGGCCTGGATGCAGTAACATGAATTAGAGGTGGGTGGTAAACTGCGCTCCGCCATCATAGTTCACTGAGTTTTTGTCATTCTGCAACAACTCTGCCAGCTGCCATGTAGCACAGTTGATTGGCACCTGATGGAGCGAGATAGAAAACAAAATTTTGTTTAAAATCGCAAAGTCACATTTCCATAACATGAATAATAATATTAATAATTTGTGATGTATCGTGTTAATACAACCTAGATTAAACTTTACACATGGGGGGACTAACATGTGTGCTCATAAACGTGCATAAATGTTGCATCTTTTTGTTCGTGCAAAATAATAAAAATAATTTGTTGTTTTCGTTTTTGTCATTACTAACTGCTGCAAATCTAAAAGAGGCATGTGCTTATTTTGCTTTTCCTTGTCCATGTGATGTCATTTCTACTATTCTAGGTGCACATAAGTTTCAAGGATTAATGAAGACTGGTAGATATAAACGCTGCTTTATTTGTTTGCATTTGCTAGGTAACATTAGACTAATTGGGAGGGTTAATTAATTAGTAAACCTAGGGTGGATACAGAATCAACATTATTTCTTACATTAATACTTTTCTTGTGTTTGTTTTATACTAGAAAGCATAAGTTGCCTGCTTTTGGGCCTAGTTTGCTCGAGTTTGCTAAAGCTGAAATTTACTTCTGCAAAAGTCACGAGATGCCCATTATGAAAAAAGTGTTCGTCAAAGCTGCATTCACAAAACAAAAACTGGTGTGCTGTCATCATTCTGTCGGACGTGGCCAAGGTCGGAAATGTGATAAAGGACAATTTTGTCAGCTCTAACTTGGCACCCGCGGAAATAAAATGAACACTTTGAGAACATTGATTTACAATTGTTGCAAACCAAGGAAGCTCCTGGTTGCATTCGGAAAAGACAATAGTCTTTAAGAAACGTGACCTAATGGAACTTTTGAAATGTGGGTGACATGTCACTTGTCACTCTCAACCAATGGGACATCGAGGAATTTTGAAAACTTTCCTTCGCTTAGTTTAGCTAGCATAGAAAGGTATAAAAAGTCATGCCCTTAGGGATGGGCTGGCTGCTGCTTTCTGACTTTCCGATGAGGGTGAAGTGCTGCTGGACTTTGCGTGGAGCACGTAAGAATCCTCATTGAACTTTATTTTAATTTCATTTATTTAGCTTAGCTAGGGACTTAGGCTTTAGAAATGCTAAACTGCTAATTCTTACTTAAACTTTGAATTTCTTACTTAAACTGTATTTTTCTCATGAAGCTTTTAAAACATGCTTACTTTAATGCTAATAAAATTGCATTTATAAAATTACATTTTGAAATACCATAATTTAGTAAATAAAATCTTACTTTTGACAAACAAGCTGGTCTTGGTTATTCAGAAGTGCAGGTTACTATTAGCTAGATCCCATCGCCAATGGTGGTCGTTTAAATGGTTAGGATTTATTCTAATGACAATATTCTTTCCGCAGATTTATAAAATTGTATATTGTTTGTAGATAATGTGTATATAGATTTAATTTGACCACCTGATTCAGTAGGCCCAAAATATGTCATGTTTATAGATGGGTCCATAAGTTAGTGTAGAACTTTGTTTATAGGTTATGAAGTTGGGTATCGTTGTTTATGATATATTTTCTATAGGCCGCTGGATCAATTCTCTGGTAGCAGAAATTGATGGTTGCTAAGGGTAACCAAGGTAATATGTTGGTTGCTAAGGGTTACTAAAGTGTTATGGTATGGAAATAGGATCGATGTTTTAACACATGTTGAGTTCGTTTTTCGTGCTATCTGTAAGCTATACCGGTATAGATTGTGTGGCGAGAAATTAGTCACGCAAGTCATCTGTTCTGTTTGCAGTGATATCGCCGAGTATCACAAGAGGTATCGCCGTGTACCATAGTGTTGTCGCCGTGCAGCACAGTGTTAGGGCTAGGTGTGAATCTTGTAAAGTGAGGGTTTTCTAAGAAATTAGAGCAGCATGAGAATAGGGACAAAGCGCCTTCCATAAAACTCACTGTGATAAAAGTATTAGTTATATCCGAGCTTGAATGAAGGGCAGAGTAGCGTCGGTGCATGATTATCTATAAACAGGTTAGAGTCCTGTAGGGGTACATGTTTTATATCTATAAACAGGTTAGAGTCCTGTACGGATAACGTCGTTATTTTGCTAACGGTGCATGATTTCTATAAACAGGTGAGAGTCCTGTACGGATTTCATGTGTGTTCGAAATTAGGGAATTTTCCGTGTGAAAGTGCGAATTTGATTTGTAATTTATGTTCAAGTGGAACTCTTAGAACTGTCACTTCGCGGTGCGTTCAGAGGAAAACGAGTTCATAATTTTACGTGTTAGAAGGGTGGGTAATGGTTACTCTACCGACGATTGAAAATTATCCTTAGTGTGAATAGCGCCGACTATTCCGAAGTGTGGATACTTGAATGTATGTAAACTATCCTAAATAGTGAAACGAACAGATGAGTCCTTATTGTCATTGTTTAAGAATTAATTTACACTGAAAAGTGTCCTTAAAATGGCGCTGTGAAAAGATTTTGTGAAGGAGGGGTAAGCGCTAGGAGTGAGAAGCGAGAAACCGCAGCTGCTGTGTACGTCACAGAGCCGCGCTGGGATTGGGTGACCTACGTCACAAGCTATATTCTGATTGGCTCTTGAGTCTCTGACGACCTGTAAGCTGATTGGTCCTTCAGAAAAACTCCATTTTTATTCGTTGAGCAGGAAACTGACGTAGCTCAACTGTCATTGGCTTGTTGGTGTGTTTCGCGCACGGATTGGTTGCTTTGCGGAACATCCCGGAAATATTTTACGAACGATTTTACGGATTAAATTTAACTTTTAAAAATGAGTTATCATTTTAAACATGTTGAGAAAAAGCCAACATTATTTCAGAAACTTAAAAATTTATTTTCACCCGACAAGAAAATTGAAACGCGAGGTGGTAAATTACTTCATAAGTATAAAACACCTGCAGCGTACATGGAAGGTGAATATGGATATCATACTGTTTTATGGTTTGATAGCTGGAAACGCTATACAAAGAACGACGGTGTTTTAACTTGGCCTGATGATGGTTCATTTAATGTAAAAGTCTTGAGAAATTTACGAGAGAAAATGAATGCTCTTACTCCAAAACCGAGACCAACTCAATTTGAAGCTTTAGTTGAGTGGGAAGATGAGATGTATCAATTACAAAGAGAAGCTAGTGGAATTAAAAGACCTACTAAAACTCCACCTTGGAGAAGAGAAACTCATGAAGACAGATTGCGAATGTGGAGGCAGGGAAACATGAGTGAAGGATTGTATTTAATTCAGGAAATGGTCATGGGTACTCCTGCTGGGAAATCTATAGAAAGCGAATCTGAAGATGCAGTTATGGAAGAAATATACACTACAGCTAGAAAGAATCAACCTTTGAGACCTCCTAGATCATGGTCTACTCCGGTGGTTTCTACTGAAACTTCACCGAGTGCACCTCCAATTAATGAAGCTCCTAAACTTTATCCAAATAATTGTGAAATTATTGAAACTCCAAGAAGACCAGAATTTGATAATGTTCGAAATGAAGGTAGACATTTTGCAATGACTCCAAGAGCAAGGGAAGCTCCAAAAGACTATGCAAGGGAAACAAGAAACGTTGAGGCTGTTGATTCTGCTGAATATTTTAAATCTAAAGAAGAATTAATTAAACGAATGACAAAAAGCATGGAAGCTGTGACAGTTCCAGTAACGATTGGTCCTGTTCAGCCTGTATTTGACCAAAGAGAATCAAACAAAACAGGGTTAACTATTCCTTTAAATGCAGAAATTCAAAAAGCTGCTGAAAAATTTTACTCAGACATATCCGAAATAAATTCTTCGAGATCGAGAATGCCAGATTTAACCTTTAATGAGGATTTATCTCCAAAAACACCAATGGGTGCTATTTCAGATGTAGGGAGTCCTGAAGTTAGGGTAACTACTCCAAAACTTGATGTGGCTAAATTAAAAGCAAATATCGAAGAATTAATAATTGGAACAATTGGTCCAGATAGTTTAAACTATTATCGAGATGATGAACTACTGTTCATTTGTAAAAGTATTCAGTGGAAAACTAAAAATAAATATGATCAATTAGAAGATCTAGCAGCGGAACTTGAAATCGATGTGAGTAAACAAAAGAATTTTGCAAAACATTACAGACTAGACTTTTCAGAAAGTGACATTGAGAGTTTGAACTCAATGGGAAGAATAGTGCATATAAAAGATTTGATTGTTTATATCAAAAAGCTGGGAGAACTCAATAAGTGGAGAGTAAAATGGACGAAAAAGAAGGAAGATGAAAGATTGGAAAAATTGTCAAAACAATTTCCAATGAGAGAGATTGCAGGTGGAGGATATGTTCATGTCCCTTGGTCAAGACAGGACATACTGCTATTCACAAATGATTTTCCAAAATTGAGGGAGAAACCGGTAGAGTGGTATAGACAAGTGGATAGATTTATCAAAGTGTCAAAAGTTCTGTGGATTGATTTAGATGGATTTTTCGACATTGTCGTACCATCAGATCTTTGGACAGAATGTAAAATATCAATAAGTTGGCCAAAAACAGAACCTGAACGAATCAAAGAAACAGGTGCCCCAAATCCTCTTGTAATGGATTTTTACGAAAAAGTTATAGTTTGGATGAAAAACAAAATTCCACCCAAAGAAGTTGATTGGGTTAAAATAGAAAGGACAAATCAAGAAACAAAAGAATCAGTTCATTCCTTTTATGAGAGGTTACTGTTAATTTTTAAACAATACAGTGGCTATGAAAAATTAGATGAAAAGGACATGAGTCATTTTATCTATAGATTCGTTTATGGACTAAAACCTGAAATTGCAGATATGATCAGGAATAGCATTGTAGGATGGCAATCACTTTCTGTAGATGATATTCTGAGAAAAGCTAAGTATTGCAGTGATGAATTAGAGGTGAGACAAAAGAAGCTCAAGGAGAAAGCCATGTGGGCTCAGGTAAAAGTTGCTGAGCAACAAATTGCCAGCATGGGTAATAAGAACACAAATTTTGTTCAAACTGGAAATACGAACCAGATACAAGGAAAGCTTAAAGGTAATATTTTTCCAAGAAAATTTAGCCCAAAGATTGAGGAGTTGAAACAAAGATTACCTTGTTTTAATTGTGGCGAAATTGGACATTGGAGAGACGAGTGTCCTAAACCTCCTAGAAACTTAAAGAATCCCTTATTAAATCCACAGATGCAGAATGGTGTTGACCTGCAGCAACAGCTACAGATGCAACAGGGGTTAAACGAGTTAAACATTCAGCGACAGCAACAGCAACAGGTGAATAACTGTCAGGATCAATTGCCACAACCACCATTTCCGAATTGTGGAGGAGTCCAAAAATATAATCCAAATGTGGGATTTCAGGGAAATGAACAGGTAATAAGACCGCAAAAACAGCAAAAGCAACAAAGGGTGCAAATGCAAAATGCTTCACAACAATTTTTGTTAACAGAAAGCCAAGACAGTGATTCTGATGATTATTGCTGACGGTGCCCGAGAGAGGAGGAAGAGTGTGTTGTTGGAGCCACTCTTGAGGTTGACCAGTCCGGTCCATTTGTAAACGGGAAAGTTAACGATGTAGACATCACTTTTCTAGTGGACACTGGTGCTACCCGTTCTACTGTTAGATCAGTGGAAATTGAAAACCTACCTCTCTCTGGGGATACCATCCAAGTTGTTGGAGTAAGCAATCAACAAATTAAAACTGATTTAACTGATCCAGTTCCAGTTGAAATTGGAAATTATAGAGACAAACACAGATTTGTGGTTTGTAATAGTAGTCCAGTAAATCTACTAGGCAGAGATATTCTGTGTAAAATGAATTGCAGAATATATTGTTCTCCTGATGGAGTTGAGTTACAAACAATGGAGGAAGATGGTTTATACAGAATGACAATGATGATGATGGAAGCAGAAGAAACAAAATTGTTTCCTGCATTTGAAGAGAAAGATTTGCCTGAAGAGCTCAAAGAAACAGTGAAATCTGATATATGGGATTTTACTGGGAACGAGATGGGTCTGATGAAAAACGTAGATCCAGTAAAAATTACATTGAAACAGGGAATAGAATTTCCTAACATTCCACAGTATAAAATGAAAACAGAAACAATCGAAGGTATTACGCCTATAATTGAAAAATTAATCAAACAAGGTGTATTAAAAGAAATGGAGAGTAGTCCTTGTAATTCACCAATTATGGGAGTTAAAAAGTCAAATGGAGCATTTAGAATCGTACAAGATTTGAGAAAGGTTAATCAAATCGTTGTTCCATGTTGTCCTGTGGTTCCAAATCCAGCAGTAATTCTGTACCAGATTCCACATGATGCTGAATGGTACACTGTCATTGATCTTTGCAATGCATTCTTTACTGTTCCCTTACATCCAGACAGTTATGAAATCTTTGCTTTCAGATTCCAAGGTAAGACCCTTGGATGGTCAAGAATCCCACAGGGCTATACAGAAAGTCCTTCAATCTTTAATGAGTTGTTAAAAAGATCTTTGGAAAACTTGGACTTACCAGGTAGGTCTACGTTAGTGCAGTATATTGACGATTTGTTGATAGCTGCAAAGACAAGAGAAAATTGTGTGACAGACACAATAACACTGTTAAATCGCCTTGCAGAAGAGGGACATAAAGTGTCTCCAGCAAAATTACAATTTTGCAAACAAGAAGTGAAATACCTTGGTCACAGAATTGCAAAGGGAAAAAGGCAAGTAACAATTGAGAGAATTAAAATGATTCAAGCAATGCAACCTCCAAGAACACAAAGACAGGTCAGAATGTTCTTAGGAATGGTCGGTTACTGTCGACAATGGATAAGTGGATTTTCAGTAATTGCAAAACCACTACAAAGACTGACAAAGTCCGATGTAAAAGATCCAATTATTCTCAATGAAATTGAGATGGAATCTTTTGAGAATTTGAAAAAGAGCTTATGCCAAGCTCCTGCTTTAGGTATGCCAAATTATGAGAAAGATTTTGAACTGTATTGCAGCGAGAGAGAAGGATGTGCATTGTCTGTGTTAATTCAGAGACATGGGAATTTAAAGAAACCTATTGCATACTTCTCTGCAGTTCTTGATCCCATTGCAAAAGCATTACCAGGTTGTTTAAAAGCAGTTGCAGCTACAAGTGTTAGTCTTGAACAGAGTGAAGGAATCATTATGGGATTTCCTGTAAAAGTTTTTGTGCCTCATTCAGTTGAAATATTGCTGACAAGAGGTAAAACTCAGCATCTGACAAGCAGCAGATTGACAAAGTATGAGAAAATCATACTAGGAGCAGATAATGTTTCAATTTCAAGATGTTTGAATCTGAATCCTTCTACATTACTGCCTGATTCTGAGATCATTGATAACATCGAAACAGAACATGAATGTTTAGATGTTATGGAATTCTGCACGAAACCAAGACATGATATCAAAGATAGACCTCTATCTGAATCAGATTTTGTCTACTTTGTGGATGGCTCTTGTTTGAGATCAGAAGGAGGTGTCTTGAAAGCCTCATATTCAGTCTGTACAGTTAAAGAAGTTGAAGAAGCATCATGTCTTGAAGGAGTTCGATCAGCACAAGTGGCTGAATTGATTGCTTTAATTCGTGCTTGTGAAGTATCAAAGGATATAAGAGTTACCATCATTACTGATAGTCAATATGGATATGGAGTTGTACATGATTATGGACAACTCTGGTCTCAGAGAGGCTATATGACATCAGCAGGATCTCCGATTAAAAATGCAATTTTCATAAGGAGATTAATTGAAGCAATACAATTGCCGAAAGAAATCGCAATTGTCAAGTGTGCAGCGCACACTAAAGGAGTTGATTATATCTCAAAAGGCAATGCATTTGCAGATGAAACGGCAAAATACTGCGCAAGAAAAGGTTATTCATACAATCGGGAAAGGAGTAAAGAAACTGATTCAAATTCATTAATGCTAACAACAGTTGTAGAAACATGGAATGAGATTAGAGAATTACAAAATGAAGCAGATGATGAGGAAAAAGATCTGTGGTTAAGATCAGATTGTAGACCACGTGAAGAAGATGGAGTGTGGGTTTACAAAGATGGCAGAATAGTCTTACCAAATTGTTTAATTGCAGATATGGCCAGATTATATCATGGTCCAGCACATCTTGGAAGAGATTCTATGATTAGACTTTTCAGAGAAACTTGGTTCAATACTAAATTCAGAACAATTGCAGAATCTTTTTGTCAAAGGTGTTTATCTTGCCAACAAATGAATCCAAACAGAAAATCATTGGTGGGGACAGGAATAATTGGTCGAGAGGGTGGTCCTTTTACCAGATTACAGATGGATTTCATTGAAATGCCCTTACACAATTGCTTAAAATATGTTCTTGTAATCGTTTGTTTATTTTCAAGATGGGTAGAAGCATTTCCTACAAGACATTGTGATTCAATTACAGTAGCAAAACTACTGCTCAGAGAAATTATCCCAAGGTACGGTTTTCCAGTCACTATTGAGAGTGATGGAGGAAGCCATTTCGATAACAAATCGATGAAGTTAATTTGTGAAGCTTTGAGCATTGAGCAGAAAATACACTGTGCATACAGACCAGAGGCATCTGGGGTAGTTGAACAGATTAATGGAACAATTAAAAACAGAATTGGAAAAATGTGTCTTGAAACAGGTGTAAAGTGGACAGATGCTCTTCCACTTGTTTTGATGTCATTAAGAAGTACACCAGATAAAAAGACAGGTTTGAGTCCTCATGAAATTTTAATGGGAAGAGTTATGAGGCAAGCTTTTGTACCTGTAGGTAAACTGTTGAGCATAAATGACAGTGCTATTTTGGATTACTGTAAAAGGTTATCTGATATAGTGACTTCTGTGTCTAATCAGGTGGGAACTGAAGCACAATCAAATGAGAAAGTTTTGACACATGACCTGAGACCTGGTGACTGGGTCAGAACGAAAGTACATCGGAGAAGAAATTGTCTGGCTCCTAGATGGCAGAAGCCTAGACAAATAATTTTGATCACTACTAATGCTGTAAAATGCAAAGGATTGAAACGTTGGATTCATCCTAGTCATACTATTCCAGTACCAACTCCTGAAAGTTCTGATATTGAAAGTGATACTACAGATGATTCTGATTCTGAAGCAGAAGGTGAAATAAATCCAGATCCTGAAGATCGACAAGAAGGTCGACATCTGGAACCTGTATCCGTAAATGAAAATTCAACAAGAAAAGACTTGGAAATTATTGAAATAGATTCTGAAGGTGAAGAGAATCTGTTAAAAGGAAAGATAACTGAAGATTCAGTTATTTCTATTGAAGACAGAGAAGCGAAACAAAAAGAAGTTTCAGACCAGGAGAGTATCGAAAAGCAGAAAACAAGCTCTGAAGTAAGGAACAGAAATACAAAGTCTGGGAAGTTGGAGGTAATTGAAGAAGAAGAAGAAGACGAATTACCAAGTACCAGTATTGGAAATCAGAGAAGTGTTCCTGAAGGAGTAAAACTGCCGAATAGAGAAGTTCCTGAGTCAATTGAAATTTCAGACTACGAAACTGAAGAAAGTGACGTGGATGGTGCAAGTGAAAACAGAAAGAAAAGGGCTTGGAAGTCAGAATCAAATGCTTCTGAACCAAAGAAGAAATACGTGAGAAAGACAGACTACTGGCCTGGTGGAAGATTGAGAGTCAGGTTGATCAAGAAACCTAAAGAACAAGTCGAAGAAATCAGTAGTCAAAAGAGTCCTGGAAAGGAAGTGGGAGTTGGAAGGAAAATTGAAGTGGTGTCGAGAAAAGGAAAAAGAATAGTGAGACCAAACCAGAAATACAAGTCTCCTGAGTGGACTTATTTAGTAATTCCACCCGTTATTGACATTTATGGTAGTAGTGAAGAAGAAAACGAAATAGAAGAAATTAGTGACAATGATTGAAGTACAGAAATTTTAATTTGGCAAAAGGCTGAAGAAATTTTGTTAGCTGACATAAGGTCGAAGAAAAACTGTTTAGTTGAAGAAATCTTATGTATGACATAAGGTCGAAGAAAACTTGTTTAGGGTTTTAAAAATAAAATTATTTTAAAAAGGGGGTATAAATAGTTTAAGTCTTAGAAATTTTAAAATTAATTTTGTTTTTAATTTTGTGGCAAAACTAAAACTAACCAAAAATGCCTTATGTTAAGGAGAGCACTTCAAAGTGTTCTGTTTTTAAGAGATGCTGTAAGATGACTCTGGTGTGTCTGCTCATTTTAATTCTGCTCTGGTTAGTTTTAGCTGTGATCATCCCATTAGAGATGAATAGAGAATTACACAAAGTTAACATGACAAACAAAGCTTTGGTTAGTCAAACTAAACATAGTGCATCTGCTAAAATTATTGATCATCAACCTAACATTCATCAAGATAAATCTATTAGTGATTTTTCAAGTAATACATTCACAAAGCTTTTGAGTGAATATGTCAAGGTAATGGATGCAAAAGACTGCTATGTCTGCGTCAAGTTACCTGCTTCTGTTTCTGAGGGAGTGACATACAATATGCTTCCTCTCACATATGGTGTAACATGTAGTGTGTTAACTAGCTTATTTTATCAAACTGGACGCTTAGAATATTACTATTCAGATTTTGACGAGATTTTTGCGAATATAAAGATTGATGGTGCTTTAAATAAGCACAAGAAAGCAAAACAAATGAGAGAATTTTTCCTTGTTACTAACGAACTCACTTACGAGTATGCTTATAAGAATAATCTAACATGCAAATTGAGTGCTGAGGGAAAGACATTTTTGAATATGGTTGAAGAGAGAAGAGCAATTTACAAAAGAAATGAATTAGTCAAGCAGACTAAGTCAAAATTCTGGCAAAAAGAGGATGAGAAATTAAATGGCAAAATGCTTGAAAATGTTGCTATTCACATAGATAAACCAGTTAGTGGAAAGCTTTGCATTAGAAGAGATAATACACTTTTTGATAATTATTTTGTAGGTGCAAGTAACTGTGAAGATACTTATCAGATTTTGGGAGGTTGGGGATTAAAAGGTGGAAAAGATCCAATCTTCCCTGGGATTTATTTTGTTTGTGGTGACAAAGCCTACTACAAGCTTCCAGACCATTGGTATGGAACTTGTTATGTGGGAATTGTTTTTCCTAAAGTGTTTCATGTTGATAGAGATTCAGAAGGATTGTTCAAAATTCATAATTATGTAAATAGAGTCAAAAGAGAAACTTTTACAGAAGTTTTGGGAGATATTTTTCAAGCAGTAATACCTTTTGTTGGTATAACCCTAAATGCAGGGAGAATTAGAAAATTGTCCACAATTGTTGACAGATTGTCAACAGACACAGCTGATGGATTCCAATTAGTGAATGTCGAAGTAGTTGCAATGGTGATTCAAGATCGCCTTGCTTTAGACATACTCCTAGCAAAAGAGGGAGGAGTCTGTGGCATTTTACATGTACAACATTGTTGCACATATATACCTGATGAAAGTAAGAATATAGAGATGTACATTAAAAACATTACACAAATGCATTCAGAGATAATTCCTTTAGAAGAAGATGATTTTACAGGGAAACTTTCAAAAAGATTCCAAGCTATTAAAAATTGGTTTCATGATATTGGTAGTTCAATTCTTGGTAAGATTTTGGCACCTTTGATTATAATAGTATTCATTTTTATTTTGACAAAAATAGGTTGTTTGTTGCATAAGAGAAAGAAGCAGTTGAAAGAAAAGAAAAGAATCTATAAACTTAGAAAAGAAGAAGAAAGGGAGATTGAATTACAGGAGTTACATAGAGAGCGTTATGCTAATTCCAAAGATTATGCAGAAACAGATTTTTAGGTTTACTGATACAAATGAATTTGAATCAATTTCTCGGAAATCTAAATTACAAACATTTTGGGTGTTGGTGTGGTGATTTGTTAATCACCAGATGAGGGAGTTGATGGAGCGAGATAGAAAACAAAATTTTGTTTAAACTCGCAAAGTCACATTTCCATAACATGAATAATAATATTAATAATTTGTGATGTATCGTGTTAATACAACCTAGATTAAACTTTACACATGGGGGGACTAACATGTGTGCTCATAAACGTGCATAAATGTTGCATCTTTTTGTTCGTGCAAAATAATAAAAATAATTTGTCGTTTTCGTTTTTGTCATTACTAACTGCTGCAAATCTAAAAGAGGCATGTGCTTATTTTGCTTTTCCTTGTCCATGTGATGTCATTTCTACTATTCTAGGTGCACATAAGTTTCAAGGATTAATGAAGACTGGTAGATATAAACGCTGCTTTATTTGTTTGCATTTGCTAGGTAACATTAGACTAATTGGGAGGGTTAATTAATTGGTAAACCTAGGGTGGATACAGAATCAACATTATTTCTTACATTAATACTTTTCTTGTGTTTGTTTTATACTAGAAAGCATAAGTTGCCTGCTTTTGGGCCTAGTTTGCTCGAGTTTGCTAAAGCTGAAATTTACTTCTGCAAAAGTCACGAGATGCCCATTATGAAAAAAGTGTTCGTCAAAGCTGCATTCACAAAACAAAAACTGATGTGCTGTCATCATTCTGTCGGACGTGGCCAAGGTCGGAAATGTGATAAAGGACAATTTTGTCAGCTCTAACTTGGCACCCGCGGAAATAAAATGAACACTTTGAGAACATTGATTTACAATTGTTGCAAACCAAGGAAGCTCCTGGTTGCATTCGGAAAAGACAATAGTCTTTAAGAAACGTGACCTAATGGAACTTTTGAAATGTGGGTGACATGTCACTTGTCACTCTCAACCAATGGGACATCGAGGAATTTTGAAAACTTTCCTTCGCTTAGTTTAGCTAGCATAGAAAGGTATAAAAAGTCATGCCCTTAGGGATGGGCTGGCTGCTGCTTTCTGACTTTCCGATGAGGGTGAAGTGCTGCTGGACTTTGCGTGGAGCACGTAAGAATCCTCATTGAACTTTATTTTAATTTCATTTATTTAGCTTAGCTAGGGACTTAGGCTTTAGAAATGCTAAACTGCTAATTCTTACTTAAACTTTGAATTTCTTACTTAAACTGTATTTTTCTCATGAAGCTTTTAAAACATGCTTACTTTAATGCTAATAAAATTGCATTTATAAAATTACATTTTGAAATACCATAATTTAGTAAATAAAATCTTACTTTTGACAAACAAGCTGGTCTTGGTTATTCAGAAGTGCAGGTTACTATTAGCTAGATCCCATCGCCAATGGTGGTCGTTTAAATGGTTAGGATTTATTCTAATGACAATATTCTTTCCGCAGATTTATAAAATTGTATATAGTTTGTAGATAATGTGTATATAGATTTAATTTGACCACCTGATTCAGTAGGCCCAAAATATGTCATGTTTATAGATGGGTCCATAAGTTAGTGTAGAACTTTGTTTATAGGTTATGAAGTTGGGTATCGTTGTTTATGATATATTTTCTATAGGCCGCTGGATCACACCCACCACTAATTCTAATGTTATCTGAAATATCTGAGAAGTACTCTATTGCCACCGTAAAGGCAGCTGCGTCTGTGTTTCCCATTAGCTGATCTGATTCATCTCTGACATCGCGGACCCCCAGCATGTAACGTCACAGCCCCGGCACCGTCTAAGGGGAGAAGCATGGAGAGTCAATACTGAAGTTTAAGCATCAATCTCCCAATGAGCTGCTGTCACTTTTCCAGCCATGTTTTTTTGTTATTTGGGCAAAGCCAGTTTCATGCTTCTTATTTGTGATTTGAGCTCTCTGGGCTAGCTGTTGTGCTTTTTTCCAGTTCACAAGCCATTCTAGCCATACCGAGCCTCCTGGAGTGGCAAGATTCCCAGTCCATTCCCTTCACGACCATCCAGGCCATGGTTGAGTACGCAGAGAGGCTGCTCAGCAGAGCCTAGAGTACATGCTGGAGTGCATTAGAGGGACGACACATTGGTGACGGTGACTTCCATCAAGCAGGTGGACACTTCAGCTAGAGGGAGGATAGGCAGCTGGCTCAGAGGCACTAGAATCAGCAGGAAGAAATGACTACACCTTCCAGGCCCGGCGGCCTAGACCATTTGAATGCTCGGCCTTTTCATGTCTGTGAATGTTCGCCCTGTATATTACAGCCTTGACATTTTATGACTCAGGAGAATGTATGATCATTTTTGACTGTGAAATTTTAGCTGTGCTTACCATGTTGGACACTTAAGGGTCAGGATATGTTCGGACACCTGTGACTGTGTAATTTTTACTTTGTTTATTTTCTCCTGCTATGATATTTCATGTGTATGTCTCCTCTCTGTAGTTACTCTTGGTTGTTTACATGTACCCTTTTGCCCCATGTATTGTACAGCGTTCTGAAACCCCCGGTGGTCATGTTTGCCCTATATAAAATTTCATAAATAAATAATATATGAGGTTCCTGCATGAACTACAATGCTCCCAACTGTCAAGGTGATTAAACTGTGGCATTTGTCAGGTCCGGGATGCTGCAAGGGCTAGAGCCATGAAAGATGTGGTGGTCTACATATGGATCAATCTAGAGAGAGGTGACAAGGCATCGCCCAGGCCCATTGGACCTACGGCCTTCCGGTGCAGTGGTGTAGGCGCATGTGGTACTCTTTGAGGCATCCGGTGCTAATTATTAAGCCTGTTATGTTCATTACTGTATCATGGTGGCCTTCCGTGCCCCTGCTGTGTATTGTTTCTACCAAAGGTTATGAAGAGCCGCAGTGCAACTAATATCCCCCCTCCTGTTTACAGAACAAAAAAGCACATAGCAGCAAGACATTTTCTACAACTTCAGTGTTAAATGCACGCTGCACTGAAATGAGAGAATGGAAGCTCAGTTTGGTCACAATCTGAGAGTAACGTCTCATGTACAATGCTAAAAATACTGTTGGATGTCTTACGTGCAGAAAACAAAGCAAAGATAAAATGTCAATAAATTGTGTATTTTCACTGAAAGCAATTATTCTGTGGGTGAACCTTAGATGCAGTGCGACTTCCACTGTCTGTTGTCTTTATTAGAGGATGAGATAGGTATATTGTGTCCTACAATATAACTGCATTGCCTCAGAGAAGGCATCTATAGAAAGGATTTTGATTGGTACAGAGAGACCCGCAGACTGTCAGTGACCCTTTCAATGTGTTCTGCGAATGTGTTTAAATGTCCTTCACAGCTCCTGCGTTAGACCTTTCTGGTCCATCTGTTGAGATCCTCCTGCTTTTGGACTGGTCACTCCTTTCATCCTCAGAGTTCTGACAAATATTGCCTTTTCTGTAGTTCACATCTGTTTCTGTATCAAATTTTTGACTGGGTGTCTCACCTCAATCAGTGGTTAAGATATAAATGTGATCAGCCCCTCTGGAGTAGGGGTTGATGTTCAATAATAAAGACATATGAATGGCGTAGCCCCGGGCCTGTTCACTCAACAATGTTGGGCAGGCAAAGCTATAGTTAGGCTTCTTTGGTGTTGTACATGGATAGCAATCCTTCACATTTTGTTGCAAGATGCTTTTAGTGATCTTGCCATTTGATATGATGAGCAGAAGCGCGGTCAAGGTGCATTGGACAGAAGGCAGTATAAATATTTGTGTCTCCATTGGATATTTTTTTGGGGGGCAGGCGAACCTCTATATACCTGTCAATTAAAAGGGTGACTAATTTGAGCAAGGCATCAGCACGGTTAATGTTTCTAAAAGAGAGAAGACCCCATTACGTTCCAGGGAACAGGGTACTATCGACACTCAAAGTCAAAGGAAAATCCCTGGACTAGCAATTCCTTTCTCAATACTACTACATCCCATACATACCAAGAGTCTTAATAGGAAAGAATATTATGTATATATATAACACCAACACTAAGATATGACGTTTCCACTCTTTTTATTTTTTATATATAAAAGAAGAAGTGTTTTTATCCTTTTTTTTACTTCACCGATTAAAATTTCAGACAACTTTCTGAAAACATTAAAAACATATACAGTATATCACATTTAGAGCAAATATTCACAATATTTCATTGAACATACAATTTTTAAAACAATTTTTACATGAAAGTACAACCTCTTTGTCACTAAATCACCGTAAATTTGCAATACATACAAAATCACACTATAAACCCCTTCTCTATGTAGGTTCAAATATTCCTACTACACACTCTATCGACCCAATAGCCTCATATTATTTTCTGACAGAAATTACAGTATCCAAACTTTTTGTATATCTGTTATTTCCTTGGGCTCTGGATTCTATTTGTCAAAGCGTTGACGCGTTTCGGTGTTATATCACTGCTACAGTAACACCTTCTTCAGGACAGCACAATTCGAGGGGTCATCGTTTTCAACTTTAAGTATCCTTTCTGTATATATTAAAAAATATAATAGATATCAGTTAAGAAGAGGATGCTGAGTGTTCTCTTTCTTAACATTATTTTCTAATCCACGGTTTTGGTGCATTCAAAATACTAGTTGTCGTTTTTCATTCCATTTTTTACTTTCACGCATGGCTAAAAATCACGTGTACTATAACACCTGTTTTTCATACATAGAAACTCTCCTTGTCATCCGTTATATTTTAGTGTTGGACTATATATCTAGTGTAACAACCATTCAGTGCCATCACTCATTCTAATCCACTTACTCGTCTTCGTCCGACAAAGGAAGGAATGTTATCCCAATCCGGGAGATGAACTCTACTCCTGTAGAGATTTATTTGGGGTATTCACTTTATATTGATAAGATTACCCTGTGTGGACAATAGAGGATATTCAAACATCTATTATTTATGTTTAACCCTTGCCACATTTATCATTTTGAACGAGTTTACCTTTGAATTAAATCTGTAGTTCAGGTTGATATTCCTGTTTCACTTCTTTTTCAATCCGGTTATTTTTATGTTAAACCTGGATATACAGAAACATATTTTTATTTCTCTTTCTAAATGTTTGTTACTTGAGTTCTCCTATTTTTGTCTTTTAATTTACCTCTGAATAAAGTACATGGGTAAAACAAGGCGTCCTGCTTCGCTAGTCCTTGTTTCCTTTGTGCTCTTCTTTGTATCAGCTACTGGGATCTGTTATGAATTAGTTAAAATATATCAGTAATTTTTAAACTCCTCGCCCGTTATGCGTCTTTCTTTATTGAAATTAGGTTAGTTCTTACCTTTGTGTTTAAAAAATCTTTTACAACGAGGTGTAACGTAATCAGGCACTATTTCCCGTTTCGTAGTCCCACTTTTCTTGAACTGGATATGCTCTGTGTGTTGATATTAGTATTAAAGACATTGAAAGTGCCATAAATCTGTATCATCAACATTATAACTTATGTTATATCGTAAATTAAGGGAATGCTCTTTACTTTAACCCTTCTTTAGTCTTCCCCTTGGTTTGATATAACGTTCAGTTCTGTGAGGTGACCATTGCTCATTATTGTTTAATCCTCAGTTTTTGGTACCGTTCCTAACATGACGGTTCCAAAGCTTTACCCATAACGTTTGAGATCTGGGTTGGCAGCGTTTAAAAAGCAAATGATACAGAAGCACTTGGGGCAGCAGTAGCTTCTTTCAACCTGAGTGCTTCTACACCTATACTGTCAAATTTATTTTTACTATTAACAATCCTACATTCTGACAGTCAGCCGGAGACACTAACCTGGTTTCTCGTGGGTCCATGCGTCTACCTCGTTTTTTCTTTCTGATGACGGCCTCTGTTTTACTCGTTTATACCCTACGATCGGTCATTGGTAATTATTCACAGCTGTTTGGTTTCTCGCGTTTTCGCACATGCGCATAGCGCTACTCACTCATGTTTACTGGCGCCGCCATCTTTATTTTATATAATGTAGTTCCACCCACTGAATACTTTACCAATTCATCATTTTTTTACCCGGTTTTCAGATTGGTGATTATGTTTTCCCCATATATATCTATGATCATTAATGCAGTCTAGATTTATGAACCATTCTTGGTTCTACAGCTTTGTACACTATTGCGTACAATAAAGATAAAGAAAATGTCATCTATAAATCTAGCCCAGTTCCTGATATTTTCGTAATATGGGCTGATTTCATTATAGATGTGCTTTTCCTCAAACATGCTGACGTAGATACAGGCTAGACTCGGTGCACAAGTTGTAAGATCACCAACCAGCATAATAAGCAGATAACGGTAGGGACTTCACCTGAACAATTAGATATATGTAGATACAGGCAAATGGGGTTAATGGTAATAAAAACAAAGTTCTATTTGATAATGTTACTGTATGAAGTCATTTTTCACTAAGATACCATCAATAAAAGTATACCGTCATGACCACCTTTATTATCATAAAAGTAGGGGGTAAAATTAAAATTAATAATGGAGTCGTTATGAATTAATGTAAATATATATAGAAAATACCTTTAGCCTAATCAAATACCATTTATAACCACCTATCGGATATTTGAAAAAATAAAATCCCTTTAAGCATCTAGTGGTCAAAATGAAATTAAAACCAAATAACAAATAACGAGGAATGGACCCCATTCAAAGATGGCGGCACCAGAAACTACGCGACAGGAACGTATTGCGCATGCGCATATGCGCGACAGCGTACAAAACTGTAGACCAAGAATGGTTCATAAATCTAGACTACATTAATGATCATAGATATATATAGGGAAAACATAATAACCAATCTGGAAACCGGGTAAAATAATGATGAATTGGTAAAGTATTCAGTGGGTGGAACTACATTATATAAAATAAAGATGGCGGCGCCAGTAAACATGAGTGAGTAACGCTATGCGCATGTGCGAAAACGCGAGAAACCAAACAGCTGTGAATAATTACCAATGACCGATCGCAGGATATAAACGAGTGAAACAGAGACCGTTATCAGAAAGAGAAAACGAGGTAGACGCATGGACCCACGAGAAACCAGGTTAGTGTCTCCGGCTGACTGTCAGAATGTAGGATTGTTAATAGTAAAAAGTTTTTTGACAGTATAGGTGTAGAAGCACTCGGGTTGAAAGAAGCTACTGCTGCCCCAAGGTCTTCTGTATCATTTGCTTTTTAATCGCTGCCAACCCAGATCTCAAACGTTATGGGTAAAGCTTTGGAACCGTCATGTTAGGAACTGTACCAAAAAGTGAGGGTTAAACAATAATGAGCAATGGTCACCTCACAGAACTGAAAGGTATATCAAACCAAGGGGAAGACTAAATAAGGGTTAAAGTAAAGAGCATTCCCTTAATTTACGATATAACATAAGTTATAATGTTGATGATACAGATTTATGGCACTTTCAATGTCATTAATACTAATATCAACCCGCAGAGCATATCCAGTTCAAGAAAAGTGGGACTACGAAACAGGAAATAGTGCCTGATTACGTTACACCTCGTTGTAAAAGATTTTTTAAACACAAAGGTAAGAACTAACCTAATTTCAATAAAGAAAGCCGCATAATGGGCGAGGTGTTTAAAAATAACTGAAATATTTTTACTAATTCATAACAGATCCCAGTAGCTGATACAAAGAAGAGCACAAAGGAAACAAGGACTAGCGAAGCAGGATGCCTTGTTTTACCCATATACTTTATTCAGAGGTAAATTGAAAGACGAAGTGAAGATTGAAAAAGAGGTGAGAGAGGAATATCAACCTGAACTACAGATTTAATTCAAAGGTAAACTTGTTCAAAATGATAAATGTGGCAAGGGTGAAAAATAAATAATAGAAGTTTGAATATCCTCTATTGTCCACACAGGGTAATCTTATCAATATAAAGTGAATACCTCAAATAAAACCCTACAGGAGCAGAGTTCATCTCCCAGGTTGGGATAACATTCATTCCTTTGTCGGACGAAGACAAGTAAGTGGATTAGAATGAGTGATGGCAGTGAATGGTTGTTACACTAGATATATAGTCCAACACTAAAATATAACGGATGACAAAGAGAGTTTCTATGTATGAAAAACAGTCGTTATAGTACACGTGACTTTTTAGCCATACGTGAAAGTAAAAAATGGAATGAAAAACGACAACTAGTATTTTGAATGCACCAAAACAGTGGATTAGAAAATAATGTTAAGAAAGAGAACACTCAGCATCCTCTTCTTAACTGATATCTATTATATTTTTTCATATATACAGAAAGGATACTTAAAGTTGAAAACGGTGACCCCTCGAATTGTGCTGTCCTGAAGAAGGTGTTACTGTACCAGTGATATAACACCGAAACGCGTTGACGCTTTGACAAATAGAATCCAATTAGAGCCCAAGGAAATAACAGATATACAAAAAGTTTGGATACTGTAATTTCTGTCAGAAAATAATATGAGGCTATTGGGTCGATAGAGTGTGTAATAGGAATATTTGAACCTACATAGAGAAGGGGTTATAGTGTGATTTTGTATGTATTGCAAATTTACGGTGATTTTGTGACAAAGAGGTTGTACTTTCATGTAAAAATTGTTTTAAAAATGGTATGTTCAATGAAATATTGTGAATATTCGCTCTAAATGTGATATACTGTATATGTTTTTAATGTTTTCAGAAAGTTGTCTGAAATTTTAATCAGTGAAGTAAAAAAAAGGATAAAAACACTTCTTTTATATATAAAAAATAAAAAGAGTGGAAACGTCATATCTTAGTGTTGGTGTTATATATATACATAATATTATTTCCTATTAAGACTCTTGGTATGTATGGGATGTAGTAGTATTGAGAAAGGAATTGCTAGTCCAGGTATTTTCCTTTGACTTTGAGTATCAGCACGGTTAAAACAGTCCCAGTGCCTGATCACTCGTTTTGCAGATGCTTTGTAGATAAGGCGCTTGGGGATTACACTCCCACGGTCACCCGGAGTTCAGAACAGCACACCAATTGAACGGACAGCATTGACAGATGTGCTTTCACTTCATAACCTTTCCTTGGCAGAATGCAAGCAGAAAACACAGCCTAACACTGGCGTTCTTGGGCTGTCAAATATGGTGGCTGCAGGTACATGTGGTAAGCGTCAGGGGGCATTGCTGTCACAGAAAACATGTATGGTGATCAGTAGGGGTGGGCGATTGAAGCAACTCTATCCACTTGCATAACTCTGTGGAATTCCACTGAATTTTTATGTAACTCTGCAGAATACCGCATAGTGCATCTATGCGAGCACCTCCCACCCCTGGAAAGCAGGCACTCACTGGACAGATCTGGCACTGGCAAAATAATGAATCTCCCATCATTGGACAAAACAAGCAGGCCCAATGTATCATGGGTGGTATTGGGAAGTGGAATATTGGGCTAGGGTAGAGGAGGAGGCATTGGTTCACGAGGAGGCCAATAGAATATGTAGAAAGCCAATGGCTGGGGCCTGGAGTATCAAGACACGCCGACATGGAGTGATGGAGAAGCAGGGAATTGCCGAGAGGCACCCAAGAGCAGGACACAAGAGAGGGTCACTCCTGTGTCACCAAAGTGGAAGGGTGTGATAAGAGGAATCGGTCCCAGACACCCATGCTCAAATAACAGCACTGCACAAGTACAGATACGAGCTGCATACTTTTTACCTTGTTCATGGAGATGCATACCTTCTGCCTTGTTTATTGTTAAAATTGTTGAATTATAAAGTCTAAACCTCATTCCTTCTATTACAGAGACTCATTACAGTATGCAACAGTACCAGATTATGTTATGGTAGAACATTTTCTCTACCTAATGGTAATGAACTGTGAATATGTAATATAATTAAACCAATACAAATAGGTAATACAAAATAATGTCCTAAAGCTGGAACTTGATCAGATGAGTATTTTTATTAAATGCTACCAACGACTCAGTACTTTTAACGACTAGCTTTCAGTACCCAGAGTAGGGTTTTTAGAAACATAATGCATTTCTACTTGAAGGTTGGAGCGTCAACCCCTCATCACAAGAACTTGAGGAAAGTTATGGGCTTTATAGACTTTGAGCTACTGTGGCAAATTAATTGGCCAAACATCAGGTACATGCAGGAAAAACCTGTGTAACGTTTGACCAGAGAACTCACAAACATAAAAGATGCAGAGTACTTTAAAAACAGACTCAAACCTTCCTTCACTGCACCATAGACTAAAGGAAAACTCCAGTCATATTTCATAGACATAAAATGTGGAAACACCCTGAGGTGGGCTGTGAATTTGAGAATGGGCCTTTTATTAATTGGAATTCTAGCACTAAACAAAGAAAAACAGACAAATCCAAATGCAGGCTCTGTAAGTCCGGCACCTTATCTTTGCAATTATGTTTAAAATTGACTACACATTTTGAGACAATAACAGGAAAATGTATTTTTGGGATGAGTAGCGTGATCAAGAAAGTTGGCATTCAGTGGGGCAACTGCGATTAGCTTATCTATTTACCATATATTGTAGGTTGGATGTGTCTGTCCGGATGTTAAAGGCATTCTTTTTAAGTTATTCTTTATTAAGCTATGAAATGTTTTTCATCTTATAGTCAAAGCCTTTAAAAGGGATAGTATCATAATGATTGTTTTGGCTTAGAGGCAGAATATCAAACAACAAAATAAACTTGAAATATGACACCATGTAAAGTTAGAGTAAGTTTTGTTAGGGCCAGAAGTACTACAATTAACAATACCTATTCCTAATTGCGATTCACAGCGAATCGCTTTTGGGTAATCAGTATTCCTAATGTAAGAAACTCTTTTGAGTTTCCCTTGTGATTCCTAGTGTGTTGCAAATAGAACTACCTCCTGCATATAAATGAAATTGGTCACAATTTACAACCGTGAGAAGCTGGCCTGGTATTGTAGTGTAGTTCCTATATTCCCAATAGGCTCTGCGCATTGGAATAATATATTCAGCAGTGTAGACGTAGGACTGAGGTTATCTAGGTCTCTACTGACTATATTAGACTTAAGGTTTGCCAGCTAGCTCAGAGGTCACTAGAAACTTTCTCGAATAAACGAGGAGGTTAACCTCCCTGGATAGACAAGAAGGGATTTAGCTTCTGACAACCATAAAACATGACAACTTTGCTCTCCCTGAATAAGAGTGTATCTCTAGAGTCGTGTGAAAAGAAAAGACAGCTATTTCACTCAGCCAAATGTGCGTACTTAGTTTCACCAGAATGCAGAGAAAAGAGAGACGGGCGTTTTCAATAAAAGGTGTTATTTATTGAGCAGTCTTCTTCTTCATACAAGAGAAATGAATTGCCACGATTGTAATGCTCATGGTAAAGTAAAGTACGTACAGTAAAAGGAGGATTATAAAATAATACTGTAAAAGCATTGATATGGTTTCTTAGCCATATGATACTTTAAAATAGATAAAATAGATACATACATATATACATTGACTAATCGTACTCAACTGGTGCTTCTAAATACGCCTACCCCGGTGTACCTGACCTAAGCCTAATACGTGGGAGGGAGTAAGTAAGTAGCAGTTTAAGTTAAGTTTGTTTTGCCAAGAATCTGACTCAAGAATTCCCTGTAAGTCAGTTCCGTACCTGGGTAATAGAAAGCAGGAGGTCTGGTATCTCTCTCTCAGGACTCGATATCCCAGCAACCCGCAAGGGTAGGCTGGAAACGCCGGAGCTGGATTTCTCGGCAGGAGAAAAGACAGCGTCTTTCTCAGCGCGTCAAGGAGGAGGGGCAGCGTCCGTGGGCTCTCGCATCAGCTGGGCTTTCGGAAGTAGATAGCTGCTCTGCTCCAGAATTACCACCGTGTGTTTGCTTAAGGCAACGTTGGTATATTTATACCTGAGAGGTGCCTGGGTTTGACGTAAGGTTGGACATAAGACGTCAATAAAGATGTCACTAAGAACTGGCCGTTCTTACAGTGCTTTACTGGAGTTCTAGGACGAAATCAAAACAAAGGCAAGGGGGATTTCCCAGGTTGCTGGAGGCTTGGTTTTGTTTAGAGAACTCGGTGTGCTTACTAGGGGGCCAGAGAAGTAGCCTTGCTTAATGTGACAGCATTTGCTACGACTGAATTATGGCTATGATTATTATGCCGTTGTATGGATATTATTGATTATAACCGGACAAGGGCATAAAATAGGAATATCGATTCAGGTTTCCTAGATAACACACTACAGTATATGATGTTCACTTACGTAAGTGGGTGCCTTGCACCAGTCCACACAACCCTTATTGTGATTTACGAAGTCTCAGACAACCTTAGAAAGCTATCCAATTGGTAGCAGTGGAGAGAAGCCTTCAGGCTTAGGCTTGAAAGAGCGTAAAGCAGCTTGTTTTACCAGAATGCAATCCTATGGTATAGATGAAACCAAAAGAGAACCAGACAGTAGTTATAAAAATATGTATTTATTACATAACACTATCTAATACGTTACAGTATCTCCCACACGGAGATAGACACAAAGCACACAATACTTTAGCAAAGAAACACAGTAAATCGCAATAATAAGTAGTGGACCTCAGGGGGTATCAAACCATATACTAAGAAAGTAGTATAAGAACCACCACTTGAGTTAGGACAAGGTCAAGAGGATGTAGAATTGCTGGGGCCCCAAGGAACCACCCAAGGTGAATAGATAGGGACCCCATGGAGAGCGTGTGCAGTGTGTAAACACAACAGTGTGCTCCATACAAGTCTATGTGCAAGTTGCGTTTGGACTTTTAAAGATTAAGGACCCTTCCCAGTGGACCCTGAAGAAATCCTGTGGAAGACAGAAGGTTGGCTAGCCACCCCACCCGTGGATACTGTGGTATCCAAGTTACCTATCCCAGGGAAGACAGGTACATAGGTGCGAAGTGGCATTGGAAACCACCTTCAAACCCAATGGAGGACTTCAGGGAAGTGCGGCTGCTGGAAGAGGAGAAAGTGTCCAGAGGAATCCAAATGTGGTTCTTGATGAAGAGTACCTGAAAGCAGAGGGGGCAGAGCCTGGGTCACTTGAGAGTGACCAGGGGCTCGGTAGATGAAAGCCCACTGATGTCGGATGCTTCAGGATAGATGTTGATGAACTTGACTCTGCTGCTGCGGGGACCAGGTGACACTGAGGATAACCAGGAGACAGGTACGAGCTATCCCATGAAGGTATGTTGAGCGCTGAGAGCTCGGTGTCTTGCAGGAGCACCAACAATCCTTGGCAATAGCAACCCATTCAAGAAATCAAGAAGTTGCAGGAAAAGGACCAGCAAGGACCATTAGACTCACCAAAGGCAGGGGAGTCAGGGTAGGCCCAGAACAATAAGGGGAGGCAAATACGTCATAGATGTCCCTCCACATGACCCACAGGTTGAAGACACTGGAGTCGCATGAGGACCTCGGGCAGTTTTACAAAACAACAGGCCACGGAGCACACGGCGCGATGTGGTTGAAGATCAATACACTTGCTGCAGAATTGGCAACAAGTATTTGCACTTTCAAAAAAAGGCTGTGCACAGGGGTTTGGGTATTTCAGCCCCCATGAGGGATTCTGCCCTCAAACTGAGTGAGAGGGCAGCTCGGGCCTTGAGGGACATAGAAACCCACATCGTGTCTTGCTGAACCCGTCGGAGTCCGTAGGTGCTCGGGCTCAGCAGACCATCAGCGATGTTGCGGTGCCTGTGAATGCAGGGGAGTGACTCCTTCACTCCAAGGGAGATTATCTTCAGGTGTCTTGGATGCTCCACAGGCCCTACACAGATCCTGTATAGTGGACATGAACAGATGAGGCAGCAGACTGAAAGGGAGATGTAGATAGGCCCAAACGAAGTCCAGAGTGCCCAGACAGTAGACGTGCAGTGGTTTTAGTTCTGAATCTTGTTCACGACAAATCTAGGGACTTACACCCACGTAATCCCTTTAAAACCCTAAGGAAAGGGTTGGGAACATTCAGGGGACCCTCCCAGGGGAGGGTCTGGAAATGGGGGAGGTTACTCCCATGTCCTATGTCCAGTTTCGTGCCAGAGTGGGAGCCAACAGCTCCCAGGTTCTGGTTTGAACTGAACTATGCACAGAGACACCAAATGTGCCCCTCTTGCAGACTTCCAGGCGCTGGCAAGTGCACCCTTCTTGCCCTAATACATTAAATCCTGTCTGGTAGGTGGTCACACCTCCATGTGACAGGATGGCTATTTTTCTGCCTGCCCCTGCTCGAGCTTGGCGCGGCAGCAGGAGGGCAGAAATGTGTAGAAAAAGGAAAAATAAAATGGTAAAAACAAACGTTATTGTCATTTAATTTTTCTGTGGCTCGGCTGGTATGGGGCAGATGCTCAGACCAATCACAACACCACTATCAGCAACATTGTGATTGGCTAGGGTAAGTTTGGAAGCCTGGGTGCTTCCTGTTACTGGTTCCTCCTCCGGAAAGCGGGCAATAAGGACCAAGAGGCAGCAGCCAGCCTGCAATTAAGTACTTTTTAAATTTTATTTTCTTTTATATGCCCCCCTTCACCCTTCCACCTCGCCCCTGCCATCCCCATTAATTTGCAGCCACTACTGCGAGCAAGAGACCTTTGAAGTATTGATTGTTGTGTCTTTGGCCACCTGCAGGACTCGGTGAGGTGAAGGAGATCTAACTAATGCCATCTTTCTTAAACATCACTGGGACCATTTTTTGGGCTTATGCATCTTGCCCTGTTGGCGGTGCCTTAGGAAGAATGGCCATGAGCTTAGTCATTCCAGGACTAGATATTGCTTATTTGTTTCATGAGAAGAAAGTAGTGCCCTGGCAAGTAAACCACACAGTACCAGAGACAAAAGCAATTATAGACTTAGATTTACCAAGTAAACAATATAGGCACCAGAGACAAAAGCGTTGTAAACCTAGACTTACCAAGGAAACCATATGAGTTGCACAGAGAGCAGGCTAGGGGCTGCATTGGGCAATCAAAAGTAATCTATGGTCCTATTCACATTTTGTAGAATGTTTAGTGGGACTTCAATGGTACTGCTTACACACTACAAAATGCTATTCACAATTCTACATGTTGAGGTCTAAATCTCTCATTAATTTTATGTGCGGAGATCATCGCCTTAAATATGGAGATCTTGGCACACATAAGAATATGTTGAAGTACACAGGGGCCTATTAATGAAAAAGCCATGCAGTGCAGAGCTGCAAAAGAAATTTCTGCGCTGCACTGCGTGGCAGGGAAAGGTCAGAAATGTGCTGTATTTAGGGCAATACGGCACATTCCTGCCTTTTCGGCTGCGCTCGCACCCTTATGACAGCCTAGCGCCAACATGCATGCAGGATAGTTTTGGTGTGGGAAGGGATATATTCCTGCACAAAAACACTCCTGAGAGGCATATTTCTCTTCAGTATTACTGTTGTGCAGGAAGGAACGTGATAGGCTTATTTCTCTTTTTATGTATGATGTAAAAGGACCAAAAACAGACCAAAAACAGGCCAAAAACGGCCTAAAACAGTTGCAATTATATTCCAGCAAAGAGCTGATGTATGTTTATCACTGTTAGACCTGTCAGCGCTAGGGTGGTCTTCAATTAAAACATTTGCCTTACCCCTCCAATATTTTCCTGAACTCTGTGCATGTACCCCCGACTGGCACATTTAATTTACTTTTCAGTCCTTAGTTAAGTGATAATACATGTACCCAGGAACACTAAAGTACATGCTTCTAGTGGGCCTGCAGTATCTATTGTGCCTCCCACCTAAGTAGCCCTTTAAACATGTCTATGGCAGTCTATGTGTGAAGTTTTAAGATGCCATTTTGCAAAATAAACCTTTTGTCAGGCCTAAACCTTCCTTTTAATACTTATGTCACCCCTAGAGTAGGACCTAAATAACCCATAGGGCAGGTTGCAGTGTATTTAAAAAGTTGGAAATATACTTTTAACTTTTCCATGTCTTGGTAGTGAAAAACTCTTAAATTCATTTTTCACTACTGCAAGGCCTACCTTTCCCATAGGATAACATTGGATTGCCTTAGTACACTTATTTGGTGGCAGAATGTAGAGTTTGGTCTCTAAAGAATTGTAATTTAAAACCCTCTACAATGGTAAGGTCGGATTTTCTGAAAACATCACTTTTAGAAATTTGCTATTTCTTGTCCTAACTATTTGGTACCTGCAACCTGTCTCCTGGGTCACAGGACTAGGTGTAACTGGCAGTTTGTCTTTGTTAATTGATACCAGACAGTAAGACAAAGGGGGAATAGGTTTTGGTAGGACGGGTTATCTCTGAGTTTATGAGGGAGAGGAGCTGTCACTACAACACTTGCACATCACAAAGGCTGTGCCTGAGCACACTCAAAGAGGGTCTGACACTAGCCTTTTGTCACCATCGACAAGCTTGGACTAGGGCATGGAGGCAGGAAATTCCAAACACCTCTGTATGTGGAAACTTATAGAACCTTCTCCCAAATCCCAAGTGGGGTCCTGCTATAAATGTTGGAACCTCAGACCCAACTCTTTGTACTCCTCTGGACCTGTGAAAGACACAGAAAGACTGTTGTGCAGCACAGTAATAACAATTGCTGCCCTGCTTCCTCAGTGAGAACTGGACCGGAATCCCAAACCCAGAACCACCAGTGTGACTCCAAGCCCTAGTTGGCTGGCTTCAGATAGGAACCTCCAGACCAGAAAAGGCTCCAACCACCTTGAACCCAGCACCTGGACTCTGCCTGTTGTGAGTCTTGCCTAACAATGTTATCAGCACAGTCCTATACCCTTGGAAGTTGGCCTGAAGGTGCTCTGCCAGCCCAGGTGAGGTACTGTGAATAAAACTGTTGCAGCGTGATGCAATCCCTCACAGCCAAATCAGAACTATCACTGCATGATTCACCCCTGATGCAGGACTTTGCATTGTAGCCCACAGCTTGTTTTGACCCACGACTGGACAAAGTCAAGTGTTCAGGCCCACAGCGATGGATCGCGGGCCAGATACAGGGACCCAGTGAGGCCCGCTGAACAAAAGTACCTTAAATCTCGTAGCTTTGAAGCAAATTTGGGGGTGCAGCTGAGCGATGCATCGGTGTTCCCCACCGACATATGCGTGATGCATCATTTTTCTTCATCCAGCAGCAATGCATCAGTCCCCATGCAGTAGGGGTGATGCATCGAGCGGCGATGAGTTGGTTCTGTCGAAGTGGTTCTGAAGGCAATGAGCTGGCTCCGAGGGCCATGTGCCGATCCTATTCTAACAACAGCAGTGATGTGTAAATTTTGCTCATGCAGCAGAGGATGTGTCAATTTCACTGAAACAAACACTTTAGGCCCTCTTCCCAAGGTCCAGGAGAGGGGTGACACCACTTGGCAGGACAGAGACATAGATTGCAGAGTCCAGGTGGAGGAGCAGGATAGATGGAAGCATTTTATGTTGCTGAGACTTCAAATCAGGAGGTGAACCAGCATTGGTGTCACTCTGGGATCAAGTGATGCCAGTTCAGTCCTTCTCACCCAGGCAGAGGAACAACAGGGCAGCACTGCAAGGGAGGAGTCTGTCAAAGTACCAGTCCAGTAGAGTAGCAAAAAATGTACTGAAGTCATGCTGTCAGAGTTCCAGTACTTATACCTATTTGTGCTTTTGGATTGGGGGAGTTATGAAGTACATAGAGGTCCTACCTTCCTGCCCTGTCTCAACACTCATTATAGGGAGGTATGCAGCCCTTTGTTTGTGTTTAGGAAACAGCCTATTCATGTGTAAGTGTGAGGCTGTGACCAGCTCCTCCCTCCCACCACCCAGGATGGCCCATCAAGTCACACCTAAGCACCCCTTGTGCGCGGCTGATGAGGGAGACAATTCAAAAACAGCTGTCACCCCCCCCCAGACAAGTGATCAGAGGCAGGCAGAAGCCACAAAATGGCTAAAGCAAGAAAATGAAAGCTTTCTATAAGTGGTATTTTCAGAATTCCAATTGCAAAGTATCACTGCACCAGAAGTTGTGAATTTACATTGTGATTCCAGAGACACCAGACTCGGGGGTCTTAACCCTTCCCAATTTGGAATTACATTTATAAAATGTAATAAGGTAATCCCAAATCTATAAATTCACTGCACTCTGCACTTGGGCTGTCCAATGCCTACCTTAGGAATGGCATATTTGTATTACAAGGGAAGGTTTAGGCCTAGCAAGAGTTTTAACTTGTCAGGTTGGCATGGCGATTTAAAAGTTCACACACATGCTCTGTAGTGACAAGCCTGAGACATTGGTAAGGGGCTACTTATGTGGGTGGCATCATCTGGGCTGCAGGCCGACACATAGCATTTATATTACATGACTAAGGGCTTTTAAGTAAATTCAATATGGCAAATGGGTATGAGCCAATGTTACCATGATTAGATGAGAGAACATGTGCACTTTAACGCAGGTAAGCAGTGATAGAGTGCTCAGAGTCCTAACGCCAACAAAAACAATGTCATAAAAAGAGGAGGAGGAAGGCAAAACATTTAGGGTGATCCTTCAGAGAGGGCCATTTTTCATTAGCATCCATACATGTTCCTCTGAACATTTGCTGTGCGATTCATCCTCGATGCAAAACGTCATATCACAAGCCCCTTATTGATTGCAGCCCCACAATGCATGACTCTGCAGCACAGCACTTCAGCTTCCTTGAAACAGCCACTGTGCTGCGCTTCGTCAATGCAGGATCTAGCAATGATCCGCGAACCAGAATTTAAGGTATTTTGCTAATCGCACCTAACTTGGTCTCTGTGTCTTCTCCACGCTCAAATGTGGTATGCCTGATCTTAGGACTTCAACTCTGTCTGGCGCAACCAGATTACCACAGTTGGCACTTTGTGCTTCAGGGCAATATTTCTACTTAAAAATTTGAAATTCCATATCTCTGGTTCTACTGTTTTTTTGTCATAATGTTGCTCTCAAATAATTTATAACATTCTACCCAATTTGTCTAAATTGTTGTGGAATTTTTCTTCTGCCATGTTTTTACTTTATTTCTGTTTGAGTGCTACATGCGTACTTTACACTTTGCCTCTAAGTTTAGTTTGACTGCTTTTTTGTTAAGCTACCAAAGGATTAAAACAGATTAATGTTGGGTTTGCTTGTATTTTACCTTACCAAATATTGTGGCTGCTGCTTGAGTAGAATTTGACTTCCCTCAACCAGTAATCCAAATTTCTTTATTGGTGTTCAGCAGTAGGATTAGGACTTGGTTGTGTTCAGTGTCATACATTGATGTTGTGTAACACTACAATATCAGATAAATAATTTGATATCAATTCACATTACTTTTTAAAATGTTCATTGTTGGGGTCTTTTTGCTTTTTTCCAGATCCACTCTCATTCTTTCTGACTGTCTGTTACCATACCAGCAGTACTGACATTTGAACTGGTCAACTTGGATAGCTACATTATGATTGAGCTCAAGCAGTTATGTAAGGAAAGGGGACCATCAACCAAGAAAGGCACAGAGAATTTGGATCTACAGAGAGCTCTGAGGGCCTGGGTAGAGGTTCATCAGCTGCTGATAGCTACAAAGGATGGAGATGAGGATTACGAGGAGTGGGAGCAAGGCCTCAGTGCAAGATCTGAGATGCAGCATTTAGTGGAGGGAGATGACTTGTCACCTCAGATGTAGCTTCCTTCCAGAGCAGAGATTAGTGTGTCTTCACAAGGCCGAAGGAGCTGGAAGGCATGGAGCCAGAGAGGGTGTATAAATTAGAAATGGCCAGGCTCAAGTTTGAAGCAAAGGAAAGAAATATAGCTCATGAAAGGGGCCTCAGATAGAAGGTAGCAGCGTGTGGACTTTCCATCATAAGGTTCGACACCTGCCTTTGTGTAAAAAACTGGGCCTACCTGTAAATAATTATAGTGAATCTCCCCAAGCCCACAATTACTCACTAGTGAGTACCGGTCCTCCACACAACTTCCTTCTTCTAAATAAAAAAAACATGGGTTGGTAGCACATGTAAAAATTGAGGAAAATACATTGATTTCCTTTTAGAATATGAGGGCTCTGTCCCACATGTCATCCAGAAATGCTCTGGAGAGTTTCTAGATCTCAGTCATTTTGACAATGAACAGATGTATGATGTCTTAATACTCTGTTTGGCTCAATATAAATATATTTTTTTGTTACGAAAACTACATGTTGTCCAGCTATCAATACGATGAGGGACTTCATGTCTGAAAATGCAGCTCAAAAGAGATTGTCATATAAGGCTAAAAGACAATCTCGGGTTAAACAAACCAGATTTTTGGTTTCATCGCCTCCTCCCGCATGCATACTTACGTGCCATTGGCCTTGTGGAAATGCCCCCAAATTGACATACGATCGAGGCGCAAGGTGCGGGCATGTCGGGCTATGGGGTGTGACCCCTGGATCCTGAAGCATGCTGGGCGAGTATTCCGGCTCCAGTCTGGATTTTCTCACCTGCCCATGGCTACAGCCTGAAAACACAGGTGCAAATGATCTTCTATGATCCCTTGTCCCTCAATACAGCTTTAGGCATCATGTTCATTCTGGGCTTAGTGGACCAAGCCTCATCGGACAAAGAGGCCTTCTGAGGTTGGTGGCTGCACCAGCAGTGCCTAAGGCCCTGACAGGGATCTTTACCCATATGAGGTTTCCCAAGGAAGTACTGTCATAACGAGGCACTAACTTCATGTCAGCATACATGGAGTCTATATGTGCGGAGTTTGTGGTAACCAGCAAGTTATCCATACCATACTACCCTCAAAACAACAGGTTTGTGGAGAAATTCAACAATTTCTTGTAAGGCATGGTAGTGGGCCTGTCTGTGCCCATTAGGGGATCTGGGACATCATCTTTCAAAGCCTGCAGTTTGTGAACAGGTAGATACCACAGAACAGGATTGTGTTTAGCCCATTGAACTTCCCTATTGGAATCCTTTAAGGGAACCTCTCAGCCTTGTGAGAGAAGGGAGGGAGCACGCTCCAAGCAAACCCCCTCAAGATGTAGTCCGCTACATGTTGGCTCTTCGTAACCAGATGCAGTGCTTCGAGAAGAAGGGTAAAGATAATCTGGAGATCAATGAAGAAGTGATGAACCTCTAATATGACCAGAAGACCAATCTGGAGGATTTTCAGCCTGGACAGAAAGCATGGGTCATGGAGCCTATAGAGTCCAGAGCTCTCCACAAATGTTGGAAAGGCCCACATGAGCTGAAGGGTTGGAAGGGGGATGCCACCTACTTGGTGGACCTCAAGACCCCTTGAAACCCCTTAAGGGTGTTCCACATAAACTGACCGAAGTCCCACTTAGAGAGGTATTAAGTCACAATGCTGTTGTGACAGATGGTGGGGTAGAAGAGGAGAATGAACCTCTCCCTGACCTCGTGTCTACCCAGGAACATAATGGGTCAGTACAGTGTGGTAACTTCTCCCCTACACTAACCCCAGAACAACAGAATTACTGTCACTAGTTAATGAGGCATTTGTCCTTTCTCTTCTCCCTCACCCCTGGGCTTACCCATTTGTCTACCCACAACATTGATACTGGGGACGGAATGCCTTTCAAAAACAAAATTTCCAGCTCAGAAATAATGAGGGCTAATATAAAGAACAAGATATCCAAGATGTGAACACTAGAGGTGATTGAGCCCTCCTGCAGTCCCTGGTCCTGCCCAGTTATACTGGTTCCCAAGGCCACTCCAATACAAAACTCAGGTTCTGTGCAGACTACTGAGGACTAAATTAAGTCACTAAGACTGATGCTCACCTCATTCCCGAGCTGATGAGCTTTTTGACCGACTGGGTGCTGCCAAGTTCCTCTGTACCTTTGACCTCACATCACAGTACTGGCAGACTGCTCAGACTGAGGGGGCAGAAAAGAGGTCAGCATTCTCGACCCCAGAGGGTCACTTCCAGCTCAGGATGATGCCATTTGGATTAAAGAATCCGCCTGCAACTTTACAGAGGTTAGTGAACAGGGTCCGGTCTGGGAAGAAGAACTTTTGTACTGCCTACCTGGAAGAAATAGTACTCTTCAGCTCCATCTGGTAGGAAAAACTGTACCACCTCCAGGACAGCAGCGGCTGCCACTAGAGGGCACCAGGGCACCACCCATATCGGTTTTCGTGTTATGTGGATGGTAATTGCAAAGAGCAAATATGTTTGATTTTTAATTAAATGAAGGCTTAAAGCCCATGGGATGCTGCTCTCCGTGTGGCAGCCAGGCACTTTTGAGTGGGACACATGCTAGTGAGCATGTGTCCCTCAGCTTTTTCTTTCTTTAAAAAAAATCCCTTTGCAGGCCTGGCCTGCAATGTTTGTGGATTTGAAGAGACCTCCCATTCATGATGCCAGCATCATCAAATTTACAAGCAGTCCTGGGCGTCTAGTGATTAAGCTCTGTATTCCTGGGACGGCATGTCAGTCACTTTCACAGGCTGCAAGCAACACCTTTTCCCAACTCGTCACCTGTGACGAATTATGAAAGGGTGTTGCTAGCAGCCTGTAAAGGATTGTAGGCATATGCCTCTAGGTCACAGAATCATGAGACTTTTTGCCCTGGAGCCACATGCATGAGTATGCAGCAGAGGCTGAGCGGGCACGCATGGCACTCTCAAACCTCTAATCCTGGACTGGAGCAGCAGCAGCACACCCTTTTGTCGGCCGCCGTGCATGTTCCAGAGCAGGATTTCTGATTTTGCCATGTAGGTGGGATGTGGGGATGGAGGCCTTCCATCATGCCTGTCATCCTGTGGTTCGTGTTTACTGTTTTAGAAAAACTCATGTATTTGAAAGTGTTCTATATGTGTGCTTTTTATCATGTGGGGTTATATCACTAAATTGAGAGGCTTTTATTAAAACTGTTAATAAATACCTCTCAATATACTGATATAAACTGATGTACTAAAGTAAAACTCTCCTGCAGGTTAAAAGCAACAAGAGACTAGAGTACTTTTAAATATAAGAGTTCAGGATGTGTGCATCCTGAAGTGACATATTTAGAAATGCCCTAGTCTCTGGAATGCTTTTGACCTACAGTAGTGTTTCACTTAAGTATGTCAGTTTATATCACTACATTGAGAGGCATTTCTTAACATTTATATTAAATACCGCTGAATATATCTGTATGACCTGAGTACTAAAGTGAAATGCTCCTGCAGGTTAAAAGCTTACAAGAGACTAGAGCACTTTTAAATATGTCAGTTCAGGATATGTCCCAAACTCACATATTTAAAAGTGCCATAGTCTCTTGTGAGCTTTTACCCCGCAGGAGTATTTTAGTTTATTACATCAGTAAATATCACTATATTGATTTATTAATTATTTATGTACGAGTTTTATATAGCGCTGGCCAGACACGAAGGTATCAGAGCGTTTTACAACACTTATTGTGATGTAATCGGACCCACAGTATTTCAATAAACAGCATTGTTTCATATTGAATCATGTGCAGGCCTGGAAGGGGTCATAGGAGCGAGTCAAAAGGCAGGAGATGTAAATGCCTTCTCATCGAAGTGTCTATATTCTGTGCTGGGCAGGATTCCTGAGGCAGAAGAACTCTGACTCATTGGGAGGCAGCTATCCATTCGGATGAGTTCCATTGAGGAAGAGGTCTTTTAGATGACTTTTGAGGTTTATAGAGGGGTTAGTCCTGATATGGACTGGAATGGAGTTCCACATTTTAGGCACATTTCCATAGAAGGAGTGTGATAAGGTTTTTTGTTTGATAGTTTTTGAGGGAATGAGAAGTAGTGTGTTAGTAGTCCTGAGATTCCTTGTCTGGCCTGCCTTTTTGAGTTTGGAAGCCAGGTAGACAAGTTTACCAGTGTAAAGAGCTTTGTGTGTGAGACATGCACTTCTGAAGTTGGAACGCATTTCAATTGGGAGCCATTTTAGCTCTCTTAGAAAGGGAGAGATGTGGTTGTATTTCTTTACTCCGGTGACCATCCTAGCAGCTGCATTTAGAGTTGATCTGAGGGGAGCTAAGTGTGATTTTGCTGTGCCTGTGAGGGTTGTATTCCCATTGTCCAATCTGGACAGAACCAAGAATTGTGTGGCCTGTTTAAGATCATTGGGAGGGATGAAGGGTTTTATTTTGTTGAGTAGTTTTAGGTTGAAGAATGCACTCTTTGCAGTGTTTGTGATATGTTTGACCATGTTTAGGCTTGGGTTCAGAGTGATTCCCAGGCATTTTACAGAGTCGGCCAGGGTAAGATTGCATTTGATAGCATCAATGGATTTTAGCCATTCTGTGACTTGGGGTGGTTTGCTCCTTGTTGGATATGAGAAGGATTTACGTCTTATCTTGGTTGAAATTTAGGTGGGAGTAGGATAGCCGGTGCTGAACTTCTCTTAGAGTGTCATTTAGTCTCTGTATGTCTCAAATTGAGGATGTTTCCAGGTAGATCTGTGTATTGTCCACATAGAGGTGGAAGGGGATGTTGGCTTTTTTGAGTATGGCAGTGAGAGGCTCCATGTAGATGTTGAACAGTGATGGGGAGAGAACTGACCGTGGGACTCCCCTGGTTAAGGGCAGTAGGTCAGACGTGAAGTTGTTAATTTTTATTTGTTGGGAGCGGTTCTGAAGGTAGGAGGTAAGCCATTGTAGGACCACCTCGTCTGCTTCAATCCTTTCTCGGAGTACATTTATGAGCAGTTTGTTGTCAAACATATCGAAGGCTACGGATAGGTCAAGGAGAATGAGTAGGCAGCATCGGTCTGCATCAAGTGATTTGTAGACATCATCTATGACGTTCAGGATCACTGTCTCTGTGCTGCACCCTTTTCTGAAGCCCGATTGGTAAGTATTCAGAAGGTTGTTGCCGTCAATATGTTGGTTAAGTTGGTGAAGAACACATCTTTCCAGGATTTTGGCTAAGAAGGGGAGATTGGAGACGGGCCTGAAGTTATTGGGGTTGTTTGGGTCAGTGCCCTTTTTTGTAGTAATGGATTGACTTGGCCAATTTTAAGATAGTTGGGCATGACTCAAGTTCTCAAGGAGCTATTTATAATCTTGGCCCTGAGAGGGGCTAGGGGAAGGTTGAGCTTTTTTGCCAGTTGGGCAGCAATAGGGTCAGCTATGTGTGAGGAGGATTTGGACCTGATAATTATTTCAGTGATGTCTGCTTCAGGGATGGGGTTGAATGCCTTCCAGCTCCTGGGGGGAGCATGGGGAGGTTGTTTCCTTCATCGCAGGGGGCGGGCTTTTGTTGGGTGACAGGAGGTGTTCATCAAGGAACCACTCAATCTTGGTGATTTCCCCATTAAAAAAATGGCAAAGTTGTCACATAGATCTTTGGAGGCCTGCATGTTTATGGGAGGCTTGGATATTTGTTGTTTAATGAGATTGAAGAGTTCTTTGGGCCAATTTTTTACACTGTCTAATGCACTACGGGAGAAGGTAGTTTTTCATTCTTGATGTGTTTTTTTATATTTCTTGCTTTCTGTTTGGAGTTGGTCAAAAGTGGGTTGTGGACGGGTTGTTCTGCCAGAGTCTTTCTGCAGCTCTGAGATGTCTTCTCTCAGAGTTTAAGTTGTATTGAACGAGGATCTGGATGAGTTGTTCCTGACTCTTTTTTGTTTCAAGGGCAATACTTTGTCTAGTATGGTCGTCATTGTTGTGTTGTAGTGTGTAGTGAGTTCAGTTGTAGAGAGGTCACTCATGGTGGGGGGAAGTAGTGTTCGTACCCTTTCTTCCAGTTCGGTAATGGGGAATCAGTCTTAGATTTCTTCCCCAATGAAGGGATTCCTGTGTACGGATAGGCAATGAGTCATTTGGTTAATGTGAAATAGAATGATGTGGTAGTCTGACCAGTCTACAGGAAGGATGTGGTTGATAGTAACTGTATCTTTATGAGCTATATTGGCGTCAAGGATTGAGCCTCTGTCATGCGTTTGCACTGTGCAGATTAATATTGAGTAGAAGTTCATTTAAGGATTAGATCAGAGTATTGTTTTTATCATTCCAATGGAGGTTGAGGTCACCTAGTATTATGCTTTTGCAGTCCAAGAGTCAGCAGTGTGTTATCAGGTCAGAAAGGTGTTCTCCAAATGTGGGAATGTTGTCTGGCGGATGGTAGAGGAGATGACAGTGCAGCATTTTGGTGTCATTCATGTTAATGCTGGCGGTTAGATATTCAAATGTGTTGTAGGCGAAGGAGTCAGTTTTACTTATGGTGGCAGTTCTCCCGCCATCATAATGAGCCCATATGTACTCTACTACTGCTAACTAATACTAAAGGACATGCACTCTCCCTTCTAAAAAGTGTAAAATTGGCATACCCTCATTTGGTACATTTTATTTATTTTAAGTCCTTAGTAAAGTGGTACTTCACTAAGGCTCACCGGTACACGGAGTTCATCGGTGGAAGACGGCCACGGCGCTCGTTCAGCGGCATTCTTGAGGAAAGTACACTCTACCTTCAGGACACGTCCAGTTGTTTGTAAATTTGTGAAGATGGAGCCTGTCATCCCGTGGTCTCGGTGCTTGACTCCAGGCGCCAGCCGGGAGTTAGTCGGTGAAGGTGTTTGTTCGTGGATTACTTTATCAGAGAGGGTCACGGGCAAGCCTTTCCTTAAATAGTGTGCGACGGCCTAAACCTTCCGAAGGCTGCATTTGGCGTTTTTAGTCGAGCATGGGCCGGTGTATATAACATATTTGTCAAAGGAAACCGATTCATCGTTTTGTTCCTGCAAGTGTCTGATTGAAATATTTTAGTGATTTGATCTACTCAAGGGTTAGATTATTTTCCATGACAGTAATGGCTATCTGATGAAGGCATTGAGCCGGAACGTGCGTACACATGATTTATGATAGCAATGATCAAATCTGTTTATTTTTTCTATGTTTAATTTAATTTGTACCATTGTTATAGGTCAACCATTGGTATAGGTCATCCATTGTTGGCACACACATCCAAGCTCCATATCAACAACATCGTGTTCTGATATATGTCAAATGAACCAAGGCCATGTGTGAATGGACATGTGTGTATGATTAGCCTTTCAAATAATTCATATGAACATTGGTTTCATGATGTATAGGCCATTTATAAGCAAATAGATGTTTTCATATTATGAAAAAAAATTGTATGCCCTTTTTTCTGTATTTATACAATTGTAAAAATATATAAAAAATGTTTTACAACATAATTTATAAAAATATATATTTTTGAAATCATTTCTTTCCTAATTCTGGCCTTTCAATATGTGCATTTATGTTTAGGTCCAGTCGGTTATTCATTTCCTAAATGATTTATTCACACCTAGTAAAGTGGTACTACATGTTCACCGGGTTTGTAAATGAAAAGATACAAGTACGCCTGAGGCACTTATTGTGCCACCCATTTAAACATGTCACAGGCATCCCATTGCAATCTGTGTGTGCAGCTTTAAACAGGAGTTTCGACCTGATAAAATAAACCTTTTGCCAGGTTGAAACCTTCCTTTTCAATGGATACAAGTCAACTCTAGGGTAAGCCCTAAATTACCCACACCACTGGAGTCAAGATATCCTGGCTGATGATGGCTGATAGCCAGAAACCGGTCCTAGGATGCTTGAATCCGGTCCAGGGAAGACATGGCTTGGCAGTTCGGACTGGACTGTTCCCATGAGGCACAGGGTCAAGGCTGATTTGCATATGGCCATGCCTGAAATGGGGTGGTGTGGAGTGCAAAAAAAATTACGGATTTAGGCCCAGATTTCTGTACTGGGGTGAATGTATGACATTGTTCTGCATTCTGTCCATCAACTGTTGTTTTTGCATTCGTCACCCCGAGTGGGACGGGTATGCTCAGACGTGAAACCTGTGCTCTCCACACCACTGGAGTCAAGCTCTCCTGGCTGATGACGGCTGATATCTAGAAACCGGTCCTAGGATGCTTGATTTCGGTCCAGCGAAGACATGGCTTGGCAGTTCGGGCTGGACTGTTCCCATGAGGCACAGGGTCAAGGCTGATTTGCATATGGCCATGCCTGAAATGGGGTGGTGTGGAGTGCAAAAAAAATTATGGATTTAGACCCAGATTTCTGTACTGGGGTGAATGTATGACATTGTTCTGCATTCTGTCCATCAACTGTTGTTTTTGCATTCGTCACCCCGAGTGGGACGGGTATGCTCAGACGTGAAACCTGTGCTCTCCACACCACTGGAGTCAAGCTCTCCTGGCTGATGACGGCTGATATCTAGAAACCGGTCCTAGGATTGATACCTAGCGTGTTTTCCTGAGGCGAAAAGCCGGGAAATTTGTTTGTGTAATTTTACTCTGTGCTACTGATGTATTTTAATTTCGATTTTTAAACTTTGCTTAATTTGACTGATGTATTTTAATTCCGATTTTTAAACTTTGCTTAATTTGCACATTTGCACGTTGCTTTCCGCTACCCACCACAGACCGCACAGCTGATTTCTCGCTGTCGCGGATCCAGCCGGGGGTCAGCCGCCATCTTAGGGAGGTGCAGGGATCGCGGTCTAGGCTCTCAGACCCTCCCACCCTCCTCCCGTATATATGTGTGTCATTTCCCGTCCGCGCAGCGGGCGGGCGCAGCGGGCGCGCCGATGGCGCGCCGAAGGCGCGCCAAAGGCGTGCCCGTCTGCGCCCGTCCGCGCCCAACCGGGCCCCGGGGCCAAAACCCCTGGCTCTTTTTCCAAGGTGTCTTATTCGTATTCTAGCAGACAATTACTTGACTTAAGACCTAATACGCATGAAATGCATTCACTTGATATGCTTGATTGTTTTCCTCAGCACTGCCCGAATGTCCATTTCTGCTAAATATTCCTTTATTGTGCAATAGTCAACGTCAATTAGTGACTACTCCTTCTGGATTTTCATTTATTAGTCATAATTGTCGTTCTTTGCCAAAACATAAGCGTAACATTTTCGACCTGCTTCAAGATGAAGCGCCTGACGTATTATTCATCACTGAATCTTGGCTTCATGAGAGCTCCGGCCCTGACATCGCCGAAGCGCTGCCCACTGACTACGCCATTGTTCGAAATGACCGTCCTAAAAGGACCGGGGGCGGTGTGGCGATTATTTTTAATAAAAAATATCAGTGTCACTCGGACCCTATCACCTTTAACGGATGTGATGCTTTGTCTTTTAAGCTTACTTTAAATCCCAAGTTTACTCTTACAGGGCTTTTACTATATTGCCCTCCGGGCACGGTAAATTCTTGGTATACCCAGTTTTTGGACTATTTATCTTCTGTGCTTATTTCTTCCAGTAACTTTCTGGTTATCGGTGATTTAAATTTACATTTAGACAATCCTAATGATCACTCCGCTGACAATTGCATTTCTGACCTTGCTGCTATGAATCTAATTTTATTCAACAAGGGCCCTACCCATAAGGGTGGACATCTCTTGGACCCCGTCTTCTCAAATTCTTCACAGATAACGTGTTTTCCTCCTCTGCCCGTCTCCTGGTCTGACCATTACCTTGTGAAATTTACTATAACATACAATAAAACACATACGACACCTATTTCTGTGATGAACCTTAAAAAGAGAATTTGGAAAAATCTGGACATAGCTGCCTTCAATAAAACACTGTATGATCTTATGCCCAAATACCCGCTTGGTCTAGACAACATAAATGCTTTTGCCGACTCGGTAAATTCTTGGCTCTTTGAGGCTATAAATATTTGCCTCCCTCTCTCTAATAAGAAAAATATTGTCCACAATTCCCCTGCTCCATGGTTCAATGAAACCCTCCGTGCTCACAAATCTCAATGTAAAAAACTTGAGAGAACTTGGAGAAAAGATTATTCTATCCCTGCTGGGCTTGCGTATAAAGCTGAACTAAAACTTTACCATAAGGCCTGTGCTCTTACCAGAGCCACCTATGTCAATAACCTGATCACAGGAGCCATAAATAAGTCCAACGTCCTATTCAAGGTGGTAAAAGACCTTGCGGGTTCTCAGACAGTTGCTATACCCCCTCCTCTCTCCAACACGAAATGTGATGAACTGGCACAGTACTTTACATCTAAAATTGATAAAATTTATAAAGACATTGCAGCCCAGGAGAAATCCATCATTAGCGTACTTCCACCCTTTGTTACTCCTTGTCCTCAGGTTTCAATAACGTCCTGGCCTAATCTTGTACCCGCTACCCTCCAGGAAATTTTAAACAACATTAAGTCTGGCTCACCTATGGATCCCTTACCCATTTCGGTTTTACGTCAATTTGAGCTTCCCCAATTAGAGGCAATTTGTACTTTGTTAAATGCTTCTCTTGATTCAGCCACGGTCCCTCAGAGCTGGAAGCATGCAATGGTGACCCCACTTCTTAAGAAACCCAATGCGGACCCTAATGTTGCTGCCAACTTCCGTCCAATCTCGTTGCTACCGGCTTTTTCTAAAATTTTAGAACGGCATATTCACCTACATTTATCTCGTTTTGTTGTCACCAATAATCTCCTTCATCCCTCCCAGTCTGGCTTTCGTCAAGGCTTCTCCACTGAATCCACTCTTTTAGGAGTAACTGAGAATATTCGCCAACTACTCGATCGAGGCGAGACGGCTGCACTGATATTGCTTGATCTCAGTGCAGCCTTCGATACTGTCCTGCACAGTATCCTTCTCAGTAGCCTTGCCTCCTTTGGTATCTGTGACAAAGCCTTACACTGGCTTTCGTCTTTTCTTTCCGATCGGACTTTTCAAATTTTTTCCAACACCTCCACTTCCAACACTTATTCTTCTCCTCATGGTGTGCCTCAGGGTTCTATTCTAAGTCCTCTTCTTTTTAATTTATATGTTGTTCCTTTAGCACATGCCGCTTATCACTCTGGTCTTAAACTTTTCACGTATGCTGATGATTCACAAATTGTGTTCTCCCTATCTCAAGCTGACCCTTCATCACCTTCCTCTTTGCAATCTGGTCTCAATGACATCTCCCGCTGGATGAGCTGTAACTTTCTTAAGCTCAACAGCGATAAGACAGAGGTGCTTGTCTTTGGTAACAAGCCTGACCTATGGAGTTTGAGACACTGGCCATCAACTATGGGAGATTTACCCATTCCATCGGAACGAGCGAGAAATCTCGGGGTCATTATCGATAGGGAGCTATCGATGAAGGATCAGGCAAATAAGGTTGCAGCCACCTGTTTTACTATTCTTAGGTGGCTGCGTAAAATCTTTTGGATCCTGCCTTCTGACACCCAGAGATCCGTTGTAACGGCTCTGGTGACCTCCAGATTGGACTACAGTAATGTGCTCTATCTGGGGGCGACCAGGGAGGTTATGCGCCGTCTCCAATTAGTCCAGAATGCCGCTGCTCGGCTTCTGTGTGGATGTCGGAAATATGACCCAATTTCCGAACGCATAAAACAACTCCACTGGCTCAACCTTGATAAACGAGTGAAGTTCAAGACACTATGCTTCATGCATAAGATAAAGATTGAAGCTGCCCCCACCTATCTCCAGTCTCTTATCAAACCCTATGTTCCTGCACGCTCTCTTCGCTCCTCCTCCCAACATCTTTTCTGTGTGCCTAAGTTTAGGCTCACTAGAATGGGCGGTCGTTCCTTTTCTGTACTAGGACCTAGACTCTGGAATTCTCTTCCTTTAGACCTTCGAGTAGAGCACTGCCATCTTCGCTTCCGTAAAGCCGTCAAGACCTGGCTTTTTGCCCAATAATTTCCTTCGGAAAGCTGTTACCTTTAAGACCTGGTCTGTTGCGCTTTAGTTCCCTCTGGATTATTATGCTATAAGGTCAATTAGCGCCGGGAAACCCTTACGGGTAGCTGTTCGCGCTCTACAAGACTAATAATAAATAAAAAATATAAATAAAATAGGATGCTTGATTTCGGTCCAGCGAAGACATGGCTTGGCAGTTCGGGCTGGACTGTTCCTATGAGGCACAGGGTCAAGGCTGATTTGCATACGGCCATGTCTGAACTGGGGTGGTGTGGAGTGCAAAAAAACAATGGATTTAGGCCTAGATCTCTGTACTTGGGTGAATGTATGACATTATTCTGCATTCTGTCCATCAACTGTTGTTTTTGCATTTGTCGCCCCGAGTGGGACGGGTATGCTCAGACGTGAGTCCCGTGCTCTCCACACCACTGGAGTCAAGCTATCCTGGCTGATGATGGCTGATAGCCAGAAACCGGTCCTAGAATGCTTGATTCCGGTCCAGGGAAGACATGGCTTGGCAGTTCAGGCTGGACTGTTCCCATGAGGCACAGGGTCAAGGCTGATTTGCATATGGCCATGTCTGAACTGGGGTGGTGTGGAGTGCAAAAAAAGATGGATTTAGGCCCAGATCTCTGTACTGGGGTGAATGTATGACATTGTTCTGCATTCTGTCCATCAACTGTTGTTTTTACTAAATTATCCTTAGGGCAGGGTACAGTGTGATTACAAAGTTGGACATTTACTTTTAACTTTCACATGTCCTGGTAGTGAAAATATCATACAATTTCTTTCACTACTACAAGACCTCCCTCTCCCATAGAATAACACTGGGTTACCTTATTACATTTAATATGTTATAATGTTCAATTGGAGCATATAGAAATATCAGGTTTGGTATCTAAAAAAATTTAAAAACCTTTTTGAACTTAAGTCGGATTTTTAGTCATAATTCTGAAAATGGCACAATTAAAAAGTTGACATTTTCTTGTCCTAATCAATTGGTGCCTGAAGCTTGTATCTTGGGTCACATGAATAGGTGTAACTGGCAGTTGGTATTTGTGTATTGCTCCCAGACAGTGAGAAAAAGGGGGATAAGGTGTGGGCAGGATTGCCCATCTCTGACTTGATGAGTGGGAGGAGCTGTTACCTACTACTCTTGCACATCACAAAGTCTCTGCCGTAGCACACTCCCGAAGGGATTCTCACTAGTTTTTGGTGTCGCCAGACAAGCTGGCGCCAGGGCATTATGGCAGGAAATTCCAAAACCTCAGCGGGTGGAAACCTTCAGAGCATTCTCGTACTTCAAAGTGGGCACCGGGTAAAAATGTTGGACCCTCAATCCCAACTAATACATCATTGGACCTGTGAAAGACTCAGAAAGACTGCTGTGCAACTCTGCAAGAACAACGACAGCCCTTCTGCCTCAGGGAGAAGAATTGGACCATCATCTTGAACCCAAGCACACCAGAGTGACACAAAGACCTATTGGCTGGCACCCTGATCAGAGCCTCAGGGCAGAAAAGACTCCAGCCACCTTGAATCCAGCACCTGGACTCTTCCTGTTGTGAGTCGTGCCCACAAGTGGGGCATCCCAAGTCATCAGTCCTTGGAAGTTGTCCGGAAGGTGCTCTGCCAGGCTAGCTGGGATCCCGTGATCAGAACCAGCATAGCGCAACACATCTCCTATCAGCCTTATCGAACAGACACTGCTTGACACATCCTTCACACATCACAGCCTATAGCTTCAACAAAACTGCAGATGTAAGATGCATCCTCAACGCGTGCCTTTGTATCTCACAGATTAATTTCGCATTTGCTTTTTTGTCACCATGGCAAGAATTGTGGTTGCTGCTTGAGTATGGTTAACCCCCTGCAACCATTAACCCAATTTTCAACAATCATAACACAAGGATAGGCACTTCTATTGCACCCTCAAATGGAAAATAATGGAGACAAAGACTTAAAATTAAAGTCTATAGGAACTAATAATAAAATTCATTACATTATTTAAACTATTTGCAAATATAATGAAATCAATGTTATTTAATGTTTAAAAAATTGTAACTTAAATATATACATGTTTTTATTTTCAAATATTTCATTAAGTTTGTTATGTTATGTTATGTTATGTTATATTTATTTTTGTATAGCGCACGGCTACTCAAAAAGAGTGTCCCGGCGCTTTAAGTAAGGAGGACTACAGCACAATAACATAACACAGTTAAAAGAAAGGGAGCAAAGAAAAAAAGGGCAGACCAAATTTATACAGCCTACTGGGTGAACAACCAGGTTTTGAGACCTTTTCTAAAAGCAAGTAGGCTGGTGGCTCCTCGAAGTGTGAACGGCAGAGAGTTCCACAACTGTGGCGCCAATAGTGCAAAGGAGCGACCTCCCAGGCGAGCTCTCTTCACTCGCGGGACCACCGCCAAGAACAGGGATTCCGATCTCAAAGAACGAGCCGGGTGGTAAAATGCCAGTCTCTTTTGGAGATACTTTGCTCCAACCGCATGGAGGGCCTTGTAGGCCAAGGTCAGAGCCTTGAAGGCGATCCGTTTGCGGATTGGAAGCCAGTGCAAAGTCTGCAGCAAGCCTGCTGCACTGGCACGTCTGTTCAAGCCAAATATAGCTCTAGCAGCAGCATTCTGCACCACTTGAAGCCGCTGTAGCAGATACTCTGGCAGGCCCAAGTAGAGAACGTTCGAATAATCTAGCCTAGAGCCGATCAGGGCCTGCACAGTCAGCTTCCTGTGCTCCTCAGATAAAAGGGGAAGAAACCTCCGCAGCATCCTCAGGAGGCCAAAGCACATGCCCGACACCCCAAGGATCTGGGATTTCAGCGTTAACCCCTTATCCATCTTGACCCCCAAGTTCTTCGCCATTTGGGATGAACAAGACGGAGGGAACATATTAATGGGCCACCAAGCCTGCCAGTCTGGCTCCGTGTCGCACCCAAAGAAGAGTACCTCGGACTTATCGGAATTGCACTTGAGGCTGTTCAGTTGGAACCATTGAAAAACAGCCCCAAGGCAATCCAGGATACTCTCCCCATCAAAGTCTCCTCCTCTCTTACACGAGAAGAGGAGCTGGGTGTCGTCTGCGTAGGACACGATCTGGGCCCCAAACGACTCCACCAGCGCCGCCAAAGGGGTCATAAAGATGTTGAAAAGGGTCGGGCTCAAAATAGAGCCCTGTGGGACCCCGACTCCCAGACGCGGCATCACGGCGGAATCTGGCGAGGCCCAGACCGTTTGCCGGCGGCCAGCTAGAAAGGAGGAAAACCAGCTGAGCACCGTCCCCCACAGTCCTATCTCACAGAGTCTTGCGAGAAGGCCATCATGGGGGACGGTGTCGAAGGCCGCCGACAAATCCAGCAGCACCAGCATGGCTTTACCCCCCGTGTCCAGACCCCTTTAATGGTTTCTGATACCTCGAGGAGCGCGGTCTCAGTGCTGAGATTCTTACCTTGTAAAAAACTATATTAAAATGCATTTAAATTAATTTTATTTAATCCTATGCATTACTTTTAATAATTTGAAATACAAATTAAAGAATAGATTTTGTATTTTAGATGGGGATATTTTTTAATGTGAGCTTCAAAAAAGGATTTTATTTTAATATATTCAAAATAATAAATTTTTAACTTTAAATTGCTATTAATGCTGTAATGTTTTATATTGTTCTACATTTAAATCCATTTTTTAAAATTAATTAACAATAATGTTTAAAACTTTCCCCCATACTTTACCATAAGGTGTTATTGCATTTGTGTGAAAAGTTACAAGTACTAACTTTATAATTGTACATAAGGCTCCTCCCCCTGAACCTAGGGGGTGGGGACATGTACGTCTTTCAAAAGGGTAAGAGTACATATAGTTGTAGTAAATCTACACATATAGCTTTTCATTTGTGACTAGGGCCCCATATATTTGAGCACAGCTGCCTTCTCTCTCACTCTGCTCACATTCTTTAGCTCCTCCCACTTATTTCAGCATATGTTTGTGATACTTGAATTATTATTTTAAAGATCATTTTAAGTGTCTAGGAAGGAGTCAGGCACAGCACAACACAGCACTACAGGCTTAAAAAATTGTGAACATAGAGTGCGAGTGTGCCTTACACTGCCACACACCTTCAGTGGACTTTCAGGAGCCCTCACAGACCTCACCTGCAAAGTCACCGGCTACACCTTGAGCAGCTGTTACCAAAGGGCTTGGAGGATTTGAGGACAGTGAACCAGGAGATCAGGTTGCACTGATTGCCACACCACAGTATAATACACTGGTAGCTCCTCTCCTCATGCACACATGCCTTGCATAGTGATGTGGCCATCAGGGGCAACACTGCTCGGATTGCTGCACTACTCACTTCTCCACTTGAACTCCTCTCCACACCTGAGGCACACATGCCGTGTATAGTGGTTTCGCAATTAGGGGCAAGAAGGAGTTACAAAATGAGGTTTTTGGCCGAAAGTGTGATGTAACAAAAGATGTGTTTCTTTACTTCCCAATAGTCCAACCCATCTTCCAGCATTATGGGACATACTCTACAAATAAACAAGGGGGTGCACAGGGAATGTTAGGTTTGAAATTCCCTTTTATAATATGCATTCATTTCTATTATATAAGTTAGCATTTGGTGGCTAAATAGGCCATTTGTATTAGCATTATGAAACCCACTGAGTTATCCTTACGGCATGCAATCTTCGTTGGCTTTTGTGCCTCCATGCTGTAATGTGCAACTACTAGACGTCTGTCTAGGCCGCAGCCACTCTAGGCCTCATTTGTTTTTCGCTTGCTTCAGCAGAACTATATAACTGTATATTGTTATTATTTTTCTCTGCTCCCCAAGTTTGAAGTTAGACACATTGGCCTTGGAGCACTGATAATACACCCATCTGGCAGGTGTTAGCTCATCTCTCTGTGCACTCTTTGTTCATGCCCGGTCTCCGGACGTTATTTTCCATAGTAGGCGCGGCTGAGGCCTCGAGAAAGCTTTATCATGAATTAGGTCACTTTGGGCAGGCAGTCTCCCTCAGCGTCCATCTTAGGGTGCAGGTCTGACCGGGGCTCTCTCTGCAGAGAACTAATAATAAAGCAAGTGTGTATTCTCTACTAACTGACCGACTCTTCATTTGGGAAGGCATTGCAGGTGGTTGTGGAATTAACCTGCGGGTCCTTAGAGGGCCACATCCTTCAGAAATGACAATAGTGAGCAGAAAAATTTGAGGTATTTTATAAGGTTTGAGGAGTATGTGCTGGTGTTGTTTACTCACCAAGACAGGGAAAAACGTACATATTGGTAGATGTTTCAGTTACAAAAGTGCGTCACTTTTTCCTGCTTTTCTGGGATTCAAAATAGAGCACTGTATGTTACAGCCAGTATCACAGCCTTTAACTCACTGATGCATTTTGCTGGAAGAGAAAACAGTTAAACGCGTAGGCCTGTGGTGACTGATTCATGCTTCATAAACACAACAGCGAGGAATATGGACTCTGAATCATAACATTCGTAACATATGTCTAAATATACAAGCTAATGTCAGTCAATAGTTTGAAGTTAATGAGATGGATGAGTTAATCGATTTTCCTAAACGTGTCATATTAACCATAATCTTACATCCTACCCTTGCAGCAGAATGCACGTAAAGTAGCGCATTGCATACTGTTAATGAGCATCTTTGATATTGGGTGAGTTATGGCTGTTAGAGTGCTAAGAAACTCATGCAAAGTGGCATTCACTGGGCATTGTCCATGCCAGCCCCACACACACACAACCCTCGTGCTCCCCAGCTAGGTCTCCCAAAGGCGCAAACGTACACGTTTAGTCCAGCACTGGGAGGAGAACCATAGCTCTGCCTTTCTAGGCAGAGCATCTCATCTGCTCTCAGGGGTCTCTCAGTGTCTTCTGAATGAAGTGCAGCAGGAAAAAGCCATGGTGCTGCTGACACTGTCAACAGAGTGTGCCAGTCTGGATGCCACCAAGGAGCAGGTGAGGAGGAAGAAGAGTGCAACAGACATGGTAGTGTCCCAGGTGTAACAGAGCACCAGTGGTTTCTGCACCAATATAGCAACAAGCATTTGAAATGCAATCGGTCTCGCCATTGGGACCTTATAAGTAGGGGTGGGCTGAATTTGTGTAGTCGTGCTACGTAAAGCTCAGCGAAATAGTAAAAATCTCAGCGAGCACGCAGAGTTCCGCAAACATGCAGAATTGCTTTTTCCGCCCATTCACAATGCTTTTTTCCTATTCGCGGATGCTATTTGAGTGCTCGGGGGCAAATATCTCGCAAACACACATTTTAAAAACGCAAACAAGCAAAAAATACTGAGAAGCCACGGATCATGGAATTTTTGGCAATTCCATGTTCTCTACGGAACGTGAAATTACCCATATTCCGCGTGCGGAACGGAATTTACTTCCCAGGCCTACTTATAAGTATTTAGCGATGCAGCAAATTATCGCATATTAGTGCACCATAGCTTCACTCACATGTATTTTTAGCACAATGACATCCCTAGGTGATGGTAATCACCACAACTCAGGGAAGACCAAACTACTTCCGGTAATTATATATATATATATATATATATATATATTACCTACTGGCGATAGCCAGTAGGTATATATAGTTAGGATTGATTTCTATAGGGAAATCGCAACATTCTATTGGGAATAACTTTGGCGCCGGTTGAGGAATCTGCCTGAAGTTTTCAGCAACTTTGCCTCGAGGCGCTCTGGTCCTTCCCTGAAAGTTTGGGGGGGATCCGTCAAGCGGGGGCCGAGATAAAAGGGGGGTCCCAAAACGTGTTTTCCCCATGTTAATTTCCATAGGGCGGTCTGTCGCACATTTAGCTCGAACGGCTGAATGGATTTTCACCAAACTTGGCAAAATTGTAGGGACTGGTAGCCCGATGTGCCTTTGCTATGTCTCAAGATATGTGCGCCAGTGGATTTTGAGTAATATAGGTTCAAAAAAATGTATATATCTATGGCAGCTTACCGGTGAGCTTACCGGTACGCTTACTGTAAGCTTACCTTTTGAGCTCGAGATGCATTCTGATTGGCTGCCAATATCTGTCAACACTCCAAAACAGAAACTGTTGGCAGCCATCTTGTGCCTCGGTAGACTGAGGCACAGGAAAGCAGAAAAACAAATGTGTAGAACTCAAAAAAGTGGCAGGGTAGAAGCACCCCGACCCCCTAGACCTGCTCAGGGGGTCCCACAAGGACCCCCAAGGCAAATAAATTTTTTTTTTTTTTTTAAAAATCGCGGGGTACGCGCACAGTACGCGTACCCTGACATTTACAGGTTGCCTCTGGGGTCTTTGTGGGACCCCCTGAGCAGGCCTAGGGGGTCGGGGTGATTCTACTCTGGCCCCTTTGCGAGTTTCACACCTTTGTTTCACTGCTTTCTTGTGCCTTGGTTCTAACAAGGCACAAGATGGCTGCCAACACTTCCTGGTTTTGAGTGTAGACAGACAGTGGCAGCCAATCAGCATGCCTTCCCGAGAAAGCTGCATGGTCATTGGCTGTCAACACTTCTAACCAGGAGGTGTTGGCATCTATCTTGTGCTAGTGTTGACAGACAGTGACAGCCAATCAGCATGCCTACCCGAGAAAGCTGCATGCTCATTGGCTGTCAACACTTCTAACCAGGATATGTTGGCATCCATCTTGGGTCTTAATAGACTGAGGCACAAAAAAGCAGAAAAACAAACGTGTAGAACACAAAAAGGGGGCAGGGTAGAAACACTAGGATATTAATATATTTAAACGTTATCCGCTAATAGAATTAGCATTTAAAAAACCTTTGAAATTCACTGAAAAAACCCATAGGTTTCAGGCCATATATAGTTAGGAATTAGCATTTAAAAAACCTTTGAAATTCACTGAAAAAACCATAGGTTTCAGGCCTTATATAGTTAGGAATTAGCATTTAAAAAACCTTGCAAATTCACTGAAAAAACCATAGGTTTCTGGCCTTATATAGTTAGGAATTAGCATTTAAAAAACCTTTGAAATTCACTAAAAAAACCATAGGTTTCAGACCTTATATAGTTAGGAATTAGCATTAAAAAAACGTCTGAATATATAAAAACGGTATCCGCTAATAGAATTAGCATTTAAAAAACCTTGCAAATTCACTGAAAAAACCATAGGTTTCAGGCCATATATAGTTAGGAATTAGCATTTAAAAAAAGCTTGCAAATTCACTGAAAAAACCATAGGTTTCAGGTCATATATAGTTAGTTATTAGCATTTAAAAAACCTTGGAAATTCACTGAAAAAACCATAGGTTTCAGGTCATATATAGTTAGGTATTAGCATTTAAAAAACCATTGAAATTCACTCAAAAAACTATAAGTTTTAGTGGTGTTATAGTTAGCTGGACATTTTACTCATACAAAACCATTGAAATTGCTCCTATATAGTTAGTTGGACTAACTATATTTCGCGCACCCGCAATCCACTGCTGATGATGTCACATATTACATCATTCATGACATGGTCAGTGACATCACTGATGACATCACTGATGACATCTCAAATGACATCACTGATGACATCTCATTTGACATCACTGATCATATCACTGATGATATCATTCGTGTGATAATACGATGCACCTCCTCACACTCTAATATAACCTTAATATAGCCTAGGTCTACACACACATCCACTCATTCACCCATACAATCACTCATACATACAGTCACTCATCAATACAATACTATCATATGCACTTATACACCTATAGAGACACTCACACACTTTCACTCATCCATGGAGTTTCTCACACACCTAGTCAGTCATGCAAATAATCAATCACACTCCCATTTCCTCATCTATACAGTTATACACACAACACCTTACTTATTCAAACATATACTAACACATACTTACTCTCTTAAACAATCACTGATTTCAAGTACACATTGATCCATACAGCCACTTGCATAATCACTGGCTCTCATGTATAGGCATTTATATATACCAACTCTCACATGCACTGTGTTTTACATATGTACTTATTTGGACATGTAGCACTGAGATATACATTCAGTCACCAACACACCAATGCACACAGTAAACCGCCCATACAGCTCTTTCCACACCTCCCAGTCACCCACACACAGACACAGTCTCATATACAAATACTTGGGCAACCAATCAATGACCCATATACCCACTCATATAGCTACTGATCAACACATACAGCATCTTACACAACAGCAGACATACTGATGCACACATTCAGACAGTTTAGTCACTAACCCATGCATTCAGTAAGACACATTTAATCACTCACTCACTCATACAGTCAGTCACGCACCTACTAAATCCTTCATCCAGACACTTATACATCTACTCATTCTTCAATATGTAAAACATATTTAAACTTTACAGAAACACACAGTCACTGGATGATGTCATCAGTGATGTCATTTGAGATGTCATCAGTGATGTCACTGACCATGTCATGAATGATGTAATATGTGACATCATCAGCAGTGGATTGCGGGTGCGCGAAATATAGTTAGTCCAACTAACTATATAGGAGCAATTTCAATGGTTTTGTATGAGTAAAATGTCCAGCTAACTATAACACCACTAAAACTTCTACTTTTTTGAGTGAATTTCAATGGTTTTTTAAATGCTAATACTAACTATATATGACCTGAAACCTATGGTTTTTTCAGTGAATTTCCAAGGTTTTTTAAATGCTAATAACTAACTATATATTACCTGAAACCTATGGTTTTTCAGTGAATTTGCAAGCTTTTTTAAATGCTAATTCCTAACTATATATGGCCTGAAACCTATGGTTTTTTCAGTGAATTTGCAAGGTTTTTTAAATGCTAATTCTATTAGCGGATAACGTTTTAATATATTCAGACGTTTTTTTAATGCTAATTCCTAACTATATAAGGTCTGAAACCTATGGTTTTTTCAGTGAATATATATATATATATATATATATATATATATATATTCACTGAAAAAACCATAGGTTATAGACCATATATAGTTAGGAATTAGCATTTAGAAAACCTTATTTTACTCACACAAAACCATTGAAATTCCATATATAGTTAGTTGCACTAACTATATATCGCGCACCCGCAATCCACTGCTGATGATGTCACATATTACATCATTCATGACATGGTCAGTGACATCACTGATGACAATCGCATGCTAGAATATTATGGCACAATGCCGTTGGCGATATTAAGCACGGCATATGGATTATCTTTTCGATTCTCCTACTTCACCTGTGTCCAGCCTGTATTTCACTGCCTGACCTGTGATTTCGATTGGGCCATTGATTTGTGTCTCTGCGGACCGGTTTCTCCTGACGTCGACTTTAATCAGCTGATGACTCCTATCATTACTCACGAGTTGGTTTGTCCTGGCGAAAGGATTATGGCTGTGGCATTGATGCATGGACTACTTGGTCCCTGGAATTTACTGGCGGCAGCACAGTCTTTCTTGGAACAGAGCTTTCTTGAAAACCCACCGAGCTGTCCTCTGATGGTGATAGAGGATCCGGTGCTGGGAGAGCACGTATGTTCTTTTCCGCTTTTAAATTGGATGGCTGAACTGTTTTCGGATGAAGACGGTGACTTCCTATTGGAGGCTGTTGCAGCTTATTTTGCATACACAGTTATGTCATAGACCTTTTTCATGTTTGATATGCTGAGTACTAGCATTTCATTGACAATTCATTGACTTATTTGTCAAGTTTTTATTATTTACCTTGCCTATTGGCTTAAGACTCGATAAAGTACTTGGCTGTTTTATTTTTCTTTAGCATTAAATTTTCCTAGTTTTTAATGCTTTACCTTGCGGACCGTCCACATATAAACTTGCAATCTGCTCTCATGAGATGGCACTTCTATTATCTTATTCAGTTCGTTTCCGGATCATGGGGAGGTGTCATCTAGGTCCTGGATATCTTTACACCGTGTTAAGTTAGCATGGGCTCATTACCGGTTTAAACGCCATTTTTCCTTTTTTGCAACTTCTGCACACGACACTTAGTTGTTGCTTTAGCTTTCCACCTAGTAGTTCATCGTGGTTTACATGAGAATAATATGTTATTGCTCTACTATCTGCTTTGCTTGTTAAACTATATCTGTACAGCGAGTGCTAAAGTTTCAAGAACAACACGATACAGAATTGTTATGAGGTCTGATCTCCACGACTTCATACTCATAACATAAGTGCAACTTCTGCCAATTCTGGGCATGAGGCGGGTTTTATATTGCTTTGCCGAACACACATACACAACAGTTGATGCGGCTCACATGAAGAGAGAGCTGGTGTATGCTGATGTGATTCCTTCAAATCTAAGACACTAAAGTATGGGCACGCCCTAAACCAACACAAAGAGACCTTCTTAGCAAATAATATAATATGTGTATTAGGGAGGGTGAGATATAAGCAGCCGCGGGCCGTGGAGGGAGTTACGGTGAGGCAGGGAGGCGGGGAGGGGGAGAAGCAGGGTGGAGCCCTCTCTACCTTGCCCCTCCCCCTCCCCGCCTCCCTGCCCCACCGTAATTCCCTCCACGGCCCGCGGCTGCTTATAAGTGTTGCTAACTCTTATTCATTTACAGCATGTTAACATACTATCACCATTCGCTTTTTATGTACTAGTAACTATGCTGGTAATTTTGCTACTGATAATATGTGTACTTGTATTATCTAAGATACTACGCCTGTGAAGACGGCATTAGTAAATAAACATTTCAAATACACATGTGTTCTTCTTAACTCCATGTTCTGGTTTCTAAGAAATATATAACGACCAACTGTTCATGAGTTCCACGTATCCTGAGGTACTATAAGTTCATATTCTGGATTGTCTAAACATTGAGAGTTTGTTATATCCAATGTGACACTGTACCTAGCTTGCTAAGGAGTTTTTGATTACTAACGTGAGTTTTGGGACACCCTAATTCGCCGAGGTTCCAATCCTCTGTCCACAGTTCTGTGTGAGAACAGAAACCCTGCGACAGGGGCAACCCCGACCCTTGCTGGAGCTTCATCACACTTGCGATACAACTCCAGCAATGCGCCACCTTTACGGCACAGATACATCACGCATCTGTGCTGTTTTTGCCCCATGATGCGCCGCATTGTAAATGCAGCACACCATAGGTGACGGAACAGCGGCACAGAATGACTAACACATCCCTGGTGATGCGCCAGTCATCATAAATGTATCCCTATGCTTCTTATCTTGTTAGAGATGAACCGCCATATGTATCATCAAAGTTTTTTGCATTTCCTAAATAGCGAACTTTAAGGAATAAATAGCGATTCTTTACCATTCCTAGTTTGCGATGAGCTATTTGCTAATTACAAATTACCCATTCATTTCCTTCATTTCCATAGGGCGGTTGGACTCACTTTTAGCTCGAACGGCTGAATGGATTTCCACGAAACTTGGCAAAATTGTAGGGACTGGTAGCCCGATGTGCCTTTGCTATGTCTCAAGATATATGCTCCAGTGGTTTTTACGAAAATTAACTTTGAAAAATATATATTGGGCTACATTGGCCTATATATATGTTGGAGCCCAAATGTAGCCCAATGTAGCCCAATGTAGCCCAAAGATGGCCGCCAGACACACAAAAAAACAAATGTAGCCCAAATATCAGCCAGATGTAGCCCAACTATAGCCCAGTGACAGAATGACCAATCAGCTTCGCAAACCTCCGTTACGCGAAGCGGAGCGCTGTTACAGATATATATCTTTTTTTGAACGTTAATTTCTTAAAATCCACTGGAGCACATATATTGAGACCTAGCAAAGGCACATCGGGCTACCAGTCCCTAATATTTTGCCAAGTTTCGTGCAAATCCATTCAGCCGTTCGATTATTATTATTATTTTTTTTTTTTGCCCCGCGGGGCCCTTTTAAAACCTCCACATCAAACCTAGGGGGTCAGCGAGGATCTACTATGCCCCCTTATAGTTATTTCCCCCTTTGTTTTGACCTCCTCTTGTCTCTCGATCCTACCGAGAGACAAGATGGCGGCCGCTACGGACTGTTTGGAATGTTGACAGACGCCGGAGAACCAATCAGCTTCGCTTCACAAAGCTCCGTTGCGCGACAAGTACGCGTCCTGGGCCGCTGCCCAGTCCGCTGTTACAGATATATATCTTTTTTTAAACGTTAATTTCTCAAAATCCACTGGAGCACATATATTGAGACCTACAAAAGGCACATCGGGCTACCAGTCCCTACAATTTTGCCAAGTTTCGTGCAAATCCATTCAGCCGTTCGGGCTAAAAGTGAGGCCAACCGCCCTATGGAAATTAACATGGGAAAAACGCGTTTTGGGACCCCCCTTTTTTCTCGGCCCCCCCTTGACGAACCCCCCCAAAATTTTCAGGGGCTGCTCAGAAACAAAATGTGCCATTTTCCTGAAAATTTCAGCCAATTCCGTCCACAAACGCCAAAGTTATTAGACATAGAATTTTCAAAAATCCCATAGGGAAAAAATCCTAACTATATATACCTACTGGCGACCGCCAGTAGGTAATATATATATATATATATATATATATTTATTTATTCATTTTTTGTCACAGAAGTACAAGTAAAAGTAATTAATAATGGCATCAGCCACTAAACAGGATTAACGGCTGTCTAATAGGCAAAATGCAGATTTTGGAGGTCAGCTGGAATTTGAGATTCAGAAAATCGTGTTTATTGGTTATTTGTAGTACTCTAGAAGCAGGCTCTACCACTAACACTGCCTGCTCTCTTCAGGTAAGCACACATGGAAGGTGTACAGACTCCATGTGAGCCTGTGATCCGGACACAGCCCCGCCCTACCACACATAGCTCCTTACCTAGCCCCTTGGCTGCCGCCAGGCTCGCTGTGGTACACAGAGAAACAGAGGCATGAAGTCACGCTCAGGCAGAGACACATCAATAGCAAAATACGACTCCCTGCAATTTCCGATCAGAATGTCTGGCAGTCCGGCGAAGAGCTCCAGGCAGCAAGATAAGCAGGCAAAAGGCACAGGCGGCACAAGCAGGAGGCAAGCGATCAGCAGGCGCTGGAGGGCTCTTAAAAGCCACTTGGGTAACAGTCACTGGCTGCACAAGGAGAGTTCCTAGGTTAGCTGTCACAGGCTGCGGCGGTATAATGAACTGCCACAGGCAGAGAGGTCAGACAGCATAGTAAGCAGGCATGGTGCACCAGGCAGCACGTTTTGCAGGCAAGGGCAGGGAAGAAGTGACAGAGTCAGCAGCCACAATCAGCAGGCACAGGCAGGACAGAGGCAGCACACACTTGCAGTACGTAAGAAGATACAGGCAGGGCACAGTTAGTATGGCTGATAGGCACAGGAAGTATGGAGGGCAGGCACTGGTGGCAGAGTGAGCAGGCACTGAGAAGGCATGGGCAGCAGAGTACGCAGGCACAAGCAGCAGGCTGAGTGGGCAAGGTAAGCAGTCAGAGCAGGCAGCGCACTGGCAGCCAAAGTGAAGTTGAAGCATCGGCTCCCCTGCACTGTAGATTGCCGGGCCCTTCTGATGTCAGATGTGTGGGCAAGACGGAAGTCCTCGTGCAGTCCCATGCACTGGGGAGCAGGAGGCGGCCAATTAGAGGCAGATGCCAAGCAGGCACTGTACGCACGAGGAAAGGAACTGCATCAGGGAGAGTGGGTGTCTGTGAGATGGGATGTTGCAGAGAAGCAAGGGCTCCTACACACAGAGCTCTCACCCACTCTGCAGCATCCATCCCAATTGTTCCTCATGAATCACGAAAACGCAGGTAGGAAGGAACACAGAAATCCAATTTATTACAAAGATTCTACCCCAGCGAGTGATGGCAGGCCATGGCTGCGTACTGACTGACTGATCATGACCTACCTGCGATCTCAAATCGACTTTAAAACAGTCACCTCTTGCTGCCTGCGCTAAGTAGCCTTTTCTAGTAGCCATTGCAATGTCTTGCCTTCTGGCGCGTATGGGCATCCCAGCATACTGTGATAGAGTTATCTGCCACACGTGTGCAGATGTAAAAACAAACTCCTTCAGCCACCCCAGTGACACGTTGTCTGCACTCCAGATGCTTTCAAATGGAAGCTCAAGAGTGCACTCTGGGCAAGGCGCAGGCCGTTTCCGGAGTCACAACTCTCCGACATCAGGGCGAACGAGGCTTAACTGGAAATCCAGGCTTGTTTCTGCAAATTATTCATTAAACGCCCGAAGAAACAAGCATTTGTAATCCAATAGGACACGCATTTACGCGAGACCTATTGCATTGCATCACGGATAATGGGGGGGAGCAAGGACAACGGGAGTGCGGGCAGGAGAGGGGGAACAAGGGGGCGAGAAGGCATGGACAAAGTAGTGCTCACAGTCTAAATTACACGTACCATACTGTGTAACACTCAAAGTAAAAGGGCCATAGGAGGGTACAAATGATGACATGGCCATAACAAGGAGGGACTAACAATCCTCATAATCAATCAGAAGGCACCATTTACGAAAGACAATGACACAAGCCAAACTAAAAAACATGGGCAGAGAGAGGGCGGAGCTTCCACTTCATATGCCATTACTGCATGCCTCGCAATGTGAGCAGCGCTAATGCGCGCTTCCTCTATAGGCTCGACCTAAAAAGTGTGAGAGATCAAGTAGGAACAATGAGAAGATGTCAATCATAAGAATGTCTAATGTGTTGATGAGGCAGTGTTCATGGCACCTTTATGGACCCCATACAACTGAGTACATTCATTGAAACATATCATATCCTGATCAAGGTATTCTATTATTTGTTGATGAGAGAACTGGTTAAAAAATTATAATGCGGACATGTGAGTCAGAGAATAAAAGAAAATGTCTTTTAATTCCAATCAATCTTTTCACATTTGTAATTAATGAAAAAATGGACGCAATTTACTGAATATATCAAAGTTAACCTGGATAAGGTAAAAATAGAAATAAAGGTCAGCATCACTAAAATGCTGTTGCCAAACTATTACCCAATTTACATTAACTATTGTAACTCATTCGAGATGGTTTATTCCACTATCAAGTAGAATAAGAAAGGCTTATGAGTAATAACTGTCAGACTACTCTCACTAACAAAGCAAAATAAACCAGTAACCAAGGGTTCAAATTGTGTAAATCACGGTACTAAAACGTTAATTAATCCTACTCTTTCACCTATAGGTTTGTATTTTTAACAGCAAATACATTAGACCATGATTACATCGATTACTCTTCCCATTAGATTTTTCCGCTTTTTTCTGAGCATTATTGTTGAGAAAGATCACAGGGTGAGCTTCATGGTAGGTTGCATGTGGTGTGTATTTCTATTAGCTGGGGTGCGAGAATGCATGTTCACAGGGCCAACCTGGATCTACACTGCGTTGCCCATTTTTAAGAATAAATGATGCTGGGATATTTTTCATTGTGGTGGGCAGTTCGTCTTTCACTTTGACGTGCACTCTAAAGCATGAGGCAGCCTTTTGTACAACTGCCTAAAGTACGCAGAATTATCCATCAGAATCTTGGGGCCTCAGTTATGAGTTTTTATCATAGGGCAGTGCCGCAGGCCTTTCTGCTGCACTGTCCTACAGCAAAAGAAAAGGGCAGGAATGCGCTGTATCTATCAGGTATAGCACATTTCTGTCCTTTTCCCCACAATGGGCTGTCATGCACCAACACAGGCACCTTTGCACCATGGTCCAAGGGTGCCTGATTTGGGGGCATGCTTGTTCTTGTGCAGGATGGAAGACCTTCCTGCACAAAAACAATCACAAAAAGCTTTTTCCTCTTTCTATGACGCATACAGAGAGGAAAAACGAGGAGAAATAAATATATTTATTCTCGTTGTGCCTCCCTTAGTTTTTGGCGCTGCCTCAGACTTGTGATTTCTCATAAATCTGGGGCAGTTTCAAAAAGTCATGGATGTTGCTGGGTACAACCCCAACAACACCCATGGAACACCCCTTTCATGCAGTTTTCTGCATCAAAGGGGCACATATTTACACTGCCATGATAAGCCACATAACGTGGCCCTACATGGCCTTATAAATATGCCAGTGGCAATTGCACCACTGAACGTAAAAAAAGTGACGCTCTGGCGGCGCAATAGTGCCAGTATGGCCTCATAAATGAAGCCCTAAGTGTGCATTCCATTAGACTACAACATTTCTCACAGTGAAAAACGTCTTTTATTTTAATGATCTGCATGGTATCTTTCTGAGCATTTAAAAATTAAAGCACACCATCAATGTGATGTATTGTATATCACATGATGTGATTTGTCCTAAGTTGCGAATAAGGGGTTCTGGTGACATCATAAACCGTGAGACTAAAGGACGAGTGGTTAGTGAATATTGACTAAACCCCTGAATCGCAATATAGGGCAATGTTAAACATTACTAATTGTGTATTTTTTATAATTCATATCTATTTAAGTGGAAAATTTGAAATAAAAGATTTTTTTTGTTTTTTTTTAAATAGGAAAATGTTAATTGACAAATGTAAATGAAACGCGGGGCTCTCTGGTTGTATGTAGGAAAAAAGTGGAGAACAAAATAAATGTTGTTAGGAAAGAATCATTTTAGAGAAGGACCCTGAGCTATGTTAGAATCATGCATGCTGTTTGTAGAATTGATACATTTTTAAAGCTGTTCTCTGTAAGGTGCAGCAAACGCTGAGCACTGACCGGAATTAAAACGTCCAGGCTTTGATTATCTTTTGTGAAAATGATGGTAATTAAACCATGGGCATCAGTACTGCTGTGCTGTGAAGAGTGGTTTGGGTCTGTCAATATGGTGATGAAACCCATATTTCACTGGGACCAAAGAAATTATTTCCTTTTATGAAGTATTTTTCATATGCTTTTGTTTCCTTTGAAATATTGGTGTTATTACAGAACAATGCAAATGACCTAAGTGTAAAATTTGTATTAAATTGGTATAATCTTGATAATTCCAGAATTTTCACAATATGCGCAATGTACACCTTCCAGCACAAAAACAATCCTGAGATTCATATTTATCTATCTATTTTTTTTCTTTTTGTGCATTACCAGGTGTATAAGGTGTTGTAAATTTGGGAATGCGCAAAAAACATAGGACTTGCATAGGGACCACCACGCAACGCCCATGGAATGCTTTACCAGGGACGGCATGGTGTTACTCCAGATTTTTGGAGCCACGCAAAGCCATGCAAAGTGGCTTTGCATGGCTTAAAAAATCTGACTAAATCAATTAATCAATCAATCAATCAAGTATTTATGAAGTGCAGCAAATCACCCGTGAGTACCTCTTGGAATTGAAAATGTTGGCCAGGTCTTTCCTTCTTTCTTTAATTGCTTCAGTGGCAGTGCAGTCCTGAGGTACAGGAGGAGGTTGTTCCACACCATGACTGCCAGGTGCAAGAAGGAGCGTCCTCCGCTGTTGGTTTGGTGGATCCATGGAGTGTATGCAAGTGAGGTGGACCAAAGGTGTCTGGTTGGTTGGCGGAAGGTCAGGTGTCTGTTGATGTATGCTGGTCATTTGTTGTGCAAGGCGTTGTAAACATTGGTCAGATTCTTGACCTGGCATCTCATCTGAATCAGCAGCCAGTGTAGTTCCTTGAAATATGGTGTGAGTCTTGCTGCTGAGTTTTGTTTTGTATGGAGTCTCTTCTGGAGGCTTGCAGTGAATCCTATGTAGAGTGTGATTCCGTAGTCAACTCTGCTAGTAATGAAAGCCTGAGTAATGGTCCATCTTGTGTTGACTGGCAGCCACTTGAAGATCCTGTGGAGCATGTAAGGGGTGTGGAAGCAGGTGACTGAGAGTGAGTTGACTTATTTCCTACTGGATAGGTTGCTATCCAAGATGATGCCAAGGTTGTGGTTGTTATCTGTTGGGGCGGGTGATGTCCTGATTTCCATGGGTCACCGAGCATCGTACCATGGCAAGGTGTTGTTCCCAAAGATGAGGAATTTCATCTTGTCTGTTGTTTTAGACAGTTGTTCTTCATCCAGTCTGTGATGGGATAGGATAAGCTGGGTTTTGTAGGCTTAGAAGATGATATTGAGTCTGTGCAATCTGACTTTATCAGCGAGAGGGGGTCATGTAGGTTTTGAAGAGGGTTGACCTGACGGCCAATCCTTGGGGAACTCCACAGATGATCTACTTGGGCTCAGAGGAGAATGGTGGGAGATAGATCTTTTGGGTTCTACCAGTGAGGTACGAGGCAGTCCATTTCAGGCCTCTCCCTGGGTCCTGATGTGATGGAGGCAGTTGATTTGGATGTGATGGAAGACGATATCAAACACAGCAGATGGGTCGAGGAGGGTTGCCATTTTTCTGTGGCCCAGGAGCGCTCTGATGTTGTCAGTGACTGCAATCAGGGCAGTCTCTGAGCTGTGGTTAGCTCGAAATACAGATTGGGAGTGGTACAGAAGTTTGTGGTCTTCTAGGTGTTTGGTGAGTTGCTGATTGATTTCTTTCTCAAGGGCTTTTGCTCGATAGGGGAGCAGAGAGAAGATGGACCATTAGTTCTTTGGTTTGCCTGGGACAGGGGATAGTTTTTTTCAGGAGAGGCCTAACTTCCAAAAGGAAAGGAGGCTGTAATGATGCCAGTGTTCAGGACCTTCCTGAGCTTGTTGTCGATTGTCTTGCTTCCGAGGTTGAAAATGTGGTGGGGACAATGGTCAGTGGGTGCTCCTCAGTGCACCGAGATCATGATGGAGACAGGTTGTAGTATGGTGAGGGGGTCCCAATGGGTGAGCATGTGTTTGGGGGTTGTGTTCATGGGTGTAAGCTGATTGATGTTGTCAGTGGCAGAGGATTGGCATTTCAAGTTTCCGTAGATGGTTCAAGATCTTGTTGTGAAACAAGTCAGCACGGTTGTCTCACAGTTCCTGGGAGGGTATAAAGTTGTTCACAGTGACTGCAGGATTGGTGAACTCCTTCATTTTGGTGAAAAGTTTCTTGCTGTAGTTTTCACTGATTTCAATGCGGTCTGCTAGGGCGTTCTTCTTAATTTCTTTCAGGAGGCGGTGGTATTGGTTGAGAGTGGTCCTGCAGGTGATTCGGTCTTCCATCTTTTTGCTGATGTGCCACTTCTTTTCTAGTTGCTGGCAATTACCTTTGGTGGAGTGCAGTTCCTTGGTGAACTAGTTTTCTTTTTTGATTGTTCCTTTGACCTTGGCCGTCCTGCCAGTGGGCATGGTGTCAGCGCATTCTTTGATCCACTGCGAGTCTGGTAGCCGTGAGCAGTGAACTTGTTCTACTGCCCGTCGTATACTTTTTTCCAGTCGCTGTGCATGGATCTGGAGATTATGGATTGGAGAGTAGGTGGGTCCTGAGGTGGTGAAGTGGATGCTGAGGTGGTTGGACCTTGAGATATTTGACTGACTCTTTTGCTGGAGGTGAAGATGAGCTTGAGTGTGTGTACTTCAAAGAGGGTAGGGTTGGTAACAAGCTGCTTGAGACTGATGTGGCTCATGCTCTCCAGAGGTCGGTGGTGGAAGATGTAGTGCATGGAGTCAATTGCAAGTGGGGCAATGAGGTCTGGGATGGCATTGCAGATGCTGGGGCGTGGTCCTGGTGGACTGTAGGCAAGGGTGTCTCTGATGGTAGAAAGTAAATCAGTTATTTCAAAAGTTATTTAAGATTCCCTAAATATCTTGATTAGCTGTGGACAATGAACAACAGCCTGATGTGATCCATTTAACTGTCATTTAAATCATTTAAAAAGTCAACAATATATTTTATTATGCATCTGGTATAAATGTGAACAGGGAAAATGTATTTGCTCATAGGTTGAGGAGAATTGGTCAAGACATACTGTTAATGTTCCTACTTTGTGACAAAGATAAGAATAGTGGTTGAGTTTCTGACAGTAGCAGAGAGACCCGTATGGGACTTCAAAATTCTAAGTATTGCAATGTTTTCAAGCTATTCTGGATACTATTGGAATGGTGGGCTGGGTTGTACCATTTGCTGGACCAAAAAATAATAATAATTTGTTGTCCTTCTACTCTGGCATGTTGATCACAAAATCAACTCTCAGATATCCGTTTCTAAGGGTTAAATTCCACTGTGCCACCAATTGAATAGATTCCATCCCATGTTGTTAGGATACTGTTTATCAATTTGAAGAAGACTATGGCCATCCTGAACATCTCTTTTCACCACGACAGGCACGGAGTAATACTTTGAGACGATATCGGCAATAAAGTCTCTTTTCAGTGTCTATATACAGTTGGCATAATCAAAGTAATACATCTCATCTGTTTAAACATTGAAGATAAGATCTTATGTTTGTGTGTGCTTGGCGGCATATATACAGTGCTAAAAAATAATTGTACAATGTTTGTGCTTCTAGCATCTAGTAAATAGTGTCATCAACAATCAACTGAAATGTTAGAATATTGTTCCGTGCCATATTATTTAAGGTAATTTGGAAGGCAACCAGCCCACAATTTTCATAAACAATACAGCAGTATAGGCGTGCACATGGAAAGTAACCGAAGCATAATGTAATAAACAGGCTGGACTCAAATTATATGGGGTAAAAGGGAATCAGTAATATATCCTCAAACTAGATACTTTTCAACTCACTAACTGGAGTGAATTACAAGGAGTGTTGTTTGAGGTTGAGCGGACAATAAAATGGACAGAATCCAGGTTCATTCATTTTTTCCTATATCCTGGTCAACTGCTACCATAGTTTGCTTTTTCGACATATATTCTACTGTCCTTTATGCAGACATCTCTATTTGTGCTTCCAGTAATGTTTGAATCGATTCCATAGGTCATAACTGAAAATAGGTGGATGGTACCAAGTAGGAACTATTTTTACTAGTTTCCAAGCTCATGGTTGTCAAGGGCAGGTTTCCTTAAATTAAATCCAGCAGATCTAAGCAAGTTGACATTGGGAGGAGGGGGCCTGGAGAGCCAGTGCACACAATTACCGCACTGTTGTGAGGATCCCGACCATTATCTGGCATCATCCTGTCTCAACTGGCTGTGAATCACAGCGGGAGTCCATGTGGTGGATGAAGTAGTAAGGAACTTCTGTATTTCATGGAACCCCAAAAGACTGAAACACTTTGTGCCTGAGGAAAGCACCGGCTTTCACAAACCTGGAGTGAGCTTGGAGGACCTGCTCCTCCCTAGAGCTCTTATGTGCGAGGCCTTCATTGTGCCTGAGATGCAGCCAGAACTTGCAATATTGATAAATTGGAGGTTAAACAGGCAAAACTACCCTTTGCACCCTGAAAATGTACCTGATCACAAAACAGAGATGCAGAGCACACCATGTATGAATAATCATGGCCGGGGAACAATAAGGGGAAGACGACATGAAGTTTCTTCTAATAGCAATGCAACATAGTCTCTCCTCCATCGAGGCCAAAATGGACTCCATGTGCTCCCATATGAATTCCATCACCTAGACGGCAGCATTGGAGAGGGTGTACACAGAAAATCCACGCTGGAGGATATGTCCTTGCAAAAGAGGGGAGCAGCTTCTAAACATGGAATGCATCTTGAAGGTTATCTCTGCCAAGAATTAAGATTTGGAAGCACGCTTGCCCAGATATAACATGCAAATCTTAGGCGTGCCTAAATCTGTCTGCTAACACTGGGAGGATAAAGGATTTTGTGGAATGATTGCTCAAGACACTGTTCAAGGCAAAATCATTCTCCAAACAACTGGTGGTGGAGTTAGCCCACCCATTGCTTGTAGCAAGTCTCCCTCTCGTAACCACGCTGCAACCTAGTATAGCTCATCTACTAAACTACCTGGACCACGATACTTCTATTTGCTTGACTAGTGATAAATCTTCGCTTAATTTGGAAGGATACTCAGACTCCATATATCCAGACTTTACTATAGCAGTGCAGGAAGCATGCAAGACATTTCTACCTGTTAAGGGTAGATTGCAGCAGGCCAACATCTCATATGGCATGCTGTACCCGGCACACCTCTGCATCACCATTCAGAGCAAGTAGCATAGCTTCACTAAGCCACAACATGGGGGCAAATTCCTCCAGCCATGGATAACCTGCCTGGATTTAGGCCCTCCTCACCATTATCGGAGCTGGGCTGAGGTGGTGGAGCTGGCACCTGCTGGGACCCACTCATGGTCTGGAATGGCATTTACGCCTTCCGCACAGACACAAAAACCAGATAATTGGCAATGACTACCAAATTACTTTAAAGCAGCGATGTACAATGGAATCACACAGAAGAACAATTGATACGCTGTCTGTGGTGCCTGAGGGGCTTTTTGTCCACTTACTGCAGCCATTTGAGAACTCTAGACCTCTCCCCAGACGGCCTTTTTGACTCAATGGGGAATTGCTGGACTACTTGCGATACCCCAGAAGGGTACCCCTACTTCCGATTAGTTATACTGTCCTACTCTCTCTTCTTCACTGTTGTCTTATACTAACTCTGTGTTCACATACTTTCCTGTCTATTCTTAAATTCTACTATACAAAAACCTTAAATTACCTCCTTTTCATCTCTGACCTTTACTTTTTCTTTCCTATTTCACCACCCTTCCTGATACTAATGCACCCTCATCATAACGAGGATGATATAGGGAGCCACAGTTATGCTGACCTTTTTGGTATACGGTTGGGATGCTGATTAAACAGTTGTCTCTAACAAAAGAGGTCCCCAACGACCAAAAGGGTAGGGTGCCTGAAGACAATTGTCAAAAACAATTCCCTTTTGGGTGCAACCTTATGTTTTATTTTAATTGATATTTCCTCTCTGCTCCTGAATGAATGTGTTGTTGTGGTAAAAACGGTGTCTATGACATCAGGTTGCACCCAAAAGGGAATCGTGTTTGACAATTGACTAAACAGTTGTAGACACACCTGGATCTACTCCACGATTCGGGGACAGGAGCTGGACTTAGAAAGGCACTCTCCTCCTACCAGGCAACTGCTCAGCTCAAATGCCTGTTCCACTGTAAATACTCACAGGCTCTCGTGTGTGGGGAGAGAGAACATGTGGGGAGGGCATTGGCAGAGATGATACATAAATCTAGATTCTCTAACTATGTCCTTGAAATCAAGGGTGCTGATGCATATCTACGCAGAGACACGGTTGATATACTCACCACCTTTTTAACATTCATACCTCATGCATAAACAACATTTTCATATGGATTCCTACCTGGATTAAATGGCATTGGCTGGCTCAGCAATGCTCAGCAGGAGTTTTTATCCACTGATATTGAAGAAGATGAGATTTGGGTTCCCATTATGCATTTGCATTTTGGTTATGCTTGACTACCAGATGATTTTTATAAAACCTATGTTGGCATCTTGGTACTTATCCTCAAGGATGTATATGAGGAGGCGAAGAAACTGGGCCTACGTCCGCTCTCTATGAGGAAAGAGTTGAATATATATTTTCTTAAGCCTTGTAAACTGGCAGCACATTGTGAATCATACCAGCCCCTGTTGCTCATCATTTTCGATGTTTAAATACTTGTGAAGATCCTGGCTGTCTGACTGAGGATGCTAATGGAGTTCCTGCTCTGACCATATCAATCTGGGTTTATACCAGGTCATGTCACCTCGCATATGCTACATTGACACTTCTCTCGCTGCTCAAGGACATAGTCCCTGACTTGACTGTGGTGGCGGTCTTCCATGACACCACCAAGGCGTTTGATTTCTGTGGCACTTTCTGTGAAAGGGCATTGAGGCTCCGCCCCTTTTACATTACAGCAATCAATGCCAAAGCTGTTTAATTCAAATAAAGCCCACTTGTAAGTAGCAGTGCCTGCACCATTCAGCGTCATTGCGATGTTGTCTGCTGATCCTTTTGAAGACACACACAAACGGACTAGTGTGTAGCCATCACGTGACATGACTCACTGCACTTTCACTTTGCCCTTCTTCTCTGCCGGGCTAACAACCTCACAGCCCCGAGGACTGTGATGTCATCAGCTCAGCAAAGTCTGAGAATCAAGACATAGTCCCCACCCCTATATGATGTGGAGGTAAAGTGAACCCCGGGCATTTCCAATGTAGCCTTTTATTGCTAAGCCTCCACGTCAATCAGGGAGTGAAGAGTATTGTTACCCCACTGTTTACCAACTCGTCACAGGGTGGGGTGGGGCCCACTGACCCCCGTATTGTGGGACCTTAATTTCCGACGCACAGATGACTATGCCTCTCTTCGCCCGTTGCTTTACTGGGTCCGTCTATGGTCTACAGAGGAGTTGGTAGACTACAGAGAAGCACTGCGAGAGATAATGGTCATAAAAAATATCACTTATCTGCCATGGTTAGTGTATGTTGAAAGATGGTTTGGAAAATTGGGGCTGAGTAATTTTTGGTCAGACCCTGACTCGCTAACTAATAGCTCAAAAAAACTTCTGAAACGAAGGTATTGGGAGTTTATAAGCGATACAGTGCTAGCCAATCCCAATATAGGAACTCTAACCTCAAAATATTTTGAGGTAAAAATGAATATGCGATTGGAGCCTTTCATGGATGAAATCTACCCCCCGTTCGCTAAAAGTCTATATCTAAAATTCAGGTATGGCATTTTGCAAACGAGGGACAGGACAACCAAATGGCACTGTAACAAAGGTGTAAATAGGAATACTGATCCGGTTATATGTGAGCTTTGCGAAATGGGGTTGAAAGAGGATGAATCTCATGTATTATTTATATGTCCTGCATATCTTAACGCAAGGAAAAAATGGTTAAAGCCTATATGCAAAATGTTAGGCCTCCGCCACATTAGGGTTGGGCTCAGAATATTTAAGGGAGATACCTCTCAACCGATAGTCTTTAGTCAGAGCCGTTTTCTCTTATGTGTAGCACTGATTAGAAATAAAAAAGGTCTTAAAATCTAAACCTTATCTATTCTTATAATGTATTTTTGTTGGCTTGAACTGAATTTATAAGTTAAGTGCAGGGGCAAAATGAACTGGTTTGTTCAACATGATATTGTTTACTAAATGGTAAAGTGTGCTTGTTTTAGCAATCCTGGTGCATCTTTTATATGGAAAATATTTTACTGTTTCCTTTATATTTATTGAGTGATCTTGTCAGATGAGGTAAGCCGACTGTGACGAAACGTCTTCCAATTTAAAATTTCTGGGACATGTAAAAGAATCACGTGCTGCTAATTGTATTCTAATTTAACTGTGATGTTGTATTTGTTGTATTTTCTTTTTTAATTACATGTACTGTATCTTATAAGGTTTTTAACCGAATAAAGATCGAAATTGAATATATATTTTCTTAAGCCTTGTAAACTGGCAGCACATTGTGAATCATACCAGCCCCTGTTGCTCATCATTTTCGATGTTTAAACACTTGTGAAGATCCTGGCTGTCTGATTGAGGATGCTAATGGACTTCCTGCTCTGACCATATCAATCTGGGTTTATACCAGGTCATGTCACCTCGCATAGGCTACATACACTTTTCTCGCTGCTCCAGGACATAGTCCCTATCTTGACTGTGGTGGCGGTCTTCCATGACACCACCAAGGCGTTTGATTTCAGTGGCACTTTCTGTGAAAGGGCATTGAGGCTCCGCCCCTTTTACATTACAGCAATCAATGCCAAAGCTGTTTAATTCAAATAAAGCTCACTTGTAAGGGGCAGTGCCTGCGCCATTCAGCGTCATTGCGATGTTGTCTGCTGATCCTTTTGATGACACACACTAACGGACTAGTGTGTAGCCATCACGTGACATGACTCACTGCACTTTCACTTTGCCCTTCTTCTTTTCCGGGCTAACAACCTCACAGCCCCGAGGACTGTGATGTCATCAGCTCAGCAAAGTCTGAGAATCAAGACATAGTCCCCACCCCTCTATGATGTGGAGGTAAAGTGAACCCCGGGCATTTCCAATGTAGCCTTTTATTGCTAAGCCTCCACGTCAATCAGGGAGTGAAGAGTATTGTTACCCCACTGTTTACCAACTCGTCACATGGTGGGGTGGGGTGGGGCCCATTGATTTCTCCGCATACTCTCTCTTCTCTCTTTGTGCGCATTTCTACCAGGCAGTAACATCATTGTATATGAGGTGGGATCATCATGGAGTAACGAGATATTCTCAGTAGTACAGTCCTGATTGACCTCACTTGTGACCTTGGCCCCGAGATCAGCTGAAATCAGAGTCTGGAAAACAGTCATGCTGCCACGGTGTGAAAAAACATATTTGACAGGTAAAATACCTTCACTAATCAATTGAGTGTTTTTTGCCATGGTTGCAGATTAAGTTATTACCAGGCAAAATTGGCTTTATTCTACATTGAAATAATGTTTTCACTCTTGGTCTCGCTTTTACTCCTCACATTTATGCACACAACCGGGAACACAGTAGTAGTGTATGCCTTGTCTCTGTTACTGTATTTAAAATCACTGGGTGTTGCTGCAAAGGCTTGCATGACTCCTGTTTTATAACAGATGCAAGAAAACGGGAGCTTGCAACAAACAAAACGTAGATTCAAAATGGGAGTCATTGTACGATAAGTTGCCATAAAAGAGGCCCGAATCGAACAAACACTGACTGATTTTTTTTCTCAGTGCTCACTATGATCCAGTCCAAGAATGCAATTAAACAAAGTTAGATGTGAGGAATGCAGGTCCTAGGATATGGAAAGACTATGTATTTATCTGTGGCACTATCATCAGGGACCTAATGTTAAATCAGTACATTTTTCTTTACAACAGTGGTGAAAGGGAAAACAAAATCCACTCTGAGGAGGTATGCTGTATTATTAAATTTGTGGGCCAACACTTTCGAGGTGTGTGTCATTAAACATAGAGAGGAAAAGACTTTGAGGGTTATTTGGAGCACACCTCCTTTGGCATCTACTCATAGCTAGGATATGAGTGAAAACAGATGTTATGATGGCCCATGACAGAGTGGCTCAATTCCACTCTTTTTTCACTAAAGAAAAGCTCTGTTTTCAGCATGATGCTGCTACTGACCAGTGCCTGGACCTCCCCATGTGTTCATATCAGGACACCCAAATGCCCGCCTCAAGTTTGAAGGCCTCCACCATTGAAGATGTGCCTCAGTTCATCTGCACTACATTGTGGATTTTAGTTTTTACACAGGCGAGTTTTGAATGGAATTATGTTTTTTAAGTTACCAAAATTAGCAGTTTGACAGGTACTACTAATTCAATTTTTAGATTACTAAAAAGGTTTTTCCCCTTTATGCTGAAGTCATTTTCCTATGGGCCCCTTAAAGCAGAATTTATCGGCGTGTGCATTTAGACTGGCTTTTCATGTGGTCTTCACAGTTGTACGGTGACAGGTAGGACAAAGATCAGATGACTGATCATCACCCTCGACATGGAGGCCCACTTTTGGGTTTCTTAGAAGAGTGAAAAAAGTTAAATAGGGACTGAAGCCTGGGCCTGGGATAATTATGGTGCTTGTCCATATGTCAACTATGTTGCCCTGCAACCTTTGTTACTGGCAATTGAAAGTGGATGGATATTCTGCAAGTAGACAAGACTTCACCAAGTGGTTAAGACACATGCCATTTTGGAGTTAAGATGACCATCAGGTGGCAAGACAAGGAAAAAGTATTTGCACTTGCTCAGAGAAGAACTACTCACCTTTCACTCGGAAAACCACGAAAGCCCAATTATTCTTATTCTTACCCATTTTAATACAGTTTGATGCGCCTTATTTTTAGTATGCTACACAAGTGTGAATAAAGTACTAATTTTGAAAATTGTCAATGATTGCGTGAATGAATGTGTTTTACTTGATAAATCCTTAAAATAACTGAATTTTTGGTTAAATTATCTTTAAAATAGTGCTGAATATTGCATCAAAAGACACAATTTTTGAAAAATTTGTTCCCACCATAAAAAAAGTTGGGCTTCACTTTTCGCTTGGTCGCTTGCAAAAATTCAACGGCTGCTTGCTCCTCACCAATCATAAATTCCACAAGCCGCCACTGGTAAGAGAATAGCTTGTTTATTGCCATTTAGCACAGACAGCATGTTTCTGAAAAACAAGAAAATGTCTGCGTCACATTTTAAAAGTAGAAGAATGATATGAAGGGCACTGTAAAAAGACAGGACGTCAACAATTATGCAAATTTGCCACCCTGTAAAATCGAGCGTAGAATGTGTCATCATAGACGGCTTTCTTTCTGTTATCCATATGTGCTTATTACAGCTAAATTATGAAGAATTTGAATGTAGTAATTATCATGCCACTGTCAAACACTGTATATGACATGGCTGCTTTAATATACATTTATTGAAAACAACAAAGGAGTGCTTATGTGTAACTTAAAACCCAAATACTAAAGCAAAATAAAGTGACAGTTTATTCCCGGACCCCTACCTGGGTCAGGTAGTACTACGTTTTAGCATGTCTGATCCTAATAGTCAGGAGGCGACCACCCTGTGGACAGGGATGACTGTACCCAACAAGGTGAGGCAAGCAGCCTTTTGTTTAGAAGGACCCTCACTCACCACTAGTTGGTGACATGCTTCATCATTGGGCCCCCGCTGGGGTGACCGAATGCCGCCCCAGCGTGCTACAACGCCTGAGTTACAGCGGAGCGGGTTTGGTGGTGAGTGTACTAGTGATTAAACTCAAATATGTGTGCAAAATAAGTGAGTGCAAAGTTAAAAAATACGAGGTTAGAACCCAAACAAAATATTTAATGCGGGCCAACCCGTATTAAGGTTAAAAGCGTGAAGGTCGGACAACAAATGGTACTATATTAGGAGACCTGTGTCCTTAATTGCAATAACTGGTCATCATGTTTCTGCTGTCAAGAAAGTGGTATCGCGCAGCATTCGTCAGGACCACACCTAAATGGCACTCCGGGGGTATGTACGCGCTAAGGTACACCCTCCCGTGAGGCACTTAATGTGAAAAGTACAAAAATAAATAATTAAAGAGAAATTACTCACGAATATTAACCGTGTCGGCACACTGTAGAGTACAGTAGCCTAAAGGTACCTGTAAAGGAAAGAAAAAAGGAACAAACTGACACTTAGAATACAAACAACAATGAAGCATGTAATCAGACTCAGTCACATGTTTTGTGGCAACATCAAGGCTCATTCATGCCCTCGTGTCATAGGACCCATAGTGTGATTACAAGGTCCTAATCCCCCTTTAGTGAGGAAAATGTTAGTGCCTATGCCAAAATAGTTATCAAGCGTAGGCAGGGCAAACATGCGTTCCCTAAGATGCAGAAAAAGAGATTATGTCTGCATCTACAGTTTAACACCAATTAGGCAGTTAGACACCCCCTGCTGGTATCCAGCCATATAATCATGCTGGGTAAGGCAAGGAAACCATACTGTGAATTAGAAAGACTCACGGAAAATACAAAAAAGAACCTCAGTGAGGTAAAACAGCAGTGGCCGATTTTGTAAATAATGCTGATTTTATCAATACGGCAGGTTGAGTTAACGGTTTTAAATCCGTCTGATAAATGCGATGGTACTCCCGTGACAAACATAATGAATACGTCAGATATTGTCAACATGGTAGGATTAATTATGCCGAACTAGAACAAATGTCCATTCAGCATAGTGAGTTATTCCGGACCTGGAGGAGGCACTTACAAGTCATTAGAAAATCGTAGACTTCCTGGGTCAGGACGGCTTTGGGCAATGTTCACGCCGCGTCCTCTGAAATTAAATCAGGACGGAGGTAGTCACTGCACAATGTTATCGAAAAGCCGATGTATCACAAATCATCAAAAATCAGTATCGGAACTCCTGCACACGCAGGCCTGGTACTTACTTCAATGCCTGCGACTCCCCGCCCAGCACCTACATTCAGGGACCGCCGTCTGCCCGAAGAGTAAGTCAGCAATGGAGCCGGGCTGTTTACATCTTCCCTGCTGCGGGTCACGTGACCGGCGTACGTCGACGCCGGTGACGTTGGGCCTACCGCGAGGGAAACAACAGAATTTAAAGGGGCAGTGTTGAAATACATGTTTATAGGGTTCGAGACCCCGTGTCCCCACCACAAATGTCCATCGTAATTGAGTTGTCAATATAGTGTGAGAATAATAAGACAAGCAACGTTATTCAAATGGGCAAATTAGGAGACAATATTACAGTATACTCAGTTCAAGGTTTAGCGTGTTTGTTGAGCACAATACTCAGAGACAAAACTATCCCAACAGTTTTACCATAATACATCACTGATTAAGTTAAATAGTATCCAATAACAGTATCAGTTTGAGCGAAAGGACACCTGTATTCCACAGGATGATACCATCAAAATTGTACAGGAGGCATTGGATAACACATCTTGGGATTTTGAAACATCACGTTCCTTTGTGGTAGAATGTGCTACTGTGGCCCTCAAGAAGAATTATTTTGAATATGAAGGGAAAATCTATCTTCAGGCCACAGGCACGTCAATGGGCAGCACTTTTGCCCCTTCGGTGGCAGGTTTGTATGTTTACAATTTTGAGGTCAAGAACATCCTTGGCCCTACGAATCATTTCGCTGCCAACATCATCTTTTGGCAACGCTATATTGATGATGTGTTGATGATATGGAAAGGGGGAGAGCATCCATTATTGGATTTTTTTACGTGGCTTAATACTTTTGACCAGCATTTGAGATTCACGCATGAATACTCCTCTGATACCATCACATTCCTGGATGTAACCATCAATAGACGAGATACCCACCTGGAGACTAAGACTTTCGTAAAGCCCACAGCTAAAAATAACTTGTTACACTTTACAAGTTATCATCCCAGGGCCCTGCGGGAGAATCTTCCCTACGGCCAGTTTTTAAGACTGCGCCGGAATTGCAGTAATTTACCTGATTATAAACAACAATCAAAGGAACTAACAACGAAACTACAATACAGGGGTTATCCGCAGAGAATAATTAACAACAGTCAGAGGAGAGCAAGAAACCAACAGAGAGAGACTCTCCTTGATGTTAGTCCAAGGACCCAAAACACAGAAGTCTGACTTACTTGCGTGACAACATATAACCCACTATCCAATGCGGTCAGTAGGAGCATCTCCAAACATTGGAAGATACTAACTAGCAACAGATACAAGTGGGAGAAACCACTGTTCTCGTATAAAAGAGCCAAAAACCTGAAAGACTCTTTGGTCCACACTCGCCCCAGGGACCTGACTTCCTCGAATTCAGGGTCAACAGTGCTCAACGTTTGGGGCTTGCCAGCAGTTACTGGACACTTCCCCTGTGGGAATTGTAGTATATGCCATCTTACTACCCACACCAGAACACTAAATCTTTCAAATGGCCAAGTCTGGGAACAACTTGGACACACGAATTGTAACACAGCCAATGTCATTTATCTAATATCGTGCTCTTGTGGCTTACAGTACATTGGCATGACGTCCAGACGCATCAAACTAAGAATAGGCGAGCATCGCAGAAACATTTGTTGCCAAAAAACAACAACTAAGATGACTACACATTTTTGGGAGAAGCAACATACTCCTAATGATATGCGCTGGACTGTTTTAGAACAAGTGCCACCAGGATCGGAAGCCAAGATGTTTGAAAAAGAACAGCGATGGATTTATCGCTTATCAACCAATAAGTCTGGCTTGAATGATGATATCCCGTGGGGATCAGTATTGAGACAGAACTGACTGTTCAATATTTTGATGGTTTGCAGATTCATCATGAGAAAGGGGATTTGTTACCACCCGCAACCCCTTAGCTGAGTACTTAGTTTTCCCAAAAGAAATCCTTTCGCTCAAACTGATACTGTTAATGGATACTATTTAACTTAATCAGTGATGTATTATGGTAAAACTGTTGGGATAGTTTTGTCTCTGATTATTGTGCTCAACAAACACGCTAAACCTTGAACTGGGTATACTGTAATATTGTCTCCTAATTTGCCCATTTGAATAACGTTGCTTGTCTTATTATTCTCACACTATATTGACAACTCAATTACGATGGATATTTGTGGTGGGGACACGGGGTCTTGAACCCTATATTCATGTATTTCAACACTGCCCCTTTAAATTCTGTTGATTCCCTCGCGGTAGGCCCAACGTCACCGGCGTTGACGTACGCCGGTCACGTGACCCGCAGCAGGGAAGATGTAAACAGCCCGGCTCTATTGCTGACTAACTCTTCGGGCAGACGGCGGTCCCTGAATGTAGGTGCTGGGCGGGGAGTCGCAGGCGTTGAAATAAGTACCAGGTCTGCGTGTGCAGGAGTTCCGCTACTGATTTTTGATGATTTGTGATACATCGGCTTTTTGATAACATTGTGCAGTGACTACCTCCGTCCTGATTTAATTTCAGAGGACGCGGCGTGAACATTGCCCAAAGCCGTCCTGATCCAGGAAGTCTACGATTTTCTAATGACTTGTAAGTGCCTCCTCCAGGTCCGGAATAACTCACTATGCTGAATTGACATTTGTTCTAGTTCGGCATAATTAATCCTACCATGTTGACAATATCTGCCGTATTCATTATATTTGTCACGGGAGTTCCATCGCATTTATCAGACGGATTTAAAACCGTTAACTCACCCTGCCGTATTGATAAAATCAGCATTATTTACAAAATCGGCCACTGCTGTTTTACCACACTAAGGTCCTTTTTTGTATTTTCCGTGAGTCTTTCTAATTCACATTATGGTTTCCTTGCCTTACCCAGCATGATTATATGGCTGGATACCAGCAGGGGGTGTCTAACTGCCTAATTGGTGTTAAACTGTAAATGCAGACAAAATCTCTTTTTCTGCATCTTAGGGAACGCATGTTTCCCCTGCCTACGCTTGATAACTATTTTGGCATAGGCACTAACATTTTCCTCACTAAAGGGGGATTAGGACCTTGTAATCACACTATGGGTCCTATGACACGGGGGCATGAATGAGCCTTGATGTTGCCACAAAACATGTGACTGAGTTTGATTACATGCTTCATTGTTGTTTGTATTCTAAGTGTAAGTTTGTTCCTTTTTTCTTTCCTTTACAGGTACCTTTAGGCTACTGTACTCTACAGTGTGCCGACACTGTTAATATCCGTGAGTAATTTCTCTTTAATTATTTATTTTTGTACTTTTCACATTAAGTTCCTCACGGGAGGGTGTACCTTAGCGCATACATACCCCCAGAGTGCCATTTAGGTGTGGTCCTGACGAATGCTGCGCGATCCCGCTTTTTTGACAGCAGAAACATGTTGACCAGTTATTGCAATTAAGGACACAGGTCTCCTAATATAGTACCATTTGTTGCCCGACCTTCACGTTTTTAACCTTAATACGGGTTGGCCCGCATTAAATATTTTGTTTGGGTTCTAACCTCGTATTTTTTTACTTTGCACTCACTCATTTTGCACACATATTTGAGTTTAATCACTAGTACACTCACCACCAAACCCGCTCCGCTGTAACTCAGGCGTTGTAGCACGGTGGGGCGGCATTCGGTCACCCCAGCGGGGGCCCAATGATGAAGCATGTCACCAACTAGTGGTGAGTGAGGGTCCTTTTAAACAAAATGCTGCTTGCCTCACCTTGTTGGATGCAGTCATCCCTGTCCACATGGTGGTCGCCTCCTGACTATTAGGATCAGACATGCTAAAACGTAGTACTACCTGACCCAGGTAGGGGTCCGGGAATAAACTGTCACTTTATTTTGCTTTAGTATTTGGGTTTTAAGTTACACATAAGCACTCCTTTGTTGTTTTCAATAAACCTTATGGGGCACAGGAGTGTTGACTCGAGCCCTACCTCTCTCGTTGATATTTCCCCCAAAAAAAATAATAATGCTTTAATATACAGCCATGCATAGAGGATCTAGATTAATTTAGCGGTCAATATTGTAGTTGGGGAACCAGGGTTCGAGCACAGACAGATTTAAGTGATTTGAACAACTCACAATCCACAATTGCTTTATTGACCTTCGTGCTTTCTTAAAAATACTTAAAAATACACCATTTGCCTACTACTGAGAACCCCCTCAACCCTACCCCCTTTTGACAGCCAGGCTTGCTCGCTGCACTCGCCGCTGTGCACTTACCCTAAACATTTACACCCCACCAATTTCAAATGTCACTAGCCTCAACGGTTTGATTCCCTGGAGTGTGACTGCCCGCTATGGGTACTGAAACAGATGGGTTTTCACAACCTTTCCTATCGTGGTTTGCATTACTATACTGTCAGCCAGTGGCACCTATTCACCTTACTTCAACATTTTACAAGGAACTAGGCATGGTTGCACGTTGTCACCCCTCCTTTTTGTGTTAGCTGTGGAACCACTCGCGGGCAAACTCCGACAACATAATCAGCAATATGCTATCCAGTTTCCCACCAGACATTTGCTTGTGTCATTATATGCTAATCACATCACTCTCTATGTCTGTGATCCTCGGTCTAGCCTTAATTCTATTTTGCATGAATTAATCTGGACGGCAAGCGGGAACCCATATCAATTAGGAAAATTGCTGATTTTTCCTCTTACCCCGACCACTCAGAGGCATCATCTGTAATACCCACTGACTTGGTGTGAAGTGTAGTTTAAGCATCTGGGGATGACCATATCCAGAGACAGAGAGAAACTACTGTGTGCAAATTATGGCACAGTGCTGGATGCAGTGACTAATTCTATCACATGCTGAATAACGTCCCATTGATGAACATGATCATTTTGTCAAAGCTTCTCTACTTATTCATTAATATCCCACATACACCACATATACACTACTTTTTTAAATGCCCCAAAACCCAAACTTATCAGACTGGCATAAGGAGGGTGTGAAGCACCAGATTTGGAGCTATATTTTCTATGTGCCCTGGCCCATATTGCCTCATACTGTTTCAGGGTGCACCCGTTCATGCCCCACTTGGCCACAGAAACAAGGCTACATGGCTCCTATCCCCACCATTGCAATGCTTGGGGCACGGACCCATGGTGTAGAAGAGGCTACCTCTACTAATGCTAGCACTTCTGCTGCATGGAACAAATTGTCTGAACAAGCCTCTTGTCTACTCTCCGCTCCTTCCACTGTCCTATCATCACTTGCTTCCAGTGACACATGAGGCGGCCTATCTGAATATGCTTTAATGGGTGGGAGCTCTACCTGGGGGGGGCCTATACACGGAGGGAGTATTTATTGCCCAATATGTCCTCTTTGCTAGTGTAGCGCCCACTCCTCTGGAGGTATTTCTATATATCAGGCTGCAACATAATGTAAGGACACCCACTCCCACCTTCCCTCAGGACCCCCCACCCTTAATACGCAGCATGTTTTATTGCAGACTAAAGCTCCAACACATGTGGTCTCTATGCTTTATCGCACCGCACAGTTAGAACTGGCAGAAATGCAGGGGATCACACTCTGGCTGGGACAATGAATAGGGAACCCCACTCACAGTCAAATATATAGCTCTATTGCTGCCAACAGACTGGCAGATTCATATCTAGAAGTCGTCACTGTATTGAGCTTGAAGCGAAAACAGATGCAGAACCCACTTCTGAGGCCCCAGACTGGATTGCCACCTCAGTCATGGGAGATGGCAGAATAAAGCAGCAAGGTGTAGGAAGACTGTGATGGCCCAAGACTTCAGTACAGGGGACAAGCCAACAAGCCCTTTGAGTCACAATAGGTTCCAGGGAGCTGGGTCCTGCTAATGTCCCCAGCCAGGCCAAGATCAGCAGGCAGCAGGGCAGCTCAGCAAAGCAGAGACACAGGTCCTTCAGAACAGTCAGTCAAGCAGAGTGGACATCCTTGTAGAACACAAATCTTTGCTCATGGCAGAGTTCTTCAACTGCTTTAGGCTAAACTTAATGACCGAGGTCCTGCTGTTCGGCAACAATCCTTTTTTTTGGGCCTCTAACTGGTGGCCCCAGAATCTAGGGACTGTGCCTACCCCTAGTAGAGAGCTAAAAACTTGGCCAGTAATTATCAACACCAAGTTATCCATTGAAGGTCAAATAAATCACAACATTTCCTTGTGTTTTTATATTTTGAAATGTTTTAGGAAAGTGCTGCCTTTTGTTCCACTGAGCCCGCAGAAGATGTTAGTTACCATCTTTATATCTTCCAAAGTGGATTATTGTAATGCCCTTTTTTTTTTTAATATTCAAAAGCATTTTTTGACATAAGTAACTGCTAGACGTTCCGAAATACAAATCCACATCTCAAGTGTTGGTCCAACTACAATGGCTACCCATAGGGTAACACATTCAATTCAAGGCACTTCGTATTGCCTTTAGGGCACAAAAAGGTGTTGGTCCTAACTATCCAGCGTTTTCACCATTATACCCCAGCACATTCTTTGCGCACCTCCACCAGTGGAAATCTTGAAATACCCAAATTTAAGAAAGATAACTGGGGCGGGAGGGAATTTATTTCATGTACATCAAGGATGTGGGACTCGCTCCCGACAGAATAAAACTTTAGGCACATCTCCTAGAAGTTACGAAGAATTTAAAAAACCTGATTTTTTAGCAAATAGTCCTAGCATATTCTAGATCTGTTCCAGGTCGTCCTTTCAGCTTAGCATCTAGATACCTTCGTGTAATTTTCGTGCTTTAGAAATTTTATTTTCATTTAATTTCAGTGCTCCAGGCGCACTAGCACCATTTATATTATAGGGCTGTGTATATGTTGTACCACTTTACAGGTGACTTATAGGCACATTAAATATGCCAATCAGGTAAAAAATCCAATGTCACCATGTTAACCCTTCGGGGCTAATGACGAGCTGGGCTCGTCATGGCGCTTACCTGTCGTGCGCTGATGACAAGGCCAGCTCGTCATCAGCCCCACCCTCGGGGGAAGCGCTGGCGCGAGGGTCTCTGATCGTGGTTGTTTTGCTGGGGGCGGCAGCGGAAGAGCTTCCGCTGCCGCCCCGCCCCCCCCCCCCCATGGGAATCCCTGATGACGTCAGCGCGCACAGCGCGCGCTCACATCATCAGGGATTCCCAGCGCTCGGGAAGCCATTTGCTTCCTAAGCGCCGGACAAACAGGTAGGGGAGAGGAAAGAGATTTTCCTCTCCCCTGATGTCTCTTTGCAAGGCATTTCTGCCTCAAGATCGCGCACAGCATCGCGATTGTGCGGCGGAAATGCCCCCACTAGCACCAGGGATGTAATTTTAGATTATAGGAAGCGACCCCTTGGGCAAGGGTCGCTTCCAGGCGGCCTCTGATAATGTTTTTGTTTTTCTGCCCCCCCCTGGGGGCAAATCGGCCAGTTTTTTCGGCCGTTTTGCCCCCAGGGGGGGCAGAAATTCCCCACTAGCACCAGGGTTGTTTTTTGGAGCCAAGATGGCCCATAATTTTTGTTTAGGTTTTTCTGTCCCCCCTGGGGGCAAATCGGCCCGTTTCTTTTGCCGTTTTGCCCTCAGGGGGGACAGAAAATGCCCTAGCACCAGGGATTTTGTTTTTAGCTGTTAGGAAGCGACCCCTTGGGCAAGGGTCGCTTCCAGGTGGCCTCATATTTAACATTTTGTTTTTCTGTCCCCCCTGGGGGCAAATCGGCCTGTTTTTCGGCCGTTTTGCTCCCAGGAGGGGGCAGAAATTTCCCACTAGCACCAGGGATTTTTGTTGGGGCAATGTGTTTGTTTTGTGAAGCGACCCCTTGGGTAAGGGTCGCTTCCAGGTGGCCATGATTGTGTTTTTGTTTTTCTGTCCACCCTGGGTGCAAATCGGCCCATTTTTTTTGCCGTTTTGCCCACTAGCACCAGGGAATTTAAATTTAGTTTTTAGTCGACCCCTTGGGCAAGGAGTAGTGCTTGGCTGGCAGTGTGTGCGGAGTGGCGCTTGGCTTGAAGTGTGCGTGGAGTGGTGTTTGGCTGGCGGTGTGTGTGGAGTGGCGCTTGGCTGGATGGTGTGCGTGCAGTGGTACTTGGCTGTCTGCGCACGGAGTGCTGCTTTGCTGCCGGTGTGTGTGGAGTGGTACTTGGCTGTCGGTGTGCGCTGAGTGGTGTTTGGCTGGTGGTGTGCGTGGAGGGGTACTTGGCTATCTATGCACGGAGTGGGGCTTGGCTGGCGGTGTGTGTGGAGTGGCGCTTGGCTGGTGGTGTGTGTGGGTGGTACTTGGCTGTCTGTGCACGGAGTGGTGCTTGGCTGGTGGTGTTTGTGGAGTGGCGTTTGGCTGGTGGTGCTTGGAGTGCTAGTTTGCTGTCTGTGCACATAGTGGTGGTTGGCTGGCAGTGTGTGTGGAGTGGTGCTTGGCTGGTGGTGTGCGTGGAGTGCTACTTTGCTGTCTGTGCACGGAGTGCTGCTTGGCTGGCGGTGTGTGTGGAGTTGCGCTTGGCTGTTGGTGTGCGTGGAGTGGTACTTGGCTGTCTGTGCACGGAGTGGTGCTTGGCTGGCGGTGTGTGTGGAGTGGCGATTGGTTGGTGGTATGTGTGGAGTGGTACTTGGCTGTCTGTGCACGGAGTGGTGCTTGGCTGGTGGTGTTTGTGAAGTGGCGCTTGGCTGGTGGTGTGCGTGGAGTGCTACTTTGCTGTCTGTGCACGGAGTGGTGCTTGGCTGGCGGTGTGTGTGGAGTGGCGCTTGGCTGGTGGTGTGCGTGGAGTGCTACTTTGCTGTCTGTGCACGGAGTGCTGCTTGGCTGGCGGTGTGTGTGTGGAGTGGCGCTTGGCTGGTGGTGTGCGTGGAGTGGTACTTGGTTGTCTGTGCACGGAGTGGTGTTTGGCTGGTGGTGTGGGTGGAGTGGTGTTTGGCTGGCGGTGTGTGTGGAGTGGTACTTGGCTGGATGGTGTGCGTGGAGCGGTGTTTGGCTGGCGGTGAGTGGCGCTTGGCTTGCGGGGTGCGTGGAGTGGTGCTTGGCTGGCGGTGTGTGTGGAGTGGTACTTGGTTGTCTGTGCACGGAGTGGTGTTTGGCTGGTGGTGTGGGTGGAGTGGTGTTTGGCTGGCGGTGTGTGTGGAGTGGTACTTGGCTGGATGGTGTGCGTGGAGCGGTGTTTGGCTGGCGGTGAGTGGCGCTTGGCTTGCAGGGTGCGTGGAGTGGTGCTTGGCTGGCGGTGTGTGTGGAGTGGTACTTGGCTGGCGGTGTGCGCTGAGTGGTGTTTGGCTGGCGGTGTGCGTGGAGGGGTACTTGGCTATATATGCACGGAGTGGTGCTTGGCTGGTGGTGTGTGTGGAGTGGCGCTTGGCTGGTGGTGTGTGTGGAGTGGTCATTTGCTGTCTGTGCACGGAGTGCTGCTTGGCTGGCGGTGTGTGTGGAGTGGCGCTTGGCTGGTGGTGTGCGTGGAGTGCTACTTTGCTGTCTGTGCACGGAGTGGTGCTTGGCTGGCGGTGTGCGTGGAGTGGCACTTGGCTGGTGGTGTGCGTTGAGTGGTACTTGGCTGTCTGTGCACGAAGTGGTGCTTGGCTGGCGGTGTATGTGGAGTGGCGCTTGGCTGGATGGTGTGCGTGGAGTGGTGTTTGGCTGGCGGTGTGCATGGTCTGGTGCTTGGATGGTGGTGTGGGTGGACTGGCACTCGGCTGTCGGTGTGTGAGTAGTTACTTTCTGTTGGTCACTACACACACTGCAAGTTGAGTGACACTCTACGCAGTCCATCATTTTCTGTAGTTGCTGTGTCAGATATGTGGGCGTGTGAAAGTGATGGGCCCTTGAATGGCGCTGGCGGTGTGTGTGGAGTGGTGCTTGGCTGGAGGTGTGTGTGGAGTGGTCATTTGCTGTCTGTGCACGGAGTGCTGCTTGGCTGGCGGTGTGTGTGGACTGGCGCTTGGCTGGTGGTGTGCGTGGAGTGCTACTTTGCTGTCTGTGCACGGAGTGCTGCTTGGCTGGCGGTGTGTGTGGAGTTGCGCTTGGCTGGTGGTGTGCGTGGACTGGTACTTGGCTGTCTGTGCACGGAGTGGTGCTTGGCTGGTGGTGTGTGTGGAGTGGCGCTTGGCTGGTGGTGTGTGTGGAGTTGTACTTGGCTGTCTGTGCACGGAGTGGTGCTTGGCTGGTGGTGTTTGTGGAGTGGCGCTTGGCTGGTGGTGTGCGTGGAGTGCTACTTTGCTGTCTGTGCACGGAGTGGTGCTTGGCTGGCGGTGTGTGTGGAGTGGCGCTTGGCTGGTGGTATGCGTGGAGTGCTACTTTGCTGTCTGTGCACGGAGTGCTGCTTGGCTGGCGCTGTGTGTGGAGTGGCGCTTGGCTGGTGGTGTGCGTGGAGTGGTACTTGGTTGTCTGTGCACGGAGTGGTGTTTGGCTGGTGGTGTGTGTGGAGTGGTGTTTGGCTGGCGGTGTGTGTGGAGTGGTACTTGGCTGGATGGTGTGAGTGGAGCGGTGTTTGGCTGGCGGTGAGTGGCGCTTGGCTTGCGGTGTGCGTGGAGTGGTGCTTGGCTGGCGGTGTGTGTGGAGTGGTACTTGGCTGTCGGTGTGCACTGAGTGGTGTTTGGCTGGCGGTGTGCGTGGAGGGGTACTTGGCTATCTATGCACGGAGTGGTGCTTGGCTGGCGGTGTGTGTGGAGTGGCGCTTGGCTGGTGGTGTGTGTGGAGTGGTCATTTGCTGTCTGTGCACGGAGTGCTGCTTGGCTGGCGGTGTGTGTGGAGTGGCGCTTGGCTGGTGGTGTGCGTGGAGTGCTACTTTGCTGTCTGTGCACGGAGTGGTGCTTGGCTGGCGGTGTGCGTGGAGTGGCACTTGGCTGGTGGTGTGCGTTGAGTGGTAATTGGCTGTCTGTGCACGAAGTGGTGCTTGGCTGGCGGTGTATGTGGAGTGGCGCTTGGCTGGATGGTGTGCGTGGAGTGGTACTTGGCTGTCGGTGTGCGCTGAGTGGTGTTTGGCTGGCGGTGTGCATGGTCTGGTGCTTGGATGGTGGTGTGGGTGGACTGGCACTCGGCTGTCGGTGTGTGAGTAGTTACTTTCTGTTGGTCACTACACACACTGCAAGTTGAGTGACACTCTACGCAGTCCATCATTTTCTGTAGTTGCTGTGTCAGATATGTGGGCGTGTGAAAGTGATGGGCCCTTGAATGGCGCTGGCGGCTGGCGGTGTGTGTGGAGTGGTGCTTGGCTGGAGGTGTGTGTGGAGTGGTCATTTGCTGTCTGTGCACGGAGTGCTGCTTGGCTGGCGGTGTGTGTGGACTGGCGCTTGGCTGGTGGTGTGCGTGGAGTGCTACTTTGCTGTCTGTGCACGGAGTGCTGCTTGGCTGGCGGTGTGTGTGGAGTTGCGCTTGGCTGGTGGTGTGCGTGGACAGGTACTTGGCTGTCTGTGCACGGAGTGGTGCTTGGCTGGCGGTGTGTGTGGAGTGGCGCTTGGCTGGTGGTGTGTGTGGAGTGGTACTTGGCTGTCTGTGCACGGAGTGGTGCTTGGCTGGTGGTGTTTGTGGAGTGGCGCTTGGCTGGTGGTGTGCGTGGAGTGCTACTTTGCTGTCTGTGCATGGAGTGATGCTTGGCTGGCGGTGTGTGTGGAGTGGCGCTTGGCTGGTGGTGTGCGTGGAGTGCTACTTTGCTGTCTGTGCACGGAGTGCTGCTTGGCTGGCGCTGTGTGTGGAGTGGCGCTTGGCTGGTGGTGTGCGTGGAGTGGTACTTGGTTGTCTGTGCACGGAGTGGTGTTTGGCTGGTGGTGTGTGTGGAGTGGTGTTTGGCTGGCGGTGTGTGTGGAGTGGTACTTGGCTGGATGGTGTGAGTGGAGCGGTGTTTGGCTGGCGGTGAGTGGCGCTTGGCTTGCGGTGTGCGTGGAGTGGTGCTTGGCTGGCGGTGTGTGTGGAGTGGTACTTGGCTGTCGGTGTGCACTGAGTGGTGTTTGGCTGGCGGTGTGCGTGGAGGGGTACTTGGCTATCTATGCACGGAGTGGTGCTTGGCTGGCGGTGTGTGTGGAGTGGCGCTTGGCTGGTGGTGTGTGTGGAGTGGTCATTTGCTGTCTGTGCACGGAGTGCTGCTTGGCTGGCGGTGTGTGTGGAGTGGCGCTTGGCTGGTGGTGTGCGTGGAGTGCTACTTTGCTGTCTGTGCACGGAGTGGTGCTTGGCTGGCGGTGTGCGTGGAGTGGCGCTTGGCTGGTGGTGTGCGTGGAGCGGTACTTGGCTGTCTGTGCACGGAGTGGTGCTTGGCTTGTGGTGTGTGTGGAGTGGCGCTTGGCTGGATGGTGTGCGTGGAGTAGTACTTGGCTGTCGGTGTGCGCTAAGTGGTGTTTGGCTGGCGGTGTGCATGGTCTGGTGCTTGGATGGTGGTGTGGGTGGACTGGCACTCGGCTGGCGGTGTGTGAGTAGTTACTTTCTGTTGGTCACTACACACACTGCTAGTTGAGTGACACTCTACGCAGTCCATCATTTTCTGTAGTTGCTGTGTCAGATATGTGGGCATGTGAAAGTGATGGGCCCTTGAATGGCGCTGGCGGCTGGCGGTGTGAATGTTTTGTATGTGTCACACGTACAAAAGGTGTATGAATGTCCTTACTGCCCCTGTGTTATGGGGGCACTGGTAGTAGCAAAAGACTGACTGGCACCAAAGGGGTCAGGCAGTTAAAAAAATTCAAAAAAATATCCAGTGTCTTGATGTTAAACCTCATTTAATCTCAATTGGTCTAAGCCCTATTTGATGGCCCATCTGGCCGAATTTAAATTTGGGGGGCAAATTTGTGTGTTGTTATTTTAATTGTTATATTGTTTGTGAAATGTGGTAGTAATTTTTTTTTCTTCTCTATTTTTGTCTTGTTCCAGGCTTTTGCTGTTTGGATTGTTGTAGGTTGCGTGTCTGTTTGCAGCTTGTGTAGTTGCTTGTGCTTGGTAAGTGAATGTATTTTGTACTACTTTCCCTTGATGTTTGTCTTTTTGAAAAAGGTTGTACTTCTAGCAGTTTGTGTGGCTCTGTGTTTTTTTTTCAGCATTAGTGTTTGATGTGAACTTTATTTTCTAATCTGTCATTTCTTTTTTTCTTTCTAGTGGGTTATCATTTCTTTTTGCTGTGTCTCAACAGAGTAGGTGCTGGTGAGTGTTGCTATATTTGGTAAGAGTGAAATTGTTTTGGATTGTATTTATCTTTTTGTGAAAGCCTTACCTTGTTTACTTCTTACTTTGCACAGTGTTGGTTGTTGTTCACTTGTGTTTGCAGTCTTCTTGCTTTGTAAGGATAATGGCTAGTCGCAGGATTACTGCTCAGCAGGTTCTTGGTTTGCTTTTTGAGTCTTCCTCTGACCATGGTTCAGAGTCTGAGTCCGATTCGGACTCCAAGGTAGGGGCAGAAGATTCAGGCAGTGAGTTTTCTCTTCGCATGGAATCATCATCATCGGATGATGAATCTTCTTCTAATGCTGATGAAGGGCCTATGGTAGAGGAGGACATTGAGGTGCCAGTAGTGGGCCAAGAGGCACCTGTGCTGCTGCCTAGGGCCGCAAGGTTTCCTTTCTTTTTACGTCGGCAAGAGGCATGTGGGCTGGAGCCTGCACCCAAAAGGCTTCACATTGCTGTGGTACGCAAAGAGGCATCTGGTGCTTTTCGTCTTCCTGCTGGTGTAGTGCAGCAAGAGGCATCTGGGGCTGTTAGGCTTCCCATTGGTGTAGAGCGGCAAGAGGCATCTGGGCCTGCTTGGTTTCCCGGTGGTGTAGTGCAGCAAGAAGCATCTCAGGCTGCTGGGCTTCCCGTTGGTGTAGTGCAGGAAGAGCCCTCTGGGGATGCTATGTCTTCTGTTGGTGTTGTGCAGCCAGAAGTATCTGTGGCTGGTAGGCTTCCCATTGGTGTAGAGCGGCAAGAGGCATCTGGGCCTGCTTGGTTTCCCGGAGGTGTAGTGCAGCAAGAAGCATCTCAGGCTGCTGGGCTTCCCGTTAGTGTAGTGCAGGAAGAGCCCTCTGGGGTTGCTATGTCTTCTGTTGGTGTTGTGCAGCCAGAAGTATCTGTGGCTGTTAGGCTTCCCTTTGGTGAACTTCAGCAAGAGGCTTCTGGGCTGCAGGCTGGGGTGGCTGCCCCCCCCTGTTGATATGGATGGCCTCTGGGTTCCCCCTGGCTTGGTGCAGCCGGCATTGCCAGAGTTCACTGGTGTTCCTGGGTGTAGAGTGAATACTGAGAATTTTCTGCCAATTAATTTTTTTCAGTTGTTTTTTGACGATGTGTTTTTGCAAGAGATTGTTGAGCAAACTAATTTGTATGCAGAACAATTTTTGAGGGCCAACAGTACCCGCCTTAAGCCCTATTCTAGAGCAATCCGGTGGATTCCCACAAATGTTGAAGAGATGAAGAAGTTTCTGGGATTAACTTTTTGATGGGCTTGCTAAGGAAGCCATCAATGACTTCATATTGGTCCACTAGTCCCTTGATGGCAACAGCTATATTTACAGCAGTCATAAGTCGTGATCGGTATATGCTTCTTCTTCGGATGATGCATTTTGTTGATAATAGTTTAGCGTTGTCACGCGATCACCCTGATTGTGACCGTTTGTTCAAAATTCGGCCTGTCCTTGATCACTTTGTTGATCGTTTTTCTGAGATCTTTGTCCCTGGTAAAGAAATTGCAGTGGATGTGTCTTTGCTGTTGTTCAAGGGCCGCTTGGTTTTTAGGCAATACATTCCTAGTAAGAGGGCCCGCTATGGAATCAAACTGTATATGCTGTGTGACAGTGAGACTGGATATGTCTACAATTTCAGGGTGTACACTGGTAAGGAGTCCAGCATTAACCCTCCTGGTTGTCCTTCTACTTTTGGAGTGACTGAGAAAATTGTGTGGGAACTAGGTAGAGGACTATTTAACAAAGGCCATCATTTATATGTAGATAACTTCTACACTGGTGTGCGGTTGTTCAAGGAGTTGGCCAAAGTGGGCACTGTTGCTTGTGGCACAATGCGCAGTAACCGTAAAGGTTTCCCAAAGGAACTTGTTTGCAAAAGGCTTGTGCGGGGACAGTCTACGGCATTGCGATTTGGGGAGCTTCTAGCTGTGAAGTATTCAGACAAGAGAGATGTGTACATGTTGACTACTATCCACGATGAAAGTACAGAACCTGTGCCTGTTTGGGATCAGGGTGCTGAAGTGCGCAAACCTGTGTGCATTATAGCTTACAATAAGTTCATGGGTGGTGTTGACAGAGTAGATCAGAGGTTGGAACCTTATGCTGCTCTTCGAAAGGCCTACGTTTGGTACAATAAGTTGGCTATCCATCTGTTCCACTTGGCATCCTTTAATGCTTTCGTTGTGTTCCAGAAGTCTTGTCCTGAGAAGAAGATGCCTTTTGTTAAGTTTCAGGAGTCTATAATAGGCAGCCTTGTACTTGTGGAGCAGGCAAGTGTTCCTAGATTTGGAGTGGTGGAGGAAGTGGCTAGATTGAAAAATCGCCACTTTCCTGAATCTATTCCTTCCACTACCGCAAGAGACTTTCCGACTAGAAGATGCAGAGTCTGTTGGCGAAGAGGCGTGCGGAAGGAGTCTCGTATATACTGTCCTGACTGTCCTTCTAAGCCTGCATTGTGTCTGTCAGCTTGTTTTAAATCGTACCACACGCAAAAGAAGTTTTGGGAGTTTTAATGAGCTGTAAAGTGAATTGCCTGGTCTGCATTCTGTAAAAAAAATTTAGTTTGTTTCAAGGATTGGCATTAGTGCAAAGTTTTTATTTTAAGAATTTGAGTTAGCTGATTTGTAGGTATTTCCATTTGTTTAGTGTTATTTTCAAAAAAAGAATTCTAAATGTGTTTGTGGTGTGTGCCGGCTGGTGCTTAGCTGGCGATGTGTGTGGAGTTGCGCTTGGCTGGTGGTGTGCGTGGAGTGGTACTTGGCTGTCTGTGCACGGAGTGGTGCTTGACCGGCGGTGTGTGTGGAGTGGCGCTTGGCTGGTGGTGTGCGTGGAGTGGTACTTGGCTGTCTGTGCATGGAGTGGTGTTTGGCTGGTGGTGTGTGTGGAGTGGTGCTTAGCTGGCGGTGTGTGTGGAGTGGTGCTTGGCTGGTGGTGTGTGTGGAGTGGTGCTTGGCTGGCGGTGTGTGTGGAGTGGTGCTTGGCTGGCGGTGTGTGTGGAGTGGTGCTTGGCTGGCGGTGTGTGTGGAGTTGTGCTTGGCTGATGGTGTTTGTGGAGTAGTACTTGGCTGTCTGTGCACGGAGTGGTGCTTGGCTTGCGGTGTGTGTGGAGTGGCGCTTGGCTGGTGGTGTGTGTGGAGTGGTACTTGGCTGGATGGTGTGCGTGGAGCGGTGCTTGGCTGGTGGTGTTTGTGGAGTAGTACTTGGCTGTCTGTGCACGGAGTGGTGCTTGGCTGGCGGTGTGTGTGGAGTGGCGCTTGGCTGGTGGTGTTTGTGGAGTGGTACTTGGCTGTCTGTGCATGGAGTGGTGTTTGGCTGGTGGTGTGTGTTGAGTGGTGTTTGGCTGGAGGTGTGTGTGGAGTGGTACTTGGCTGGAGGGTGTGCATGGAGCGGTGCTTAGCTGTCTGTGCACGGAGTGGTGCTTGGCTGGTGGTGTGCGTGGAGTGGTGCTTGGCTGGTGGTGTGTGTGGAGTGGTACTTGTCTGTCTGTGCATGGAGTTGTGCTTGGCTGTCGGTGTGCGCTGAGTGGTGTTTGGATGGCGGTGTGCATGGTCTGGTGCTTGGATGGTGGTGTGGGTGGACTGGCGCTCGGCTGGCGGTGTGTGAGTAGTTACTTTCTGTTGGTCACTACACACACTGCTAGTTGAGTGACACTCCACGCAGTCCATCAATTTGTGTAGTTGCAGTGTCAGAAATGTGGGCATGTGAAAGTGATGGGCCCTTGAATGGCGCTGTTTGCTGGTGTGAGTGTTGAAATGTGATGGGTCCGCGGCTGGCGGTGTGAATGTTTTGAATGTGTCACACGTACGAAAGGTGTATGAATGGCCTGTAAAGAGGTTGGTGCCTTGACGTGGCTTTACAGCTCACGAGCTGTGAGTCAGTGGTTCAGTTAATCATACTTTCAATTATACGCAGTGTATTTCATTTTTTGTGAAATTACTTGCGATTACAATTGTATGTACTGAATCATCACTCACCCTCGTGCCAAAGTCCAACCAGTATGTGTGTGTGTTTGCGGATTAGATGGCTGTGCAGTAAAAAAAAAAAAATTCTCTTTCTGCAGTAGGGTGTACCTTGTCAATTATTGTGATTGTTGTAATGTGTTGCTTTTCTTCCAGATGGTGTCAGTGGTCTTGTTTGTATCAGGTATGAAAGGTGCGTGAATGGCCTTTAAAACGGTTGGTGCCGTGTCGTGGCTTTACAGCTCACGAGTTGCGAGTCACTGGTTCGGTTTTTATGCATTTATTTATTAACAGAGCATTTCATTTTTTTGAAATATCATGTTAATAAAATTTTATGTACTGAACCATCACTCGCCCTCGTGCCAAATCCAACCTGTATGTGTGTGTCTTTGAGGAATAGATAGCCGTGCTTGATTCTTTGTCTTTTGAGTAACTCAGTTATGGTGTATATTATAGCTATAAATAACTTTCTAAATGTAGATATTATTGGCAGTTCATGGCAGTATATGGTCATGTCTTGTTGGTGAATTCTATTGTTGTTTTTTGTGCACAATCTCTTGCAAACTTGAAATTGTCTGTCACAATTTACATGCGATATTGTCCCCTGAATCGCACGTTCTCCATCTGAAAACTTAATTCATTCAAAACAATTTGGTTTTGCAAGGGGGTTCCCGTGAGTTTTTGGCCCGGGGCTTGGCGGGCATCTTTGGAAACTGCCAAACCCAAACAGTTCTGAGAACTAGACACCCGGGGGAGTGCAGGGAGGTATGGCATGCGTGGGTTCCCCAATACTTTCCCACCCAGAAACCCCTGCAAACCTTCAATTTAGGTCAAAAAACCCACTTTTCCGTACTTTTTTGGGTGGGATCTCGCTGCCGGCACAAATGTCCTACCACCCAGCATTTCCCTTGTTCTCCAGAGTAAAATGATACCTCACTTGTGTGGGTGGGCCAAAGGCTTGTGACTAAGGCAGGGGGGCTTAATTTGTAAAACTTAAATACTACTTTTTTCAAAATTCATTTTTGGCCTGTTCTGCTTTGGGGCACCCACACAAGTGAGGTATCCTTTTACTCGGGAGAACAAGGGGACCGCTGGGTGGTAGGACATTTTTGCCGGCACGGCATGGAGTTCTGGGTAGGAAAACATTGGGGGACCCACGCATGCCATACCTCCCTGGACTCCCCCGGGTGTCTAGTTTTCAGAACTGTTTGGGTTTGGTACTTTCCAAAGAATACCACCGAGCCCCGGGCCAAAAACTCAGGTGCCCCCCCCCAAAAAAAATCAAGGTTATATTGCTTCAGGGTATTTTAAATTCACCACCGTACGATTTGGACCTTTTCCTGTTGCAGCCACTATGCTTACCCACGCAAGTGAGGTACCGTTTTTATCGGGAAACCTGGGGAAACGCTGGGTGGGAGGTAATTTGTGTGAGCCCAGTGATGCCACGCTTTTCCACACTAAAACGTGTGAAAAAACTGATTTTTTTCTGCTAAAATTGAGGTTTGCAAGGGATTCTGGGTAACGGAACGTTGGAGGATCCACGCAAGCCATACCTCCTTGGAAGCCCCCGGGTGTCTACTTTTCAGAAATGGCAAAAATACCTTATGTGGTCAAAAAGTTACAAGGGCCTAAGCGCGCACTACCCCAAAACGCCAAAAAAAGCCTTAGCACAGGAGGGGAAAAGGCCTAGCAGCGAAGGGGTTAAGGGGAGAAATGTATGCAGCTTATCACTGGTCAGCTGTAGTAAAGTCCCAAGGTTAACAAAAGAAATAGAGTAAAAAAGTAGAGGTAAGCAGTCAAACAGTTTGGGGGAAGACCACCCTAATGATGACAGGTCTAACAATTGTCTTAAAGAAAAGTAATGACCTGGCTCTTGACTTCTCTCTTTTTTAATAACCAAATACCACTCATACATAACACAGTCCAAAAGGGGACTTTTTCCCGAAACTCTCTTTAGAAAGTATTGTTTTTTCAGGAAAAGGTTGACATTTGTAACTAAAATAAGGGGTAAAAGTTTGCACAGCTTCTGTCACCAATCCACGTTCCATCTCTCAAATGGAACGTTAGTTTGGGAGAGTTAATAATATGAACCTCCAGCTTTTTTGGCCCATGCTCGATGTTAGTAAGCAGTACTCCGATTTTACAATTGTCATGCACTCTTCTGTAGGAAGGTCTCCGGAAAGTGAAAGGCCATTTTGCTTCTAGACCCTGCACGTGTCTTTTTTAAACAGTCTCAGGTTTAAATATAGTATCATTAAGTTCTAATGGCAACAGAGCACTTGGTGAATGTAACTGCTATTCAAAAACATATTTAAAAAAAATCATTTATTTAGTTATTTATTCATTTGTTTGGAGAGACTGTTGCCCTTGAAAGGGTGCCATGGTGCTATAAAATCATAGTCATCCAGGAAGCAGACAAACACAGTTAAGGCTGAGAGAAATATAAGCACATTCCTCAAACAGCAGTAAATTAGAGAAGCTCTGACCACTGGGAGGTAGCAAATTGCCCTTAGTTGCTGCCAATTGGGAGAAATATTTTCCGCCTAACCTGCGCCTGTAAAAACAGGGCATAGCGGCGAGTGAAAGACTGGCTGATACAAGAGAGCGAGATGGGTTTTAAATTCTGACCTTTCCCCAAGGAGAGTCTGTACTATTATTAAAATGGGCCCTTTAAATGGTGGGTAGCCAGTGTAAATCCTTCAGGCGATTGGAGATGTGGGAACACGCTGGATTTTTTAATTTTGTATTATTGTTTTATTTTTTTATTTTATGCAACCGACGCCTCGAAATTGTGTTGGCTTTTATACTTAGCCTGTACGGACCTACCTAACAAAACATTTTATAACATTTAAAAAAATATATAATTCCGAACTGAAATCTTACTGTGCACACGTTCTATACCAAAATCTCCCCCTGGAAAAGTGAACGCATGTAAATTTTTGCAACCCAATACCACATAAAGATTGCACTCATTCATGTAACTTTTACATTCTTAAGTCAATCCCCCTAGTCTGTTAAATATGATCCTTTAATTGATTCTTGGACTACATATGATGTGAATTGATGGAATAGTACACCCTAGGTGCAGCTGACGCGTTTCACCTTGAATAGGGCTTCCTCAGGGCAGTCGTCAAATTACTCAGATCTTATGATGGTCACGGAAGTACCTGGATCATTACTTCAAACACTTTCAAAGTGGTGCGTATTCATTCCATAATAGCAAGTATTCTTAATGAAGTCCTTCAATTTGTCTCCCACTTTCAATAAAAAGTCCGTAATCACTCAATGCGTGATGTGTTAAGTCCTATTCCATCACTTCATGTCATATGTGGTCCAAATATGTGATATTGTTTCGGTATACTGGGGCAGAGTACCTTGAAAGTTTAGGTGAGGAGTTTGAAATGTGCTCATTTGAGTATGGGAATCCAGTATAGCTCTGTGAGGTGATGTGAGGTGATGTGAGATGTATGTGTCAGGATACATTGGGAATGAATCTGGCAGCTGAGTTCTGGATGTTCTGCAGCTTCTTGATGTGATGCTTGTTAATCTGGCATGGAGGGTGGTCTTGTAGTCAAAGTTGCTGGTGGCAAGAGTGTGGGTGATAATTTTCCAAATTTTGACTGAAAGCCATTTTTATATCTTCCTCAGCCTCTTCGGTATGAGGAAGCATAAGCCAATGATGGCATTGGCTTGAGCTGCTATTTTGAGTTTGCAGAGGAGGAAAATTCGAAGGTTCTCAGCCTGGGTTATTTAGTTCTGAGGTAAGTCTGGATATTTAGGTTCTGAGATCGTGTGTATATCATTCCACATAGCATAACCAATGGTAGGCCTTTATTGAACTGAATTATGATTAGTACCATTGCTACTAGATGTCTTTAGACAAAGAGTATCACCAAGGCCACTGAATTTGTGCGATAGCAAAGGACCCAATTATGCAGCAGAGACAAATGATGTGGTCTAATGCAGCAACATTTTGTGGTAGTATTACTTTATTATTTTGTCATGTTTTTTACACTTATTAACACCATCTGGGCCTAGGTTGCACTTCATTAGTACAAGTTGAAAACGCAAGTATAGCAATAAACGACTGAGAGATGAACAGTCAGCTTTCGTAAAGGGTCTTCAACTGTGCTGCAACATGTATTGCAGCATTTTGTAGTAACTTTTGATCCCCTTAAACTAGAATATTTTTTTTTATTCTGCAGATTATGCAGCAAAAGATAGAATATGTAGCAAATACAGCACATCCATAATTTTGCAGAAATTGCACAGCTATAAAACTGCATACTTCCTATGGCAGTGACTATAACCTGGGAATGTGCAATGTATTGTAAGTCAATATTAGAATATGAAATGCTCACATGTGTAACTCTGCCAATCTGGTGAGAACAAATTTACCTCAACACAAAATCTTGTTTGAGATAACACAGCATCTGGCAGAAATCAGAAAGACAGGCTTAGCACCTTATTCACAAAGACAAACTTACACTTTTGTGCAAATGTACAATTGGTTTGATATTCATAAACTAAAAGTTTAATTTTACAAATACTAATTTTACTACTGCAGAAAATCTGCATTCGTGGCAGATTCCTCACATAAAACGTTAGGCCTGTCCTATCTTTTAATGTGCGGAGCTTTTCACCCAGAATACAGCCTCTCCGGAGTCGTAAAAATACTTGCAGTTCTCGAATACAACAAAATAGTAAACTTACACAAAAGTGTAAGTTTACCTTTCATAAGTAAGGTTCTTACTGTATTAGACATTGTAATGCTTGGGGGACATTAATGATTCCTATCCCTGGAGCTTGTTCATCCAATGAGGCATGCTATGCTACTATCTGAATAGTATAATGCATGCCCCATCATACAGTATATTACTGCATGCATCTTACACAAACTAAAATAGATAAACACTCTCAGAACTACCACCCATACCATAAGTGAGATACAGAAGGCAGTTCACGTGCCTAGGCCACGGTGGCACTGTACCTGCTGTATCATTAGCAGGTAAATGTCTGTGTCCATTTGCCCATTTAGAGATGGGAACTCACTGAAAGCTCGATCTGGGTTGAAACCTGAAGCCGGCCTCTGCTTGCGGTCCTGTTGGAACTTGGAGCCCTTAACATGCGGAGCTTTCATGTAACTTCTGCCTGCCATCTGCAATCTATACAGGATGTGCCATTACAGTGAGAGCTTCCAACTTTGGACTAAAGAAGATAAATTCGATCCTTGGTGTTAACACAACAACCCATCATTCTGAGCAAAACTCCAGACCCTAAAATAAATGAATGTGAGCTTGTATAATGTAATTGGTGTTCAGGTAAAGCCCTTCAGTACCTCCAGGTCAAGTACACACTATATAAAAGCTGTAGAGAACAGCAGAAATAGTTCAAACTAAAGTATTAACATAAAAAAGAGAGACAAATACGTAGCTATTTAGATGCTGATTTGTACAAAGTGAAAACATGATACCTTGATAAATTGCAGCTTCCCCACATAGGGGCCCATTAGGTCCGTCCACCACCCTAGCAATGCTGGAACCGGCCGCCAGTGGTGCGGCAGTCCCACACCACCAATTAGGATGCAACCGCCACCGCGACGTCGCATTCGGCATCTTTGACATTGCAGCGGGTGCTACAATGCCACAGATGCATGTTGTGCATTGCCATGCACAACATGGCAGGCACCACTCAGCGCCAGCCACCTTGTGCTTAGCAATGAAGGGATGCAGCTCGTCCCCCCCCCCCGGGGGACTGCAACGGGCCCCCAAAGCATTCCCCCACCAGCCTTTCAATGGTGGCAAAGGAAAGGCATTTTGAAAGATGCCTCATAATATGTAGAAGGCACCTCCATCATATCATGCCCCAGCTGTGCCCGGCGGCAATTGTAAAGATTGCCGACTGGCGGAAAATGGCAGACTGACTTTCCATCCGTCACGGTACCGCCACCATGATAATGTGGCTGGGGTAAATGCAGTTGGCATGGCGGGCGGATTGCCGACCCTGAACCAGTGGTGGCGATCCACCTGCAATTGTAATCAACCCCTTAATTTGTGTGATCTTGTACAAATATTTTATTTCAACAAAACTAATTTTTCTTTATATTTGTGCATGAAAGCACATAAAAATATATGAATCAAAAAACAAAAACCTATTCTGTTTGATTTAATAGACTAATTTTGCTCTATAGTAATCTGGTATTTAACGAGACAATGGTCCCAAACATCAACTTCAATTTAAAAACAACAATACATATAGACCAAAATTGGAATCTATGTTCAATGTCCAGCCGGACAAATTTTAATAATCAATGCAATCAAAATGTGGCAAAATATCAAACAATTTCCAAGTGGGACACAAGCCTGTGTCCAAGTACCACATATATACAAACATAGAAAAACAAACAATTACAAGGCAAGAAAAGGTCTGTGAATTGATCAAAAATTAAAATTATTAGTTAAATACACTTTCTGTCATTTCACAATAAAAAAGTGTTCAAATCATCAAGTGTAAGCTGTCGACGACGTTTCGATCCCTTTTAAATACGGGATCATCATCAGGACATATCAATACATGCCTCCAATTGTATTAGGCTCTCCTAATGATATTATTGGAGAGGGAGGCCAGTTTACATCAATTCGCTATGGGATCGATCCCATCGGACAGCCGTATTCGCCATAGCGCTCCGGCCATCACAAATTAAGCCATCACGCTCCTTTCCTGGCAAATCGATACAAACCTGATGGAAGCCCTGGACTTGATGTGAAAGAAAGCACATCTATCAGCGTTTACTCATTTACTCATCAGTATTCCTGAACCTACGAGGAAACCAACATTAATGCGATAATAGGCATTGTGTTAATAACTGTTGTACAAAACAATAATGTTGATAATTCTTGTCCTGATAATGATGTCACAAATGTAAAAAGGCATCAAAACCCCATATGCAATATGATAATGCTATATTATTTGATGCAATGGTATGGTTATGTTTACGAGATTGAGTCTGTAGCACTGACCACAAGTATACAGACAGATTTTTGCTTTGCCCTTTTGGCCATTTCTTTGTTGTTTTGTCTTGACTGTTGTGGGTCACGGCTGTGCCCACTTGTTATCTTTTTTGGTTCTTAAAATTCACTTTATCAACCAGAACATTTAAAATAAATGTTCTTGTCCGGCTGGACAAAAGACATACTACTTATCAGGTGTATGATTAATGATTTTTGTATGTTATCTTGTCCACATGTAGGGACCACTGTTTTTTGTAAATTGATACTGCCCAAGGTCCCTATGGCATACCTTTCGGGTTCCCTTGTCTTCGTGAAAACATTTTTTATTTTACAGCATTTTATATAGCGCGAACTTGACCCAAAGGTATCGGGTATCAGAGCGCTTTACATAGCACGAGTTGATTTACATGAGGACACATTCATTTTTGTTAGGCACGGGGAGATTAAGTGATTTGCCCAGAATCACAGGATGTTCAGCGTCATTGCTGAGACTCAAACCCAGTTCCTCAGATTCGAAGTTGACAGCCCTAGCCGTTCGGCCAATTCCTCTCCCCAAATGAAATGCAAACATGGGCCATGCCCCAAGCAGTAGGATAAACACAAGAAAAGGAAGTGAAAATTACAGGCACTGATCAAAGAGGAACCAGCAATTGTAAGTGACAATTAATAGCCATCAGTAACCAATGGGTAAATCAAAGCCCTCTGTAAACATACAAAATGCATACACTGTCTATGTGCTTGAGGCACAGTTCCATCAAAAAAATTATTAAATAACTTTGTAAAGCACATACTTGGATCAGCAAGGAACTCTTCAACATCGTCAAAGAGCTCTCGAACGCTAGCTCCGGAAACAACGACATCACCCCCTCGCAAGACCTCTGCAACTCGCTCGCCTCGTTCTTCCACAGCAAGATCGCAGATATACACAACAGTTTCAGCACACAGCCGACGCACCCTACAACCGTACCAACGCCCCCCACCACCACCCTCCGCGCCTGGACCCCGGCCAACACCGAAGACACCATCCGCACGATGAACTCCATCCACTCCGGATCACCAACCGACCCCTGCCCTCACCACGTCTTCAACAAGGCCGACTCCGTCATCGCACCCCATCTCCGGGACATCATCAACGCCTCCTTCGACACCGCCACCTTCCCAGAGAGCTGGAAGCACGCCGAACTCAGTGCCCTACTGAAGAAATCATCAGCGGACCCCACTGACCTCAAAAACTACTGCCCCATCTCGCTCCTTCCTTTTCCTGCCAAAGTCATCGAGAAGACCGTCAACAGACAGCTGGCCGCCTTCCTCGAGACGAATGGATCCCTCGACCACTCCCAGTCCGGCTTCCGGGCCAACCACAGCACCGAGACCGCCCTCATCGCAGCCACCGACGACATCAGAGCCCTGCTCGACAATGGGGAAACAGCGGCCCTAATCCTCCTGGACCTCTCCGCAGCATTCGACACGGTCTGCCACCGCACCCTAGTGCAGCGCCTCAACAACATCGGAATCCAGGAGAAGGCACTGGAGTGGATCATCTCCTTCCTCGCCGGAAGAACACAAAGAGTCCGCCTCCCCCGTTCAGATCCGAGGCCACCAAAGTTATCGGCGGCGTACCACAAGGATCATCGCTCAGCCCCACGCTGTTCAACATCTACATGAGCTCCCTCGCGGCCATCGCACGCCAACACAACCTCAACATCATCTCCTACGCCGATGACACCCAGCTGATCCTCTCCCTCACCAACGACCCCGCCACCGCCAGAACCAACCTTCACAAAGGGATAAAAGACGTAGCCGAGTGGATGATGAACAGCCGCCTAAAACTGAACTCAGATAAGACGGAAGTCCTCACCCTGGGATCATCACCCTCCGCCTGGGATGACTCCTGGTGGCCCCCTGCCCTGGGCAGCGCACCCAAACCAACGGATCACGCACGCAACCTGGGCTTCATCCTGGACTCCTCCCTCTCGATGACCAGACAAGTCAACGCCGTCTCCTCGTCATGCTTCAACATCCTACGCATGCTACGTAAGATCTTCCGGTGGATCCCCACCGAAACCAGGAAGACGGTCATCTAGGCCCTCATCACCAGGCCCTCGTCACCAGCCAACTGGACTATGGTAACTCCCTCTAGGCCGGAACCACAGCCAAACTTCAGAAAAGACTCCAGCGCATTCAGAACGCCTCAGCACGACTCATCCTTGACATCCCCCTCGTTATTCCTTCGTTTCTGCCTGCTGGGACTGGACCCTCGTTGTTGGTGGAGCTCACTGGCGCAGTGCAAACCTGAGCGCCTATTCCTCTAAAAAGCGCTACTTCTCGCCGGACCCGCTTGGCGGGTCCCGCTTCGAGGCCCTCGCTTCCTGTGGGCGCTGGGGAGTCAGACTTACCATTGACTGTTCTGGGCATTAGCAACAGCAGGGCTGCGAGCGTGTTGGCACTTGGACTCCGGTTCCCAGGAGTCCCTGCTGCTGACCTGCCCGAGTCACCTGGGCCGCTCTCCCTGTTTGTCACGCCCCCCTCATCACGGTCAAAACCACCGGACCTGCAATCTTCGTGGGACTCGTAATTCCTTTGTTTCTGCCTGCTGGGACTGGACCCTCGTTGTTGGTGGAGCTCACTGGCGCAGTGCAAATCTGAGCGCCTATTCCTCTGAAAAGCGCTACTTCTCGCCGGACCCGCTTCGCGGGTCCCGCTTCGAGGCGTTTGCTTCCAGTGGGCGCTGGGGAGTCAGACTTACCATTGACTGTTCTGGGCGTTAGCAACAGCAGGGCTGCGAGCGTGTTGGCACTTGGACTCCGGTTCCCAGGAGTCCCTGCTGCTGACCTGCCCGAGTCACCTGGGCTGCTCTCCCTGTTTGTCACGCCCCCTTTCATCACTCCCCTATAAACTGCGCACGTCATCTCCGCTGCGCGGGAGCGTCCCGGGAGAAGCCCGGGACAAGGGCGGGACCGTCTGTGGCCGTCAGGGGCCGAAGGAGGCTGGGCTGGGCCCGGCCCCTAAGATCTTCTTTCTGCCCCTGTCGTACACCGGTTAGTCGGTCTCCATAGCTCCCATTACTGCAAGATTTTCTTGAGTTATGTCTAACTCTCTAACTTCCTGTGTTGGGGTCTCGATCCTGGGGCCCCTTGAAAAATATTTCGAGAAAGCTAACAAGGAGATAGATAAAGAACTTCTTTTAGCAGAGAAACGTGCTGAGCAACGCCGATCCATTGACCATTTGAAACAGGAACCCCTGTCCCTCTTGATTGATAGAAGTACTACTCATGACATTGGAAGTACTGGTAGGTTGGACAAAGATGCCGATCTATTCTGCACAGATCATTTCCCTAGCATTTTTCGTGACATCAACACTTCTGCTATAAACTTTGGTAATAACAGTGTTGATAACTGTACTAGTCCACCTACTGTTTCAAATTGTCTTATAGACCTAAATACCCCAGTACCCCCACTCGTAGTCCCTCAACTACACTCTTCTTTGTCTAATCAATCAGTTGATAGTGTAGCCCCAATTAAGCAAATTCATAATAATAAAACAACAATTCCTTTACATAGTAAAAATGTCACCAGAACTAAATCAATGAATTTCCGCAGGGTCTTTCATTCCCCGCCTAGGAAGAAGAGGAGAAATGGTGGGGTTAAAAGGAAAAGTCTTAATACCCTGGCTTCTCCGCCCCCGGTAGAAACATCTAAAACTAAAAAAATTGTTCCCTCCGTGAGGGTGGTTTCACCAGGTTCCCTTACCCAACCGACTCCACCCATTATTGACGAACCATTACCTATAACGAAAAAAGATACTTTAGAACTCTTTGACCAAATTTTAAAATCCTATATGCTCCCCGTTATGGAGAGGGTTAGGATTTTGGGGGAGAAAATGGATAACCTTCTAACAACTGTTGATCCGAGCAAAACTCTCCATCTATCGAATTGTAAGGATCAGCTTCAACTGAAAGGCCAACCTCCCACAACAATAGTGATCCAAAGCACATCACCCAAAACTAATGGAAAGCCACCCAGTAAAAACACTAAAACTACCTCAACATCCAAACCGTCACTAGGAAATAAGTTAGCTAAAGAGAAGCATGTGTCGGTCTCTAATAAACCGTTACCTACCGTAAATAACCAGACATTGCCCTCTGAAGCTGACAAAACCAAATCTATATCCCAAAGAACGTTTCCAATTCGTAAGAATACAGTGGACTTACCTCCTGAATTGTCCAATGTTGTGATCGTTCTAACTGGTGTTCCCCCAATAACAAATGGTAACCGTGAGCCTATTGCAAATTTGAAAAACAAAGTCATCTTTTGGCTGAGAAATAATAGACCCCTTCCAGCCCACCTAAACGGAGATATAATCTCGGTACGAAGGTGTAACTGGGTGGGTCTCCGTCCAAAAGATATAGAGGGCGACATCGAGATCATTAATTTTAAGGACCACAGAGTCGTTTCTCACATTAGCGATTGGTACCCTGGAAATAATGAAGGTGGTGTAACCACGCGAAACTTGAGTTATTTTTATCCAGAGCCCTTGCTTAGACCCCCTGTCTACCCCAGCGTTAGTGGATACACCCCCTTTCTGAATATTCCAAAACATTCATCCTTCTTCTCTTATCCTACCAATAATTTCAACATTCCATGCCCCCCTATCCCCTGCCGTTTTCCACCTAGCCATCTCCCTACAACAAATACCCGTACAAATTCCATCTGGCACAATGAGCACTGGAATATTCCACTTCAAAATATGTACGGACCGCTGTCAGGGATGGACCTAAATGATTGACTTGATCTTCCATTCTTAGTTCCTAAGGTCAATTTAGATTGTACGGGTACGTCTACTACCCCAGAACTGGTTTCCTATTATGGAGACATTTCCAATGAGATGTACATACATTGTGGTAAGGAGAAGTACGATCCTCCCGGTAGGGTTTGGGGTAGGAACCAGGAAATAGAAGTTGTAGCTCAGGATGTTTCGACTGCTGAGGCCGATGATATGGAGATTGACACTAATGGGGGGCTGTGTAATGGGGCCCGGCTATCTGAGTCGGGAGTCTACGGGATAGTTGAATCCGAAAAAAGGTGTGACGGTGTACCCCTAATAGATAGATCAAATTTTAGGGGCACCATGGCTGATGATATAGTAAATGGTAGTAGTATTTTCGGGACAATCCTAAGCGGTACCAAGTTTGGTTCTTGGAATATTGCTGGGCTTGAGTCCCGTTTGTGTAACCCGGAATGGGTGGACTTTATCAATCAATATGATGCTTGGTCATTTCAGGAAACTTGGGCCCTCCCAGCGGTGTTCCTTGCTGGTTACCTGAATTTTGGTAAACCAGCAATTAAAGGCCATAGAGGACGTGCCATGGGAGGCTTGACTACCTGGGTTCGACCGTATGAGGGTGTAAGAGCTGAGGAGGTACAAATTGATAGCCCCGATATACTGATGGTTAGAATAAGATCTTCTAAAGGCCTCGACATTCTGTTGATTAATATCTATGTCAGGGGTACCCGGGGTGGTAGGGTTGCCCCAAGCCTGCACATTCTGGATAACGTCCTCTCTGGTACAAATATAAATGGATTTACGGTTGTTATGGGTGACTTTAACTCTTGTTTTGAACCCCTGAGTGTAGGTGATGACTTACTCACTGAGACTGAGGATATGATTTGGGGGATTCCTCAGCTTGAGTTAGCCCCGATTAGGAAATGGACGCAATCTGCCACATTCATCAAAGGGTTTTGCCTGGACCATGGTTTCCGAGCACTCAATGGCAGAGTGCGATCCGATAGGACAGGTAGACATACTTTCTGTAATGGCAGATATAGTAGTCGTATAGACTATATTTTGGTCGATGTTAAGATGTGGGCCACAGTAGAAGATATGGTGGTCTTAACCCGACCTGAAAGTGACCATGAACAACTGGTGATGGAATTAAGGGAACATAGCTTTCTGGGGATAGAGAGCAGTTGCCTGAATGTCGTCCAGAATGAAGTTGTGCTTAGCAATGACATGAGAAGGGTACGGTGGCCAAATGTTTCTGTAAACGTAGAGGCACGCAAGGAGATTAGAACCCTGGTCTCAAGTTCCTTGGAAGAAATTTCTTGTTGTAAGACACAGGATGATATTATTGTAAAGATTACTAATATCCATACTACCTAATTTTTTGAGCTAAAAAACTTTTTGTTAAAACTATATCCAAGCAGGGTAGGAAGGGAAAACAGAAAACTCTATCATGGTTTGATGAAGATTGCCATCAAACTCATGGGGATTTGTTTAATGCATTAAAGCTAAAAAATCATTGCCTTATAAGGGACTGTAGGAAGGCTTATAAAAAAGCAAGGCATAAAGCCAAGTCCAACTGGGATGATGAATGGTGGGCGATGCTAACTGAAGCATGTAGCTCTCGCAACATGTGTGAGTTTTGGCATCTATTAAAATGGGGCAAGTCACAGGAAGATCGCCCAAGCCCCGCCTCGGTTGGTCAACATCAGTGGGTATGTTACTTTGAAGAACAATTTAAGACCTGTAGTAAGACACAGGATGACATCCCAGTTCTTATTCCCAGTCCCTCCCTAAACTTTACAAGCCGTGAAGTCAAACGCACTCTGCAATCGATTGCAAGGGGTAAGGCACCAGGTCCGGATTGCATTCCTGCCGATTTAATCCAACAGGACCAGGACCTTTGGGTCCCCTACTTAGTCCATTTGGCAAATGCCCTGGCCTCTGGTGCCAAGGTCCCCGAATCTTGGTTCGGGGCTGAAATCCTGCCAATTTACAAGAAAGCCTAATCGATGCTGTGCAAAAAATCATAGCCCGCCTTGTTCTTGGCAGGATTCAAGAATGGATTGATGAGTTTAATATTCTCACCCCTCTCCAGGCTGGCTTCCGGTCACATGTGAGCACTTTAGATCAGGCTCATCGGTTTATTCTTCTTTACTGGAAGACCGTTACCCTAGGCAAAGGTAACCTCTACGCAGCCTTTGTGGACTTAAGGTCCGCATTTGACCTTGTCCCAAGGGCTAAGTTGTGGGACTGTCTAGCGAAGCTGGGTATGCCAGTTCCTCTTTTACGTCTCTTGGTCAACCTTCATGCCCACACATATGCCCAAGTACGTTGGGGTAAACCAGGAGAGGTAACAGATAAATTCCCAGTCGCCAAAGGTGTAGGGCAAGGGTGCGTCCTAGCACCCACCCTGTTTTCTCTATATATAAATGGGATTACGCAGTATTTTGCCAACCAGCCTACCGATGCCCCGTCCCTGGCAGGTTTGAAAATTCCACTGCTCATGTTCGCAGACGATACTCTTTTAATATTTAAGACCAGACAGGGCCTTCAACAGGCTCTGTCTAGGTTTGAATTGTTCTGCTGCGAGCATGAGCTAGAGGTAAATGCATCTAAAACAAAATTTATGGTAATAAGAGGACACTCTATCAGAGCTAGGGTTACTATGGGAAGTACACCTCTGGAACAGACTAAACTGTTTACCTACCTTGGAGTTACGTTTAGTGAGACCCTTGGTTGGTCTCAACAGGTTGACCTATTGGCATTAAAACACATGCAGATAGGAGGAGCCTTGCTTAAAGAACATAAAAGTTCCTTTTCCAGGCCTATGTCCCCTTTAATAAAAATCTATGGCATGAAAGTCTTACCATCGATTGTGTATGGAGCGGAGCTTTGGGGCTATAGTAATCTTGACCCCTTGAAATTTGCCCAAAATACATTTTTAAGGTTGGCCATTGGCCTACCACAGTCATCCCCGCGGTTTCCACTTTTGTATGATCTTGGGTGTCAGCCGGTGGAGGATATGGCCAGATTACGTCCATTGGCGTTCTGGCGACGCCTTTGGACTACGCCCGAACTTCTTTTGTATGCAAGAGCATGTTTAGAGGTTAGGGATCTTCCTGGCTCTTCCAATATTGGCTGGTTCAAAGTCTTAAGAACCACCCTATGCGATATGGGCCACGGGGAGCTTTGGTTAAACCCTTTGTCTGCCACCTTTCCCTCTAAGAAGGATTTAAAGCAGCACTACTGGGAATGGGTGGCGAATAAAAGACACTCTGGACTGACAGTTACTAACCTTACTGGCACATTCTTTGTTATGAAAGATGTTCCCAGCTTTGAAAATTATTGGGATACTATAACTAAGCCCCTGGACCGCAAACTATTTCACCAATTTAGGTGCGGTTCTCTGCCTTTAAGGGAGTTCACTAAAAAATGGGGTAAGGGTGGGCCGGGGCATTGTCCTAGCTGCACAGGACAGGAAGAGAATGTTGATCATTTCCTTTTTGTCTGTCCGCTGTACACTGCCCCTAGAGTTAAGTGGCTAAGCCCAGTCTGTAGAAAACTGGGAACACGCTCAGCAGAGAATGCTAGTAGGTTACTAAAGTCTGATCTGTCACCCCTAATTGTAACCGGGGTAGCTAAATACCTAGGTTGGGCCTGGACTCTTGAAGCCAGATCTATTAATTTGTCCTAGGCTGCACCCTTAATCTATAGAGTTGCCATTGTTCATGTGTAAATGTGTATTTGCTAAATGTCCCAGGACTTTCAAGGTCATTTGACTAAGGATTCATTATAATTTTTAATGATTTTCAATGAAGTTTTGTACTAAAGATTTATATGGTCTTTTGACTGTTTTATACTATTGTATTTATTTCATGAAATGTACATGTATTTTAGAGATTTGTATACTGTGTCATATGTCTTTTATGTTTTAATTATCGAATAAAGACTTCTTGAAATTGAATTGAATTGACATCCCCCGACACAGCCACATCTCCGGACACCTGAGAGACAGGCACTGGCTCCCCGTCAGCAAGAGAATCACGTTCCGACTCCTCACTCACGCACACAAAGCTCTCCACAACCAAGGCCCCAGATACCTCAACGACCGCCTGACCTTCTACACTCCCACCCGCCAGCTACGAATAACCGGCCACGCCCTCGCCGCCGTTCCCCGCATCCGAAGAGCCACAACGGGAGGAAGATCCTTCTCCTACCTGGCGGCCAAGACGTGGAACTCCCTCCCCATCCACCTCCGCCTGACCCAAGACCACCTCTCCTTCAGGAAGCAACTCAAGACCTGGCTGTTCGAGCAGTAGCGGACCCCCCCTCCCCCAAGCGCCTTGAGACCCTCCGGTTGAGTAGCGCGCTATACAAATGCTTGATTGATTGATTGATTTGCATCAGACTGCTGTTCACAGCAAAATGTGTGAAATGTGACTGATACAAGTAAACAATGGCAAAGTCAATAGGTCCCACGTATATTGGCTTTTACAATGTTTCTATCCATGTTGAACAGCAGCCTGACTGCTGTGCAGCATGACTAAATATTTTTTTTAAAGTGCTAGGACGCAGCCAGCACCCTAACATCGAAGGATGGAGGGGTAGTAAGCATCTAAAGTTTGGCAGATAACTAAAAATAGAAAGTTTGGTTAGTTATTTGTATTTCTAGATTTTTTTTATACGTTTCTTCTTTTTTGGCTTTCTGTTGGGTTTCTGGGAGAGTAAATTTGTATTGCAGCTGTAGTATTTAGGTGCAGTAAGTTGTGACTTTTTCTGCTCCTTTTATATTGTATACCTAATTAATTTCCTAAATGTATTGGCTAGTTTGCTTTACCATTATTTTTGTGTTTACTGTTCATCTAGTTTGAATTATTTTGATCAGTTATCAACTTTTTTTTATGTGACATACACATTTCTGGTTCTTTTGTGTTATTTTGGATGTTTTGTTGATATTTCTATTTATTAATGTTATTTTTTTATATTAGGTTAATTGTAGAAGTGGGAAACGAAAATACCTCAACTATTAAAATTGGCCCCCATTACCGCCTGGCTGTCCTTGGACCATTCACCCTATATTATTGACAAGTCAGAACATTCAATGTCTAAATCCCATAACCTCTGCACATGCACATTAAAAATCACATATTTCTTATCACTAAATAATTTTTCAATCAAAGTAAAACAATGACATGTCAATGAAGTCAACTTTAATTAAGGCATAGTGGGTCATTTGGAGTATGCGGACCACCAAGTTGGCTGAGGTCATCACTGCTACCTTTCCAGCAGGACACTGCCAGTCATCATTAGCGATCTCATCAACTTTTGACTTGGCTGTTTTGCTTTATGTGCTTCCAGCAATGAGGCTGCTAAAATGAAATTCAAGACATTCACATACATGGTGGACATCTGTCATTTTCTTTGTTTAAAAAAAAAATGAATGCTCTGATATGTCTTAAGTTTTCTCCCAACATGTTGATGTAATTTCAGTTGTTTTCTATTCTGGACTGCCAGGCTTTTCCTGGCTGGCCTGAAAAAGAAAGGTGTACAGTTCTAGAAGAACATAAGGCTGTTCTTCTACAATACATTGAGTCATGGTGGGCAGGCTGCCACTGAAAGTTTTCCACTGGAAGAGCATACTGAGGATCCATCAGAAGAAACCTGGAGATCCCCCATATTTAAATTCAATCTACCCTGCGAGTTTGGTTGAAGGAGTATCAACCATGCATCTGCCACACTCTAAATGGCACCCTTAGTGTGCGAGTGTCAGCATTACATTAGAAGATCAGGACAGTTAAAAATATCTGTGATAGCGAAACATTTTCAGACAAATTAACTATTGGCTGGGCAGGAATGGACTCATTTGATTCTGGTTCCAAGAAGAGAAATTCCTCCCGAAGTAATAACTTTCAAAAGACATTTTTTTACAGCACAGATTTTTTTTTAATTTTTAGCTGGCACTAAAAGCACCTCAATTTAAGATGCAAGGTTATTGGAATAGTTGTGGTTGATTCTAAGCCATTGAATAGTTAGCACTTTACAGTTTTTCATTGTTTTTCCATACATTATGCAAGAATTTTCGTAGGATTTCTCCTGTATCAATGAGATGTATCATTCCATCATCTATGATGATTGTGTTTCTTGGTGCTTGTGCTTCCAAATCAGCAGGATATATAGGACAAATCGTTAAGCTTGGGCAGGAGATCATTTGTATTCTGCTCTGTTTCATTCAGATGGTTGGAATTATGTGCATCACTGTCATAGAAAACTAATTGCGGGATAGAGAATAAAAATAATAACACCCGTTCCCAGGAAGAATCTCCTAGGGTGCACAGGCCATTAGTTTGGCAGTTTGCTTTTGAAAAGCAAAAGGTTAGGTGGGCAGTTACCATCGGTATTGATTTTCATTCTCCTAACTTTTGTACAATCAGAGAAACTACTGTGACAGTGGTTCCTCTGACAGTGCAGAGATCACTGCTAGGCCATCAGTAAACCCTAAATCAGGTATTTTTCATGGAAGTAAAAATCCTTCAGCGGAGCAAGGTTAAAGCTGTATCAAGTCCTCATGAAGTCAGATAGCCATTGAACGAAGTCCAGCGGAAGCCTTTGCCTTTGGGGGGAAGAGCTCCGAATGATAACATTCAAATTCCGTGTCTGCCATTGTCCTCTTGTTGACAGGATAATTTTGATTCTTTCACACAGTCAAGATTTCTACCATCTGACTGAGGGACAGATGTACTAAGTATTTTGATGGTAACAGATGCTCTAATTCAGTGTTTACAGCCATAAAAATGTTTTTTTAGGTGTACTTATTCCCCTTGAGGAGATGAGCACGTTTTTGTGACTCCTACATTTGATTGCAAGTGGAAACTAGTTCGCTATCAGGAAGAAATGTTTTGAAGGGATCTCGGCCAAATATCGAATCAATATACTACAGATCAATGTTTTCCGTCTAACATCTGTTTGCAAAGCAATGATATTCATAGAGATGTCAAAGGAGGAGGTCACTAACTTGCATTGACAAAAATAAATTACTTAATTTAAAAGCAATTGCAGATGTGAAGGTATGCTGACTCCAGCAAGCCACCATCCATGTGACTGTCCCCAAATGTAGTGTGTCACAATTTGCAACCTACTGTATTAATATTGATATTTTTGAAGTATGTCGGATTGCAACCCACTAAGATTCTCAATTTTAAGAACTGTCATCTTAGTACACGTCAATTTGTACATTTTTACCTGGTTGTAAAAATGACTGTGTATTAGGTGACAAAAGGTGACCGGTAGTTCTGCGACCAATCTTTTGTACATCTGCCCATAGGTCTCTTCTATGGAGCACAAAAACCTCCAGTCTGCAATCTTTAGATGAGGAGGCCAGACTGAAGCTGTATAACTTAGCGCAGAGTATATGCTAAAGTTCTCTTTCATGTCTGGTATAATGGGGTATCCCAGTGCCCCTCAGAACCTGGGTGTGAAGTTATAGAAGTAAAGTGCTTGTGTCGGGAACTAAATTGCTTTCTTATTTACTGAATGCAAACCTATCTATATATGTGTACAGAATTGCTGATGCAAATATTTGTCGTTCACAATTAATGAAAAGTGAAAACAAAAAACACAAAGGGACATACAAAGAGCATGAGCAAATGAAGGATTTTGGGGCACATGCATCAATATTGCTTTTTGCGATTCCTTAATTGCGAAAAATAAGGAATCGCAATTAAGGAATTGCAAACTGCAATGCATCAAGAAATCGCTAAAAAAATAGCGATTTCTTAAAATTCCTTAATTGCGATTCTCTAATTGAGAATCGCAATTAAGGAATACCTCCCCATTCATTCCTATGGGCCTAGAGGTCCTTAGGAATGAATGGGAAGACATTCTTAATTTGCGATTCTCCATTAGAGAATCGCAAATTGAGAATGCAATTTCAAGGGTGCAGGGGTGTCCAAAGGACACCCTGTTGCACCCCTGAAATCTGCCTATCAGTACATCTTTCACACACACATGCCCCGAGGGCATGTGTGTGTGTAAAATGGAACTTAAATGCACTTTAGTGCATTTTTCAAAGTTTTCGCAAATTCCCATGAATGTCAACTTCATGGTAATTTGCTCCCCTTATTAGGGAAATCGCTAATTTTTTAAGTTTGATGCATTGCATTTAAGTAATCTCAATTTGAGATTCCTTAAATGCATTCGCAATTTAAGAAATTGCAATTTTGTGATTTCTTAAATTGCGAAAAGTACAAAAATTTTGATTCATCCCAAAAGTTGAAATTGCATTTGCAAACGGCCGAATTTTGCGATTCGCACCATTTGCGAATGCAATTTACAATGATGCATGTGCCCCTATATTTTTAAAAACGGAAGAAAACACTTTTTCTTGTGAAAGAAGAAATAATTCTTTCTTTTTTACATTGTCTGGTGTGTAAATTATTCGGCGCATAATCGGCCCGCCCACCCGCGCACTTCGCCTTATATGGCGACCGTGCGAACGCGCAGCGTTGACGCGCAGCGGGCGCGCCGATTATGCGCCGAAGGCGCGCCAAAGGTAAGCCCGTCTGCGCCCGTCCGCGACCGGATCGCGACCAGCGCCAGGACCCCTGGCCCCCACCGACGGAAGCCGACCCGACGATTCTACACCGCCGCCGATCTCATCGCACTCAACACCGGCCGCATCCCAGGATGTCACCGAGCCGCCCCGAAGCACACCCACGGACCCTTCAGCTGCCACGCCTGCAAGTTCACCTGCATCCGGACCTTCCCTGCACCCGCCAAGCCGAACACCAGCAGCAACCACCTCAAGTGCTTCCTGCTCAACACCCGCTCCGTCCACAGACATGCCGTAGAACTCTGGAACCTCCTCGACACCACCGCCCCTGACATTGCCTTCCTCACCGAGACCTGGATGAACGCCTCCTCAGCCCCCGACATCGCCATCGCCATCCCAGAGGGCTACAAGATCATCCGGAGGGACCGCACCGCCAACCTGACGGGAGGAGGCATTGCCATCATCCACAGAGACACCATCCGCATCACGACCAACACCGACGACACCCTGACAACCGCTGAACACCTGCACTTCCAGATCCACACCGACCCGAAGACCACCCTCAGAGGCACCCTGATCTACCGACCCCCGGGACCACGCACACGCTTCAGCGAGGACATCACCGACTTCGTCAGCCCGCATGCCCTCCCCTCCGCCGACTACATCCTCCTGGGGGACCTCAACTTCCACCTGGAGAACAACAGCGACCGCAACACCATCAGCCTGCTCGACAACCTCGCCAACCTCGGACTCAAGCAACTGGTGACCTCCCCCACCCACCTCGCCGGACACACACTCGACGCCGTCTTCTCATCCAGCAAAGACGTCACCTTCAGCCACGCGACAGGACTCCACTGGACGGACCACAGCTGTGTCCACTTCACCTTCAAAAGAACGACGACCCACCACCACCAGCAACAGGTTGCCCGAAGAAGCTGGAACAAGATCACAGCCGACCAGCTCACCGCCTCCCTGAGCCAGCACCCTCCCGCCAGCTCAGCGAACCCCAGCCAGGCCGCAGACAACCTCACGATGTGGATCAACAACTGCGCAGACGAACTCGCCCCTCTGAGAACCCCACCCCACGGACCCTGCAGCAGAAAAACACCATGGTTCACCGACGAACTCAAGAGCTCCAAGAAGAACTGTCGAGCCCTCGAGAAAGTCTGGAGGAGGGATCCAACTGCGAACAACATGACCACCCTCAAGCACGCCACCCGGAAACACCACCAACTGATCCGCGCCACCAAGAAAAATACTTACAAGGACCGGCTGGACAACAACGCACACAACTGCAAGGAACTCTTCGACATCGTGAAAGAGCTCTCCAACCCCAACGCCGCTAACAACGACATCACCCCGTCGCAAGACCTCTGCAACTCCCTCGCGTCCTACTTCCACAACAAGATCGCGGACATACACAACAGCTTCAGCAACCAACCAACGGAAGCCACAACCGCAACAACGCCACCCACCACCACCCTCCGCACCTGGACGCCGATCAGCACCGAAGACACCATCCGCACAATGAACTCCATCCACTCCGGATCTCCGACCGACCCCTGCCCTCACCACGTCTTCAACAAGGCCGACGCTGTCATCGCACCCCACCTGCGGGACATCATCAACACCTCCTTCGACACCGCCACCTTCCCTGAGAGCTGGAAGCACGCCGAACTCAGCGCCCTTCTCAAGAAACCCACAGCAGACCCCACCGACCTCAAGAACTACCGACCCATCTCGCTCCTCCCGTTCCCGGCCAAAGTCATCGAGAAGACCGTCAACAAACAACTGGCCGCCTTCCTCGAGACGAATGGATCCCTCGACCCCTCACAGTCTGGCTTCAGAGCGAACCACAGCACCGAGACCGCCCTCATCGCTGCCACCGATGACATACGAACTCTGATGGACAACGGAGAAACAGCGGCCCTCATCCTCCTGGACCTCTCCGCGGCCTTCGACACTGTCTGCCACCGCACCCTTGTACAGCGCCTCAGCAACATCGGAATCCAGGAGAAGGCACTGGAATGGATCACCTCCTTCCTCGACGGCAGAACGCAGAGAGTCCGTCTACCACCGTACAAGTCAGAGGCCACCGAAGTCATCTGCGGCGTACCCCAAGGATCCTCGCTGAGCCCCACCCTCTTCAACGTCTACATGAGCCCCCTCGCGACCATCGCACGCCAACACAACCTGAACATCATCTCCTACGCCGATGACACCCAGCTGATCCTCTCCCTGACCAACGACCCCGACGCCGCCAGAGCCAACCTGCACGAAGGGATGAGAGAGGTAGCCGAATGGATGTCGACCAGCCGCCTGAAGCTGAACTCGGACAAGACGGAAGTCCTCATCCTGGGCTCCACGCCCTCCGCCTGGGACGACTCCTGGTGGCCCCCCGCCCTGGGCACCGCACCCAAGCCGACGGACCACGCGCGCAACCTGGGCTTCATCCTGGACTCCTCCCTCTCCATGACCAGACAAGTCAACGCCGTCTCCTCGTCATGCTTCAACATCCTGCGCATGCTACGGAAGATCTTCCGGTGGATCCCCACCGAGACGAGGAAGACGGTCACCCAGGCCCTCGTCACCAGCCGACTGGACTACGGCAACGCCCTCTACGCCGGAACCACCGCCAAGCTCCAGAAAAGACTCCAGCGGATCCAGAACGCCTCAGCAAGACTCATCCTCGACATCCCCCGACACAGCCACATCTCCGGACACTTGAGAGACCTGCACTGGCTCCCGGTCAACAAGAGAATCACCTTCCGCCTCCTCACCCACGCGCACAAAGCCCTACACGACCAAGGCCCGAGCTACCTCAACAACCGGATCAACTTCTACACTCCCACGCGCCTCCTCAGATCTACCAGCCACGCCCTCGCCGCCGTCCCCCGCATCCGAAGAGCGACAACAGGAGGAAGATCCTTCTCCTACCTGGCTGCCAAGACCTGGAACTCACTCCCGTCCGACCTGCGCATGACCCAAGACCACCTCTCCTTCAGGAAGAAGCTCAAGACCTGGCTGTTCGAGCAGTAACGGCACCCCCCCCCCCTCCCAGCGCCTTGAGACCCTACGGGTGAGTAGTGCGCTCTATAAATGTCTTGATTGATTGATTGATTGATTTGTAGAGCGCCTGGTGACCCGGAGGCATCCCCGCGCTGTAGGAACTTGCGTTGGCCAAAGGAGGAAATGGGCTTATTTGGGAAAGAGAAGGGTTTTAAGCTGTTTGCGGAAGCGTTAGTAGCAGGGTTCCAGCCGCAGACAGCGGGGGAGCGAATTCCAGCTAGAGGATGCTTTTACTGAAAAGCGCCGACCTCCAGTGCGAACCCTCTTGAATTTAGGGACATTAGCCAGACGCTCATTGTCCGAGCGCAGGGATCTCGAGGCTTTGTACGGGGTGACCATGTCTCTCAGGATGGAGGGGCCTTGGCCGTTGAGGAGTTTGTGGGCGATGCACATTGCCTTAAACTCTATCCTCTCTCGCACTGGGAGCCAGTGGAGAGCCTTAAGCGCTGGTCTGGCAGAGGCTCTAGAGGGAAGACTCATCAGCATCCGGGCAGCCGCATTTTGGGTACGTTGTAGCTTGGCCAGGGTAGTTTCGGGGGCTCCTAAATAGACGGCATTGCTGTAGTCCAGTTGTGCAAGGATCAGTCCTTGAACCAGGAGTGTCCTAGATGGAGGAGGGAGCAGCGGAAGGTTCTTACGGACTGATCGCATGAGTCCGAAGCAGGTTCCCGCTGTTTTGGTTGCCTGGGTTTTCATGGACAGGTCTGGTTCGATCCAGACCCCCAGACTCTTGATTTCCTTCTTCGGGGCGGGCACCTCACCCATAAATGACAATACTGGGCTGTCAGAGATAATAAATAAAAGTGATTGTCGCAAGTGCTGAAGTGACAGTGCAAGGAAAGTGCTGGTTGTGAACATGTTATATACATTGATACATTGCTGAGTATAAAACAATCATTTTGATGATTGTGTTATAATCAGCAATGTATCAAAGTAGTTTCTTCCCTTTTTTTTTAACATAATCCTTGACTAGCTCATGTACTTTGTGTGTTCCTTTGTGTTTTTTGTTTTCTCTTGTCATTAATTGTGAACGACAAATATTTGCATAAGCCATTCTGTATACATATATAAATAGGTTTGTATTCAGTAAATAAGAAAGCAATTTGGTTCCCGACAGAACCACTTTACTTTTATAAAATAAAAGTTCTCTTTCAGGCAGAAAAATGTCAGAGTATGAGCAATTTGATTCCCTTGCCAATTGAGGTCTCACCTTGGCGGGTAGCCTTAATTGGTTAGTCCTCAACCTCAGGAGAAAATATCCAAGTTTCAGCTTTTGCACCTTTTTGGAATTGTTTTTCTTGGTCACTTATGGGTCTCCAAGAACCTCATGGACAGCAATCTCAGTCCATACCCACTCCAAAAGAGGACACCAGTACAGTCCAGTTCAGGTTCCCTTTACACTGATCAACTAATCACTCCAGAAAAAGATGTATGTGGCTTTTCATGTCCCAGAAGCAACACAGCATGTCAGCAACTGATATGCTAGTCCATCTTTCAACCCTGGGTACAAGTGGTAGCAAGTCCAGCCCTTCAGATCTTCACACAAGGCACATACAACAGTACCAATCCTCTACTGTTCTTCCGCAGGCTCAGATGTGTACCAGCACTCCAGGCAGAGTTTTTGTTTCTACAGTGTCTTGAAAAATCCATTTTCTTTCACTTTGTAGCTCTCTCTATTTTATATTTCTCTTGGTTTTTAAGTGGGGGCAGAATTTCCAGAATAAATGCACCTCTCTCCAATCCTAGGATGATAGATCATAATACAGCCCTTCTCCAACACTCCTGCACAGTACTTTCAGACATTCCAACACGATAATTTAAAGTAGTCCTTTGAAAGACCTACACTGCCAGCTTGAAGTCAGCCACTCCCTTAACTACCATGGCTGCTTGGTCCCCTTCCATCCAAAATATTCTGTGTTTGGTCAGAGGTTTGGTTGCCCTCCATTGTTTTACTTTGGGTGAGCTCTTCCAGCCTTTGTACCATGTGCACACGTCCTCAGGACATTCCAACACTACCCTTCCACTTTCTCCAACAGTAACAGGCTTCATCGCTGACAAAATGTGTTGGAAAAATGTTTCTATTTGTTTTGTCCTCATTCATAAGTAAGTAGTTGTCTCTTGAGAGGGATATGGTCTGAAGAGGCTCCTAAGGACAGAGGGCTTAACCTCGGACTATCACCCTGGCATCTCGAAGTTTCTAAAGATACAACCTCAAGACACCAAGGCAGAGTGAGGGGAACGTAGCTACCTTACCATACAAAAACCTCCTTGCCAAGGTAATACATATTTCATAATCATAGAACCAGACTAAGACATTGTATAGTGGATCTTATTAGCCCATTCAAAGTCTTGTTTTTTTATTCAAAAGACATCCATGATAAAGCCTGTTCACTCGTTTAATGGAGTTAACCCAGTCCAGAAAAAACTGGAGGCAGAGGCTCAACCCATTTTAGACGGATTTCTCTTCTTGCCGGTAGGATTAAAATAAATAATAAATGTACTTGTAGTTTTGTAAGTTTACAGTTGGCAACCTCTTCTGGGAGAACCCTGAAAATAGCTAAGGCGGCACTCACCTCAATTTCGTTCCCCAGAGTCACAGAGATATACTTATCAACATCTTTCCAGAAGTCCTGGATCTGAGGACACTGCTGGAACATATGTTAATCATCTGCTATCACGGAGGCACACTTTAAACAAACTTTAACACCTTCTCCTCCCAATCAATTTTGCTAGCCATTTAGGAGTCCAGTATGCTCTGTGGAGTGTAAACAGATGGTTCCTTCTGAGTGGAGCAGCTTTAACAACAGACCATAAAGTGTGCATTGATACTTGCCATAAATATGTTGTATCTGTCGTTGGCAGGTCTCTTTTTCAGAACTTCTCCATAGATGTTGGTGGTGAGTCCCCTTTTACTAGCATCCAGTACTATTTGGAAACTTCTTTGCGTTGGAAGAGGGGGGCAAGCAGATTGATTTTGCAATCCTCATTTCCTTACCCATCTTTACCTAGACTAGGAACCTAGCTTGATAATTGATAACATATAAATCTGGAGAGCCTCTGGTTCACAATGTTATTTAAAAGTTCCCAAGAAAGTAACTTGTTATTCTGCAAGATTTCACACCATCTGCACATCCCTACTTCCATCAATGGGGCAATCAAATTATCTTTTAGACAGATTGGAGTGCCTGGTGAATTTCAAATGGGGGCAGCGGAGCTATAATGTGGAATCCTCAAAATTCCTAATATCTGGTACCAGAGCTCATTGGCAGCTCTCAAGATCTTTAATTTGACTTTTTTGAAGAATTTTGGATGACCTACCTTTGAAGGAAACCTTTGCCGCTAGAAGGATGATTTTTCGTCTACGCTTGAAGGAAGAGAGGAAAGCAAGCCCAGCTAAACAGAAGGGATCTTGCATTTTTTAACTGGAAGACCGAGCAATAAAAGCGGAAATCAGGGCTAGCAATACCACCTTCTAACTTGGAGCTTTGCAGCTTTTCCACTCAATCCTAACTCCCTTGGAGGACCAGACAAAACTAGATACTTCTTCTTACTGTGTTTTTATTACCATAGAATTAAAGGGCAGAGGGATGGCATCAAAGAGAAATGTCAGTATTGGCAAAATGGAAATTTTCACCAAATTGGAGTGACCTAAATTGGAAAGGGGGAGACTTCCCCAGGATCTTAACAGTGCTTTTGACTCTTTCATTTTTATCTCAACGCTTACCTGGGCTATCTTGGTAATGTTTTGAGTAACCTGCACCCCTAGATATCTAATTTCTTGTTTGATAAAAGAGTTGTTTGATTGGTTATTCCAAGACATTATCTCGGTTTTTCGTCAATTAATTTGGTAGCCGGAAACTCTCCCAAAATCCATTAGGAGTTGCTCTAGGACAGATAGGATTTTAGTGCCCTCTTTTGTGAAGATCATTAGGTCATCCACATAATGGGCTACTTTTTTCGCCCACCCATTAAATTCAAATGGTAGAAGATCTTGGCAGTACAAAAGGGGATGGTGATGGACGGAGCATCTGAACCAATCAAACACTCACACCCATTCAAAAGATCTGGGTTTGATCCATCACCGTTCTTTAGCCCACTCTGCCACCCCAGTTCAGACATGGCTATATGCAAATCAGTCTGACCCTGTGCCTCACGGGAACAGTCCAGCCCGAACTGCCAAGCCATGCCTTCCCTGGACCGGAAACAAGCTTCCGAGGACCGAATTCTGGCATTGCAGCCGTCTTCAGCCCGGCTTGCTTGACTCCAGTGACAAAGTGAGCAAGGGACTCACGTCTGAGCATACCCTGCCACACCCATATCGGCTAAAGCGGTACAAAAGGGGGTGGTGATGGACGGAGCATCTGAACCAATCAAACACTCACACCCAGTCAAAAGAACTCTCCCAAAATCCATTAAGAGTTGCTCTAGGACAGATAGGATTTTAGTGCCCTCTTTTGTGAAGATCATTAGGTCATCCACATAATGGGCTACTTTTTTCGCCCACCCATTAAATTCAAATGGTAGAAGATCTTGGCAGGCCCTGATGTCAAATGCAAGGGGCTCAATGTATAAGTCAAAATGTAAAGGGGATAGGGGACACCACAGCTCTAATTTAATTGGCTTAGTGAGAATCCCTCTTGACCACTATTCTCGCTGTAGGGGTCTTATATATGGAGCTAATAGCCTTAGTGAACTTTACGCCTCAGCCAAAGGAATGGATCATCTGATGTATAATAGGCCAGCTTACTCTGTCAAAGGCTTTGGCAGCGTCAAAAGTAAAAACAGTCAGAGGTAGATTATTTGCTGATGCTATGTCAATTGCGCCTATCAACTTGTGTCTTAAATCATGAAGTTGACGACCTTTGGTGAAACCCTGCTAATCAGCCAGGACTAGTGAGCCCATTACAAATTCTAATCCCCTGGCTAAAATCTGTGCATAGATTTTATAATTGCAGTTCAGCAAGGAGATCGATCTGTATGGCTCACAGTGTTTAGGATCATTATTGGGTTTCAAAATGAATCTCTGCCTCCAGATCCTGAGAGCCAATGGAGGGGTTAAATTCATTCAATAAACTTAGGATAAAACTCTTGATATTGTCCCCGTCCAGTCCTTCAGGAATGTTAAGTATCTTGATATTCTTGCTCCTGGCATTGATTTCCAAGGCTCTAACTTATCAAGAAGGCCTTTCTAGCAGTTTTTAGTGCTTGGATTTCACTTTGGTTAGACTCCACTTCTCTGTTAAGGGCCTCTACTGAGGCTTCCATCGCGTAAATTCTATTTGTGATGACTGACATTTTAGATTCCAAAGTCTCACAGGAGTCTTGGATTTTAGATTGATTTTTCCTAGATGGCAAATTTATTTCTGATTTCTTTATAAGCCCACTAACATATCAGCCAATCCTGGGTGCTTCTGACTGCCTTCATTTGTGCTAGGTAGGTAGGTGGTGGCTAAAGAGTCAGAGGTCTGCTTCTCCTCAGCAGAGGGTTCAGGGGGTTCATGGTTGCCTAATACCTGAAACCTGTTAGAGGTAGCAATATTCAAATGAGGGACTTCGGTATCTTGTCTGTTAGTCTCCATGTTTGCTGTTAATTTCCTCTTATCTTTTGAGAGATCGCCAAATTTGGGGGCAGAATCCAAAAGGCTGGCTGGGCCTGTAGACTGTACCTTAGCCTGTACTGTACAGAAAGATCTAAGAGAAGGGGTTATCTTAACTTGATCTGGTTGCTTCTTCTGATGCATTGAAGATGGTCCTATACTTACTGTATGAGGAAGCAGCAGGTTTAAGGTGGTCAATGCCTCCTATTTTCCTACACCTCTGTTTTGGTGCAATTTCCCCACAATTAAGGGCAGCGGTTGTGTAAGAATATCTACAATCCTGAATTTGTTATTCCTTAATGCATATCTATGTAGAGCCTCCACCCCCTTTTCACCAATTATGCCATCAAACTGAACGAACAAATCAACTGGCTCAAAAGATTCCCTCCATCTTAATTGGTCACCATTTACAGAGCTTTCCACAGGGGCCTACTCCTTTCCTCCTCTCTGTGATGTGTCTGTGGGTCTGAAGACAGCACCAGACTCCTAACTGGTGAGACGTCTAGCCTGTTTAGGGCTCATGGGTGAAAGTAAGCTTATAGGAATTGCTGATGGTGGTTTTCTGCTACTTTCAAGAAAAAAACACCTGCAGGCAGCCTTCTCTGTTGCAGGCTCTCTGTAGTCACAAGCATACTGACCGTGCCTAGAGTGCCCCGGATGGAAATTCTTGAAGCGACCTATCTTTCTAGACAAATGCCGGATGCCGCCTGTAGCAGCTGTCCCCCTGCCAGGAAATGAGTGGCGAGATAGCGCCAGACATCTCTACCTCCTGCTCTAGCCATGCCACTGGGGATGGAGAAAAACCACCCGATCAAGTGCAGTCAAGCGCGGACCCACAGGCAGTGGTGACAGAGTCAGGGGACAGAGCATACGGCAAGGCAGAGGTAGGGAAAGGCTTAGTTGTAAGCAGTAGAAGTTGCGAGGCTGGAGGAAAGCTGCCCAGCTCACGGCTGGATTAACCAGCCACCATGTTCCCCTCCTGTGTTGGAAAAGTGTTGATCCCCAGCTTGCCAGAGTAGTCATTAACTTGCTCTAGCAGGGTTATGCAGATGACTGAAATCTAATTCGGTAGCCTGTTCAAATGAATATGAAAAACTAGAAGTACAAGATGGAGTGCAGGTATGATGAAGCAATACATTTTTTGCATTTGTGATCTTTGTTTACCATAAAATTGGTCAGTTAACTTTGTCTTTAGGCATACCAAAGGTGAAAGTGTACTGTTCAGATTTCTCCCATACTGTACACCACAACAAAATAGACACACTTTCCAAAAAAGTACTACTGATAAAAGCAATGAATGCCCTGAAGGATCCAATCTGCTAGAGGCTACCTCTGTGCAGCTACCTAGCTGAGTGGAATGGTAGTCATTCTCCCTCACTCACATATGTGTGCACCTGTTCACATACAGTGTGTTTACTTTCTTACCCTAGCTGCCCAATAGCTGACCTTATTTTAAAATGCAGGCACTGGCGCTTACCACCACAATCCATTTTAACAGAGCTTTTAGTTTTAGGCTAAGCTAGTGAGAATCATTGTCCCCCATCATATGAAATGATTGGAAATTGTCATCAAGTTATCATGGACCTATTTTCACAGTACATACAATTCCATTTCGGAACCAACATGTGCTTGTAATTGAAGATTTGGCTTTTTGCAAATGTAGTGGAGAATAACTTTTGAATCTTTATAATGCTTCTCCAAGCTCTATCAATTTTTTCGTGAGATACTCAGTATGTGTTTGGAATGTAAGAGTATACTTCTCAAGAAACCTGAAAAGAAATGTCTATGTCTATACCAATGAATTGATAGAAACCTGTTACTGGGTGTTATTACACAATTTTGATGCAGCATGTCTGTGCACAACTGCTCTTTGCTCACATAATAATAACCTCTGCATGTATATTTGTATGGCTCTATAAAGGGAGTTTTAGGATTGAAGAAGTCTGTCACACATCTTCTCAAATCAAATATTACAATAAAAGGTGTGATGTTCTGCATAGGAAAAACATCTAAGGAGCTGCAAAAGTTGGCTGTTTTTGGTTCTAGGGGTAATTATTTTCAGCAGGTATATGCCCTATCCCACCAAGGTGGCATGTTTTATAATTGGATTGTGGTCCACATTAAGTGAGTGAGTGGGTGGGGGGGCGTGTAATAGTCAAAGGTCTCCTTACAGAGCTCTTTATTGGAGTTCTTTTCATCATTTGTGCAGAGGTCGCTAGTGCCAGTTGATCTAACCACTTAGAAAATGGTGTGTAGAATTGTTAGATTGAGTGATGTTCTGCAATCCTGCAAATTTCTAAGGAGTCCCTCTATCTAGCATAATCTTCAGACTACAGCTTTCATAGCTACAGTGAAATGGTTTCTAGGAAATATGGCATCCATTATTCTTCCCACCCGATTGAAAAAAAAAGATCTCTGTAAAGGTCAACAATGAATTTATAGTCTTACATATCAAGGGAAGGCATGGCTTGGCAGTTCGGGCTGGACTGTTCCCATGAGGCACAGAGTCAGACTGATTTGCATATGGCCATGTCTGAACTGGGGTGGCAGAGTGGGCTAAAGAACGGTGATGGATTCAACCCAGATCTGTTGACTGTGTGTGAGTGTTTGATTGGTTCAGATGCTCCGCCCATCACCAGCCCCTTTTATAAAGTTTTAAAAGCATGTCGTTAGTTAGGGGTCAGTGCCTCTCAAAGAAGTTACAACCACATACTCAAAAATAAAAAGGTGATATTGTTCTTTTTCATCTAGCCACATCTTTACAGGTTCACAAAATATGTGAAGGTGCCATATCTCCAATAGAGAAGAGACAACAGCTATTGTTTTCATCAGTATGTATTCGTCCACAGCAATACCTCAAAAGATTTTTTTTTTAAACGTATTCCTATTCATCTGCATTTAATCTTAAATGATGGTCAAAATATTTATGTGGAGCTTAACTTGTGTTTAGTATAAGATTCATCCACATGTACTTCCACTTCTTCTACCGGTTTTTGATTTTCGTAATAAAATATCAGCTTTTCTTGCCTCAAAAACAGACCTTTAAACTATGGATGAGTTAATAATTTATTCCAGATCTCAAAAAGCACAGATTTTGAACTGATGATGCAAAATGCACACCCTAAAGATTTCAAAACCATGAAATTCCAGTCAATGTCCATCTAAAATGAATTGTTTAGCATGCCTTCTGAATCAGATCTAAGATTTACACAGTATGAGACACAGTATGCCCTGTGACTTTCCTTTTGTTTGTGCAGATTGTAGGAACTTACTAACTTTTGAGTGATGTCCTCCAATGTTTGCCCTATCTTCTTTAGTGTCTGTAGGATTTGCTAACAAGGTTTAAAAAGCTCCCCTTTAACATGGTTCAATTGACTTATTCCTAATTGACACATCCATCTTGGCCATAGGCCCTTAGTCTATGGTGTAGAAAATGTACCCACGACTTGGAAGTTATATGCCACCTGTGGAATTCAGCATCTATTAGTGGAGAAGCGTGGCTCAGTGGTTAGAGGCGGCAGACCCGGAAGCTGAGATCAGCCGTGGACCAGGGTTCGATTCCCCGCCTTGGCGGGTCTCGGGCTCAAAAATTCCACGGACTCGACAATTCTCGCTCCGGTGCCTACTCGACTCACGGGGTCACACTCTGCGACTCTGGGCAATAGCTTGCTTAATCTCCACTACGGCCCCTCGCGGCGGGATGCCTGGCTTTCACCTTGTGAATACCCTGCCGGGGTATCTCACAGGGGAATACCAGGACGGGTTCCCTAAGCAAGCGCCTTGAGACCCCTGGGTGATTAGTGCGCTATATAAATCGAAATACATTTACATTTACATTAGTAGGGTGCAAGGTATTTAAAAGTGGGGTACATAGAAAAGTCATGTCTCCTTGTCCCTACTGTGAAAAGTCTATAAAACCTATTTCTACTATGGAAGGCCTGGTTGTCCGAAACAAAAAACAAAGTACTGATTTAAACATGAACACTGCTATCGCAGGTTTGAGATAAGCTAGAAGAATACTTAACTCACTATTTTTGATGGTTATTAAAAATTCTATTTAAATAGTGGGCAGATTTCTAATAGGTATTAATCAAAAGTAGCTTTCAGAAAGTTACCATAACCCCGTCTTATGGTCCTGGAGGCCAATTTGCATTAGTTCTCCAACAGGTGCCGAAGATTTAATAGGTGTGAAATTCTTGCAAAAAGCTACACAATAGTTCACTATGACCGGTTGACCTGAAAGGGTCAAATTTGACTCCTCTGATCTCAGCAGGACATTCAGGATTGGGTCTGCTGACCCTCCTGGTAATGCAACGGTGTATAATCCTGCCTGAAAAAATCTCTAAGGCACATTAAACATTTGCATCCTTAAAAGTGATCATAGAGGGCCAGAACACAATTCTTCTGTATCCCCTGACTGGTTGCTGAAAGACTCTGTTTTGTCTTAAAAGTCTTCTGTCTCCTTTTTTGTTGTAGGTCCAGGACTTGCATCAAACTGGATTTTAGTGGTGAATGTGGGAGGATACAAGTAATTTCAATAGTCCACACCCTTACACACACCCAGCTTTCGAAACCCAGGTTTAGTATGGCTGAAGACTTTGGCCATCTTGAAATTGCCCTAACACATTCCATTTTGGATCTGTAAGGTCTAGGTATATACAGAAAGTTCTTTATTATCTTAAATATGCAGTGGTACAGTATAATAAATACATACCCATTAAAAGATCTTTAAAGACAAATAACAACACTCTCTTTCTTTTGAAATGACCAGTTTCTCTAATTAATACTACAGATTCAGCCCCATAAAAAGGCTTTTGAATATAAAGAGACAAGGTTTTCATTAATAAGGTGACAATCTATGTGACTATAGACCTGTACTTAGGGCCTGTCAAGTATCTTCTCCTTACTATCCAGGCAGAATATAACTCCCCACTGCCATGTCGATCACCAGAGTATCCACTCTATAACAAAGTGAAAGGGCCTTAGTGCAAGATACAATCTAGAACAATTTGAACAATGATACAAGCCTTTTACAGCAAAGATGCTTCATTTTTGTGCAAAACAGTGTAAAGTGTATTAGTTTCTTCCGCTTTTCAAACTTACAATCACAGCAATTGGTCCCAGAACAGTTAGCAGATCCCCTTGTGTGTATTTTTAATCTTAGGAAAAAGCAAAGTAATGTGACTGGGTATAATGGCAGAAAACACCAAATTGGGTCTGTCCAGGGCTCAGATTTAAACCACAGAAGTGAGGATCCAGAAGGCAATTTTAATAGATACAATCCCTCTTAGAAAAGTGCCCCCGTAAATAAGTGCCCCGAACCCACCAACTCACACTTGATCTAGTGGGTGATGATCCAATGATGAAGCATGCCACAGGTGGTCCCAGTGGGTGTGGATTCTACAAAATGATCTAAGACATGCCAGGATCTCACTAAGCATCTCCTGTAGTAGACAGAGCATAGCTAATAAGGTTAACCCTCCAAGATTGTTTAGAGAGGAGCAAAATAGACATGTAGGCACTAGGCAGCAGCTTGCTTTCTTTTTAATGGAAGAGCACTATGATAACAGATTGCTACAAAGGGGTAATGCAGTTTTTTCCCAAAGTTGTGCTGAAGATCTTACACAGGATCATTGGCCAGACCATCGGGTGACGTAAATCCCCTAAGGTCAATATCCATCTTCTGTAGGCTTGACTCTATGGGGCAGATTTATGTTAACTGGCGCATCCCCAGGGATGCGCCAGTTAACATGCGCCACAGTGCGCCACAGCTCCGCCACCCATGGTGTGCCGCATTTATGATGCGGCGCACCATGGGGCAAAGACGGCACAGATGCGTGACGCATCTGTGCCGTAAAGGTGACGCATTGCTGGAGTTGCGACGCAGCTCCAGCAAGGCTCGGGGGTGCCCCATCTCCACAATGCTGCGTCAAGACCTACGCCTGCTTCAAGCAGGCGCAGGCTTTTGACGCAGCATTGGCCTGAAAGTGACTGAGTGAAATCTTATAGATTTCACTCAGCCACTTTTGCGAGGCGCACCTGCCCCGGAACGCCCACCCTGCGCCGGAACGCCCACAAGCGGCGCAGGGCTTTACAACGTGACGCATCTGCCTAGATGCGTCACGTTGTAAATCGTTCGTAGGGATGCGCCACGTTTACGCCGCCTTGCGTGACGCAACAGCGGCGTAAACGTGGCGCAAGTGCCTCATAAATCTGCCCCTATATGACTAATGAAGGTTGCCATATTCCTGCTCTCAAACAATGGAGGTGGCCATCTTTCATCCAAGCAGTGGCCTAAGGTGGCACTGATATCTTGTGTGCTCTACAAGCAGACATGCTTGAGACTAAATATTTACAAACTACGGACAACAAAACCAACCTAGCTACCAATCATGCCCAGTCACTCTGGCTACACCTATCTGACCTACAATGAAGGACAAACTCTTCCTCTTGCTTACAAGTCGCACATGTATTACCTTGGAGAAGCACATTTTGCTTCCATCCCAAAAATTATGATGGCTGTGCAAACAATTATCTTAAACGAGTGCCTTTTTTGACTCAGGGAAAACATATTATTATTGTTTCTCTCCTAACAGCACTAGAGGCAGCTACAAAGGCAAGCATAACCAATGCTTGTGCCCTACATCCAAAATGAGTACACTATGCCTCATCTTCACATGTAGTGGATGGAAAGTTTCAATATGAGCTTCTTCTTCTTCACATACAAGCTTTTCTCCGATATGAACAGAATCTTGATCCAACTCCAGCCACTTTACCCATTGATTCTCTCCAGAGCATCTTCTATACAAATGGTTCTGCCCATCCTGGGGTAGGAACAAAATACAAATACTCATCAGCCTGTGTAGAAGTTCAAGGTGTAGTGGAGGAAGGCTGGTGAATTCATCCCACAATGCACACATACTAATATCATAGGTGACACTTCTGCAAACAAGCAAAATTACATGCCCGGATACTTGAACCACTGAAGACTGACTCATCAATTCCCACACTTATTGTGTCTGGCTCACCCTTATATGGGTGACGTTACAGTGTTGAAGGGAAGTATTGACAGTCTAATTGATTCAAAGCTTCAAAGGGAAAACTATAAATAACAAACAGCTTTAAGGAAAGGTAGCTCCCATAACAAGACAAGCTTCCATTAGTCTTTGTGAGGCACACTTGGGCCATAAGCATTATGACCTTTATGCCAAAGTGAACTATGCAGCCGACTTAGCGGCAAAGTGTGTAATTCAGACTGTCAAAGTAATGGTGCTAACCAGACCACAAAGGCAGGTTGACACAAATATTTTAACAGTCAGAAATGCAACCAAATAAGCTGGGAAACATCATGCAGGTTTTCATCACCAAATACTACAACACCCTAATTTATATGCTTTTCCTGTAGTTACAATACCAGGAGTGGGGGACAGAATAATACCTAATAATCTGCCTAGATTAGATTGACTAAAGAAGCCCACAAGGGGTTGTCATTTGGATAGCAATGCTACAACTACGCGATTGGTGGCCTGGTTTTACTTTTTATAAACAAACTAAGGATTATGTTAGGCAGTGTGACATGTGTCAACATATTTAAACTTCCACTGTCAAAAGACCCTTGCCAACTCCCCTCTTCTGGGTGATTTATTTGGACCACATCGGTCCTCTCCATTCAGTTAAGTGATGCAACTACATATTGGTGGTAATTAACTCATGTTCTCGATTCCTATGGATTTGGCCACATATAAATGCAAGCGCTTCAGCAGTAGTAACAGATTTTAAGTGCCTAGTGTCAATGGCGGGAGTTAATTCATTTCATTCAGATAACAGTCCTGTGTTTGCCTCTAAGTCTTACAGGGATTCAATGTCTGGAGTTTGCAATTTAGCAAGCTGTTTAAAGCTGAATATAATGCCATTGTAGAGAGGGCCAATAGCATGACTAAAGAAGCTTTGACTACTAAGGTGCTAAGTTCAGGCCTTAGTTGATACATAACCTGTACGGATTTCAGAGAGCATTAAATGACTTGCCTAGACAAGTATTGGGAGGTTCTCTACAGAGTTCCGATATATGGGCCTGACTTAGATAAGTCTGGAGATGATGAGCAGATATTAAATACCTTTAAGGACATATTATCAGCAGTGGAGAGATGTCCTGGCAATAAAACACCAGGACACGATGGGGTCCTGATCGATCATTTTAAGAGCAATGTTGACCTCTGGGCCCTAGTTCTTGTTAACGCAGTGCGATTCATGTAGCACTCCCCAAATCTTGGTCCAGCGCAATTATTGTGCAGATTTTTAAGAATTGTGAAAGAAGTGACCTCAGGCATTATCGCTCAATATCTCTCATTGAATACTTGGTCAGGGTGTTGGGCAGAATATCAATCAATCATATCAAACAATCAATCAGTATTTGTTAAGCGCAACTACTCACCCGCTAGGGTCTCAAGGCGCTAGTATAACTAGACCAACAGGAGAACTGGACCACTGAGGAGGGTATCTTCACTGCTGTTCAATATGGTTTTAGACCTGGGGGGGCAATAGACCAGTGTCTAAATCATCATCTACTTATAAGTAATTATGTGTCTATCAAAGGGAGTTGTCTTTACTTGGTGTTTATGTACCTCAGCACAGCTTTTGATAATGTTGTTGGAAGCAAGTTATGGGGGAGGTCTAAGAAGAAAGATGCCGGCCGAGTGAGTCGGCCATAGGTGGCTCCCAAGGTGATAGTATTTTCCTTAAAAATCGGGAGATGAAGGGCTAGAATGACGAGTCCCCAAGTAGCAAGCAAATGTGCTGAACCCAGTTGGGCCTTACCTGGACTGCAGTGCTGGGTCGTGATGTTGGTGGATCTAGCCTTGCAGCTGATTGCCGGCTGCAGAGGCTTTGAACAGGAGCTTATCCTCACCTCAAATCGGAGCAGAGTGGATGGATCCCGGATCGGCCCCTCAATCATCATGGGGCCAAAGACAGGTTCGAGAGGCAGAGGCACTACACTTCATGCTGATCCCCAGGAATCCAGGAAGAGAAGCACAGTAGAGTCAGAGGCGACACCCGCCACAGTACAGATAGGATGCAGGCAAAAGACCCGGGCGGAGAATCTCCCTGATGGGAAGGGGAGGGGAGTGGGCGTTTCACCCCATCCACTTCAGACTACCATTACAGTGATCGAGGTGGGCAGGCGAGCAGGGAGCAGCTCCTAAGCACAGGGAGTGGAACAGCAGAGTGAGCGGACAGAGACTCTGGACCAAGAAAGTGATCAGTGTACTATACAGGCCGGTAAGTCACTGAAGGTTTAAGGGAGCTGGGGGGTCTTTGGAGGACAAGACATTCAGTGTGCACAGTGCAAGTTTGCTGGAATCTGGGTCCCAGTAGAAATTCATAGCAAACACAGCGCGAAGGTGGAGAAGGGGAGAAGACCGAGCCCAGGAATCAGTGCTGGCAACACCTAATGAAGAGGTCCCGGATAAGCCAAATAACAGTGGCAAAAGGTTAGATACAGGGACATCCGGCACCACCAAGCCATGCCCGGTGGAAACAAGCCAACGGGCTCACCAACTAGAAAAAAATTACTTAACCAAGAAAGGGAAGAACTTGGGGGCAAAAAAAGGTCCCAATAAGGGATTGAATGACCTACCTGGGGTAGCTGAGCGGAATCCTCCTACTCAGGAGCTAAGGGGAAAGCAAAAACCTGGGGGAATCTCCAGGAGCTGCAGGGTCTCACGTGCTTGTAGTGAAAGGGAAATGGATTCGGAGGCTAATTACTTTTTCTCACTGTCAGATGCCACCTGCTCAGAAGCAGGGTCAGACACATTGTCCAACTCAGAATCAAGTGAGGCGGATAGTGGACCTGGCACTAGCAGCAAGGATTCTATTGTGACAACAAAGAAGAGGCATACCAGAGTGGGCAGAATTGACAACCAGAGGCATAGGGTTCTGAAGTGGGATTATTCCCTTGGAGACCAATTGGTCGGAGACATCAACAAGACCCCCAATATCCCCAACATTGGAATCCATTCTGCAGTGTATAGTAGCTCATCGGGAAAAAGCCCGTCTGGAATTTAGACGCTCACAGACTGCTGCTTACAAACTTCAAGGGGCAGTAATGAAAGTCGCAAAATCTCTATTAGCGACCGGATGACGTATCTAGAGTCAAGACCAACCCTTTTTGGAGATGGACATAGCAGGCTTGAAGGGTCAAGTAGAAGCCCATGAAGCACAATTAATGGACATCGAGTGGCAGCTAGAAGAGAATGAAAATCGTCAGAGATGAAGCTATTTGCGATTTTTGGGTATTCTAGAAGGAAAGGAGGGGTCAGATTCACAAATGTACATGGTTCAGCTACTGCAGAACTCCTTCCCAGGACTGGAAGGCTGGAAATGGTGTAAGGAGATTCAAAGGGCACATAGAGTTCCATTTGCTCTCCGACAGCCAGTTCGTCCAGATGCCAAGCCACTGGCTTTTGTGGTCTACTTTGGAAACTGTATGTAACCACAAGGGTCCAGAGATGTCTGGACCAAGGGAACCAGAGGCACGGGGTATCAGGAGCAAGCAGCCTCCAACACTAATACTGTAACACACTGAAGCTGCTCCCAGTGTTGAAAAAGTTATGTGCAATTATTTCAGATTTGTGAGTGCTGGCATCTCACAAAATGTGAAAGACTGGTCTCACACACCACCTGGTGTCATGCTTCATCATTGACCAGTCCTCGCCCTCTAAAAACTCGGTTTGATAGAGGGCGAGCATGCACCTGACGACAGGGATGCACTTCTAAACTAAGTGGGGGCCCAAAAGGAAAACAGAAAAGTGAGTTAAAAAGCCATTACAGATGTCTCATTAATTTTTAATATTACTGGCATCTGTATGGTACTTTAAAATAATGGACGGTGTGCTGAGGATGTAATGATCCTCCCACTGAGGTCAGAGGGTCAACATGTTTCTTGCTAATGGCCGAGTTGGGTCCCTGGTATTCCTCAGGACCTATGTATAAGGGCTCCACTCTCACCGAGCTACGGTATGAGGATATCCACTGGGTGGGGTGTAAAGACATTCTCCACTCAAATGTTGACTTTGGTGTCTAATGTCCTGTCATAGGAGCAGGATGCCCCATAGGAGGGTGAGGGATGGGACCACTTTGGTCCAGAGCTAGATGTATGTTGATCTGCTCTTCGCCGTTCCACCTGACTGCATCCTCTTCCTCTCCTCGATGCTGAGACAAAATGTGTTTGAAAAGGCAAGGCCCGAAGCAGAGCGCTCTGTGGATGGGTTTTCATTTTTTTCTAGACCGGATTTCTTCCACATCACAGTGGAACATCGCAGGCGTATGCACCAAATGATCAAACCCTTTCAGGAGAACGGTGCACAGGCCTTTATTTTAAATCCAGCCTGACCGAAAGTGATCTGGAATGATCAGACCAGGTTCTTCACGTCAGAGATTAAAGCAAAGTGGTACAAAAGGGGGTGGTGATGGACGGAGCATCTGAACCAATCAAACACTCACACCCAGTTAACAGATCTGGGTTTAATCCATCACCGTTCTTTAGCCCACTCTGCCACATCTGGGTTTAATCCATCACCGTTCTTTAGCCCACTCTGCCACCCCAGTTCAGACATGGCCATATGCAAATCAGTCTGACCCTGTGCCTCATGGGATCAGTCCAGCCCGAACTGCCAAGCCATGCCTTCCCTGGACCGGAAACAAGCTTCCGAGGACCAGTTTCTGGTATTTCAGCCGTCTTCAGCCCAGCTTGCTTGAATCCAGTGGCCAAGTGAGCAAGGGACTCACGTCTAAGCATACCCTGCCAACTTATGGCGAACAAAGTGGTACAAAAGGGGGTGGTGATGGATAGTGCATCTGATCTAATCAAACACTCACACCCAGTCAACAGATCTGGGTTTAATCCATCACCGTTCTTTAGCCCACTCTGCCACCCCAGTTCAGACATGGCCATATGCAAATCAGTCTGACCCTGTGCCTCATGGGAACAGTCCAGCCCGAACTGCCAGGCCATGCCTTCCCTGGACCGGAAACAAGCTTGCGAGGACCGGTTTCTGGCATTTCAGCTGTCTTCAGCCCCGCTTGCTTGAATCCAGTGGCAAAGTGAGCAAGGGACTCACGTCTGAGCATACCCAGCCAACTTATGGCGAACAAAGTGGTTTAAAGGGGGTGGTGATGGACGGAGCATCTGAACCAATCAAACACTCACACCCAGTCAACAGATCTGGGTTTAATCCATCACCGTTCTTTAGCCCACTCTGCCACCCCAGTTCAGACATGGCCATATGCAAATCAGTCTGACCCTGTGCCTCATGGGAACAGTCCAGCCCGAACTGCCAAGCCATGCCTTCCCTGGACCGGAAACAAGCTTCCCAAGGACCGGTTTCTGCCATTTCAGCCGTCTTCAGCCTGGCTTGCTTGAATCCAGTGGCAAAGTGAGCAAGGGACTCACGTCTGAGCATATGGTGATGGACGGAGCATCTGAACCAATCAAACACTCACACCCAGTCAACAGATCTGGGTTTAACCCATCACCGTTCTTTAGCCCACTCTGCCACCCCAGTTCAGACATGGCCATATGCAAATCAGTCTGACCCTGTGCCTCATGGGAACAGACCAGCCCGAACTGCCAAGCCATGCCTTCCCTGGACCTGAAACAAGCTCAGCAGTTTTTAAATGCAGGGGGAGATGACTTTGCAACTTTGAAATATGACTTAGAGATTTATTTGATTAGTTAGTATAAGTCTTGACTAAACTGGGTTTCTATTGCTCAGCGTGAAGTCGTTTGTCCGCCTCTTTCATTTTTTTCAAGGTCCCTAGCATGTTTAGGTGAGTAACAGAAGATAAAAGTGTGAAAAGACATTGAAGTCACTTGGGGGTATCATAAAGTCACATATATGTATTACAGATGTCACTAATTGGGAGGGCACCACCTTCTATCAACTATATACCGCGATAGGTCTGTTGCTTCACATACCAGGGTGGGGGGGTGAGGGTAGAGGGGACAGGGGGGTGAGGGAGGGAGGACAGGGATGGAAAGGGGGGAACAACTCTGAAAAGCAGATTACTGGTGCAACTTAAAGAGGGCAGGAGTTAGCATGATTAAATGGTACGATAACCAAATCGGGTACCAATAAAGCTTTAGGGATGGGTAGGCTGACTATTTGATATGTAAATATCGGGGGTTTGAATGATAGGAGTAAGAGAGGTAGGGTAGTTAGATATTACGATCACGGGGCACTGATATCATATGCCAACAAAAAACTCATATCCCTTGGCAAAAGAGAGAGCTCAATATTATTCCGGGGTATACTCAGGTAATCTGCTAATCACAGTCTACCACAACTAGATGTGTTTCAAATCATCTTTCTAATCGGATGCTACCCATTATGCGTACATTATTTGATAAATGGGTAGGTGGGCAATCGCCTCAATACTAAGTGGATTAACACTATGTACGATTTATGGGTCAAATTTAGATGATCCAGGCATGTTGGAAGAGCTAGAACTTGAACTGACTGCCCCCCTCATTATCTGTGGTGACTTTAATATCCACCTGGATGCAAATGGTCCCTCTAGGGAGTTATACAGTAGGAGGAAGCCACAGATCTTTAAGGCATTAGAAGCTCTGGTAGACAGTCATGGGCTAGTTGATATGTGGCTTCTTAAATAACCAGGCGACCCAGGCTATACATATTTCTCTTGTCCACATAGAAAATACATCAGGCTTGATTATTTCCATGCCTCCGCCTCTCTTATAGAGGGGGCCAACATCAGGGAACTGCCTAAGGTTCTGTCTGATCATAATCCTCTGATGATGGAAATCATGGTATAGGGTCATGATCGACCACTTAAAAAATGGACCTTCGATAGGAAACTTTTATTCACCGAAGGATTCATGGAAGACATCAGGGGGTGGACCCAGCAGTTCTTTGATATATATAGGTTTAGCACCTCCAGAAAAATTGTTTGGGATGTGTTTAAACAGGGCTAGGAGGTAGATAGTCAGCTTTGTTGGGTATCATAGGAAGAGACAGGGAGAAGAAATACATCAACTAACTTAGGAGCTATTCAAGTACGAGGAAGAACATATTGCAGCTATTGCTCAAAAGCAGGTGGAGAGACAAACCCAGCTAGAACTTGCAGTCATAAGAACCAAGGCTAAAATTAATGGGTTTTGTAGTAAAACAGTGGCGGAAACATTCCAAACCCATGTCAGAGAATATGGAGAGAATACAGGAAAGCACTTGGCACTCTGCCTAAAACAAAGGGCAGCGGCAAATAATATTTAGAGTTTAAAAGGGAAGGATGGGAAAAAGGTTAATAAACTCCAAGATATACTAAAACTATTTGTAAATTTCTATGGAGATCTGTATAGGACTAGGGACAAAAGGCAAAAGACAGCATATACGGGTATTGATGCAATTTCCCCTATTATTCAGGAGCAAGAGGAAGACATTTCAATTAATACGGTTATCGAGGCACTTCAGATGATGGCCTCTGGTAAGGCGGCGGGTCCTGATGGGATTCTGATGAAGCCTACAAGGCTCTAGAGACAGAGCTAGTCCCGTTTCTATTAGACTTGTTTTTGGTGTGCAGCAGAAGGGGATCCTGCCTTAATCTTGGCAGGAGACTTATATAGTTATCTTCTTGAAGAAGGAAAAGGCGGCAAAGGATCCAGCTTCATACAGACCCATCTCTCTGATAAACACAGATGAAAAATTATATTCTAAGATCATTGCGCTCAGATTAGCCAGGATTATCGCCTCCCTGCTGAGCCCATGGCAACATGGTTTCATCCCAGGAGAGGGACTATGGATCATGTCTGATGGGTAATAACTTTATTTGATATAGCAGAAGCTTCAGGAGAACAGATGTCCCTAATTCTTCTTGACGCACAAAAAGCCTTGGACCAGGTCGTATGGGCATACATGTGGAGTAATTTAGGAACTAACAGATTTGGACCAGGTATATTAACTGCCTTAAGAGAAATATATGTACAATCTCAGGAAAGAATACAATTGATGGCTAGGGTGTCTGAAAGGATCCTGATCGTTCGTGGTACAAGACCCTGTTCTCCAATCCTTTTTGCACTTCATAAAGATCCACCAATTAGATCAATGTCACATGATCAGACAAGAAAACTAATAGTGGTCAGGGGATTTAACACCAAAGTGCTAGCTTATGCTGACTATATAGCGGTTGTTACCCCTGACCCATAGGGAGCAATAGAAAGGATCGAAGCCCTGGCCCTGGACATTGCTCTCAGTACAGCTCCCCTGCATTACAAGCTCAGCACCAAAGAATCTACTAACTCAGTGCACCATCAATCATCTGAAAGAAGAGTGAACAGTTTTATGTCAACAATGAGGTAAACTATCACTATTAAGTGGAATTCTTGCAGAATCCAATCGACAAAATACATTACTCCAATTACTGTGCCACCCCAGACCACGCATCATCGCAGGATATGTACACGCTAAGCACCAAAGGTACTAGTAACTCAGTGCACCAAAAATGATTATCACGTGGCCTTACTAAGGCAGCATTCACAATACAAAAAACATTATTATCAGTACAGCCTGCCCAGGCGGCCCATCATCGCAGGCTCCACAGAACCTTGTTTTTTTTTTTTAGTCCTCATTAGCCATATGGTCGATCCAAATGTGCTCCTAGCCGCAAAACACGAGACCCGATCCCCCCTGTAGCACCGAGAGGCCCAGTACTAAACTCCGGTACCCAGAGAGTCAGGCCCGATGTCTCCAGCAAAGCTTGGACGGACACTCTCCCTTCCGGCCGGTGCGGCCAGTTGTCCAGTGACTGTACGGCCTGGGGAGCCTCCCTTTGGACAAGGAGATTTTAGGCCTAATCATCGGACCCGGGGAAAAAAAAAAACCCGGCTTGACTAACTGTCCCTTCTCCAATTCATCAAAAGGTCCCAAAATTTCAAAGATCGGGGGCTACATGTTCTGGATAGGTCGACCTTCGATGCTGCATATAGTGAAGACAGCCACTCTACGTGCATTGGAGGATTTGTGTTAACCCAGTTTTTGCAGATTTCTCTTCTTGCTAGTAGGATGGCATAGAATAAGAACTCTCTCTCTAATCCCTTGATGTTGTTATTTAGGCCGAAGATGATTAAAGACCATGTGAGCGGGATAGATGATCTGAGGATAGATTCAAGTGTTGTCCTGACTTCTTGCCAAAAGGTGGCAATGTTCGGGCACTCACAAAACATATGAAGATCTGAGGCTGCTGGAAAGGAGCATTTGCTACAACACTTCCCGGGTTGGAATTTCGAAAGCCGTTTGGGAGAGTAATACGCTCGGTGAAGCGTGAAAAAGTGGTTACGCCTCAACCATGCTGGCTTGATAATTTTATAGAGGAGGGTAAAAGATTCCTCCCATATGTCCTCCATATGTAGTTCTCCCTCTGCACCCCAGAGTTTTTCCGGGAAGTTGAGGTCATGCTCTCCATCCTCTATGATGTGCCAGTAGAAGAGTGTGACTTCCGTTCTTCCCACAGGTCTCTCCACTAGGGTGTTTTCTAGAGGACTATATTCTCCCATCATTGCTTTCTTCTTTATTTGAGTCCGAAGCCAGCTGACCAATTGTAAATATACAATCCAGGAAAGTGGTGATGTTACCCTAAGCTTGAAAGTATCCCATTCCATAATTGATCCTTCTACCAGCAGTTCCCCCCACTGTGTTATACCTGCATCTAGTAGGACTCTTTTAACTGCGTTGGCTTCTTGTGATGATAGCCCAGGTAAGTCCCAAATCGGGGCATGTTTAGATAAATATCCTATCCCAGCCTTGGATTTAATTTGAGACCATTCTTTTATAGTGCCCAGTAGTGACTTTAGCCTAATTTTTTTAAAGCACTTCTGGTGGCCAAACTTGAAAAGAAAACCGTTCACTGGAAGGTCCGAACCCAATAACATTGCTTTATACATAAACCCATTTGCATTTCCCCAGGGGATCTTAAGTAGCATCCTGGAATGGGTCAAATGAAAAGCCCAGGTGTAGTATTCCAGGTCTGGCAATGCGAGCCCCCCTTTTTCTCTTCTCCTTCTCAGTTTTTTCCAGGCCAGTCTGCTGGATTTATATCCCCAAATAAATGAGTTAATGTTTTGCTGACATTTTGCAAGCTGTTTGGTGTCAAAAATTAGCGGGATGGAGTTGAGAATGAATGTAAATTTCGGGCGAATACTCATTTTTATCAAGCTGGTTCTCCCGTAGATGGTAAGCGGGAGAAAGGACCAAGCTTTCATCAAGGATTGGGATTCGCGGGAAATCCGGGCTAAGTTGTTTTGAGCCAGATGTTCTAAATCTTTAGTTATTGTAACTCCCAAATACCTCATTTTTACCGGGAGTTGAAGATTATGAATGTTCCAAACCATAATTTCCGTTTTCCCTGCATTTATTTCATATCCCGAGAATTTTCCAAACTCCTCCGCTTTCTTTATAATTATAGGGAATGCCAATGCGGGATCGGTTGTATAAATGAGTATATCATCGGCATAGAGTCCGACCTTCTTATCCCAGCCCGAAAAAGTGAAGTGTGGAATATTAGTATCCTCCCTGATAGACTGTGCAAACGGTTCTACGTATAAATTAAAAAGAAGGGGGGATAGAGGACAACCCTGCCTTGTTCCTCGGCTAATTTTAAAAGGAGTTGTTCGTGAACCATTTATTAGTAGGGATGCTCTGGGATTATTATATATTAAGCCTATAGCCCTACAAAATTTGGGACCAAGATGGAATTTTTTCATTATTATATTTAAATATGCCCAATTTACCCTATCGAACGCTTTTGTGGCGTCAAGAGTCATGATAGCCAGGGGTAGGCCGAATGTTGAGGCGATATCCGTGGCTCCCACCAGATCGTAAGTTAGGTCGGCCAATTGCCGGCCTCTAATGAACCCCTTTTGGTCAGGGTGGATAATTGATCCAATTTCGCTTCCCAATCTTGCTGCCAAAATTGACGTGAAAATTTTATAATCGTTATTGAGAAGCGAGATTGGGCGATATGATCCACATTCGGCTGGGTCCTTGCCTGTTTTTAATATTAAGGCTATATTCGCTTCCCCCCAAGAGCTTGGTGGTGGCTCCCCTCTAATCAGTATGTCGTTGAAAAGATTTGTAAGGACTGGAATGAGAGTGGGATTGAGTACCCTATATAATTCTCCTGGGAGACCGTCCGGTCCCGCTGCCTTGCCCTGTGTTAGTTGTTTGATATTATTCACAACTTCTAGTTCCGGTATTTCTTTATCTATATTTTCAATTTGGGCGCTATTCAATTCAGGAAGAGTTATATTGTCCAGCCATTCATTCCTTTCGTCTGAATTAGCATTGAGTTCCTCTGTATAGATATTCCGGAAGAACTCACTAAAAGCTTCACCGATGTCCGTATCTGTTAACCTACTAGTGGCTTCCCCAACGACCCTCACTTCTTTAATGAAGTTTCTGGACTGGTCGGCTTTTATTTTCCAGGCCAACAATTTTCCAGCAGATTCGCCATATTCAAAATGCGCAAGTTTACTTGCCTGCCATCTTTTATTTAGCCTTTCTTGCAATAATGTATCTAACTTAGCTTTTAATTCTGTTTTCTCCTCTTGATTATCTGAGGGGACCTGATCTGATGACTCCAAGCGGGTCAGTTCTTGCTCTATATGTAAAATTACCTCCCCATATTTCTTTCTCCTGTAAGAGGCCCTACCCGTAATGCAGCCCCTTATAAAAGCTTTCCAGGCCTCCCATACCATAACAAAAGAGGCAGAGCCTAAATTTTGCTCTAAGAAGGAGGCAGTTTCATGTATCAGATAATCTTTCTCCTCTTCCTCCAGTAAAATTGTTCGGTCAAAGGACCAAGATGGATGAGTGGATTTCTGCTCTAGTTTTACCGAAAAAACAATAGCAGAATGATCTGAGAGATGCAGTGGCAGGTATGTTATGTTTTTAACCTGATCTTTGAGAGAGATGCTGAATAGGGCATAATCAATTCGTGATTTGTGTCTATATTTGTAATTGTGAAAAGAGACTCGCGTGGTTTTACCAGCTCTTTGTCTCCATAGGTCGTTTAAGCCAAGATTCGACATACATCTAAGAAGTGTATCCCTCATGTTACTGTGTGCTACGGCCCTGGAAGTGGGAGATTTGTCTAATTTTGGATCTAGGACAAGATTGAAATCGCCCACCCATATTATGGGGTCAGGACGGGTAATCAGATGATTCTGCAGAATATTCAGATAAGAAGGATCGTCCTGATTAGGTCCATAATAGCTAGTAATGGTAAAACCCTTCGAGTGTAGTTGGGCATTGACTATCAGCCATCTGCCACTCGCATCTGTTTTCCAGTCCATGATCTGGGCCCTTGCTGCTTTTTTAAAAATGATGGCAGTACCACGGATACTAGCGTTATGGTCCGTGCTTACAAATTTATCAACCCATTTAAATTTTTTAAGTATATCTGTGATCTCTTGTTTGTTTAGATGTGTTTCCTGAATCGCAATGATCAGCGCGGGTGAGTCTCGTAAATACTGTAAGATTCTATTCCTCCTCGCCCTTACTCACAGCCCATGTACGTTCCAGGATAAGAATTTAATATCTGACATTAATTTTTAGGCTCTTTAACATAGTTTTCCAACCCTCAGCTCTGATACCTTTTTTGCAAGACTGCCTGTCGTTGGGTATATCTGTTTCTGTTTTGACCAAACAGCAGCTTTGAAACAACATTGGATCCATTTTCTTCGTGATGATAGAATTCGGTTTATAAGGACTTTTATTTTTTGCCTTCCCTTTCCCACCCCTGGAAACCCCCCCCCCCAACTTACTCTGGCATGATGTATTGCCAGCTTGTCGTCTCTGACGTGTTCCCGTTCCATGCCCTAATATCACTCTTATCCGTCATTACGCTTTATATATAAGCAGTGGCGATTAGTGATTAGTGGAATTGTGCTTTTGATCTCTTATCTGGTAGTTATATTATTACTTATTGTTGCTGATGGTGATCCTCGAGTTGCCAAGGTGAGTTTGGGCGGGAATATAGGAATTATAAATAGGCCCCTTTGCAGCCTAATGTAACTCAGTGAGTTTACAGGGGATTAAGGTCTATAGTGAAATTCCCGTGTTAATAACCGTTTATTTATATATCACCCAATACTATTTTGAATTCTTACGTTTTAGTGAAAAATGTGTTTGTTATTTTATCTTTTCCTCTTTAATTATTATTATTTTTTTTTCCCCTCATCTATTCTTTATTTCACCTTTTTAAAAAATTTTTTTATATTACTTCCTCACCCAAACGTTCGTGATTTCTCCCCCCCTTTTTTTTCCCTTTTCTAACTCCCTTTTTTTTTTGTTTTTTAAAGGAAAAACTTTTACAGATTCCTCCATTTTTTTTTTTTTACTAGGTTTTTTTTTTACACGCGGTCTGGGGGATTTGCATGCTCACTAATAGTGACTAGTAGCTCATCAGCTTCGAGAGGAGATTTAACATTATACATTTTATTATTGTGCATTTTCCTTAGGAAGGCAGGGAATCTCATTTGCACGGTAGCTCCTAGACTTCTGAACTTCTCCATCCGTTGACCTAATTCCCATTGCCTGTCTAGTGTGGTTTTAGACAGGTCGGACCTCACTTCAAAAGAGAAGTCTAAGGTCGCTCCCGCGCCGCACGGCTCCCGCGCCGCACGGCCGCCGCACGGTAACCAGCTGCTGTGTGAGCTTCTCCCTCCACTGTGCCTTGCTGCCCAACTGCCGCCTCGTGACCACGTCCCCTCCCCAGAGCGGCGTGGTCCGTGATCGGCGCTCCGCTCCCTGTGCCCCTGGTGTATTTTCTGTATTTTCTGTATTTTCTGTATTAACTAAGTAGAATTGTTATTGCCATAATTGTTGTATTTTCCGCTGTATTTGTTAACATTGTAGTTTCTCCCGCTGTTTTTCCTGTTCTCTCCTGCCTGTTGCCGCCCTCCGTCGTCCCTCCCCGCTCCCCGCTTCCCGCCACCACCGCTGACCCCGCCCCTTTTTTTCCTTCTGTTCCCTCCCCGCTCCCGCCTCCCAGCTGCTCCGCCCACCCGCGCACTTGGCCATATATGGCGACCGTGCGACGCAGGTGAGTGTGTCCTAGTCCTAGGACGCTCCCGCGCCGCACGGCCACCAGCTGCTGCGTGTGCTTCCCCCTCCGCTGTGCCTTGCTGCCCGACTGCCACCTCGTGACCACGCCCCCTCCCCAGAGCGGCGTGGTCCGTGATCGGCGCTCCGCTCCCTGTGCCCCTGGTGTATTTTCTGTATTTTCTGTATTTTCTGTATTAACTAAGTAGAATTGTTATTGCCATAATTGTTGTATTTTCCGCTGTATTTGTTAACATTGTAGTTTCTCCCGCTGTTTTTCCTGTTCTCTCCTGCCTGTTGCCGCCCTCCGTCGTCCCTCCCCGCTCCCCGCTTCCCGCCACCACCGCTGACCCCGCCCCTTTTTTTCCTTCTGTTCCCTCCCCGCTCCCGCCTCCCAGCTGCTCCGCCCACCCGCGCACTTGGCCATATATGGCGACCGTGCGACGCAGGTGAGTGTGTCCTAGTCCTAGGACGCTCCCGCGCCGCACGGCCACCAGCTGCTGCGTGTGCTTCCCCCTCCGCTGTGCCTTGCTGCCCGACTGCCACCTCGTGACCACGCCCCCTCCCCAGACAGCGTGGTCCGTGATCGGCGCTCCGCTCCCTGTGCCCCTGGTGTATTTTCTGTATTTTCTGTATTTTCTGTATTAACTAAGTAGAATTGTTATTGCCATAATTGTTGTATTTTCCGCTGTATTTGTTAACATTGTAGTTTCTCCCGCTGTTTTTCCTGTTCTCTCCTGCCTGTTGCCGCCCTCCGTCGTCCCTCCCCGCTCCCCGCTTCCCGCCACCACCGCTGACCCCGCCCCTTTTTTTCCTTCTGTTCCCTCCCCGCTCCCGCCTCCCAGCTGCTCCGCCCACCCGCGCACTTGGCCATATATGGCGACCGTGCGACGCAGGTGAGTGTGTCCTAGTCCTAGGACGCTCCCGCGCCGCACGGCCACCAGCTGCTGCGTGTGCTTCCCCCTCCGCTGTGCCTTGCTGCCCGACTGCCGCCTCGTGACCACGCCCCCTCCCCAGAGCGGCGTGGTCCGTGATCGGCGCTCCGCTCCCTGTGCCCCTGGTGTATTTTCTGTATTTTCTGTATTTTCTGTATTAACTAAGTAGAATTGTTATTGCCATAATTGTTGTATTTTCCGCTGTATTTGTTAACATTTTAGTTTCTCCCGCTGTTTTTCCTGTTCTCTCCTGCCTGTTGCCGCCCTCCTTCGTCCCTCCCCGCTCCCCGCTTCCCGCCACCACCGCTGACCCCGCCCCTTTTTTTCCTTCTGTTCCCTCCCCGCTCCCGCCTCCCAGCTGCTCCGCCCACCCGCGCACTTCTCCATATATGGCGACCGTGCGAACGCGCAGCGTTGACGCGCAGCGGGCGCGCCGATTGTGCGCCGAAGGCGCGCCAAAGGTAAGCCCGTCTGCGCCCGTCCGCGCCTGGACCGCGCCCAGTGCCAGGACCCCTGGCCCCCACCGACGGAAGCCAACCCGACGAACCTACAACACCGCCGAACTCATCGCACTCAACACCGGCGCCATCCCGAGATGTCACCGCGCCTCCCCGAGGCACACCCACGGACCCTTCAGCTGCCACGCCTGCAAGTTCACCTGCAGCCGCACTTACCCTGCACCAGCACTCGCCAAGCCGAACACCAGCAGCAACCACCTCAAGTGTATCCTGCTCAACACCCGCTCCATCCACAGACACGCCGTAGAACTCTGGAACCTCCTCGACACCACCGCCCCTGACGTCGCCTTCCTCACAGAGACCTGGATGAACGCCTCCTCAGCGCCCGACATCGCCATCGCCATCCCAGAGGGCTACAAGATCACACGGAGGGACCGCACCGCCAACCAGACGGGAGGAGGCATCGCCATCATCCACAGAGACACCATCCGCATCACGACCAACACCGACGACACCCTAACCACCGCCGAACACCTGCACTTCCAGATCCACACCGACCCGAAGACCACCCTCAGAGGCACCCTGATCTACCGACCCCCGGGTCCACGCACACGATTCAGCGAGGACATCGCCGACTTCATCAGCCCGCATGCCCTCCCCTCCGCCGACTACATCCTCCTGGGGGACCTCAACTTCCACCTGGAGAACAACAGCGACCGCAACACCATCACCCTGCTCGACAACCTCGGACTCAAGCAACTGGTAACCACCCCCACCCACCTCGCCGGACACACACTCGACGCCGTCTTCTCATCCAGCAAAGACGTCACCTTCAGCCACGCAACAGGACTCCACTGGACGGACCACAGCTGCGTCCACTTCACCTTCAAAAGAACGACGACCCACCACCACCAGCAACAGGTTGCCCGTAGAAGCTGGAACAAGATCACAGCCGACCAGCTCACCGCTTCCCTGAGCCAGCACCCTCCCGCCAGCTCAGCGAACCCCAGCCAGGCCGCCGACAACCTCACAAAGTGGATCAACAACTGCGCGGACGAACTCGCCCCTCTGAGAACCCCGCCCAGCAGACCCGGCAGCAGAAAAACCCCATGGTTCACCGACGAACTCAAGAGCTCCAAGAAGAACTGCCGAGCCCTCGAGAAAGTATGGAGAAGGGAACCAACTACGGACAACATGACCACCCTCAAGCTCGCCACCCGGAAACACCACCAACTGATCCGCACCACCAAGAAAAATACATACAAGGACCGGCTGGACAACAACGCACACAACTGCAAGGAACTCTTCAACATCGTGAAAGAGCTCTCCAACCCCAACGCCGGAAACAAGGACATCACCCCGTCGCAAGACCTCTGCAACTCCCTCGCGTCCTACTTCCACAACAAGATCGCGGACATACACAACAGCTTCAGCAACCAACCAACGCACGCCACAACCGCAACAACGCCACCCACCACCACCCTCCGCACCTGGACTCCGATCAGCACCGAAGACACCATCCGCACAATGAACTCCGTCCACTCCGGATCTCCGACTGATCCCTGCCCTCACCACATCTTCAACAAGGCCGACGCTGTCATCGCACCCCACCTGCGGGACATTATCAACACCTCCTTCGACACCGCCACCTTCCCGGAGAGCTGGAAGCACGCAGAGCTCAGCGCTCTTCTCAAGAAACCTACAGCGGACCCCACCGAACTCAAGAATTACCGTCCCATCTCGCTCCTCCCGTTCCCGGCCAAAGTCATCGAGAAGACCGTCAACAAACAGCTGGCCGCCTTCCTCGAGACGAATGGATCCCTCGACCCCTCACAGTCTGGCTTCCGAGCGAACCACAGCACCGAGACCGCCCTCATCGCTGCCACCGATGACATCCGAACCCTGATGGACAACGGAGAAACAGCGGCCCTCATCCTCTTGGACCTCTCCGCGGCTTTCGACACTGTCTGCCACCGCACCCTAGTACAGCGCCTCGGCAACATCGGAATCCAGGAGAAGGCACTGGAATGGATCACCTCCTTCCTCAACGGAAGAACACAGAGAGTCCGCCTACCACCGTACAAGTCAGAGGCCACCGAAGTCATCTGCGGCGTCCCTCAAGGATCCTCGCTGAGCCCCACCCTCTTCAACGTCTACATGAGCCCCCTCGCGGCCATCGCACGCCAACACAACCTCAACATAATCTCCTACGCCGACGACACCCAGCTGATCCTCTCCCTGACCAACGACCCCACCGCCGCCAGAGCCAACCTGCACGAAGGGATGAGAGATGTAGCCGAATGGATGACGACCAGCCGCCTGAAACTAAACTCAGACAAGACGGAGGTCCTCATCCTGGGCTCCTCGCCCTCCGCCTGGGACGACTCCTGGTGGCCCCCCGCCCTGGGCACCGCACCCAAACCGAAGGACCACGCACGCAACCTGGGCTTCATCCTGGACTCCTCCCTCTCCATGACCAGACAAGTCAACGCCGTCTCCTCGTCATGCTTCAACATCCTACGCATGCTACGGAAGATCTTCTGGTGGATCCCCACCGAGACCAGGAAGACTGTTACCCAGGCCCTCGTCACCAGCCGACTGGACTACGGCAACGCCCTCTACGCCGGAACCACCGCCAAGCTCCAGAAGAGACTCCAGCGGATCCAGAACGCCTCAGCCAGACTCATCCTCGACATCCCACGAAACAGCCACATCTCCGGACATCTGAGAGACCTGCACTGGCTCCCCGTCAACAAAAGAATCACCTTCCGTCTCCTCACCCACGCGCACAAAGCCCTACACGACCAAGGCCCGAGCTACCTCAACAACCGGATCAACTTCTACACTCCCAAGCGCCACCTCAGATCAACCAGCCACGCCCTCGCCGCCGTCCCCCGCATCCGAAGAGCGACAACAGGAGGAAGGTCCTTCTCCTACCTGGCCGCCAAGACCTGGAACTCACTCCCGACCGACCTGCGCCTGACCCAAGACCACCTCTCCTTCAGGAAGAAGCTCAAGACCTGGCTGTTCGAGCAGTAACGGCAACCCCCCCCACCTAGCGCCTTGAGACCCTATGGGTGAGTAGTGCGCTCTATAAATGACTTGATTGATTGATTGATTAAGGCTTTCAAGGTCTTGGCTTTCAGGGCTAGGTTCAGAATCTTTTCTTTCAGTGAGTATGTTAGAAAATTCACCAGGATCTTCCTTGGTTTATCTCTGCCTGATTTGAGATGGAATGGGTCCCGGTGTACCCTCTGGATATCTGTTTCTATCTCAGACAAGGGTTCATCCAGATTGAGAGAGTCTTTTAGTATGGTTGCTACAAAGTTCTTTAAGTTTCCTCCTTCTTTCCCCTCTGGAATTTTTAGAAGTCTCAAGTTATTCCTTCTAATAAAATTTTCGAGAGACTCTACCCTCTCTTTGACTGTATTGCTTTCCCGTCGTAGTGTCTGAATCTTCGCCTCAGCACGCTCCAATTTTGCCTTAAGCTCACCAACAGAATCCTCTAAGCCTCCAGTTCTTAATGAGAGACCATCTACCTTGGACTCTAAGTTTTCGCACATTGTGCGGATCTCTGATTGAGTTTGTCTCGATTCCTCGAAGCATTTTTTCGACTCAAACCCATTTCTGATATCTTCCCTCATGCTAAGAAGTATAGCTTGAAGGGTATCGTCGCTATCATTTTCTTCGCAACACCCACTGCATTGACCCAGCTCTTTTGTCTCACTTCCTACCGCTGAGGTAGAGACTTGCTGGCCCAGTGGGGGTGTTGCATTAGCAACTCGCTCTACTGGATCCCCCATCTTTACACCGCTAGCTGACTCTTCTGTCCTTGTTACTTCCTCTTCGGTTCCCCCCAAGTTGCTGAGTATAGTTGTAAAAGTAGTTGGAAGTTCAATAGCGTTAACTAATGGAGATGCAATTTGTGTGCTAGCAGGTTTTTGGGGGTCTTGATTTATATTTAGGACCTGGGGCAGGACCTTGAAATAGGACGTCAGTGAAGGTGTGATTCGGGAGATTTTGCTAGCTTTTGTTCTACAATCCTCTTTACTCCGACTCGCCTTATGTGGTAACTCCTTCGGCCCAGTATAACGTAGCTGATATCCCTTACCCCTTCTCGGCCCCCTTGAGACTGGGGGTTGTAATATATCGGTTGCTACCTCAAGCTGAGATTCTGGCTCTGACTCCGTGAGGGACTGTTCCTCTGGGCTTCTTTCGGTTGCTTGTGCTTGGCCTGTGTCCCTGGGACCTGCAGGGGCAACTAAGTCTTTATCTTTGTTGCTACCTTTCCCTTTCCCCTTAGCCTTCCGCTTCCCCAGGGTTCTGGCGGTGTTTATGTATGAAGACTCACTAGGTGCCTGGCTGGGAACTTGAAATTGTGCCTTAAATCTGAAGACTCTGGGTATAAGGGCTAGGTTCTGCGAAGGGTAACAGTCTTGTATATCTGTAGGGCCCCGAGTGTCAATAGGCTGAGTCTCACCCCTCAAAGCACTCAACACTTTTCCCCCCTGATGGCCCCCCATACCACACCAAATGCTTGTTGTCACTCTATTTGCAGAAACGCTGTACACTGCTGCCCTTCTGCTTCTTCGGAGCTCCACGGCTGCGTCTCCCCAGCGGTAGGGTGCAGGGAGGAGAACCTGCCCCCAGCACCTCGGCAGCTCTGTCCGCCTTTATTTTTAATAAAGCACTTTTGTTTCCAGCAGCTCAGGCTGCCTCACGCCACCGGACTCGGGTCTTGTTCTAGCACAAAGCTCCGAGGCTCCCAGGCTCCCGTCTGCCCCCTCTTCACTATCGGTACTGCACAGCGCTAAACACCGCACAGCACATCATGACCCGAGCCTGCTCCGATCCGTCTTCGATCCGTCTCACCTTCCGCCAGGTAGGATCCCGATGTTTAAGTACATCAGCGGCTCTGTCCAGTGTTATATTCCCCCTCTGTAGCTTTAGGATTTCAAAACCGCCGCTGATTTGAGCCGCGCTGCTTCCCGGAGCAGCTCAGCCGAGCACAACGCTCCCGGAGCCCCCGAAGCCCCGCCTGCCCGCTCGCACTCACTCTTTCCCACTTGCCCGGACCCGATCCGATCTGTCTTCGTCTCGCCTCCCACCGGGTAGGATCTCGATGTTTTCACCGATGTTTTGGCAGCGTCCTAGCTTGCCATTTCACCACTCGCCCGTCTTTAGCGACCGGTATGGTTAGAACATCTTCTGGGGCACGTTAGCAGGAACCTCCGTCAAGGACGAGCGCGCCGCTCTAGCAAGCGGCCGCCATGTTTCCCTCCGTGAGTTAAAGTTCTCCACAGAACCTTGTTGTTTACGATACCACAAACTCAGTGGAAACCAAAATAAGTATAACACCTACCAAACCTACAAAAAATCCCTTTATTATGCTTCCTTCATAAACTTCTTTTATATCACTTATAGATTTAGTTGGATAATAAAATGTACGCTACATACATGTTCTATCTTTCATTTCAATTATGATTGGAGATAATGCAGTCCACCCTAAGATCTACTCTGCGGACAGCAGGGTTTACAACTTGAATTCAGCTTTGGATCTACACTACAGACAGTAGAGAATATAGCCTTGATTTATTTAAGACACAGACAAAAAATAATCCTGTGACACCGCTAGTATGCGCAAGCCCCTTTAATCCCTACATCCTGTGAACTATGTTTACAAAAAATGTAGAACACTGCGCCAAAATGTACCTCCACCACCGGCAATACCAAGTACCTCTGGGGTATCACCTTCAACATCACCACCAGACATACGTCCCCATTTTGAGAAAGTTAGAATGCACCGCGTGAAATGCAATTGTTTAATTTGTTATGGGGAACAATCAGTAGATCTAGTTTGCAGAGCAATTGAAAACCATTGATGGTAGGTATTTTTTTAACCTCAAAGTTCTTGCAGACCAGTATGCAACACTCAATATATTGAATACAGACCGCTAGAACAACGCATCATCGCAGGGTGACCACACGCTGAACACCACAGGTACCACTCACTCATTGCACCATAAATAATCGCCACGTGGCCTTATTAAGACAAAATTCAGTCGCCAAAAGACATTTTTACCAGTGCTTTCTGCTTGAACCACGTATCATCACAGGCTCTAGACAAACGGCCCCTAACTCAGAGTACCACAACTCACAAACTAGAATATTCTGCGTATTATTTCACATACAATGCTCCTACCTTTGTACAGCAGAATTTATAAACCGTTTATGATTGAATATCTGTGTATGATATCATGATTACTATTCTACTTCTTACCAACAGAAATGTATCACAATGGAGTCAAGCACAAGTGCCCGTACCCACTTCAACCATCTATCTGTGTCAGTGTACTTATTTTGTTTGTAAAATGGTGCTCCTGCACCCTACCACATTATATTGTGCTGTAAACAGTGTATGCAACCATCTTACCTCTGACATTAAGTGTGGCCTATTCCTCCTTTTTTTAACCATATTTATATTGCGCAAAATCAACCCAAAACTATATCAGCAATTTACATGAGCACCGTATTTACAGTACATTTTCAGGCATGCGTAGATTACGTCATTACTCTACAATAACAGGATGTGGACGCAACTCCTAGCCTTGAACACTGTTTTCCAGCACCAAGTTCGACAGTGTACCTGAATAACCACATACGTATATATATTAGCTGCCCTTCATGTGCCAAAAACTACAACTTAAACCTTTCACAGCCCTGTATTACTAAAGCTACAACACTCCACTGAATGTACAACAAACATTCATAATCGCAGAAATGAGTCGTGTCCACCATCTTTTATGTGTGCAACTATGGATGAATATAGAGTCAGTGATACCCCGTACATTCCATGTTGGCCATGTTGTTAAAATTTACATATTTAATGATACATTTACTTTTAAGACCCGGGTGTCGTCAGCACTACAAAACGGACCCCCGAATCACTTGATTTCTCATATAGCTAACGACAGAACCACGGCCATAGCTCCGAAGTCATGGTTCAGAGCCTCGAGCAGCACTGGCACACATTAGTCCAGCCCACTCTATTTACGCTTCCAGGAAAAAACTAAAACGCCACATTGCCCAGATTTCCATTGTACTGATTCCTTAGTTCCAGGTCTAGTTGTCAGAACAGTACACACACCCCCCCTCAATCCTGGTATACACCCACACCACACCCATCACTTCCTCTCTCCTTTGATAAAGAAATGACACACAAATGTTAACTTTCTATCTTACAGGATGTGTTTCACAAATTGGCGTCCCCCCACCCCCAAACACCTCCAAAGCTCTATGTTCGTGCATTCTGCGATGATGCGTGGCAATTGTAACAACGTCTGAGAAGGCTGGTTCGACACGTGGTGCACCCTCTTTGAATCACGCCCATAGCACAAGGTGAGTAAAGAAGCTTTTTTCTGAAGCAATGACAAGTCATCTGTCGGCAGAGAGAGTGGGTAGTGTGCAGTAGCTTAACTGAGAATAGTGAGAATAGATAGGTTACAACAGTCTGAGGGGCAGATTTACAAGCCCCTTGGCAACTTTTGTGTCACTTTTAACATGGGAAAAGTGGCGCAAGGAGTTTGTAAAACTGCCTCACAGTTCGGAAAAAAAAGCACTCACCTCCGGACTCTGCGAGTCAATGAGGTGCAACAGTCTAGGTATGCAGTATTGAGAACTCACCGCTATGCAGTGGGAGTGCATGGGATATACTACTTTAGAAGAAAAACAGTGCACAGACACCACCTTACAGTGGAAGTTGATTAAATACATTATCCTGAATGTACAAAGAAATAAACCAAAAAGATACTTGTACAGTGTATGTACTATGATATTACTAACTCTATATACTATCTTTCAGATCACTAAACTGGAGTGTGCACTATGAACCACCACGTGCTTGGACCACAACGGTGGCAAAAGGTGAGCTACAAAGATTTTCTTCAGTATTAACTGCTCCATCTATAACTTTCTCTCTCACAGTTTTAATGTTGTTTTTCTCTCTTTCCTCTGTCACTCTCTCTCACATCGTTTCTCTTTCTCTTTTAAAGTTATGGAATCTGCTGTCCAGTCTTCCGTCTTCAACCAAAGCTGAGTTCAAGTTGCGAACTCTGTTGGTCACAGTGTTTACACAAGGTAAGCAGAGCGGCCTAGATATATAATGCCTCTTGCGCCACTTTTGCGTCACTTTTAACATGGAAAAAGTAACGCAAAAGTAGCGCAAGGGGCTTGTAACTAAGCCCCAAAAAATATTGTCCAGCATAATAACTTGATCTCTCACCTAATTCTACCTCATCTCTGAATCATTTTAAAAACCTGTTGGTCCATACTGTAAATCTGACCATAGGCACTTCCGTACAGACACCTCTTTAACGTGGGCCTATAAGAGAGGTGGAATGTATCAGGCACAATGCAGACGTGCAAATCAAAAAATATTGCCAAGTATTACCTTAACTTCTAATGTTTGACCACTTTTAGTCATATCGATAAAATTTTGAACACTTATTTTCATTTTTGTTTTGCAGATTACCTATCCTACTTCTATTGGAGTCCATATCACATTTTGTTTATTATATTGTTTTGTTAAAGTTATGTTTCTAATTATTTATCATATTGTTATCTATACCTTACGTTTCCAGTTATTTATTGTTGTTTCAATAAAAGTTAATAAAAAAAATTATATACGTCTTCTTTTTCTGACAACATTTCAGTATTATTTAGTGTGATAATGATACACTTAGAAAACATTAAAAAATATAAATGATATTTATAAGTAGAAGTATAATACTGAGGCTATCTCTTTACCAGCTCTTTACCAGAGTGTATAGTTACAACTAACGATTTCTATGAAAAACATTCAAAACTCCAGCACAGTAACTGTTTCGATTAGCAACATATTGTGGTGAACTTCTTACCTCTGTGCTCACTTAAGTGTTCCATGAACTGCTACTATGGTAACAGGTAGTAATCAGTTTGGGGGTAGGATTGAAAGGTTCTGGCTGTACAGAAACCGTTAAATTTACCCAGGATCCTCTACATGACAGAAAGGAAAGCAAAGTAAGACATAACACTGTGTACCAGATTTACAACCCCTTTGCGCCACTTTCGCGTCACTTTTTTCATCTTAAAATGAATGCAATAGTAACGCAATGAAATTGTAAATCTGCCCCTATGCACATTACGAGCAAAAGAAGTACACAACTCTTTTAATTATTTATCGATCACAATTAGACAGTTTTGCTTCACGATTCACAATGCACTTCAGTAAATAGTTTGTGCCTATTTAAATGGGAGATGTGATTGTCAACATTTAAAAACTTAGGGGCATATTTACAAAGACGGTGTTAAAATTGTCGCCGCTTTAACGGTAGTAAAGTACGACAAAAACACTGAAAATGGACTTCAAAATCCTTTGTTATCTTACCTGAAGATTTTCTCAACATTGCTGTTTGCTATGCAAGAGTGAGAGCCACCCCCGGGGCTATGAAATAAATGGTTAGGGGGTGCCCCCCCAGCAAAATTAGTAGTGGGGGGCCTCAACAACCCCCCCAAGCCCCAGAAACCACCACGCCCCGGCGCTTTGTGTATTGTGGGAAGGGGGCTGCGTGGCCCCCCGCCTGGGGTCCTCAAGGGCCCTGGAGACCTTTACCCCCCAGGGACAGCTCCTGCAGTGTCCCGGGGTGCCTACCTCCAGGACACTGCTGTTTGCTATGAGAGGGCAGGCGTCTTGCAGCTCCCGCCCTCCCATAATAAACTTGGTTTGGATTTTGAAACAGAGAGCAGTGAAATCTGTTCTCTCTTTCAAAATCCAAACCAGATTGCTTTCAGCATGCAAGTTAGCTGCTCCCCGTGTGGAAAAGCAATGCCGGCTCCCGAAGGACACGGGGAGCCAGCGGGACCGTGGGGGTATTGCGGCTTCCCCCACAGTCCCCAAATTTTTTTATAAGACCCAGGGGATGGGGTCCCCGGGGATATTCGAAATTACTGATAGGGGCTATTTTTTTTACGGTAAAATTAAAAGTCGCTCTGGATGCACGACTCATAATCTGTAGGGTACCCAACTCAACCACCTTTGGTGCACAACTTCTACGTGTTTAGAAGTCGGCTTTACTTTTTCACATTGGGAGCTACTAACATGCAGCTCCCCATGTGGAAAACCAATCTGGTTAAGATTTTGAAAGAAAGAACAGATTTCCCTGCTCTCTCTTTCAAAATCCAAACCAACTTTGTGATGAGAGGGCAGGAGACTCGGTTCCCGCCCTCCCATAGCAAACAGCAGTATCCCGGGGATGGGCACCCTGGGACACTGCAGGAACCGGCCCAGTGGTTGGCGGTCCACAGGGCCCTCGAGTGCTCCAGGAGGGGGGCCACGCAGCCCCCCTCCCATAATACATAAAGCCTTGGGTGGTGGTCCCCAGGGTTTTGGGGACCTTGGAGCCCCCAACCATATTTTTTGTGTAGCCTCAATGGTGACAGGACCCACGAGTGCTCCAGGAGGGTGGCCAGGCAGCCCCCTCCCACAATACATAAGCCCCAGGGGGTTGTGGTACCCGCGGCTTTGGGGACTTTGGAGCCCCCCCAACCATTTTTTTGTAGCCCCATTAAAATTTAATAATTTGGCCCCAGTGATTTGGCCCTCAGGTGCTAATTACGTTGTTTTATTTATTTTATTTTTTACAGCAGAGTCTGCGCACGCTACGCCATGCCGTTTTTCAAAAAATAAAAATAAAAATTTAGTGCACCCTGGGGGTCCTTCTGGGACACCCTAAGCAGGTCTAGAGGGTCAAAGTATTACTACCCTGCCCCCTTTCTAAGTTTTTCACACTTGTTCCACTGACTTTTCAGCCTCGCTTCTACCGAGGCACAAAATGGCTGCCAACAGTTCCTGGTTTTGAATGTTGACAACCACTTGACAGCCAATTAGCATTCAGCGCGTGATCGGAAGGGTGCGCTTATCATACACTCACGGTGCGCTCAGAGTCTGCGGATCCACCGCGCCCATAGATAGATATTTCCCATAGGACCTTTAGCCACAGCTACAGACTGAACTGTTGAACGGAATTACGCCAAATTTGGCAGGGATGTAGTCCTTGTTTCAGACCTGTGCCTTTTTCTTAAATGGTGTCAATCTGTTCAGTAGTTCCTGAGAAAATTACAGTTAAAAGCAGATTTATATCTATTGGCACGGTGGATCCGTGGACTCTGAGCGCACGGTGAGTGTATGATAAGCGCACCCTTCCGACTCCCCAGGGAGGACTCCTGCAGTGTCGTGGGGTGCCCACCCCCGGGGCACTGCTGTTTGCTATGGCCGGGTGGAGCAGAGGCTCCTGTCCTGTCTTGCCAATGTTTGTTTGGATTTTCTGTTTCAATATGCAAACCAGATTAGTTTTCCACACGGGGAGCTGCATGTTTGCAGCTCCCCATGTGGAACAGCAAAGCCGGCTCCAGAAGGACGCGGGAGTCAGCTGGGACCGTTTGGAACATTGAGGCTGCTCCCATGGTCCCCACCGTTGCATATAGGCCCCTGGAGATGGGGTCCCAGGGGAGAATAGAAATTAGTGATTGCTGGTATTTTTATTTTTTACGGGGAAATTAGGAGTTGCACATCCACAGCGCGGCATTCAGCGTGGCCCCATGATGTGCACACGCTGGGTGCGAGACTCTCAGCGCGGTCCCTTGGTGTGAAAGCGTTGGGTGGGCGACTCCAAGGAAAAAAAGTAATATTTTTCAGATATATATCAGCCTTATGTGTTTAGATCTCTGGTGGCTCTAAAAAGATCCCTTTTGTTTATTGAAAGGTTTTGGTACCTACAAGTAAGTACCGATGCAGAGTCTAAAGTTGATGACCATCGCTCCTATAGATGCCATCCACTTTGGAACGCAGATTGTTGTGGTAAATGGACCCCATCCTATAATCTCGAAGAAAAACAGAAACCGATTTCTTGACATAGTTCCTAGCTTTCTCACTCTTTGGACACAATTGATTGGGCCAGTTTCATTTCTGCCTTTGGCATATATTAGAAAGGAAAAAGGCAATTTGGGGAACAGTGACATCAATTCTCCAAAAGTGTCCTTCATAAGCATTTCCAGTCCTACCCTAGTCAAAATGCCTAGGTCATTGCCACCACAGTGCACAATTGTGAGGTCAGGGTGTTGGAGATGCAAAAAGGATTTAATCAATGGCATCAATTAGTACCACTTTAACCCTCTCTCTCCTATCCATTTAATGCCTACATTTGGCAAAGCAAGGTCTTTGTCAATGCCTCTATTTTATGCATACCTTTGGCTCCAGAAAATATAGCTGTGTCCCACAATCCACACTCTAAGCATCTTGTAGGGAGGTCTGGATGTACTCAGAAGGTGTCTGAATGTCAAATGGCACTTTGAAAAGTACGTTTTTCTAGAATGGTGGATATGAAGCAGTTTTGAGGAAAGAAAATAAATGATTGGCTGTTTGAGAATATTGTACACTGAAAAGTAGGGTGCATGTTTCTGTTTTTTAAAAGCATGTTTCTTATTGGTTAACAAAAACTGTTTGAAAGGAACATTATATACAATAAGCTGATATTTTGAAAAGTCAAGCAGACTTGCTGTTTGGATTAGCAACATTGTGTGCTGAACTTGTGACCTGTGTGCTCAGTTGAGTGTTCTATGAACTGTTACTATGGTAACAGGCAGTAAGCAGATTTGGGCTAGGGTTCAAACGTATGTCAATTTGAAAGTGTTGAAATGTGTAACCAATAGAAATGTGTGTTAGCTTTTGAATTAATGTGGGAAGCAATGTGATTTGATATTTACATATATATGTGTGCAGAATGAGAGGGACAGTTTGCCATTTGTTGATTTTGCTAAGAGCAGTGCACAACAGACATTCTGTATAAGAAAAACTGGTGTGTGATTCAGATACTTCTTAATCTGTTAATCAATTTGAAAGGTGAGTTATTAAGTTGGGAGGGGTTGTATGTGTTGCCTTTGTTTTTAATAAGAGTGATGTGTTTCTCCTGCTAAAGTGCAGGGAATAGTCTTGTTTGTCTAGAATCACATTGGGGCATATTAACAAGGGCAATTTCCCCGCATTTTTGGCTATGAAAGCGAAACATGCGGCGAAAATTACATCGCCCTATTTACTCTGCGGCGCTAAGATGCATTAATGCATGTTAGCAGCCACTTTGCTAACGCCTTGCCTCACATCTTCTATGAGATACAATGTAGGAGTTTCCAGAGGCAATGTAGTAGTTCCTATGACAATAGAACATGGAAGAGGCCGATACCACAACAGCGTTGTATTTACAAGGCGGCTTTGGACTTGAGGAGCGATAGCAAAACTCACGCTAACCGCGGTTTATGCCGGATCTTAACATCTGTTCTGAAATTGACTTAAGGATGCTTAATATGTGAGATGGATTGACATGTTAAGTCCACATTCTCTTATTAACAAGGTTTTCACTTGCGAACATGAATTATTGCTGTATTTTCCATGCTAATGGTTCTTGTCGCCGATATAGCTGGATTTGCTTATCGGTTTTGCAAAACGCGTTGGTGATACCATGCTGGCTCGGCGATGAAATCCAGGGATAGCTGGCGATAGGATAAATAACGCTAGGCGCGCTTTGCAGGCATTAACGCAAATTCTTTTTAATATGCCCCTTCATATGTTTGCTGACAAATAACTGCTTTAAAATCTGTTATGTTGTGAAGTTTTAGTAGCATTAGATGGCAGTTATTGCATATTGCACAATTAGTGAGGCTTTCAGAGTAAAGTGCAGTATTGAAATATGTGGAATGTGTGCAGTTATATTAACTCTTCTAGACTAGTAAATGTGTTTTAGTAAAGTCCAAGGAATCATGTTGCTTGTCTAAAATCACATTGTGAGTCTGTGTGCATTTGGGAACTATTGTCAGAGAAGCATTTGGGTATTTATGCCCACATGCATCAAAGTCATTTGCATTCGCACACGGTGCGAATCGCAATTTTCGGCCGTTTACGAAAGCAGTTGACTAATTTGGAATGCATAATGCATTTCGCAATTTTAGGAATCGCAACCATGTTATAAAGAGGTGGAACCATAAGATCCATGAACGGGGAAGACGGTTCTGTGAGCCATGTTTCTGGTAGGATTGCTAAGTCCGAGGCATGTTTTGCTGCAGACCGACAGTTGAGCAGTAGGCATAGGGGTGGTTTCCCTGCGCAACTAGTGTTCATTTCCCGAATGTTGGTGGTTAGCTGGACTTGTTGTAGGTTGTTATGGTTGGATTTTCTATTCCTAGGCCAAGATATTCTATTGGCATCGATCGGGGCTGACTTAATTTCTTCCCCTCTGCTGCTAGCTTCCGGCTCATATGATCGTATTATGGTTAAGATTTCTTCATCTGATAGGTATTTAAGATTTCTGTCTGGTCGGTTATGCCTATTTGACAGTGGCATGGTTGCCTCTCTACTGCGTTCTTGAGAGCTGTGCATTAGTTTTTGAACGTATTCGACTTTGGCGTGGGTGCTTACCGTGATTTCCATTATTTTTTCCAACAATTGTAATGCATTTAAAATGTCCTGTACCATATAATCAACTTTTGTTTGAAGAGCTTCGATTTCTTTCTGATATCATGAAGATATTTTGGGAATATGTGTGTGACTATTTTGAGTTTTGCTTTTGTCCTGGGGCTTATGAACTTTGGTTTCTTAATTTTTCTGATTTTTGTCATTGGTTCAGGAGTTAGTGTCTTCTGTTTGTGGAGTGGGGTGTGCTCCCTGAGATCCGCGCTCTTGATCCTACGTTACGAGGATAAGAGCTTCGTAAGGTCCTTGATGTACTTTGTGTGGAAGTTGATTGGGGTATACTAGGGGTGTTAGCTTTCACATCTTTTATTTCTTGAAGGCGGTTCCCGTTGACTGTCCTTCGTGTAGGAGAGTTCTCATCTCGAGATAGATGCGTAGATTCTTCTCGCTGAGGAGTCATCAGATCCCGGGATAGAGGGGTTGATTCTTCTCACTGAGAAAGTAGCGTTGATTCTTCTCACTGCGGTGGCGTCACATCCTTAGATAGCGATTGTGAGGATATTGTTTGAGGTCTACTAGTGGTGTTAGATTTCACATCTTTTATTTCTTGAAAGTAGTTCCTGTTGATTGTGTTACGAGTACGAGAGTTCTCATCTTGAGATAGATGCGTTGATTCTTCTCGCTGAGGAGTCATCAGATCCTGGGATAGAGGTATTGATTATTCTCGCTGAGAAAGATGCCTTGCTTCTTCACACAGAGGTGGCATCATATCCCTAGATAGAGGCATTGATTCTTTTCTCTGAGGTGGCATCGGGCGGTATTGGCATATGGTGTAGAATTTTCACCCGTCTCGGTATCACTTCCGTCTAATGAGCCTCCTCTTAATGTTTCCCCGTTGACTGTACTACTTTTAGGAGAATTCCAATCTCAAGATGGATGCGTTGAATCTTCTTGTTGATGTGGCTTCACATCCCGAGATAGAGGCATTGATTCTTCTCGCTGAGGTGGCGTCGGGGGGGTATTGGCCACCGAGCAGCACACCACCTCCCTCCGCCAGAACCCTCCCACCAGCACAATGGACCCCAATGAAGCAGCCGGCAACCTCAAACAGTGGCTCACCAACTGCGCAAATGACCTCGCACCACTGAAGAACCCTCCCAGCAGACCCGGCTGCAAGAAAGCCTCCTGGTTTACTGACGAACTCAAGAACTCCAAGAAGAACTGGCGCACCCTCGAGAAAGCCTGGCGTTACGACCAGACCACAGACAACATGACTGCCCTCAAGCACTCCACCCGCAAACACCACCAGCTGATCCGCACCACCAAGAAGACAGCATTCACAGAATGACTGGACAGCAACGCCCACAACAGCAAGGAACTCTTCAGCATCGTCAAAGAGTTGTCCAGCCCCAGTGCCGGAAACAACGACATCACCCCTTACAAGACCTCTGCGACTCACTCGCATGTTCTTCCACCACAAGATCGCAGATATACACAACAGCTTTGGCGCACCTACCACGCACCCAACCACCAAACCAACGCCCCCCACCACCACCCTCTGCACCTGGACCCCAGTCAGCACCGAAGACACCACCCGTACGATGAACACCATCCACTCCGGATCACCAACCGACCCCTGCCCCCACCACGTCTTCAACAAGGCCGACTCCATCATCGCACCCCAACTCCGGGAAATCATCAACATCTCCTTCAACACCGCCACCTTCCCAGAGAGCTGGAAACACGCCGAGCTTAGCGCCCTCCTCAAGAAACCAACTGCAGACCCCACCGACCTCAAGAACTACTGCCCCATCTCGCTCCTCCCTTTAACTGCCAAAGTCATCGAGAAGACCGTCAACAGACAGCTTGCCGCCTTCCTCGAGACGAACGGATCCCTCGACCCTTCGCAGTCCGGCTTCCGAGCCAACCACAGCACCGAGACCGCCCTCATCGCAGCCACCGACGACATCAGATCCCTGCTCGACAATGGGGAAACAGCGGCCCTTATCCTCCTGGACCTCTCTGCAGCATTCGACACTGTCTGCCACCGCACCCTAGTGCAGCGCCTCAGCAACATCGGAGTCCAAGAGAAGGCACTGGAGTGGATCATCTCGTCCTCGCCGGAAGAACCCAGAGAGTCCGCCTCCCCCGTTCAGATCCGAGGCCACCGAAGTCATCTGCGGCGTACCACAAGGATCATCACTCAGCCCAACCCTCTTCAACGTCTACATGAGCCCTCTCGCAGCCATCGCACGCAAACACAACCTCAACATCATCTCCTACGCCAACGACAACCAGCTGATCCTCTCCCTCACCAACGACCCCGCCACAGCCAGAACCAGCCTGCACGAAGGGATGACAGACATCGCCGATTGGATGAAGAACAGCCGCCTGAAACTGAACTCAGACTAGACGGAAGTCCTCATCCTGGGATCATCACCCTCCGCCTGGGACGACTCCTGGTGGCCCCCTGCCCTGGGCACCACTCCCAAAACAACGGACCACGCACGCGACCTGGGCTTCATCCTGGACTCCTCCCTCTCGATGACCAGACAAGTCAACGCTGTCTCATCATCATGCTTCAACACCCTGCGCATGCTCCGTAAGTTTTTCCGATGGATCCCCACCGAAAGCAGGAAGACGGTCACCCGGGCACTCGTCACCAGCGGAAACACCATCTACGCCGGAACCACAGCCAAACTCCAGCGCATCCAGAATGCCTCCACACGACTCGTCCTGGACGTCCCCCGACACAGCCACATCTCCGGCCACCTGAGAGACCTGCACTGTCGCCTCGTCAGCAAGAGGATCACGTTGAGGCTTCTCACCCACGCACACAAGGCCCTCCACGGCCTGGGCCCCAAGTACCTCAACAACCGCCTGACCTTCTACGCGCCCACCCGCCAGCTACGATCGACCAGCCTCGCCCTCGCCGCCGTACCACACATCAGCAAAGCCACCGCCGGGGGAAGATCCTTCTGCTACCTGGAAGCCAAGACATGGAACTCCCTCCCCATCCACCTTCGACTGACCCAAGATCACCTTTCCTTCAGGAAGCTCCTCAAGACATGGCTCTTCGAGCAGTAGCAGACCCCTCCCCTCCAGTGCCTTGAGACCCTACCTGATGAGTAGCGCGCTATACAAATGTCCATGATTGATTGATTGATATGGTGTGGAATTTTCACCTGTCTCAGTATCATTTCCGTCTAATGAGCCTCCTGTTCATGTTGTTCCAAAAGTTATTCCAAATGAAAAAAGTGAAGGGAAGTCCCATGAGTGTCCCAGAAGAAAGCTTGGAAGCTCAGTGTTTTCCACAGTTATTCCCAAAAGGAAAAGGATGAACGACCAGTGCAGATTCATGCATCTGAATATCGGACAAGACTGTATGAAGAAGATCCAACATTTTGACAATGTATCCCACATATATTTCATCTTTTGTTTGAAAGTGACTTGTTTGGACTTTCATATGCAATCAATCACATATTGAAAACAAACAGGAGAACATCTGCAAAATGTTTCTGCAAAGGACTTTATGGATAAAGTGTACCACAGAGAAGATCATTTAGAATCTCAGCTGATTAATCTGATGGCATGTCAGCCTGGCACTTATGAGTATTGGTATCGATATCATGGAGAACTTAAATGTATGCTAACTCCTAAATAGTTCCTTACCCTAAGCTGCGCTGAATATGCTTGGGATGATTTACTTGAATTTCTTCGAGAGGCAATTTCGAATAAAAAAAATATTGAATACAAGACACCTGGAGAATTGTGCTCTTTGGATCCAGTTAGCATATGCAGGTATTTCGGATGTACGTCGTTACAACGCATGCTTTTACAACGCATGCCTTTACGACGCAACATTTACAACGCAAGTCGTTACAACGACTTGCGTTGAGGGGCGCTGGATAGTGAATAGTTTAATTTACTATTCCATCTCCAGTCCCCCTGGATAGTAGAGAAGGTGTTGGATAGTAAATAAAACTATTCCCTATCCTAGAGCGCCCCCCAGCGCAAGTCGTTGTAATGACTTGCGTTGTAATGGTTGTGTCGTAAAGGTACTGCGTTGTTAAAGTTGCGTTGTAAACGCTGTTCCCCGGTATTACAATCATAGATTTGAAGCTATGATGTCTTTCATCTGCAATAAAAAATATCCTCCTCTTGGAGAAGTTGTGGATTTCTTTTGGAGAAAGGAGTATCAAGCAAGAGGTGCTCCTCATATACATATGTTGATATGGATCAAGGATGCCCCCAAATTTGGAACAGATTCGGATGATACTGTTTTGTCTTTTATTGAAGAATATGCCACATGTGCTATACCCAAAAGTACAGAAGAAAACAACTTAGGACAACAAGTTTAACAATTCCCAAGCCATAGATGTGGAAAATACTGTTGACGAAAGTACAAGTCTAAGGATAAGTTTTATACCAAATGTCGGTTTGGTTTTCCACGTCCTGTAATTTCCAAAGGAAGAGTAAACAGTTTTATGTCATCTATGCGACATACCATCACAAGAAAGTCTCCAAAAATACCTACAATTTGAAAAGAAGTGAAGAGTAAAAATACATAAATGATTACAATCCAGTTATTTTGTCTATGTGGAATGCTAACATGGATATTCAGTATTTTGTGGAAAATTCTATTGCTGTGGCTCGATATGTAACGTCGTTCATTACAAAATCAGAAAAGACGAAATTGAAAGAAATGGGAAGAGATTATTCATGAGAAGAGTCTAAGTACGAAATTATACAGTTTCAGTTTGAAGATGTTGTCTCATTGAGAAAATCGGAGCATATGAATGCTCAGATTGGTTCTCATCTGCTAGTCTATTCTCAAAAACTAGAAGATTATTTGGGTGAGTCTAGGTCTTTCTGCAAACCGAAATTGGGTACTTAAATCTGTTCAAGAAATCAAATATTTAGCAGAAAAAGATCCGGAAAGTACAGAATTTGTGAAAACAAATATGTTGGACACATATTATCCAAATAGAAGTAATCGTCTTGAGAACTTATGTCTCTCTGAAGTGCTGCAAAACTAAACTTTTAAACGGAATACTACAGAAAACATCAATGATGGAAAATATGAAGTTATTGGTTCCGAATGAAGATTGGTGAAACAAAGGAAAGGAAATTTAATTAATAACAGAAAATTGAGATGTGACACTGCTGAGAAAAGAGAATTTTACTTTTTAGCCCTTTTGCAACTGTTCAAACCGTGCCGTTCAGAATTGGAATTACTTGGAGATTTTGAGAGCTATGAAGATTCCTTCAATGCTTGTAAAGATACTATAGAATGTACTGTTTTTGCAAATTATGTGAAAATGTTGAACGATGAAATTGATCAAGAAGCTACTATTGCAGCTGAGATAGCCAGAGACAGTCAAAATCCACTAGGACAACCAATTGTTGAAAATGAAGCAGCAATTGCCATGAATGAGGTGGAAACAGCAATTCATCAAGCTCAAGAAGATATTATGGACTTATGGAAACTTGGAAAAACAACTAAATGTTGAACAGAAAGAAATATATCAGCAAGTGAGACAACAGATTGACCATGGATTTCTTCATGAAAAGAAAGAATGCACATGCACATCATTTTAACCTATCCGAATGTATGTGAGTGGACAGGCTGGAACAGTAAAAAGTTTCTTAATTAAAGAAATCACCAGTTATCTACAGAAAACAACTGACTCACATTTGTCTTGTGTTGTAACTGCTCCAACTGGGTTGGCAGCACACAACATTAAAGGAAATAAATTACATTGTTTACTTATGCTACCTGTGGAGCATGAAAACAAATTGGAATATCACAAGCTATCTGGAGAAGCTTGTTGTGAAGTTTCAAGAGTGCTAAAGAAAATGAAACTTCTGAATATTGATGAGGTAAGCATGGTCTCAAACTTAATGCTTGCTTTTGTGCATTTAAGAATGTAGCAAATTCTTAAAACAGAGTACGATGTCTTATTTGGAGGAAAACATGTCATAGTTTTTGGAGATCTACTGCAACTTACTCCCATAAAAGGACAACCAATATTTAAAACAATTGCACATGAAGATACCAGAAAGTCTTTGGGTAACGTTGGAAACGTTAAAATTCGGTCATAATTTGAATACAAAGAACTCATTACAAATATGCGACAGACAAACGATGTTGATTATGGAACTATTCTTCAAGATTTAAGAATTGGTCTACTGACAGAACATGGCAAAGAAGCTTTGCAGACACGATTACTTTCCAATTTGTTTCCAAATGAAAATATAGTTCCTGAGAAAATATATATGAAAATTGCAGAAAGCAATTCTCCAATCTGCTTAATTCCAACACTGCGTGAGTGTTCTATATTCAATGAACATTTTTTGAAGCTGGAAAATGAAGAAATAATAAAAATGGAAGCTATTGATGAAATAGAGCATGAAGGAATCACTATTCTTTTGACAGCAAAATTGAAAACAAAATTGGATTCTTTAGAATAATCGATATCCAAAACTGCTGGTTTGGAAAATAATCTCAATGCATGTATAAACAGTTGGGTAATTCTAAGGTCTACTTTAGATGTAGAAAAAGGTTTAGTTAATGGAGCAATAGGCAAAGTTGTGGATTTGTGTTAATTATCAGAATAAAGATGGAATTGAATTTTTTTAAATTAAATTTGATCGGATTGAAGAAGTGAAACAAATTGGTCGTTGTTCAGTTCGTTTTTTGCTGGTTAAAGATTTGTCCGTAGAAAACGGTTTCCAGTTTCTCTCGCATATGCAGTGACTATTCATAAATCTTAAGGTTTAAGTGTAGACAGTGCTTTAGTGAACATTGGATGTACCGTGTTTAGAGAGGGTATGGCATATTTTGCTTTGTCCTGAGTCACAACTTTATCTGGATTGTAATTGATTGATTTTGATGAGACAAAGATTACTGCAGATGCAAACTGTGTAAAAGATTATAATAGATTAAGAAGAGCATATGCTCCCAATTTAGATCAGTATCCTGTATTTGAAAAGCGTGTGGTAGGCCATAAAAGAAGGTATGGCAATATCTGTAGGGAAGGTATAGAGAAGGTATAGAGAAAGAAAAAAAACAAGATAATGTTGTCATCGCAAGCAAAAAGAAAAAGGACACAGTTGAAGAGATTGTTGGTTATCAGTTTGAAAATAGTTCAGGTAGCAACTGCTATGCTACTGTAGTGGTCAATGTTGTTTTTTTTCTTCAAAGTTTGCAGCAACAAATTATGGAGAATCGGGAAAAAATATTTTTTTCCTTGTCGCATTCTGTTTATGAAAATTTGAGTACTGATAAAAGACACTCGTACAGAGATATGGAAACCGGGAACTTTGGCAGCAGCAGCAGCGAGGCACACGTGAAGGGAGAACCACGCTCCCCAGCAGACAGCGGGGCCGAGAGCCGCCCTACCGACAAGCCCTGCCCCACAGGTGCATATTACCTCTCGCGTCTCCCGCTTCGCGGGGAGACGCTCATAGAGTGATTTGGAAACCGGGAACTTTGGCAGCAGCAGCAGCGGGGCACACGTGAATGCAGAACCACGCTCCCCAGCAGACACCGGGGCCGAGAGCCGCCTTACCGACACGCCCCTGCCTCACAGGTGGATTTAACCAGCTTTTCACTCCAGTCCCGAGGGACGCGTGCGGGCGCGCGCCGGCCGAAACCCAGGCCAAGGGCGGGCCCGTTTGAGCCCGTTCGAGAACGAGCGTGGACGGGATGGGGCTATCCCCTTTCGCCTGGATTACTTCGAACAGGCTAAGGTCAGTTTAAAGTAAACTTGATTACTTTCGTTACTCCTGTTGATGGAGCTTTACAGTGCCAGTTTCCTTTTACCTGTTTTAAGAAGTTAGTGTTGCATCCAAACCCTGGTATGGCGACCTCAAATGCGGGAAAGGGAAGAAAATCGATCTCAGGGGGGTCGTTCATAGGAACTTTAGATCAATTTCTTACCAGGGCTTCATCTATGCTGGCCCACCAAATAGACATTACGGAAAGAAGGCTATCCCTTGACCCTAATCTTGACAAACGGTCATCTCTGGGCTGTTTGGCGCAGGTACCATCACCCAACTGGCAAGGATCTCTTGACACATCTAACAGGGGGGCCGGCAGCAAGGGATGTCATCAGGTTCAAGTAGAAACCAGACCCCGGTTTCCCCAGTAAGGGTGGATGTTGTATCACCTGCCCAGGGCGCCACTGCTAAAAAGAATGACGCCCTGGGATCGTCTTCCATGAAACTTTAAACCCGTTCTGCTACCAGCTTAAATAGGGGTGCTGAAGCTGTGATAGCAGCTGCTAAAAGGAAGCGAGGGGGTGCACCCTTAAACAAAAGGAAGGCCAAAATGCAGTAATGTAATAATGGGGGAGATGGTCAAATGACTATAGTCATCGAGAGTCTAGTTATTGATCATGGGTCTGAACAAGTGCCTAGGACTTCTTCAGTTATCAACGATGCATGCCTCATGGAACAAGGAGAAGAGTTCTGGGATAAAATGGAAAACATCTTTGTCAAGACGTGTCGTCCTTTGTACGATAGACTTAATGCCATTGAGAGTCTTTTTTTGAGAGTCTACTACTACTTTATTGTGCATGATTAATTAAAACCTTTACAATGTAAATCAAAAAGGATTCATTAAAACATAATTCAAATTTAAACGTGTTAAAACAAAGTTTCAGTCCTTGAGAGAATACACAAGAATCCATGGTGAGATAGCCGCAGCAAAATTAAAAGAAGCTTGACATCATGTTAGACAGCCTATTTATCCTAAATGCCATTGAGATCAGACTGTTATGCCTACAACGACTGTACTCAGCTGCTATGGGGGAGGGAGTTGTTTCTCGATCAATAGTCACTAATGACATTATTGATAGGCCGCCGGGGTGTGACAATGTTTCCTGTAATCTTCCTGTCCCGCCTGTAAATAATTTAGCTGACCTAACATTGCAAAGTATCCCGGTACTGGGTATTGTGGCTCAACCTAGATAGAGCACTGCAGGCCACACAGAGGGGTATAGATCTAATGAGCGGGAGAGGGGTAGAGGGGCACCAAATCTCCAAGTTCAATCTAATAGGAGTGTTATCCGGGATCTCCCAGCCATAGAAATAAAAAAGCCTGAATCTCCCCCCTGAGTCCGCCCCGTATGTAATAGTTCTTGCAGGGGTTCCAGCTTTGGACCAAGAGAAAAGGGAGGACTATGGTGACCTCAAGAACAAATGCCTTCACTGGCTCAACTCCAATAGGCCATTACCCCTGCACGCATCAAGTGAAATTCTTTTTCCACGTCATGTAGAATGGGTAGGGACACGGGCAAAAAATATTGAGGGAGACTGTGTAGTCATTAATTTCAGGGATAGAAGGGTGGTGGACCATATCTCTAACTGGGCCCCTGGCCACCCTGGGACACAAATTCAATCTTTGCCTCTGACCTACTTATTTCCCACTGCCATCAGGGTCAGAGGGTTGCAGTCTTGGGACGGTCATGATATTCTGGTTTCTAGGTTACATGATACCCAAGTTGCCTGGATGGGAAATAATAATAATGCCCCCAGAAGTGACTAGCTCACTTTGAGCAACAGATATAGTGTTCTAGACCAGATAGATTGATTCCGACCATGGGCCAAACCCAATTCCCTCTGGATGATGCAGAGCCTAGGTGCTGCCCGCATAAGCCCTGACATTTGTGTACGGCCCAATAATGTACCTAGTCCCCAGCGGGGTCGGACAGCTAGAAAGGATTTAGGGTGTGTGGGTGGGGCGAAAAGGACTGGTAATCTTAGGATGGGTGTAGATAGACAAACTCCCTATTTTGAAACCCAGGTGGTCGATAGTGATACAACTACCCCAGAGGTTGTGGGCAGGACCGAAGAGGGTGGGGTAGAGGAGATATGGCAAATTCCCACTGGAAATATTACTGAGGATCGGTCTGCTCTGGGGGATTGCCCGAACTTAGCGGAATCCAAAATCAGGGTAGGGGTTCCTAAGGAATCTATTAAAATTCTCTCCTGGAATGTGGCCGGGATTAAAAACAAATTGTTGTGCCCAGACTGGGGAGCATTTGGGGAGAAAAGTGCTGTCTGCCTATTTCAGGAGACCTGGGCATTGGCAGACACACAAAGGAGTAGGTATTCTATCTTTAGTGTATTGGCAACCACGAAGGGTAGGGGCAGACCCTATGGGGGACTTAGCATTTGGGTAGGTACACATCTGGGGGCCCTGGCAGTCCAGATCCCCACTAAGTCGCTAGATGTGCAGTGTGTCCTCCTCACACTCCCAGAAAATAGACAAACTGCCCTAATATATATCTACTCTCAACCAACTCTGAGTGGGAAGGAGTCCGGAACTATTGACCAACTTAGGCAGTTCATTCTAACTCTGGACCCAGCACTTACCCTAATAGTGGGTGGTGATTTTAATTGTCAGTTCGAGCCACTCACTGATCCAACTCAAGATGGCCCAGATGATGAGGACCAGCACTGGTACATCCCGGAGCTGCAGATTCCGATGGTTGGAGTTTGGACCCCCCTGGTGTTACAAATCAACTCTTTCACCCTTTTGTCCTCTCTTAGAGCTTGCAATGGGACGACAAATTCAGATAGACCGGGTCGAATGACGTTTAATAGAGAAGGCCAAACCTCTATCCTTGATTACATCTTGGTGGAACCTAGAACTTGGGGCATGGTCTTAGATTTCAAAATGTATCCTAGGAAGGAAAGTGACCACAATCCCTTGGTCATGACGTTGAAACCCGTGAGTTTGGGCTTGTCCTACCTAGATTGTGATCCAAACTCAACAGGCCTGCCGCTCCTACTAACTAACAATAGGCGGAGAGTCAAGTGGCCACAAATACTAGGCTCTCCTAACAAACTTACCGATGTATATCAAAGGGCTTTGCCATGCCTTAGTGACATGGCAGAGGTGGAAGTCAATGTCTTGCACTCAGGATTTGGCGACAAGCCCTTGAATATTCATCAGGGATTCGTCCAGAATCTTTTTGATGTGTTCTACCCAGAAGGAAGACCCAAGGCAAAACTAAGCTTTAGTCCATCCCTGGTATAATGCCCACTGTAGGAAAGCCAAAAAGGATTTGGTCTGTGCGGTCAAGCTACAGGATAAAACCAAGATTAAGTACCACCGGCGTCTGTACAAGCAGGTTATCCAGAAAGAAAGGAAAGAGTGGGAGGCAGATAACTGGGAAGATCTTAGACTCTAAGAGCCCGATGTAGGTAATCCCTGATTACCGATTCTTAAATACCGAATCATACCGATTCGGTATTTAAGAACTGGCAATCGGGATTTAGGTATTTTTACCGATCCAATTACCGAATCGGTAAAAATCGGTAATTACCGAATCGGTATTTACAGATTCGGTAATTGCCATTGATTCCTATGGGCCTTGAGGCCCATTGGAATCAATGGCAATTACCGAATCGGTAAATACCGATTCGGTAAAATTACCGAATTTACAAGGGAAACAGGGTGTCACTTTGACACCCTGTTGCACCCCAGATACTGGCTTGTGTGCAATGTGACACACATACATGTCCTTAGGGCATGTAGGTGTGCCACATGGCACCGGTGTACATGCACAGATGTGTATGTGCACAGAAATTCATAATTTACCACCAAATATTATTTAGTGGTAAATTATGAATCGGTAATGGCCTGTGGCACTGTTTGAAGTGCCCCCTACATCTTGATTTACCGATTCGGTAACTTTACCGATTCGGTATTTTACCTAATTGGTAAATTTACCTAATCGGTACAATTCAGGCCACCTACATGTCCAATACCAAATACCGGTCGGTAACGGCCGAAATCGGCCGTTACCGACCGGTATTTGGAGACCTACATCGGGCCCTAAATCCTTTTGGACAATTGTTAGCTGCGGGAGTAGGGCAGGCAAATCGGCTAATGAACCCAATATAGCTGCATCCGCCTGGGAATTGCATTTTGGGGCTCTGTACTCCTCCTTGAGTAATGACGGTCTTGTGACTCCTCTTCCAGGCCCCCCCCATGAGTATCGACTGGAGGGGACCTGGGAGATTACAGCTATAGAGGTAGAGGCTGCTGTTTTGAAACTAGCTCCAAACAAGGCCCCTGGTCTGGACAAGCTACCGGGAGATTTGTACCGCTCTGAACCGAAAATATTGGCCCCTTATTTATGTGTTCTTTTTAATGCCATATTAAAAGGTTTGGATCCTGCGGATATGTGGCGTGGCGCTGAAATAGTTCCCATCTACAAAAAGGCTGCCCCCTTAAACTGTCTAATTACAGGCCAATCAGCCTAATAGACATAACACAAAAATTGATGGGACTGATTATCCTGGGCAGATTACAGAGTTGGATGGAGGATAGTGAGATTTTATCTACCTTCCAGGCTGGTTTTAGGCAGGGTAACTCAACTGTGGACCAGTTATTTAGACTCCAGGTCCTATGTTGGAAAAACAGTGATTGTAGAGGGTGGCAGTCTCTACATGATCTTTGTTGACCTACGGTCAGCAATTGATCTGGTACCTAGAGACAAACTGTGGAGGGTATTACATGAGTTGGGTCTACCTTGCTACCTTCTCAATGTTTTAATGAGGCTACATACTGGCACTTGCGCTCAAGTATGGTGCGGGAAGCATGGCGAATTGTCATCACGCTTCCCGGTCAATCAAGGGGTGCACCAGGGTTGTGTCCTGGCCCCCACCTTCTTCTGCCTTTACATAAACGGATTGGTAGATCACCTCCTTGGTGCCAGGAACATAGATGCCCCAAGGCTAGTCACTGGTCGGGTGCCCGCTCTGATGTTCGCGGACGATACTTTGTTGTTGTCCAACGTACCCTGGATGGCTTTGCGGATTTCTGTGTGCCTAGGGGACTGGAGATAAACCTAGATAAAATCAAGTTTATTATTTTTAACCCCCCCGAGGCAGACACGCCCAAACCCACTTCTGGGAGGAATCCCACTTGAGAGAGTAAAGACCTTTGAATATCTAGATATTACCCCGGGAGAACACCTGGAATGGGATCCGCAGCTAGCTAAAGCTGCACTTAAGTTAAGAAAAGTGGTGGGGGGGATCCAGAAGCTGCATAGAGAGCCCGAAGTCAAGCCTGCGGCTCCAGTTATCGAAATTTATAATGTGCAGGCTAGATCGGCAACACTCTATGGGGCCGAACTCTGGGGTCACCAAAAATCTCCCAGTCTAGTGAAGGTAGAACACACATTTTTGAGGAACATATTGGGTCTTCCTGTGAGTACCCCACTTGTACCATTACGCATGGATTTATCAATCAATCAATCAATCAATCAATCACGGCATTTATAAAGCGCGCTACTCACCCGGGAGGGTCTCAAGGCGCTGGGGGAGGGGGTATGTTACTGCTCTAACAGCCAGGTCTAGAGCTGCTTCCTGAAGGAAAGATGGTCCTGGGTCAGCCGAAGGTGGATGGGGAGGGAGTTCCATGTCTTGGTTGCCAGGTAGGAGAAGGATCTTCCTCCGGCGGTGGCTCTGCGGATGCGTGGTACGGTGGCGAGGGCGTGGCTGGTCGATCGTAGATGGCGGGTGGGCGTGTAGGAGGTCATGCGGTCGTTGAGGTACTTGGGGCCCAGGCCGTGGAGAGCCTATTGAGGAGGTCATGCCATTACGCCCTTTAACATACTGGAAAAGATTGTGGTCCGTGCCGGAACTCGTGTCCTATAAAAACGAATTCAGGGAAATCTGGGATGCACTGAGAAGGAAGAATAAAGATAACTAGTTGTAGGTTAGGCCTACCGGAGCTCTGGGAAACTTCGGACGTAGCTTGTCCGGAGCTTACTAAAGCCACCACAAGAATTATAACTTAGCATCCTTTCATGCGAGTTCAGAGGGGGGAAGACTGACTACTGAGTTCCTCCAAGTCAAAGTAGACTATAAAAAGGAAGAATTTTTAGATGTAATATTCCCTGCACTAGCAAGAAAATTGTATTTGCAATTTAGACTGGGTACTCTCCCACTTAGAGGGTTCTCTAGTAAATGGAACAGAAATAAGAGTAAGGACGGTCCTGCCTGTGGTTCCCATCTGGAAAATGAAATTCATGTCTTCTTTTTCTGTCCAGCGTACCAGGGTGCACGCAAGCATTGGCTAATTGCAATCTGTAGAAACCTAGGTTTCCGCCAGTGCGTACACGCAATTAGAGTGTAAAAATATGATACGCACCCCCCTATTATTTTTGCTGTTTCGCGCTTCTTGAATGCAATGTGGCTCAGATGTAGGAAATTGATCATTGCAACCTGTGTTTAGCACACACTCCCTTTTTTAAACTTAATGTGATGTTCAATAATGAATTCCAAGTTTATTCTTGTTTTATTGCTTTACATAGTACTGTAGTTCTATTTGCAAATGTGTATATTAATTGTATCTTAAATGCAGTTTATATTTCTTATTTGAATTTTTGTATTGTGTGCATTTTTATGAACTTTTATGATCCGTTGAGGCCAAAATAAAGTTATTGAACGAACGAACGCTAAAAGTAAAATACATAGTGTTTCTAATATTCATAATCTATTGGATATATGTTCTGGTTCTACACAATTTTTGGCCTCTGTTATGAATGGGAACATCAATGTGAAAATTGTTTGTTTACATGTAGCAGTAACATAGACACTTAAAGATTTATATATTTGACATTAGCAGACTGAAAAGCAGTGTCTTTCAACAAACTAGTTAAAGGAGCAAATCAAAACATAGAGTGTAGGCAATGCAAATCAGAAGTGTTATCAACATTATTTATGGAAAGTTATGGACAATATATTATTTAAATGATGCAATGTTGTACAGCTGATGGAAGAAAATTGGAAACTTTAATCAATGTCAGGAAAAACTTTTGTAGCATTAGCAAATATTTTCCATGATGGTCCTTCTACAACATCTGGACATTACACTGCCTTTTTAAAATGTGAAAAAGGATGGACATATTATAAAGATGCTCAAATGTTTTTTAAACAACGTTTACCTAAAGAATTACCAAATTCCTACCTAATATATTTAAAACCAAAGTTTTAGGAACATAATTCGGCCTCTGAGGAATTTATTAATATGAATGAATACGATTACTATTGGACAACTTCAAAACAAAGGATATCAAGAATACTATTTGGCCTAGAGGAAAAGTATCTATTAGAATTAAGGACTTTTTCTTGCACATTCTGTCAACATATATTTTTAAACAACATAACTTACAGTGTATGAAAATTAATAATATTGTTTATTGTATCATTATTTTAGTTCTGTGATATTCAAGTAAGAAATTTGTCTCAGAAGAAAGCATTTAAGATATGTTTGATTTGTATTTTTTGGATTGTTATTGAGGATATAGATTTTTTTTAAACAATCTAATTGATTGTTTTTTTTGCCCGCTGTTATATGATGAGTACGATTGAAATCTTGTTTCTAGTGAAATTCAATATATTTTGAGCACAACAAAAAAAGCAAAGAAAATAATTTATAAAGTGTTAAAATTATGCTGTGTTGTAAAAAATTTAATGTTGTATATAATAACTGTATTTTTCTTCTCTTTCACAGATCCTAACTCTAAAATATGACATTCTCACAAATTTAAATTATAAAAAACAATGGGTAGCGTTTTTATTTCTGTTGCTATGAAGGTAAGTTTAACTAAGTATTAAAATGCACAATGGCCTGTATTTGCACACAGGTGATAGCCCTTCTACAACATCTGGACATTATACTGCTTATTTAAAATGTGATTAAGGTTGGACACATTGCAATGATGCTAAATTGGTTTTTAAACAACGTTTGCCTAAAGAATTGCCAAATTCGTACCTAATATTCTTAAAGCCAAAGTTTTAGGAACAAAATTTGGCCTTTCAGGATTACTATTGGACAACTTCCAAATAAAGGATTTCACGCTTAGTATTTGGCCTTGAGGAAAAGTATCTAAAAGAATTAAGAACTTTTTGTTGTATATTTTGTCAGGATATATTTCTAAACAACATTATTTACAGTGTATGAAAATTAATAATAATGTGTTGGTATTTTATGATTGTTTGAGTTGTTTCATATACAGGTAAGAAATTGCTCTTAGAAAAAAACATTTAACATATTTTTTATTTCAATTGTTTAGATTGTTATTGACAATGTTGAATGTTTTTTTTAAGATAATCTTATTGATTGTCTTTTTTTTGTGCCCGCTGTTATGTGATGAGTACAATTGAAATCACTGTTTCTAGTGAAATTCAATATATTCTGAGAACAGCAAAAAAGGCAAATTAAATGTTTTACAAATTATTCTGTGTTGTAAAATATATATTGTAACTGTATTTGTTCTTGCCTTCCACAGATGCTAATTTTATAATATATAGTTTGTTAATTATTTATTATTTTTAAGGTAAGTATAAGTGACTATAAAAAATGGTCAATGTGCTGTTATTCTACACAGCTGAAGAAAGAAGAAATGGACGGAGTACATATCTGTGCGAAGATGGTTTGTATCTTTTAAAGATATATGATAAAGTTATTATGCATACTGAGTGTCCCTGGGGACTCGCTATCTTAGAAAAGATATTCAAAAAGTGCCACAGAGTTTTATTATAGAGATGTATAAAATGGGACATGGCTTGAGAACAGCTTTCTGCAACGCACCTGTATGGTATTGAATAGAAAGATATGTTTGGCTAGTAGAGATCAGGGACTTTCAGGAATAAAAGAGATCAAATTGATCAACATAAAATACGTCACAGAGTGTGTTTTCAAATACTCTTTCATATTTAGAAGGACACGATAAGTTACTGTGTGTAGCTTTTCTTCTCTATGTAAATATGTCCTCATCATACATAATACTTTGTGTTGAAGGGGCGATCTATAGCTGTTGCTGTGAGTATTTTCGACTTATATAAGCAATGACTAGTTTCTAATTATGTTTAAAGGTGAGTACTGGATAGGTTTTTAAGGATTGTTGTGTGTGAAAACACATGAACTATTCAAAAAACTTGTGTCAGAATGATACCTGAATAAACACAAATTCACAATGTTATTCTAGACAAGCAACAGTATAATTTGCATTTTACTAAAACACAGTTAGTAGTTTGTAAGGGGTTAGTTGAATATACATATTCTACATTTTTGAGTACTGTATTTTAGTATAAGAGCCTGAGTGATTTTCCATAGTCATAAGCAGTGACTTGTTTAGAATTTTATGAAAACTTAAGAATAGGATATCTTTATAAGCAATTATATTTATATAACCGTATCAACTACTAAAACTCTACTGTTGGAATGTTATCTTATCAGACAATGGTATTTACATAATATTTTTTTAGGGACAAAATAATTGATAAACCTTCTTTTGTATTATGTACTAATAAAACTTAGAAAGTGAAGTATTTATGTTTTTGTGCAAGGACCTAGAACATAAAGGATTTGTTATGGATGAAGAGGAGAATATTACCGAAGACACATTGAAAATGAGCAACAGTTTAATTGAAGTACAAAATCTACCTTTACCAGGCAGAGAGACTAAATCAGACGACATCAATACTGCAGATGTCACTTGTGATTTTGAAAATTAAAGCAATGATGCTGATTTTTTGGAAGCACTGAATGACGTAGAGTTACTGGAAGCTATAAACTCTGAAACGGCAAACCATCTGTATGATCTGGAAGAGGTACCAGATGAACTCTGTTTAGAATCTGAGTTAAAATATGAGATGTCTGAAGAATAATTTTATTGTTTAATGATCATAAAGCATTCACCTCTATGTACTAATCCATTAACTGTACTAAAAGTCAAGCACTTATAGTTTCACTCAGACACTTTCTTTACAGTATTGTTTTGAGTCAGTCAGTAGCCAGTACTTATGCAGCGAAGTAGGCCTTAGGACATAGAGTGGTTCCACTATTGTAGTGACCCCTTCAGCGGTATGTACTAATCCCTTCACTGCATTAAAATACTAACACTTACAAATTCACCCAGACAATTCCACCAGTAGTGCAGAGGGAAGCATAGACTTGTAACATATTTATGTACATATGTTACATTCAAGTGCTTCGGAAGTACTACAGTATATTATAAGTAAACTCCTTATAGATTTATGCTGTAGCACTTCCTTGGAGGAGTGTGGCTCACCGATTAGAGCGGCAGACTCTGATGCAGAGGTCTGGCCCGGGACCAGGGTTCAATTCCTGACGCGGCAGGGTCCTGAGCCCAAAAATGTCCACGGACTCGATAATTCTCGCCTCGGTGCCTATTCTAATCATGGGGTCCCACGCTGCAACTTTGGGCAATAGTTGCTTAATCTCCACGACGGCGGCCCACCCGCTGCGGGATGCCTCGCTTTCACCCTGGGGATACCCAGTAGGGGTTATCTCACAGGGAAAAGCCAGGACGGGTTCCCAAGGCAAGCGCCTTGATGCCTTCGGGTGATACGTGCGCTATATAAGTCGCAATACATTTACATACATACATACATTTTGTAGTTCTGCACCTTCGCATTCACCATACACTACTAATATATTCTTTCATTCATTTATACGCTACACATTCATTCAAAAAAACTTTTAAACACTATCATATTATTGTAGGTCTTTTTTTGAGCAGTGAAGTTAGTTCTTAAAAGAACTTTTTTTTGTCTTTTTTGTAGTTTTGTATTCTTTTTTGGATTTATTAACAGTTTTTTATTTTTTTCATTTTTTTTCAAAGGAAAAAAAGGAACTGCGCAAACAAAACAGTCTGCAACGGAAAAAAATGAACAAATAAAAAATTATTGGCAGGAGCAACAGTGCTGCTGTTTGCGCCTGCAAATCAAATCAATAGACTGTTCTCCATAACATAATATGGCTTTGCAAAATTTGCATGAAATAATGAGGTCTGCAATATCGGGATGGATGTCCGGATGCGGACTTGATGGTGCTGTGGAAGTGCTGGCTACAGCTGGTGGAGGGTCTTTCCGCAGCCTGTCACATGCAGCTCTCACATAATTGCGGGGATGAAGATTCTTCACATGTCGTACCATGCTGGCAGTTCCAAATGAATATTTTTTATTTGGATCACCTCTAGAAAGCATGGCCCCACACACCTTGCAGGTGACCTTGGCTGCATTCACTTTCTTTTCTCCGTCTGGAATTGTAAAACATTTCCAGATCAGAGCTTCCTTCCTTTTTGGCTGTGAATCCTCAGCAACAAATTCTTCTTCTGAAGAGTGTTCAGATGTATCTTCATCCTAGCGTGCAGCTATATTAAAGATGTCTTCAAAAACACAGAAGCTACAGAAAAGAGATGGTTCTTTATTGAAAGTCAAAGAAGGATGATTAAAATAGGTGGGGTCCTTCAACAGTTAGAATAGGAAGTATTATGAACCAATCAAATCTCTTGTTTTGAAGTCACGTAGGGTGTGCTTACAATGCGAATAAGTACAACATATCCTGCTATTTGCGTAATTGCTTTTAAAAGTAATATACACTTATTAAAAGTAAAATACACTAATTAAAAGTAAATAAATACTATTTCCATGATTATCTTAGATAATGTATTGCCTTAATATTTACATTAAATACATAGATATAGGTTTTTAAACATTGAGAAACTTTTGCGCAGTAAATGAGATGTGACACGGAAGCGCCGATGCGACGCGAAACGTCAAAACGTATTCAGAACTTATGAGCGTGTATGCGTACAGCACAGGTATAGATACAAAGGATAGTGCAATGACGGTATGCGTACGGGACGTTTACCACAAAAAATGCAAAACAATATCTATAAAAATTATTTTTAGTATATTGGGGAAAAAAATAATAAATATTTTTGAATTTAGTTTTTTATTATTTTACATTAGAAATATGTAATGTAATTTAAAAAACTAAAAGAGCTAAAAATAATTATTATAAAAAATTTTGTAAATCAGTATTAAAAAAATAAATATAACAAATTAATACATTTAAAAAATGGCATTTACAAAACTTATGAAATTCACTGAAAAAACCACAGGTTTCAGCCACCTTATATTTAGGAATTCACTTTTAAAAAAAACTTAAAAATTCACTGAAAAAACCATAGGTTTCACACATGTTATAGTTAGCTGGACATTCCACTCATACAAGACCATTGAAATTCCCCCGTTACAGTTAGTTCAGCTAACTATAACTCGCGCGCCCGCTATCCACTGCTGATGACGTCACATATTACATCACTCATGACATGGTCAGTGACATCACTCATGACATCACTGATGACATCTCAAATGACATCACTGATATATATATATATATATATATGTATATATACCACGAGGCCCCCCTCACCCAAATAATTAAATTTAAAAAAAAGAAAGGCCCCGGGGGATGGAGACAACGGGGCTTTAAGGGGGCATAGCTCCCCTCCATGTTAAAAAAAAAGAAAAGTTGGCCATGCCCCGTGGGGTGGGGGTCCCCAGTGCCGGGATTGGCCAGGGGAGGGGGGCCACGCGGCCTCCTTCCCCGTAAAATCTTTTTTTTTAAAAAGAATTGGGGGCAGGCCTTGGGGATGGGGTCCCCGGGGCCACAAAAATAGAAAAAGAAGGGGGGCTACACAGCCACCCTTCTTAAAAGTATTTTTTTTTTTAAACGGGATCGGTACCTCTCTGCAAACATGTCCCCTGACGCGTTTGCAGAGGTGGAAGTACTTCCACTTGCATACTGGGAGTCCCTGGGTTCCAACTAGCCCACCAGGAGCCTCCAGTATGGGCCAGGGGGCTTCCTTGCAGAAAGGTGTAATGAGGCCACAACCCATTTTACAACTCTCTGCAACACAGCCCCCTGGCGCATACTGGAGGTTCCTGGTGGGCTAGTTGGCCCCCAGGGACCCCCAGTATTCAAGGGGAATTAGTTCCCCCTCTGCAAACGCACCAGGGGGCTGCGTTGCAGAGAGGTGTAAAAAGGGGTGTGGCATCATTACACCTCTCTGCAACGCAGCCCCCTGGCGCATACTGGAGGTTCCTGGTGGGCTAGTTGGCCCCCAGGGACCTCCAGTATGCAAGGGGAATTAGTTCCCCCTCTGCAAACGCGCCAAGGGGCTGCGTTGCATAGAGGTGTAATGAGGCCACGCCCCTTTTTACACCTCTCTGCAACGCAGCCCCCTGACGCATACTGGAGGTTCCTGGTGTGCTAGTTGGCCCCCAGGGACCCCCAGTATGCAAGGGGACTTAATCCCCCAACTTAGAACGCATTACGGGGCATATTTGCACAGTGGTGAAGGTAGGGGTGGGGTTGAGGTGACATGTGTGCAAACACGCACTGTATGTGTTTTGAAGACAGCATGTGTGCAGGACTGTATGGGTGGATGAGTGTGTGTATGGGTGTGTTAGTGAGTGAATGACTGTCTCAAAAGTATCTTCATGAGTAACTACACATGTTTTAAACTAGTATATGTGAGTATTGATGTATATAAATGAGTATATGTGAGAGCGAAAGATTGTAAGAGTTCCTGAATAAATAAGTTTCTATAAGTGATTGTTTAAGAGAGTAGGTATGTGTACGATTCTGTAAAAACTAGTGTAGTGGTCGGTGTATAGCTGTATATGCAAGTATATGGAAGTTTGATAGTTTATTTGCATGTGTGAGTATGTGTGTGAGTAACTCTATAGATGAGTGTCGGTGTGTAATAAGATGTATAGGTGTACGAGTACATATGATGAGTGAGTACATGTATGAGTGCCTATATAGAACTGTTAGTGAATGACTGGATGTGTATGTAGATTTTGGAATTACTGAATAGGTATTCTAACTGGAATTGGTATCTCCATTTTTTGGAAAATTTTGGTTTCTATTTTTGACTTTGTGTATCAAAGGTTATATTACGGTGAGAGGAGGTCTGCAACAAGGATGATGTCATTAGTGATGTCATCAGGGATGTCATTTGAGATGTCATCAGTGATGTCATGAGTGATGTCACTGACCATGGCATGAGTGATGTAATATGTGACGTCATCAGCAGTGCATTGCGGGCGCGTGAGTTATAGTTAGCTGAACTATAGTGGAGGAATTGCAAAGGTTTTGTATGAGTGAAATGTCACGCTAACTATAACATGCGTGAAACCTATGGTTTTTTCAGTGAATTTCTAAGGTTTTTTAAATGTTAATTCCTAACTATAACGTGTGTGAACCCTACGCTTTTTTCAGTGAATATATATATATATATATGGAGACCAAATATATCCTTAATTTAAACAGTAAGTCCCCACATGGTCTTAATGACAGAGAGGACATGCATACGTTCCTGTAGTAACTCCTTTATTTTAGAACCAGATCCATTGTTAACGTGCCCAATATTAGTGTAAACTGTTAAATGAAACTTGAAGAGATTATATAGGAGCTTCCTATTCATAATGTTGATATTAACATTCATTTAATTTGTCTATTTTAATCACTACATATTTTTCCTAGTTATTTATCACTTGGATTCACTAGCACTTTATACAGGGACCGGATTTCTTATAGAATTACTATACTAGTGGGCTTACATTCGGGACCGCATGTTGCCCAAATAACTTTGCACTAGTATCTATATGTTTTTATAATCGACATGTCATAGAGATACAAACTCATTCATGAGGTTCTCTTCAGCTTAATACTACACAAGAAGTGTTTTTTTGGCAGTTATGCTTAAAATTGATTTACACTGATTTGCACTGAAAACCTTGCAATTGGTTGCACACTTATGCATATATTTGCACATGTTATCTAATAGAATATATATTTTTGTATCATAGTTATATATTTTATAGTAACAGGTTTTAAATTACAATGAAACATTTTTTAACATATTATTGTTATTGAATTGTAATGTGTATATATGAATTATGCTTATTTATTGCCAGAATTTGCACTTCGTTATTATTATTTTTTGTGCATTTATGCCTCAAATATTCAAAATAAGTACTTGCTGAATTTAAGAATATATTACATTTCTGACATTGTCGTTACTTATGTAAGAAATAAGAAGATACGCGAAATATGCTCTGATCCCTGTAATTCATGCACTCATTGCACTTTCAAGTATGTCTTCACTTTTTATTACATCACGTGCTAATAATCACCAATGAAACTAGTATTTAATGTGAGGTGTAAAACTTTGTCGACATGTGATCAAGGGCATCCTGTGCCCGAAACGCGTCATGCCAAAATAAGACCTTTGGAGGATAATAAATCTACCTTCTAAATACTATCTACTGCGTGGTGGTCCGTGTATCTGTGGTGGTGGCGATATACCGGTGAAACAGAGACTGGAAATATATATATATATATATATATTATCTACTGGCGGTCGCCAGTAGGTATATATAGTTAGGATTTTTTCTCTATGGGATTTTTGAAAATTCTATGTCTAATAACTTTGGCGTTTGTGCACGGAATTGGCTGAAATTTTCAGGAAAATTGAACATTTTGTTTCTGAGCAGCCACTGGAAATTTGGGAGGTGTTTGTCAAGGGGGGGCCGAGAAAAAAGGGGGGTCCCAAAACGTGTTTTTCCCATGTTAATTTCCATAGGGCGGTTGGCCTCACTTTTAGGCCGAACGGCTGAATGGATTTGCACGAAACTTGGCAAAATTGTAGGGACTGTTAGCCCGATGTGCCTTTGCTAGGTCTCAATATATGTGCTCCAGTGGATTTTGAGAAATTAACGTTCAAAAAAAGATATATATCTGTAAGCGCGCTCCGGGCAGCGCTCCGGTTTGCGTACTTGACGCGTAACGGAACTATGCGAAGCGAAGCTGATTGGCTCTCCGGTGTCTGTCAACATTCTAAACAGTCCGGAGCGGCCGCCATCTTGTCTCTCGGTAGGATCAAGAGACAAGAGGAGGCCAAAACAAAGGGGGAAATGACCATAAGGGCGCATAGTAGATCCTCCCTGACCCCCTAGGTTTGATGTGGAGGCTTTAAAAGGGCCTCGCAGGGCAAAAAAAAAATTAAAAAAAAAATTTTTTTTGCGTGGGGAGCGCCCGGTCCGCGAACTGGGAAGCGTTCTGGGGAGCGTACTATAAGGAAAAAAGAATGATAGACTTTTCAAATACTGTATGTTAATTGATTGTTGGTTTTGTTGATTATTTTTTAATTTCTTTATTTTTTAAGCAATTATTTATTATTGTGATTGTGTTTCAAAATGTAATAAACTTTCTAAAATTTCACTGTCTGAAATTTCGTTATTTTCATTGAACATAGCTTGTAATCTCTGAGTGTGTAAAATGTCCTCATTTTGAAGGAGGTTATCTGCTGCTCTCTTGCAGGACAATTTGAAATGAAACTTTGTGTTCGCCTTCCATTTGGCCTGAAATTTGGATAAAAAAAATATATATTAGTAGACATAGGGCACTGTTGGGATTAATTTTAGATAAGCAGTTTTTATCAGTGAATTTATCTTTGGGCAGTGTATAGTATCAGAGTGGAAGTAGGAATATAAAAAAGTGTATGTGATTTAACGTAAGTAAATTCATAATTATACAAGAGAAACCTAACTCCATCCATAACTATAACAGAGAAGTCTATATCAATCTATAACTACTACATAGGGATAGTATATAACTATCAGAAAAAGTTTACCATATTAACTTATAGTGCACAATATACTTCAGTTTTTAAAATAACAACTTACCTTTACAAAGAAGTTGAAGTGATTAGTGAAAATCCAATTGAAATGTACACCAGGAAGTAGTAGTCAAAATGGCTGTGTTCCCTTCTCTTCCTTTAAATATATTCAGGTATATAACGAATCAAATGTCAGGTAAAAAAAGTAGAAAATGAAAGTAACATTTTCATTGGTTGTCAATTCCAACACTTCAGATGTGTTCTGTGAAGTAATTTACCTCACGGTATTTAGAAAGGTCTACAGGCTAAATGGCTAAATGGAATTTCAATCAAATTTGTGAAAATGGTAGGGATTGGTATGTAGTATGAGCTAATCTATATTTGGTGAAAGTGTCTCCAGTCGTTTTTCTGTAAATTACTTTCCCACCTTTTTTTGATGGAGCGCTTCCCGGGGAACGCCCCGGTACGCGAACTGGCGAGCGCCCCGGTACGCGAACCTGAAGCGTTACGGGAGTCCACCATTTTGTGTTTCGGTCGAATTAAGATACAAGATGGAGGGCAAATAATGTTCAGAATGGGTAGAAGGGGGCACGGTAGACTTATCTTGACCCCCTAGGTTTTCTGAGGGTGGCTGAGGAGGCCCATATGTGCGAAAAAAAAACATTTTTTAAAAAAATTTCGCGAGGTTAGCTTCCGGTGCGCGTACCGGGTAGCGCCCCGGGGAGCGTACTTTGTTGAAAATTAGTGAAAAAAGTTAGAGTAAAATAATATTTGTGAGTGATCAGATGTAGGGTAGCTCTGAGAAGAGCTTTTGGGTTTATGGTACATTTAGGTACTTATAAGTAGGTACCAATGCACAGTCTTAAATTCAGAATGAAAATTCTGTTGCCCTCATCTGAAAAGTGAACTCCATCTCCTCTGTAGATATCTTGCATGTAGTAACGCAAGTTATTGTTGTACATGGAGCCCATTCCATGGTCTCTCATGTAAGCTGAAACAGATTTGTTTACATGCTTCCTCGACTTCTCAATTTGTGGACAAAATTGGTTCGACCACCTCCATTTCTGTCTTTGGCATATATTTGAATATACCAAGGCAGTTTGAGGAAAAAGTGCCATCAATTGCTCAAAGGTGTCCTTTAAAAGCATTTCCAGACCTACCCCAGTCAAAGTGCCCAAATCATTACCTCCACAGTGCACAATTAACAGGTCAGGTTTTGGCAAATGCATAAAGGTTTTCACCAATGGTATCAATTGGTGACATTTTAATCCTCTGTGGCCAAACCACTTAATTTCCACATCTTGTAAATTGAGGTTAGGTAAATTTCTGTTCTCAGCATACCTCTGAGCCCAATAGATGTAACTATGTCCAATAATCCAGACAGAAAACATGGTGAGAGAAGGTTCTGCTGCAGTCAGATGAAGTGTGGCAATGAAATGGCAGTTGAAAAAATAAGAGTTTAAAATGAAAAAAACTGTGGAGTTTCTGTCTTAATGAAGCAGTAACAGTGATTGGTGGATTTTGATTGGTGAAAACAGAAAGTTAGGGTGCATGGATGAGTTCTTTGAAAGATGTAATTTGAATGGTCAAGCAAAAATCATTTAATGAAAGATTGCACTGGATACGCAGGTGCACTGAGAGTTCAGAGTTCAATTGAAACATTGTTGTGTGAACTTGCAAACACCAGAGGTCTTCCAAGAGGTGGTTGCTATGCAAAAAAGGCAGAGAGGGCAGAGGGGGGAAGGGTTTTGATTTGAAAAAAGTGAGGGAAGAGTTTTGATTGGGTGACATGAAAGATATGTGTGATGAATTACAGCATTTCTGTGCCATTGTTGGTTCCAGCCTCTGGTGTGCATACCTTTTGCTCTGCTAAAGACAAAAGTGGTGTGTTTCTGAGACTGTTTTGAAACTCATAAAGTATTTGCCAAGGTGAGAAAAGATTTATTTAATTTAGATAGAGAATAGTGTGCTTTAAGGAGAAAATTATGAAGAAAGTTGTGTTTTTAAAATGTTGCTTTGTCTCAAGTGTTTTACAAATAGATTTTGTTTCTTTGAGAAATTGTAATTGGAGAAAATGTGAAGTATTAGTACTGACAGGGTGTTTTTGTGCATAGGAGCTGTGCAGTGTTTTCAAATTATGACTTGAACATCGTTTTTGAGGAAAAGGAATGCTTTCAAAATTTATGACAAGGACATAATGGTGTCTGCTTCTTTATAAGGCATTTGAGTGTCTCTGATGTTATTTTTCCCATTTTAATTTAAGACCTTTCCCCTTGGTGCAAATTCTTTGTAAATATGCTCGCACCTGTGCTTGGAAAATTTAGATTTTGATTGTTTGAGTTACATAGCCATGTTAAAAGCGACCCAAAAATGCTGCAAAGGCAATCAAAAAACGCTTTCATGTGTCTTAAGGACATTTTCAGTCATTTCCCCATGTGCAGTGTTTTCAAATTATGACTTGAAAATCGTTTTTGAGGTAAAGGAATGCTTTTAAAATTTATGACAAGGACATAATGGTGTCTGCTTCTTTATAAGGCATTTGAGTGTCTCTGATGTTATTTTTCCCATTTTAAATTAAAAGACCTTTCCCCGTGGTGCAAATTCCTTGTAAATATGCTCCCACCTGTGCTTGGCAAATTTAGATTTTGATTGTTTGAGTTACATAGCCATGTTAAAAGTGACCCAAAAATGCTGCAAAGGCTTTAAAAAAATGCTTTCATGTGTCTTAAGGACATTTTAAGTCATGTCCCCATGTGCAGTGTTTTCAAATTAAGACTTGAAAATAGTTTTTGAGGAAAAGGGATGCTTTTAAAATTTATGACAAGGACATAATGGTGTATGCTTCTTTATAAGGCATTTGAGTGTCTCTGATGTTTTTTTTCCCATTTTAATGTAAGACCTTTCCCCGTGGTGCAAATTCCTTGTAAATATGCTCCCACCTGTGCTTGGCAAATTTAGATTTTGATTGTTTGAGTTACATAGCCATGTTAAAAGTGACCCAAAAATGCTGCAATGGCAATCAAAAAACGCTTTCATGTGTCTTAAGGACATTTTAAGTCATTTCCCCATGTGCAGTGTTTTCAAATTAAGACTTGAAAATCGTTTTTGAGGAAAAGGGATGCTTTTAAAATTTATGACAAGGACATAATGGTGTATGCTTCTTTATAAGGCATTTGAGTGTCTCTGATGTTATTTTTCCCATTTTAATGTAAGACCTTTCCCCGTGGTGCAAATTCCTTGTAAATATGCTCGCACCTGTGCTTGGAAAATTTAGATTTTGATTGTTTGAGTTACATAGCCATGTTAAAAGTGACCCAAAAATGCTGCAAAGGCTTTAAAAAAACGCTTTCGTGTGTCTTAAGGACATTTTAAGTCATTTCCCCATGAATGTAGGTAGGCCTCACCTTAAACAAACCTCTGGATAGGCCACACCTTATCGTCATCCTGAATTAATCATTTAAAATGCTAGGGACAGATTTATGATAGGTGTATGCCTCTTTTGCGCCACTGTGCGTCACTTTTGTGACGCAGTGGCGGTGCAAAAGATTTGCTATGTGGCGACAAAATTACAAATTGATGCATCTAGGAAGATGTGTCATGCTGTAAAAAAACCGTGCCACATGAAACCAATGCAGCAGTGATGCAAAAGATGCACCATGTTGCAAGACAGGCCTCACTTCATCTCCAACAAGATAAGAAGCTTAGGGATAGATTTATGATGACTGGTGCATCCCCAGGGATGTGCCAGTCATCCTGCGCCGCTGTTCCGCCACCCATGGTGCGCTGCATTTACAATGCGGCGCACCATGGGGCAAAAACGGCACAGATGCGTGACGCATCTGTGCCGTAAAGGTGGCGCATTGCTGGAGCTGCATCGCAAGTGCGATGCAGCTCCAGCAAGGCTCAGGGGTGCCCCATCTCCATTTAATCTGCAACCCTGAGTAGGCCTCACCTTAAACAAACCTCTGGATAGGCCACACCTTATCGTCATCCTGAATCAATCATTTAACATGTTAGGGACAGATTTATGATAGCCGTGTGCCTCTTTTGTGCCGCTGTGCGTCACTTTTGTGACGCAGCGGCGGTGCAAAAGATTGGCTATGTGGCGACATATTTAAAAATTGATGCATCTAGGCAGATGTGTCATGCTGTAAAGTCCTGTGCCACATAAAACCTGCGTCGGTTTTCATATAGGTGTTTTGTTGCAAGGTATGCATTAATTTGCAAGAAAGCCCTGTAAAATTAACACAGTGAAATTTAGAAGATTTAACTGACTCAGCTTTATAGCACTGCTGAATCAAATCATTACGCCTGTTTGAAACAGGCATAAGGAGTGATGCACCATGCAATGTGTGGCTTGCTCCTGTGCATTGCAGTAGACATGTTGCGCTTACGACGTGATTCCTGCAAGTGCTGCTTTTGCGGCACAGATGCGTGACGCATCTGTGCTGTTTTCACTCAATGGTGCTCCACATTGTAAATGCGGCACACCATGGGTGGCAGAGCAGCGGTGCACATTAACTGGTGCATCCCTGGGAATGCGTCAGTTAACATAAATCTGCCCCTTTACATTTAAGTATGAGCAGGGGACACAGAGTTGGTGAGGCTTATCCAAGGTTAAGAAGAGATGAGTCCTGTTCACTGAAAACTTGGACATAGGCCTTACCTCCTCAGCATCGCTGGTCATGGCTAAATAATAGCTGCAAAATGTTACTCTTGTTAAACAATTTTACTATTATAATCTCTGAGATTTGTCTCTTACTCTGCAACATCTCATTGTTGTTCTCTTTCTTTAAAGATAACGACAACATCAACCATGAGTGACAATCAGCAATCAGTTGATTATGACATTATAATTGAACTTGTAATTGAAACGTCAGTGGAAGTAGATCCATTGGATGATTTAAATTCTCAGGATGATGAAGAACATGATGAGGATGCCGATTTGTCAGAATTGTATGACATAGGTTGGGAAGCTGACGTGCTTGAGCCTATGGAACTATAAACATTTATTTTTAAAATTTATAATAAATGAAAAGTAAAAATGTAAACCGTTTGATTTATAATTAAAAACACCTTTAAAAACAGGTTGGGCCCGATTCACAGAATGAACTTAAGACAAAATCCTAAACTTACTACAATTTGGTATTCACAGAATGCACTTACTACAATTTGGTATTCACAGAATGCACTTAGTACTTTCGGGATTCACAGAATAAACTTACTACTTTCGGGATTCACAGAATAAACTTACTACTTTCGGGATTCACAGAATAAACTTACTACTTTCGGGATTCACAGATTTGATTTAAGACTACTAAATTTACGGCCCGTAATCGTAATTTACGCCATTGTGGCGTATATTACGATTACGGGGCGTATATTACGATTACGGGGCGTATGTTACGATTACGGGGCGTATTTTACGAATGCGGGGCGTATTTTACGATTTTTGGCCGTTGGGCATGTTAGCCAAGGGGAAACACCTGGCCAAGGTCCACCCATCCCCCAACAAGGATCAGCTGACACACAGCAGCCAATCCCTGGCCTGCTGCATGTATGAAAGCAGAGCAGACACTAACAATCCCTTTTCAGGATGTCACTGAACGTGTTTGTAGCACTACCCCTTGCCATGCGGCAAAACTACTTGCGGAGGAGGAGAAGAGCAGAGAGGATCTACAGGCAGAGGGTCAACATATTTGGAATGTCTAGCCAGGATGTAAGGGCCAGGTACCGTTTCCCACCTGAAGTCATCTTGGATATGATATGTGAGTGGGAGCAGGAACTTGACTCTGTGACCTGCTGCTCACATGCAATACCAGCATACCACAAGATCCTTTCTGCCCTCCACTTCTTTGCTACTGGGTCCTTCCAAAGGGTCACCAGTGACCATGTGGGCATTTCCCAGGCGAGCCAGTCGCGGTGCCTGCATCAGGTACTGAGATGCATCACTGATAGAGCCCCCAACTACATCAAAATGCCATATACTTTGGCCATGAGACAAAGGGCAGCAAGAGATTTTTATCTCCCTGCACAATTCCCACGTGTGCTGGGTGCAATTGATTGCACCCATGTGGCCCTTCAGCCACCCCGCCACATTGCACACATCTTCTGCAACAGACACAGATGGTATTCCATCAATGTTCAAGCAGTCTGTGATGCCAGTGGAAGGTTCATCAATGTGCATGCAGTGTTCCCAGGCAGTACACATGACAGCTTCATATTCCGCATGTCACCTCTTGCTCGGCGTATGGCTGCTGGAGAATTTGGTAACATGTGGCTACTGGGTAAGTACCAACCAATGAAAATGAGTGATATGCGTCATTGAAATGTCTGAATGCCCCCCAATAGTAATGATTGTACAATAAGATACATGGCCCAACAGACACTGCATGTATGAACGTATAGATCATGTCCTGTGAAAGTCAAAGAGTGAAATGTTAACAACTGCCCTTTATTCCCTCCTCAGGCGACGCTGGGTATGCACTCTCTCCACATCTCCTCACCCCTTACATGCGTGCTAACACTGTACCTCAGCGTAGGTACAATAGGGCACACATACGTACTCGAGCCATCATCGAGCGCACTTTTGGACTGTTGAAGTCGCGATTCCGATGTCTCGACCGTACAGGGGTTGTGCTTCTGTACTCCCCAGTAGTCGTGTGCAAGATCATACTAGCCTGTTGTGTTTTGCACAACATTGCTGTAAAGCACGGCTTACACATGCCTCTCGAACCTCGACTAGCTCTGAATGTGGGAGACCGGGCTATTGCACATGACCGACGTCAGGGCATGCAAGTCCGTGATCAGCTTGTTGCCACGTATTTTGCATGAGCAACCTGTAGTGTCACGGCCAACATGTGGTTTGCTGTCTGTTGTCAATGATGAAATGTGGACAGACACAACAGTGTCCATAAATGCCACCCTGAGACGACTTTGCAAACCACACTAACTGCATGCAAATCACAGCTGCTGACAGAAGTCAAAAGGTGGATTGTGCCTCAGGTCATGTGCCCATGTCAGCAAGCAGCGTAGTGGACAGCCCTAAAACAAACTATTCACGCTGATGGCAAACAATACATGTCCTGACAGACATACCTGGACCTCATAAGGATGGGTCACCAATTCACAAAAGGTTTCATACTCAGGCCTATGCCCACTACAGATTTGACTCCCCCACAAACGATGGGCACAGAATGTGAGTGATGATGTCATGGGAGATTCATGCACCATGGGTCAGATTCACAATAACAGTTGCATCTCTGCCTATCAGCAGGGATGCCCCAGTAATTGTGCCTCACAGCAGACATCCCTTGCGCCATAGTGGATGTGCCGCATTTACAAAGCTGTGCGCTGTGGGCCAAGTATAGACAGAAGCGTGAAGCATATGCTGTGGTGAAGCACCACTGGAGTTGGGTCGCAAGCGCAATGCAGCTCCAGCAAGGCAAGCGGCGAGCCGATGCCTAACATGCAGCATCAATTCTTAGGCCTCCTACAAGCAGGCGCAGGGTTGTGACGCAGCATGGCCATGAAAATGACTGAGTGTAAAGTTGTAAATTTCACCCTGCCACTGTTCGGAGGTGTTTGTGTGCTGGAAGGCCCCCCCTGAGCAGGAATGCACAACTGCGGTCCAGGGCCTTACAATATGACACATTTCACAGATGCGTCATGTTGAAGATACCCCACAGCATGGAGGTGGCGTAGCGCTGCTGCGCCACCAAAGTTACACTACTGTGGCGCAATTGGTGCACACAGGGCTCGTATAGCTGCCCCCATATGTATCTGACATATCCACACCAATGTTACATAACACATCATTCAACTCTGATACTGAGTACTCAATATGAACTACATGTCCCATGATGCAAAGTATGAGATTAGGAAAGTGGGATGGATGTTCTCAGCCCCCTACCCCCTGTCACTGCATAAATGACTTGAAATGACCTGTTCCCCCTTTTCATACATATTCATTAAACACACCTGCATTGTCATTTCACTTTCCCCTACATCAGATCAACAGGATGGCAGTGGATTTGTTTACTGAATATGGATGGTCCAGGATGAATACAAAATGGCTGCAATATACTTCCTGTGATGTATTTCCTGTCTCCCACTACCTGTATAACATTTCCTGTATGATATAATGTGTTCCGGGTCATTTTCGTAATTTACGGCACAAAATCGTAGTTTCCGGCGCCGCATCGTAATGCGCGTGCGTGTAAACTACGACCCGGAACCGGAAACTACGATTTTGGGCCGTAAATTACGAAAATAAACTAGAACACATAATTTCATACAGGCAAGGCAATACATGAAGTGGGAGACAGGAAATACATCACAGGAAGTAGTTGGCAGCCATTTTGTGGTCATTCTGAGTCATCCTCTATCACTGATCAGATCCTCAGGCATCCTGCTGCTGTCATCTGACCTAATTCCCTATAATGGCTGAGGAATATGAGGAGAGAGCCCCCCCTTTCACAGACAGGGAATTGGACATCTTGGTGGAGGGAGTGCTGGAGAAATTCCCTCAGCTATATGGGGACCCTGAGCACCAGCTGAGCACTGCAGCCCGGGGCAGGCTATGGGCCAACATCGCCGAGCGCTGCAGTGCAGTGGGAGTGGCCAGGAGGAGGCCTAGGGCGTGCCGCAAACGCTGGGAGGACCTGAAGCGGTGGGCCCGTACCAAGGCTACCGAGCTGGCTGGCCTGTCCTCCCAGCACCATGTACATCGTCCTCGCCTGTCACCACTGTACAGGAGGGTCCTGCGAGCAGCTTGGCCGACCCTCCATGCTCAGCTGGAGGAGCACGAGCAGCATGGACCTAGTAAGTGCATCATATGCAATATGAGTCTGGGAGTATGATGTGAGTGAAACAGTGCTGTACCATTGTGTGTTCCATGCCTCCATTAGCCAATTGCATGTCCAAGCAGCAGGCACCAGGTTTCAAGAGGCACACTGTACTATACAGGCCAGGGTGCATTTTGGGAGTTGTAGTTTTCTCATGACAACTGGGTAAATGAGCCACACTCATGCATCCATATTGAATTCTGCTCTGCCAGCACCACTACAATTGAACCAAGTCAATCATAACAGATGTGTGCATTGGATGAGCGATGGTACAGAGACTGTCCAGTCTGCACATGGCAGGCCATAGGGGATTGGATGTTGTGATTAGCATTGCACCTGTAGCGTTGTGTTCCAATTGAGACAGTTCATCATGTGCTTTGGAGTCATGACAGATTTTGAGATCCTTGCATCACTCACAAGTTTACATAGTTTGGCAAGGTGTGTCCACTGACAGACGTCTCACCCTCAGTGGCCTATATGACTTTCACATGTACAGGTAGCTGTCACAACCGCCCACCACTGTTCAGCGGTGTACTGCACTACCTTGTAAGTCAAGTAAGGCACTATGTGGCACTGGATTGTCCGAAGATGTGTGGGGACATCAAACGGCCAGACACACAATGTAGCTAGAGGAGTACTCCAGCTCCCACGTGGATGTGTGACCCACATTTGTCTTGTCCCATACAATGCTACAAAGCAGATGACACTTGTCCAGACGTTAAATAGCTGCTAATCCATATCAATGGCCAATATCTATTATATCTGGACTCTTCATGTTCTCCTCTGGTGGACTTATAGTTGAACTGGCACATGCAGCAATGACACGACACACAGATCACAACAATGCCGAGGTTGAGGTTTGGATAATGCAGTTGCGCAAGCCACAATAATACACATGAGATATCCATGTAAGACTCAATTCAGTATATGACAGTGTGCATACATGTAATGTAAGTGCATGGACAGAATGGGGGTCGGGAGTACACTGCCTCACAGTCCCAGCACGGTTTGTCCCTTTGCATCCTGGTAAATGCAATACACAGTTCAAACTTACTTAGGAATAATCTGGAGCCATACACCATTTTTGCAGCTGACTTTGCTGTATATCTCTAGACACGTGTTCCTGGAATGAGCGCTTCATCAGTAGAGAGCTGCAGTTTCAGAGAGAAAAGTAAATCATCTGGGTTTGCTGTGTGCCTGTGAGTGTTACTGTGATCTGAGAGGAACTTGGCAGCATTCCCTGCAAACACAGATGATTCAGGAGTAAGTTAGTACTGTAAACAGCATTTACCCGGATGCAAAGGGGCAAACAGTGCTGGGACTGTGAGGCAGTGTGCTCCCAACCACCATTGAGTCCATAAGGACTGATGGGCAGATCAACAAGGCACCTGCGCCTCTGTGCACCGCCATAGGGTCACTTTAGTGATGCAGCGGCGGAGCACACAAAGCGCCATGCTGCAGGATTACTACAACGTGATGCATACGGTGCAAGATCGCATCCTAAAAGTGGCTGATTGAAACTACAAGATTTCACTCAGTTACTATTATGGCCAAGCAGATTGAAATCTACGCACCCGCTTGAAGCAGGTGTAAGGATTGCCGCAGCATGTCAGCACTCCAGCAAAGCCCGGCTATTCCACCGGGGATGCATCACACATCTGCCACCCAAGCGCTACGCCGTGCCGCTTTGTACATGCGGGCCATCGGGGGTGACGCACGGGTGGGCTGATGGGTAGCAACTCATCAGACACACCTCTGCTGATTAGCGAGATGTGCCAGTAGTTGTAAATCGGCCCCTGATAACTATACAGTGTGATCAGAGGCAAACAAATTCGGACCTAGGCTATTCAATGTATGTGTAGCGTCATGCATGGAACAACCACCACATCAGGATTTTGCTTACACTTCTGCAGGCATGGCTGGTGAGACAGGAGATCCGCAGGAACAAGTCCGGAGAAAGAGACCATCAGTTCGGCGGCGGCTAAACCCTCTTTCCACCAGCGATGAGGGAGAGGAGGAGGAAGAGGAGGAGGAGGAGGGGCCCTCAACATCTGCAGGCCAGGGGGTTTCACCCACCCGGGATGAAGAAGAACATGACACTGGTACTATGTCCCGGGTGGAGGCTGTAGACATTGAAGGGGGGGGTGAAGAACCGGACAACTCCGACCATGATGTGGGAGATGGCCACTCAGCCACACATACCTCACCAGTGGGTCAAGAAGAGGTGTACCCGGGGCAGGCTAATGTTCAACCTGGGCCTGCCATCAGCCCCTCCCTACCTCTAGCGTCCCCCATGCTATCGGGGGCTCCAGCTCAATCCCCTGATACCTGTCCCCCTCCTCATAGCCGCCGAGCCATACCCATCCGCTCCGGACCTGAGGCACCACAGCCCTTCTGTGTCCCCCCCCCCGTGCCGGTGCAGTTCCTCCCATGGCTGTGCCAGGGGACTTGAGTTGGATGGTCGAGGGTGAATCGGACATGTCCGCTCGCATCTTGCTACAGGTGTGTCTGGAGATACGCTCGATGCAAGCGCACATAGTCCGATCATTGGACAACCTCACCACCCAAGTTCAGTCCCTGAACACAGCCATTATGTCTTTCATCTCCCAAGTGCCTTCCCATACCACCGTCAATGTGTCCCCCTGTCCGTTGCCCCACACTGTTTCCCCCCATACTCCTCATTTGTCACGTTCCCGTGTGGTGCCTGGTCCTGCATCAGGCAGCCGTGTGGATGTGTCCGACCCAGAGGATCTAGACATTGTGGTCCTGGAGGATGACCAGAAAGACACTTGACTGTTGGACGGAGACATTGTTTCGGACGGACATTTATTTTTCCCCTTGTGAATAGACTGGTTCCCATGACGCTACCTGACGTATTATATTTGTTTTGCCCCACCCAAATCCAAGTTCCATTCTCCTTCTGCATTAAGATCATCATTTGTTTTCCTTTCTCCCTTCCAAACGGACTGTTTGTTTGTGTTCCTACATAAATAACTTGCAGAATTAGACTTTGTCTGACTAGTTTGACTTAATTTTGAATGTCTATCCCCAAATATAGACACATATTTAGTAAGTCACATTCTATGCACATGACAACGTGTTGCCATGATGTGTTACACTTGTATCTGTCACACACACACACACATGCCTACATTGTCAGAAGGGACATGGTACACAACAGGATATTACTTTGGTAGATATTTATTGTAAAAATACTCCTAAGGAGCCCAAAACAAATTGGCCATGTCAATGCCGGTCATGTTTGCGTTTCCGCAATAGTGGGGGGGAGGAACGCGGTGAGGGGGGAGGTTGAGGTTGTCGCCTTCGTGTCTGTGGGTGTTGTCCAGGCTGATCAAGAGGTGCAGGTGCCAATGGTGTCTGCACATTAGGTGTCTGTGGCTGGAAAAGGGCTGGTTGTTCAGGTGGTTCAAGTGACTGTGCAGAGGTTGGTGGTGTTTGGGCAGGTAGTGGGGGTGGTGGGAGTGACTGTGCAGAGGTTTGTGGTGTTTGGGCAGGTAGTGGGGGTGGTGGGAGTGACTGTGCAGAGGTTTGTGGTGTTTGGGCAGGTAGTGGGGGTGGTGGGAGTGACTGTGCAGAGGTTTGTGGTGTTTGGGCAGGTAGTGAGGGTGGTGGGAGTGACTGTGCAGAGGTTTGTGGTGTTTGGGCAGGTAGTGGGGGTGGTGGGAGTGATTGTGCAGGGGTTGGTGGTGTTTGGGCAGGTAGTGGGTGTGGTGGGAGTGACTGTGCAGAGGTTTGTGGTGTTTTGGCAGGTGGTGGGGGTGTTGGGAGTGACAGTGCAGGGTGCGGGTGTGCTTGGGTACCTTGGCTGTGGTGCTGTGCAGTTGGTTTTACAGGTGTGGGGATGTGCTGTCCTACAGGCCGACATGATTGTTCCCCTCCCTGTGTTGGCCGTGAAGGTAGACTTTGGATCACTCTCACCATGCCCTCCATCATCTTCATGGCCAAGGCATGGTGTCTTGCACTGTCTTCCCTTTGGATGGATATCTGGTCTCTCATATTTCTTGAGAGTTCCTGCCAAGTGCTATCCATCCTATCCAAAGCTTGGGTCATCCTGTCCATCACCTGAGGGAATTGGGCCATGTCCTGCAGGGACCCAGAAATGTCGGACAGGGTAGCCCCTATGGCCCGAATGTCCTGCCTCACATCTGCCTGCTGTCGGAAGAAGTCCTGCTCCCACTGGCCACCATCGCCACGTGCAGACCCCCTCTGCTGGTGTCTGCCAGGGATGAGATGAGCAGGTACAACAACAGGGGGGGGGGCAGGTAGAAGTCTGTGGGCAGGAGTAGTGTGCCCAGGGGATACCAGGTCCACAACAGGGCTGGTACTTCCCACAGTTGTTGGAGACAATGGCTGGGATAAACTGCGTAGGGAAGAGTGGGTAGGGGAACCACCATGTCGGTCACGGACGTGAGGGCTGTGAGTGAGTGATATCTGTGAGTGGATGTGTGGGAGCCGTGGATGGTTTGATGTATGTCGTGTTGTTGATGGTTTGAGAGGAGGCAGACGGGCGTGGCTTGTCAGAGGATGTGAGTCCAGGACGTCAGTATTGTCATCCTCTGAGTCAATAGAAATGTACTCATCATCCTCTAAGTCTACGTCCTCTTGATCTTGGTCATCCTCCTCTTGGGCATGAGTTGCAGCCGACATTGCTGCCTGGAGGATCAGAGGATTCTCCCCTCGGATTGCCCGTCGGCCACCACTGGTTGTCGGGCTGTCTGCCTCTCCCTCAGCATCACCTGAAACACAGAGGTTGCAACTGTATTAGTGATTGTTCAGGTATTACATGTGCTGCAACACTAGGGTTGTATTTACTGCACTTTGCATCAGCAGATGAGGATCATGTGATCATGTTAGGGTACCACCACAAATGGCCGCTCACACCATAGCACTGAGGTGTTGCACGGAGATCTACATGATACTAGCAAACTCACCAGCTCCAGCCCCAACTCTCTGTCCCTTTGCGTTCCCTCCTGGTGTATCCTGCTGCACCTGTCTCATCATAGTTGTAGTTGAAATACCTGTAGAGGGTTGAAACAACATTCTCAACGAACTGCCTCAAAAATGACAGACCTGCATATGTGTCACTCCTGGTCTGTATTTCACTTTGTAATCAACAACTGTTGATTCCATGTAGAAGGGGATCTCGATCTCTGTAATGGCTTTGAAATCTAAGCTGTTGACACTCCTCATGCCCGATTTACCTGAGGGACAGGTGCGCGACGGTTTCACAGCTGCAGCCAGGATGTCATGCAACCCCCGGGATGGTGTCCGTTGCAGTCGTCTCATCCTGTCAGCACCTGTGATGAGAAATACAAGTCCATATTTTAGTACAACAGATTGTGGCTATGAGATCAAATTAAATTCTCATTAGCCATTTGTGGAAAATCAAGGACGATGTGCAGCATGTGTAGCTCATTGACTTAACATGTGGGCACCCGCTCACAAGCAGCATTTGCTAGCTTACAGCCATGCAGCACTGACATCAATAAGATGACACATCAACTGACGAACTTGTATGAGAAGGTTACTGATTTCACCCTTACCATTGTGACAGACTTTTTCCATGGGTGTAATGGTGTCTGTTGACAAGTCAGAAAGGAGTTCATGTGTGAGATTTGCAGTTGTCAGGGTCCTGATGTTGCCCATTTGTGCTTCCCTACCCATGAGGTCACACAGCTTATTTTTGAATGAGCAAAGACAGATTACTAATGTCCATCCTTTGAGTGTTCTCTGTTCCCATGCTCCATTTCCAACATCATGGTACAACTTACATGACAACAGATGGTGTCTTGTGCAGCAGACATCCAAACCTCATATTTCATACACTCACCTATACATTTGAATATGGTAGAAGGGAGGCAAGCAGAAGACAACATTTGGTTTAGATCACACATTGCAGATGAGGTGAGTAGCTTTGAATCTTCCCACCTGGAGAGGATTATCCTGTTGCCCTTCAGCCCAATCATTTAGCAGGTGTAACTGCATGAGGATTCACCTTAGCAGCCCCTACACCCATCTCACAGGTACACAACTGGCACCAGTGTGTGCCTCAGCCATACCAATTTCATGTTGATTTGACCATGTTAATTTTGCTAGGGATTTAGCATATCATTGAATAGCAAGCCTGTTGTGTTGTGGACGTTTCTTATGACACATTGTGCTATTGTATGTCCATCGTGCACACACTTGGCATACATTTTGTGTCAGCATCTCATTTGCCACCAGGGTCTGATTGGCCATGTGTTCAAATGCCCTATGTGAGCATATTGTGATGCAGGATAACAAAGTTGTACAACACATACGGTGGAGGTGAAAGGCACAATTAATAAGCATTCAGCAAGCATGACTTACCGTGGCCCTGCACCGGAGCTGTAGGTGGTCCCTGGACAGATGTCAAGTCCAACCTAGTAGCAGAAGTCAGTGGGCGTCTGGGGTTCTGGGAGGACAACATTGTACCTACAATGATAAGTTTGTTTAGCAACTTTACATTCCTGCTGCCACATGTGATGCATTCAATTTCTGGCACAGGACGGGCACAAGCAGTCATGTTCACCACCGTTGCAGAAGTGTGTCATACATTATGTAATGAGTGATCACACATATAACTTAGATTGGGCCCACTACCTTGATGCTACCTATGTCACAATGACATGCCTACGAATCCATAGGTAAAGTCCACTATCGTGTTTTGTTGATGTCCGGAAATTATCCATCCAATGTACGCAGTACATGATCAGCTGTGTGGACTGTGCTGAATGAAGTATGTATGACAGATTAGAAGTTGGACTGTGTATGCATTGTCAATACTACAGAGACTGGTATCTCACTGTTTGGTCTTCATTTCCGTATCAGAGCAAATGCTATTTCTTGATAAGGTCTACATACACTATTACGATATGGTGTGTACACCCTTTTGACTTGTTGTGGCCCTCGATTACAGGATTGCTTTCCCCGTTCTGGGTTTGTTGGTGTAATACATGTTGGGTACCACATTTACAAAGGTATGATGAGCCTAGACATTTTATGATTTGTCTTTCGCTGTTCACAAATGTCAAATGTTAGAGGTAAATGTCCTTTGACAACTCCAATTGTAATGCAGCAAATGTTGACTCACATAGCTGGGCACTATTTGTCCCTCTGTCGTCTTCTGACGATATATGCATTTTGACCATCTCCTGTCCACTTTGACTTACCAGTTTGTGTGGTTGACGTGCCTTCCTCGGTACGGTGCCGATTCCTCCTATGCGATGCGGTGACCTCTGATACTGCAGTTGTCTGTGCTCCGGCTGGATGTGTCAATGGGTGAGAAGAGAGAAAAGTTGACAGATGGGAAATGTGCTTGTGTAACGTTTCGGGGATTAGCCCATATCTTCTGTGTGATAACACCTTTCTGCACCTCTGTTCTTTTGCGCCTTATTTCTGCCCATTTCCCTTTCTCTCCCTCTGCTCCTTCACTCGTTTTCACTCGTTTTTTCCCCTTTCTATCTTTCACCTTTCTGCACCTCTGCTCTTTTGTGCCTTATTCTTGCCCATTTTCCCTTTCTCTCCCTCTGCTCCTTCTCTCGTTTTCACTCGTTTTTTTTTACACTTTCTATCATTCACCTTTCTGCTCTTTTCTGCATCTCTGCTCTTTTGTGCCTTATTTCTGCCTATTTTCCCTTTTTTCTTTATCCCTTCTTTCCTCCCTTTACCTTTCCCCGCCGCTGCTGCCCCCGCGGCCCCTCCCCCCCAGCACGACCGGCCCAATCCAGCTCCCCTCCCCGCTCCCGCCTCCCAGCTGTCCAGCCCTCCCCGACCCCTACTTAATGGCGGCCACTACGCGGCCGCGCAGCGGCCGCGGGCTGCGGGCGCGCCGCTGGTGCACCGAAGGCGCATCAAAGGCAAGCACGTCTGCGCCCGTCTGCGACCCGTCCGCGACCAGCACCAGGAACCCTGGACCTCCGCCCCGCCAACGCTACGAGCCAGCAGCACTCCACGCACTCAACCCAGGCTGCAGCAACAACTGCAAGCTAGCATCACCAGCCGACACCCATGGACCCTTCAGCTGTCACCGCTGCCGGCACACCTGCAGCACCGCCAAGAACACGGATCCAGCACAACCCGCCCACAAGAACACAACCGAACTGAAGACCCTGCAATGCATCCTCCTCAACGTCGGATCCCTCCACAAACACGCCACAGAAATCTGGGACCTCCTCGACAGCACAACCCCAGACGTAGCATTCTTCACCGAAACCTGGACCAACACCACCTCGGGACCGGACATCGCCATCGCCATCCCCCAAGGATACAAGATCTCCAGGAAGGACCGCCCCATCCACCCGGGAGGAGGAATCGCCATCGTCCACAAATCCAGCCTCCGCCTGAGCACACTCCCTGACGAGTCCACAGAACTGATGGAACACCTTCACTTCAAGATACTGGCCAGCCCCACCGCCGCCCTTCGAGGAACCCTCATCTACCGACCCCCTGGACCCCACGGACCCTTCGCCAACTCCATCACGGACATTATCTCCCCGCAGGCCATCGCATCCACCAACTACACCCTGCTGGGAGACCTCAACTTCCACCTCGACAATCAACTGGACCCCAACACCACATCCCTCCTGGACAACCTCCACAACATTGGACTCCGCCAGATCATGACCGAGCCCACGCACTCAACAGGACACACCCTCGACCCCCTCTTCACTACAGGAAACTCCATCACCTTCAGCCACACCACCGAACTCCCATGGACCGACCATCGTTGCGTCCACTTCACCTTCAGAACACCCACCATCCACAGACACCAGCACCTGCTTCCACAAAGAAACTGGACCAAAATCACCGATGACCAGCTCACCCCTCACTCAACAACTCCACCCCAACCATCGCGGAAAACGACGACCCCAACACCGCAGCCCGAACCCTGCATAGATGGATCTCGGACAGCACCAGCACCATAGCCCCCCTCAAGAAAAACAACAATACCCGTGCCAAGAAAGCCAGATGGTTTACCACCGAACTTCGAGAGTCCAGGCGCACATGCCGCCGCCTCGAAAAGGCCTGGAGAAACACCAAATCCACAGAAGCCCACAACAACTTCAGAGCCGCCACCAACGCCCACCATCAACTCATCAGAGAAACGAGGAAAAAAGCGATTGAAGACAGAATCTCCACCCACGCACACAACAGCAAGGAACTCTTCAGCATCATCAAGGAGTTCGCCCAACCCACCAGCGAGTCTACCGACATCCCTCCCTCACAAGACCTCTGCGACAAACTCAGCATCTTTTTCCACCACAAAATCAAGAGCATCTACGACAACTTCGACGAAGACAACCAACACACTGAACCCTCACCAACCACCCCCGACACCCGGAAACCAGCGATTGATGACTGGACAGCCCTCACCACCGAAGACACACTGAAGACAATGAAGTCAATCCACTCAGGGGCCCCCACGGACCCCTGCCCCCACCACATCTTCAACAGAGCCGCCAACACCATCGCACCCATGCTCCGCCACACCATCAACCGCTCCCTGGCGACCGCCTCATTCCCCGACGACTGGAAACACGCCGAGGTCAACCCCCTCCTAAAGAAACCCTCAGCGGACCCCACCGACCTCAAAAACTACAGACCCATCTCCCTGCTCCCGTTCCCAGCGAAAGTCATCGAGAAAGCCATCAACAGCCAACTCGCCACATTCATTGAAGAACACAACATCCTCGACTCCTCCCAATCCGGCTTCAGAAAAAACCACAGTACGGAAACCGCCCTCCTCGCCGCAACAGACGACATCCGCACCTTACTGGACAAAGGAGAAACAGTAGCCCTCATCCTCCTCGACCTATCAGCGGCGTTCGACACAGTCTCCCACCGCACCCTAATACGCAGACTCTACGATGCAGGAATCCAGGACAAGGCCCTCGACTGGATCTGCTCCTTCCTCTCCAGCAGGACGCAGCGGGTCAGACTCCCCCCTTTCCTCTCGGACCCCACACCTATCACCTGCGGAGTCCCCCAGGGCTCCTCCCTCAGCCCGACGCTCTTCAACGTCTACATGGCTCCACTTGCCCCCATCGTCAGAACCTACGGACTCAACATCGTGTCATATGCAGACGACACCCAGCTCATCCTCTCCCTATCCAACGAGCCCAACACCGCCAGACGCAACTTTCGAGAAGGCATGGTAGCCGTCGCCAAATGGATGAAAAACAGCTGCCTACAACTAAACACCAACAAAACAGAAGTACTCATCATGGGCCCAAACCCCGACGCCTGGAGTGACACCTGGTGGCCCACCGCCCTCGGAAACCCGCCAACTCCCACAGACCACGCACGCAACCTGGGAATCATCCTGGACTCCGAGCTCAAAATGGACCGCCAGATCAACTCTGTCTCATCTTCCTGCTTCCACACCCTCCGCCTCCTTCGTAAGACCTTCAAATGGATCCCCCTCGAACACCGAAAGACAGTCACTCACGCCCTGGTCACCAGCAGACTCGACTACGGCAACGCACTCTACGCCGGAATAAACAAAAACCTCATCCGCAAGCTACAGAACATCCAGAACGCTGCCGCAAGACTGGTCCTCAACCTGCCAAAACACTGCCACATCTCCCAGCACCTGCGCACACTCCACTGGCTTCCCGTTGAGGCGAGAATCACCTTTAAGATGCTCACCCACGCACACAAGGCCCTCCACGGCACCGGACCAGCATACCTGAACAGCCGACTCAAATTCCACGCACCCCAAAGGACCCTACGATCAGCCCAGCTTTCCTACGCTGTGGTCCCCCGCACCAGAAAGACCAGATCGGGAGGCCGCTCCTTCTCCTTCCTCGCGGCCAAAGCATGGAACGCCCTTCCGCTCCACCTCAGACAGACAACATCGCTCCCCATCTTCGCAAGAAACCTCAAAACCTGGCTCTTCGACAGACCCCCTCCTTGATGGAATGGAACCTGCACCCCCCCAACCCCCCCCCACCCCTAGCGCCTTGAGACCCTTACGGGTGAGTAGTCGCGCTTTAACAAACTCCTGATTGATTGATTGATAACAGTACTGTGCGGATCTGCTGCAGACGGGGCAGGTAGGAGCAGTGGTGTGTTGGGGATGTAATGGCGTGGCAGAGTGGAAATTGGACTACAGGATATGTGTTGGACATATTTACATCAGTGGATACTCTCACCGTCTGCTTTGTGATTTAGGCTTGCACAGGGTGAATTACTTTTTGGATATTTTGTGGCAGGTTTACGACCCCCTAGAAAAATGATGTACACTGTTGTTGCATCACTTCTGTGACACGACAGTGGTTTACAACAGAAAACACATTTAGGATTATTTGCAACGTGACGCTACTAGGGTGAATCGTCATGTTGTGAGGCCTTGCGCAACGTCAGCTTGGAGGTAGGCAGGGTGTACACTCCTTTGGGATATGCCGCGTCCAAGTGAGTCAGTGTAATCTACGTGATTTCACAGTATCACTTATCAGAGGCCGCTGCGACGCAACCTTACGCCTGCTTGTAGCCGACATAAGGAGTGGCACAGCACGTTAGGTATGGGCAGTGCATGGACATTGTTGGAGTTGCAACGCTCTTGCGACACAACTTCAGCACAGCCCCCCTAGACACCATCAGATTCAACACACATCTCTTTATCCCTGCACCACAGTGCACCACCCTATGTACATGACACATCCGTGTTTGCGCAAGGGTTGAATTGCATGTCACATTGGTACTGGCGCTTCCCTGCTAATGTTTGTCTTTAGCTAATTCATTTATTTAACGTAATTTTACATTTCCATTTCTCATTGCACATTTTCAGTCAATATGTACAGTTATTGAAATAGCTGGGTTGTGTATGTATGGCATCAGTACTGTGCACAGGTTTTTAATAGGGTGGTGGGTATTAGCCTTTTCTGATACAAAGTTTTCTGGGACTTGTGGTGCTACGTAGTGGGTGACACATGAGTCTCTGACTAACCATATATATTTATGCATTTTGGACAATTACCATGATCACTATGACAGTGTAACACAGACAATCTCTTCATGCACTTTTGCTTTTCATTCCACTTACCTGGTACCACGTAGCGGACGTCACTAACAGGCAGCCCATGGACCAAGTGGGGGTGTATAGTGGTTAGAATATCCTCCTCCAGTGGGGTGAGCTGGATGCGGGGTCCAGGGCATGCAGCAGGGAGGACTCTCCTCAGTTCTATCCAGGAGTACTTTTCCTTTACTCTCTGCTTTTCGTCCTGCCACTTTTTTTTGATGTCTTGTACAGTTCGCCTCTCCACGCCCAGGGCTGAGACAGCAGTGGCTATCTGCTGCCATAGTTGTTGCTTCTGTGCACCACTGGTGCAATATGGTGGTAGCCCATATAGGCGCTTGTGGTGCTTTACGATGTATTCCACGAGCATGGTGGTCTCCTCAGCTGTGAAATTTCTTTTCCTGCGCATCTCCATGGTCTCTGGCACTGGAAGCTTTGTCGTAAGTATCTCTGTGGCCAAACCTGTTCCTTCACTGTATGCTGCTTTTATGTGTGTTGCGGTACTGGTCAATTAGGGTTAATTGGCTTTAGCTGGAGTGTGGTGGGGGATGGTAGGCAGTGGCAGCATACACCATGGCAAAATGGAGCTGTTGGCTGGGATTGGCTGCTGTGTGTCAGCTGATCCTTGTTGGGGGATGGGTGGACCTTGGCCAGGTGTTTCCCCTTGGCTAACATGCCCAACGGCCAAAAATCGTAAAATACGCCCCGCAATCGTAAAATACGCCCCGTAATCGTAACATACGCCCCGTAATCGTAATATACGCCCCGTAATCGTAATATACGCCACAATGGCGTAAATTACGATTACGGGCCGTAAATTACTCCCCGGCGGCGGACGTAAAGTTAGTAGTCTTAAATCAAATCTGTGAATCCCGAAAGTAGTAAGTTTATTCTGTGAATCCCGAAAGTAGTAAGTTTATTCTGTGAATCCCGAAAGTAGTAAGTTTATTCTGTGAATCCCGAAAGTACTAAGTGCATTCTGTGAATACCAAATTGTAGTAAGTGCATTCTGTGAATACCAAATTGTAGTAAGTTTAGGATTTTGTCTTAAGTTCATTCTGTGAATCGGGCCCGTTATGTCTAGTGTCTTCAATAAAATATTAAAATATGCTCATAAAATTAGATCAGAATCACATATAAAATAGTAGAGGTAAAATGAAGAAGAATTCTATTTCTTTTCTGCTATTTGTGTATTATATATTTGCCAAAGCACTAAAAAATGTTCTATGTAAAAATGTCAAGTAGTGTGTTAAGTTTTTGATGACTGTTATTCATTTACTGTTTGGTAATAGTGGTTAATAACATTTTTTATTATATTTTACCACAGATTCAACTGCATATCATTTCAAGATTTCAGCATGCCAACCAAGGATAGACTTAAAAAGGCTGCAAAACGTCAAAGACAGCAGGTACATGAAATAATGCAGCAGTCCTCTACCAAAAAAACTTGTCAAGTCACCAAGAAAGCACCGGGTAAGAGCACAAAAACATTCATAAGAAATATTTGTAGTAAAAAAAATATTACTACAGAAAATGTTTCAGTCCAGAAAAAGAGAAGCATTTTAAACGGAAAGGAAAGGCCAATCAAAAATGTTACTGCTAGAGCAAGAGATAACTCTGTGCATGATAGTAGAAGGAAACAACAGTTTAGGGACATTCATAAACGAATGTTCCGCAACAGGATAATTGGCAATTTGTTAAAAAATATTAAGAAAGGTCAACAGAAAGTGGTTTTTTATAAGAGAAAAAAAAAAGTTGAGAAAGTTATTGATCAGGCATTTGAAATTAAACGTAAGTTATTTATTTTGATAATCAATAGAATTAGGAAGCTAAACAAGGCAATTTATGATTTCAAAAGAAATAGTAGATGGAAGAGAATAGTTAATCGTAGTAATTTTTGTGAAGTTTTTTCCGGAGAATGGATGCATAGTTCAAGTTGTGAGGCATTTTTTAATGAGGAGAGTTATTTCCAGGATAATGATTTGGTGCATGCAGTTGACACCAGTGGTCGAGCTTATGAAGTGAAAGATGGTTGTCCAGTTGAAAAAGAAAAACTTGTGACAACAGAGACAGAAGAGGTGTTAGGTAATGAGGTTTTAGGAAGACGTCCTAAGGGTCCTGTGTACACCTGGAAGTGTAGTAGTATTTGCAGTGTGCGACAGGATTCCATCAATTTGCTTTGTGATTTTGTACGGACATTTAATAAGAAAAGTTTGAAGCAGAAAATGAAGTTGTTGCAAGAATTAGATCCTTGCAGAGTGAGAGAAGTGACAGGTTTGCATGGTCATTCACTGGCTTGTCTTTCCAGGAGAGTATGCCAGAGTGTTTTTCATAATTTCAGGATGCTAGCAGTGCATCATAATAAAGTGAGGAAATTAGTTAGAATGTTGTATTATGCTAAGAGTCCAGCATTTATGCTTAAACAATTATGCGCTGCTCTTTTGCATGGTTCTGAAATAGATGTGAAGAATATTTGTGAAGAAATTGAGTTTTGTTACTTTGGAAGTAAAGAGGAGAATGTTGAAATTGACCAAGAATAAGAAGGTAATGTGGAAGATAGTGTACAGGTTTCCAGTACAGATAATTTTCAGAGGGAAATTGCGACGTTTCAGGTGAAATCAAGTGAGAGGCCTAATTTCACTTGTGTGTGTTGGCGACGCACTTATTATAAGAATCAGACTAAGTTAGTGGATTTATATGCAAAAAGTGAAAGGGAAAATAATAGTGAATGGAATGATTTCACAACATACTTGATGGTAGAAAATTGTTTTGATTTGGGATCGGATCAACGTGTGTGTACTTATTGTTATAACAAATTAAATCAAAACCAGATGCCTGCTAGAGCAGTTCATAATAATCTGGAATTGGTTGAGATTCCTTCTGAATTGAAGGATTTAAATACTTATGAATCTATTTTGATTCAAAGTATCCATCCCTTTCAGGCTATTGTAAGAATGGAGCCAAAGACAGGGAAATTGCCTCCATCAGATTTACAGAGAGGATTAAAGGGAAGAGTTGTTTATTTGCCTCTAGATTTGAAGAAAAACATTGACACAATTGGAGTAGAAAAAGTGGAAGAGGACCCTCTGGTTATCTTAGTTAATGGGGTTCCGACAAAGAATAAGAAAATATGGCAAGATTTAGTGGATGTTAGGAAAGTCAAAAAGGCAACATTGTATTTGAAAAAAATAATAAGTACTATAAGAATATATATGTTGCAGAAGAGGAAGTAAGTGAGGAAGAGGATAGCGATTTGTGTGCTGGTCAAATTGAGAAATTAGAACCCTCTACTAGTGAAGAAATATATGAACATTATAGTGTTCATCCTTTGCATTCCAAGGAAGTCATGGGGAATGCTATTGAGTTGTTTCAAATGAAACAAGCCAAAGGGAGTCCCATTAGTGTTTGGGAGGAAAGTTTGGAAGCTCGGTGTTTCCCACAGCTTTTTCCAACAGGTCAGGGAGGAAGATATGATGAGCGACCTCATCAAATTCCTGCTTCTGAATACCGGACTTTGCGATTGTATGCAGGAGATGCTAGGTTTCGACAATGTATTCCCTATTTGTTTCATCTCCTGTTTGAAAGCGATCTGTCTGGACTGTCATATGCAGTGAACCACATCTTGAAAAGTGGTATACACATGCAAAACATCTCGGCAAGTGACTTTATGGATAAAGTCAATGTCCAAGACAGTATTTTGGATTCTCACCTGATTAATCTCATGGCGTGTCAGCGTGGTACTAATGAGTACTGGTACCGTCGTCATGGTGATTTAAAATGTATGCTGAGGAACTTAGGAACTCCCACATGGTTCCTCACTCTGAGCTGTGCCGAGTATGGCTGGGAAGACTTACTTGAATTTCTACGAGAGGCAAATGGAAACATCGAAAACATCGAATTCAAGACACCCGGAGAACTGTGCTCTTTGGATCCAGTCAATGTATGCCGGTACTTCAATCATAGATTTGAAGCTATGATGTCTTTCATCATGAATAAGAAGAATCCACCTCTTGGAGAGGTGTTGGATTTCTTCTGGAGAAAGGAGTACCAAGCAAGAGGTGCTCCTCACATACATATGCTGTTGTGGATCAAGGATGCACCTAAATTTGGAACGGATCCAGAAGACTCAGTGATGAGTTTCATACAACAGTATTCTACGTGTGCTGTTCCAAACGCAAAGGAGAAGAAAAGCCTAAGAGAAAAAGTTCTACGTTTCCAAAGCCATCGTTGTGGAAAGTACTGTCGTCGTAAATTCCGAAACAAGGACAAGTTCTACACCAAATGTCGTTTCGGGTTTCCACGACCGGTGATTTCTAAAGGAAGAGTAAACAGTTTGATGTCTTCGCTGCGACATAATGTGATGAAGAAATCACCGAAAAACACATACAATTTGAAGAGGAACGAAGAGTCCAAGTACATCAACGACTACAACCCAGTGATTTTGTCCATGTGGAATGCTAACATGGATATACAGTTTGTGGCTGATAACTGTATGGCTGTGGCTGGGTATGTGACATCTTACATCACCAAAAAAGAGAAGACAGAATTGAAGGATATGTGGAAGGACATTTCCCATGAAAAGAGCCTCAGTAAGAAGTTGTACAGTTTCAGTCTGAAGATGTTGTCGCATCGAGAAATCGGAGCTTACGAATGTTCTGACCGGTTGTCTTCAGCAAGTCTCTATGCCAAATCTAGGAGTATCGTTTGGGCGAGTCTTGGTATTGCTGCAACGCGTAATCGAGTTCTGAAACCTGTGCGGGAAATTGAGTATTTGGCGGAAAAGGAGCCAAACAGTACCGACATTTTGAAGACCAACATGTTGGATACATATTATCCAAATCGAAGCAGTCACCTCGAGAATGTTTGTCTGTATGAGGTTCTTCAAAATTACATATTCAAGAGGAACATCAAAGAAGATACTGAGAAAGGAGTGTATGCTGTAATTGGAAGTGAGGGATGTCTGGTCAAGCAAAGAAAATGCCACTTGGTAAACCATCGAAAATTGAGTGGCGAATCTCCTGAAAAAAAGGAGTTTTTCTATTTAGCACTTTTGCAACTTTTCAAGCCTTGGCGTGCAGAAGAGGAACTGCTTGGAGATTTCCTCTGTTACGAAGACTCTTTCACTGCCGCCAAGCAGACCATAGAATGTCCTGCTTTTCCCAAATATGTAGAAATGTTGAATGCGGAAATCGAGCAGGAAGCAACGATTGCAGCCGAGATTGCCAGAGACAGTTCTCAGGACAGTCAGAGTTCTGCTTCATTGAGTCAGGATCCACTAGGAGGACCTGTTATCGAAAATGAAGCTGCCACTGCCATGAATGAAGTGGAAAGAGCCATGGCACATGCTCAGGAGGATGCGGTTAACTTAGAAGACTTGGAAAGACAACTCAACGTTGAGCAGAGGAAAATATATGACGAAGTTACCATGCAAATTGATCATGGATTAAGTCATGAGAAGAAAGAGTGCTCATGTACGTCGTTGAAGCCTGTCCGACTGTACGTGAGTGGAGAAGCGGGAACTGGAAAAAGTTTCCTCATTAAAGCAATTTCATGTTATTTGCAGGAAAGGACTGAGTCATCGCTGTCTTGTGTTGTCACCGCTCCAACTGGACTGGCAGCACATAACATTAAAGGGATTACTTTACATCGTTTACTGATGCTGCCAGTGGAGCATGACAACAAATTACAATATCACAAGCTATCTGGAGATGCTTGTTGTGAAGTTTCAAGAATCTTGAGGAAAATGAAACTTCTTATCATTGACGAAGTAAGCATTTTTTCCAATGTCATGCTTGCCTTCGTGCATTTGAGAATGCAAGAAGTTCTCAAAACAGAGTATGATGTGTTATTTGGTGGCAAACACATCATTGTTTTCGGAGATCTTCTGCAGCTGACACCAGTGAAAGGGCAACCTGTGTTCAAAATGCTCACGCATGAAGATACCAGGAAGTGCCTAGGGAGCATTGGCAACGTCAATATATGGTTAAACTTCAATTATGCTGAACTGCATGAAAATATGCGTCAGGCGAAGGATGAAGTTTACAAGAATATTCTACAAGATGTTAGAATTGGAAAAGTGACCGAGCATGGGAAAGAAGCTTTACATGCACGATTACTGTCAAATTTATATCCAGAACAAGATGTTGTGCCTGAGAATATTTTTCAGAAAATTACTGAGAAGAAATCTGGAATATGTTTGATGCCAACTCTTGCAGAATGTGCCATCTTCAACAACAAAATGTTGCATTTAGAAAAGCAAGAGATTGTGAAACTGGAAGCTATTGACAGAGTAGAGCATATGGGATCAACAATTATTTTGTCTGAGAATTTGAAATCCAAATTGGATTCATTGGAGAAGACTATATCTAAAACTGCAGGTTTTGAAAAGACTCTGAATGTGTGCTTAAACTGCCGTATAATTTTAAGAAGGAATTTAAATGTTGAAAGAGGTCTGGTAAATGGATCAATGGGTAATGTTGTTGATTTTGTGAAATACAGAAATAGAGATGGAATAGAATTTTTAAAAATTAAATTTGATGGCATTGAGGAAGTACAGCTAATTGGTCGTTGTTCTGCTAGATTTTTGCTTGTAAAAGACTTATATGTTCGCCGTAAGCAGTTTCCTGTTTGCTTGGCATATGCGGTGACAATCCATAAATCGCAAGGTTTAAGTGTAGACAGTGCATTGGTGAATATTGGCAGTTCTGTGTTCAAGGAGGGTATGGCATATGTGGCATTGTCAAGAGTTAGAACTTTATCGGGATTGTACTTGATTGAGTGTGATGTCACAAACATTTGTGCGGATCTAGATTGTGTTAAGGAATACAATAGGTTGAGAAGAGAGTATGCGCCACATTTGCCTCAATATCCTTTGTTTGAGAAACGTGTGGTAGGCCGGAAACGAAGAAATGTGACCAATACTAGGGAGGTTGTAGCAAAAAGACGAAAAGTCGATGAACCTGAAATTATAAGCAGAAACAAAAAGGATTCTGTTGAAGATGTTGTTGGTTTTCAATTTGAAAACAGTTCTGGTGTCAACTGCTATGCTAATGTAGTGGGTAATGTTTTGTTTTCTCTAGAAAATGTAAAAGAAGAGATTGTGGTCAATTCTGATCAAAGATTTTGCAGTTTGTTAAATTCTGTGTTAGAGAAATGTAGCACTGATAGAACAAAAATAGAAAGTGTGTCTGAAATTCGAAATCTGTTAGACAGATGTTCAGGCCAAACACAATTCTCTCAAAATATTCAGCAAGATTGTCAGGAGTTTTTAATGTATATGCTTGATGTATTGCATGCTGAAGGTGTAGATGTAGATCACCTGTTTGGGCTTTCTTATCAATGGCAGCATGACTGCGAGAACTGTAGGGTATCAAGTACTACTAGTGTAGACTCAGAACGATTTATATATTTAACTTTGCCAGACAGTAAATCAGTCTCCTTTAATAAGCTAGTAAAAGCAGCTGATCACAACATGGAGTGTAGCCAATGTAAATCTGAATTGATGTCAACATTATTTATACGAACATATGGGCAGTATGTCATTTTAATGTTCCAACGATGTAGGCCTGATGGAACAAAATTGACAACTTTAATTAAAAATGTTGTGGCTTCACAGTTGTCAATATCAGGAAGGACTTTTGTAACTGTAGCAATTATATATCATGACGGTCCTTCAATAACATCAGGACATTACACAGCTTATTTAAAGTCTAGAAATGGCTGGTCATTCTGCAATGATTCTGTTTTAATTTTCAAAAAAAAATTGCCGTATGACCTTAAAAATTGTTACCTGGTGTTTTTAAAACCAAAATTTTAGGGAAAGAATCTCGGGATGTGCTCTGAGGAATTTCAAGAAGTTCTAATGGCTCCTACACGATTTGGCCTTGAGAATAAGTGTAGTACAGAGACATAACTTCTTACCATAACACTGGACGTCATGGAAAAATAACTGTACTTTGAATGAGTTCAGAAAAACTATTTCTTTTTATAAGCTAATTTAAGCAGCCAATCAAAACATGGAGTAGAGGGAATGTAAGTCTGCAATGCTGTCTACTGTTTTATATTGCTTTGTGATTAAAAGTGATGTAGAGAATTAAATAATTGTAGTAGTCATAGAGGTAGTGTAAGTCTGCTTCATAGTAAGCAGTATCAGTGTCATAGGAAATGTAGAACATGAGTGAGCAAGAAGGGTAAGATATTAGTAGTCCAGGATTGTGAAAATGATCTTCAACATTTTAATTCTGAAAGTTGCGGAAATATAAAATGACGGGATTGGCTTACAAGAATTCCAAGAGTTATAAATGGCTCTTACACGATTTGGCCTTGTGGAAACGTGTGGTAGAGAGCGAGAAGTCATTTATTGTATGTAACATATTTTTCAAAACGATGGAGGTTTTCTTTCAGAAAGTGGCGGGCTGAAAGTAATAACAGCACAACAGAGCGTAAGCTGTTCATAGGACATCCTTCGACGTCATGGAAAGTAAGTTAACTTTAAGGAGTTCTGAATTCTGATTTGTTATGTTGTATGGGTTTTTTAAACACAATCATTTTGATTGTGTTTTTTTTCCCCGCTGTTATATGATGAATACCTTCAAGTCACTGTTTTTAGTGAAATTTGATACATTCTGAGAACAGCAAAAATAAACCATTTAACATGTATAATTAATTATGTACTGTTTGCATTTATGATGTACATTTAGAACTGTGTATGAGGCATGGAGAAGGAGAGGCTTCTGTAAGTGTCAAAGTTGTTGCATACAGTGTTCACATTCTACGTAGTCTTTCATATGATAGACTACATTCCCACAATGAGATACTTAAGCAAAGGAAACACAGGTGATATGATTGTGGAATGTGCAAAAAAAATTGCACGTTTTTCAATTATATTACCTGTGTTTCCTAACATTACACATCACATTGTGTAGATGAGGTTTAGGCCTGTTCCAGGAGACAGAGGAGGTCTGACATTTGTTCAAGAGTGCAGTGGACATGACTCACTTCGTTGGTAGGTCTGCACATGTATTATCTCCTCTATATTCTTCAACAAACCTAAATTTCATCTGCAACCCTGAGTAGGACTTACCTGAAACAAATCTGTGGATAGGTTACACCTTATCAGCATCTTGAAACAATCATTTAAAATGTTAGGATCAGATTTATGATGGCCGTGCGCCTCTTTTGCGCCGCTGTGGGTCAGTTTTGTGTAAAAGATGCACCATGTTGCAAGATAGGTTTCAGTTCATCTCCAGCAAGATACCATCAGTTTGAAATGTATATAATTAGCACTGTGTAGGGGGCATGCAGAAGCTGAAGCTTTTGTAAATGTCAAAGTTGTTGCATGCAGTGTGCATTTCTGGGTACTGTTTCATATGCTGGACTACATCTGCACTATGAGATACCTAAGCAAAGGCAACACAGGTGATGTGATTGTGAAATGAGGAAAAGAAACTCCACATTTTTCAATTACATCACCTGTGTTTCCTAAGTTTACGAATGACATTGTGCAGATGAAGTTTAGGTCTGTCCACGGACACAGAAGAGGTCTGGCCTTTGTTCAAGAGTGAAGTGGACATGACTTACTTCATTGGTAGGCCTTTACATGTATTATCTCCTCTGTATTCTTCAACAAGCGTAAATTTGATCTGCAACCCTGAGTAGGCCTCACCTTAAACAAACCTCTGGAGAGGCCATACCTTATCGTCATCCTGAAGTAATCATTTAAAATGTTAGGGACAGATTTATGATAGGTGTATGCCTCTTTTGCGCCACTGTGCGTCACTTTTGTGATGCATTGGCGGTGGAAAAGATTTGCTATGAGGCGACAAAATTACAAATTGATGCATCTAGGCAGATGTGTCATGCTGTAAAAAACCAGTGCCACATGAAACCGATGCAGCAGTGATGCAAAAGATGCAGCATGTTGCAAGACAGGCCTCACTTCATCTCCAACAAGATAAGAAGCTAAGTCTTCTGTAAATGTCAAAATTGTTGTATACACTGCTGAACTTTTGTGTACTCTTTGATATGCTAGACTCCATCTGCACTATGAGATACCTAAGCAAAGGAAACACAGGTGATGTGATTGTGAAATGAGGAAAAGAAACTCCACATTTTTCAATTACATCACCTGTGTTTCCTAAGTTTACGAATGACATTGTGCAGATGAACTTTAGGTCTGTCCACGGACACAGAAGAGGTCTGGCGTTTGTTCAAGAGTGAAGTGGACATGATTTACTTCATTGGTAGACCTTCACATGTATTATGTCCTCTGTTCTCTTCAACAACTCGAAATTTCATTTCGAACCCTGAGTAGGCCTCACCTCAAACAAACCTCTGGATAGGACACATCTTATTGGCATCTTGAAACAATCATTTAAAATGTTAGTGTCTTGCGACACTTTTGTGAGACAACAGCAGTGCAAAAAATGCACCATGTTCTAAGATAGGCCTAACTTCATCTGCATCAAGATACTGTTAGTTTAAAATGTATATCTTTAGGACTGTGTAGGGGGCCTGGAGAAGCAGAAGCTTCTGTAAGTGTCAAAGTTGTTGAAAAACTGTTTCTCCTTCAATCTTTTCCCTTGTCTTTTCTAATTTTTAAATACATGTTTTAATATTTTTCAAATGTTTGTTCTCTCATTCACAGATTGAAAGTATAAAAATAAAAAGTGAGTAATTTATCGACAATTATATGGTAAATGTTTTGTAGTCTTTTCGTTACATTTCTATCACATTCACCTACTATTAGTTCCACAGCTTCATTTCTTTAACCCTCAGTTTCCTGCCTTTGCTACTTCCCTCATTCCTTTAACTATTACCTACTTACTCTACTCCTTCCACTCCTTTTCTCAGTCCCTCTCTTCTCATAGTTCCTCACTCTTGTTCACTCACTCCGTCTCTATTACTCTTAGTGTCTTTGACTGATCACTCTTTCACTGCTTGTTCATTATGCTTTTTCTGTGTAGTTGAAGCACACTAAGGGGCATATTATGAACACAGCCTATAAAATTATTGCTGTTTTTATCGGCAGAAAACTGCTGCAAAAGTGGTTTTAGCGGCAGTTTTCTGCCGCAAAAGCGGCTTAAGCGACACATTTCTGCCGATAAAAGCTGCAAAACTTTTATTGCCTATGTTGATAATATGGCCCTATGTTATTTACATTTCTTTGCTGTTTCAATTATTCTTTTTCTGTTACTTCTTCTTTTCTGCTTTCTGTTTTTTCTCTCTGTTATTCCACATGTTTTAATCTTATTTTGAACATTCACTCATATTCTCTAAGAAACTCTTCTTTGTTATTCTTCTACTGTCCTTTTTTTCTTTCACTTCCTTATCTATTTTGTTTTTCACAATTATATCCTCTTCCCTCTTTTCTTAGGTAAATAAATCTATTAAACAGTATCTCTGGTTTAGACCCTATAGCTGTCTTTGTTTTAACATTACTCTCTGTTTACTTCCCTTATACTTACTCTTCTTTTTTTTTTTTTTTTTTTTGGTTCGCTCCCGGTTCGCGTACCGGTGAGCGAACCAGGAAGCGAACCAAAAGAAATACAGCTTGCCAGAGTGCTAAACATTCTAGCAATTTTTTTTGAAAGGGGAGGTAGTTCTGAAAAGAACTTTTTTTTTAATGTTTTTGTTGGTTTATATTTTTTTTTATTTTTCTGAACATTTTTTTTTTTTTTTTTGAACAGTTTTATGTTTTTTTTGTTTTTTTGGGAGGGGAAACAACAAAAAACAGGCATTGGAAAGGGCTCAACAGGAGCAAAAAAAAATTTACTTTCTGGGGCGTTTAGAGCACTTGTGATTTTCATAAGCTCGGTTGATTAAGGTAATGCTCATATTGCCACATGAGAGTAATGCACCGCAATACAAACAGGTAAACTTCATATGGACAAAGTTGTGCTGAATGTTTGGCACGGTTTCCCGTGCCTCTGGTCCTGTCAAATATACCTGTGTTGATGTCGTGCCCACAGGAGTTGATGGGTTGTCCTGCAGGTCACGCATCTCTGCCCGGCTGTAGTTTAATGGATGCCACCTGATCATGTGACGATGCATGGTGTAGTTGCCGAAGCTATACTTTTTTAAGGTGCCTCTAGATAAGGCCTCTTTACATATGAGGCACGTCACATATCTAGCATTAACTTTCTTCTGCCCTTCAGGGATTGAAAAAAACTGCCAAATAAAACTGGTTTTACGATGAGAAACCCGGGGCTCCTCTTGTAAAAACTGTGGTCCTTCTGTCTCCTCTTCCTCTTGTTCATCCTCTTCCTCCTCTGTGTTGCTGATGAACTGTGGAGGTGGTCCTCTCTTCCCATGAGGAGGTGGTGGTGGTGGTGGGGGTCCACCAGCTGAAGCTACCAATGAAGCCATTGCTCAAATATCAAAAAAGGTCTTCCTCTCACAAAGATGAAAGTCAGAGTGAGGAAAGAAGGAGAGGTTTTCATCATTTGGGAAAAACAATAGTTCTAAACCAATGAAAAGTGTTATTTTTAGGTCACCTGACCTAGCCTTACATCATTAGGAAACCAAAAGTGAAATGAACCAATGAAAAGTTTTATTAACAAGTCACATGACCTGTTACGCTTATGTTACGCGCTGCGGAACGCGCCCCGGATCGCTTCCGGGTCGCTGCGCGCCTCGGTTCGCGCTCCGGAGCACTTCCGGGTGCGCTAACGCGGCGCGTCATAAGACGCATTACGCGGCAACGCGATACGTCGCGCTTTCGCGACGCGCCCCGGATCGCTTTCGGGGAGCTGCGCTTCACGCCTCAGTTCGCGTACCGGAGCACTTCCGGGTGCGCTAACGCGGCGCGTCATGAGACGCATTACGCGACAACGTGATACGTCGCGCTTCCGCGACGCGTCACGATGTTGATTTCTACCGCGACAGTGATGTCATTTGAGATGTCATCAGTGATGTCATCAGTGATGTCACTGACCATGTCATGAATGATGTAATATGTGACATCATCAGCAGTGGATTGCGGGTGCGCGATATATAGTTAGTGCAACTAACTATATATGGAATTTCAATGGTTTTGTGTGAGTAAAATAAGGTTTTTTTAATGCTAATTCCTAACTATATATGGTCTATAACCTATGGTTTTTTCAGTGAATTTTCAAGGTTTTGTAAATGCTAATTCCTAACTATATATGGTCTATAACCTATGGTTTTTTCAGTGAATATATATATATATATATATATATATATCCATCTAAAGTTGCCACCCAAACAGAAGGGCCCACACAGGAAAGATATGCTCACAATTTAATGAAAGCTTGCTGCTGAGATAAAAACAACGAGCACAGCTTCGTCTTTACATCCAGCCTGACGCGTTTCATGTCTTAGCACTTCCTCGGAGGCATGGAAGCCGCTCACTTGCACGAACATTTGCCGGGGCACTCTTTAAATCCATTCTGATACCTGCTCAGATGGGCGTGGCTGCTCGCACAGCATTATGGTATTGGTAGTGCTCCTAGTCCTACTACAGTGAGCTGTCGTGTCACGCAGCAGAGTGAAATAAATATATGTCACCAAGTGGGTAGCTGTAGAAGCCTTGTTATGTCCAGCGGACACGTTCCCGCTTTCACTGGCAGCTCCTGTCCCATCAGCTGGGCCCGCTGGTTGGCGTTACCTCAGGTCTGCGCCAGCAGTAGGTTTTTTAAATGCTAATTCCTAACTATAACGTGGCTGAAATCTATGTTTTTTTCAGTGAATTTCATAGGTTTTGTAAATGCCATTTTTTAAATGTATTAATTGTTATATTTATTTTTTTAATACTGATTTACAACATTTTTATAATAATTATTTTTAGCTATTATATTTTTTAAATTACATTACATATTTTTAATGTAAAATAATAAAAAACTAAATTAAAAAAATATATATATTTTTTCCAATATATTACAAATAATTTTTATATATATTGTTTTGCATTTTTGGTGGTAAACTTTCGGTACGCGTACCATAATCGCACTATCCTATGAATCTATACCTGTACGCGTACACTCTCATACGTTACGAATACGTTTTGACGTTTCGCGTCGCATCGGCGCTTCCGCGTCACGTCATGTACATTTGTACAGCGCACTGTACGCTTACTGCGGGAAAGTTTCCTAATGTTTCAAAAGATATATCAATGTATTTAATGTAAATATTAAGGCAAGACATTATCTGAGATAATCATGAAAATAGTATTTATTTACTTTTAATAAGCGTATGTTACTTTTAAAAGCAATTACGCAAATAGCAGGGTAAGTCGTACGTACTTGCATCGTAAGCACACCCTACGTGTCTTCAAAACAAGAGATTTGATTGGTTCATAATACTTCCTATTCTAACTGTTGAAGGACCCCACCTATTTTAATCATCCTTTTTTGACTTTCACTGAAGAACCATCTTTTTTCTGTAGCATCTGTGTTTTTGAAGACATCTTTAATATGGCTGCACGCCAGGATGAAAATACATCTGAACTCTCTTCAGAAGAAGAATTTGTTGCTGAGGATGCACAGCAAAAAAGGAAGGAAGCTCTGATCTGGAAATGTTTTACAATTCCAGATGGAGAAAAGAAAGTGAATGCAGCCAAGGTCACCTGCAAGGTGTGTGGGACCATGCTTTCTAGAGGTGATCCCATTAAAAAATATTCATTTGGAACTGCCAACATGGTACGACATGTGAAGAATCTTCATCCCCGCAATTATGTGAGAGCTGCATGCGACACACTGTGGGAAGACCCTCCACCAGCTGTAGCCAGCACTTCCACAGCACCATCAAGTCCGCATCTGGACATCCGTCCCGATTTTGCAGACCTCATTAGTTCATGCAAATTTTGCAAAGCCATATTATGTTATGCAGTACAGTCTATTGATTTGATTTGCAGGCGCAAACAGCAGCACCGTTGCTCCTGCCGTTAATTTTTTTTTGTTTATGTGTTTCCATTGCAGACTATTTTGTTTGCGCAGTTCCTTTTTTTCCTTTGAAAAAAAACGAAAAAAATAAAAACTGTTCAAAAAATCCAAAAATTAATACAAATGTGATATATATATCACACCAAAGACGGTCTCCAGGCGGGGGGAGCACTTTCACAGCTGGTACTCGTGGCGGGAGGGGGTCAACTCCCACTGCAATATTATTCAACAAGAGAATTCAATGCATGGCACATTCCTCGGAAATAATTAAGATTCTCAATTTAGATCTCCTTCTCTCCACCTACGCATTCCAAACACAGGGTTCTTGATCACTGTAGTTTTAAGGAGTCCCTCTTTGATTTCTACTTAAATACGGGTTCTCCACTTTACCCATGATGAGGCATTGTGGGACCTGTAGTTAATTAATTAATTTCAAGTATATCACTTAATAGCCACAAACGTTCTGTTGCTTTTTTATCCACATTTACATATTGATTGTCTGTATCTAGGTTGTTTTGTTTATATCATGTAGCCAATTCATACATTAATCCATGATATATTCTTTTTGGTCAAACTGATAGACATTTTCTCATATCAGATATTATATGACCATATGCTTGGTGACTAAGTGTCCCTTTTTACACGTCTCTGCAACACAGATCTTTGGCACTTACTGGAGGTACCTGGTGAGCTAGTTGGATCCTAGGGACCTTCAGGATTCTAGAGGACTTAATCCCCCAACTTAAAATGCGATGCGGTGCGCGTTTGCACAGTGGTGAATGGATGTGTCGGGCCTGAGGTGACATGTGTGCAAACACACCCTGTGGTGCGATTTAAGTTGGGGAATTAATTCCTCTTCAATACTGAGGGTCCCTCGGGGCTAAGTAGCCCACCACTTACCTTCAGTAAGTGCCACTGCGCTGCATTGCAGAGAGGTAGCCCAGGCCATGCCCCATTTTACACCTCTCTGCAATGCAACTCTGTGGCACTTACTGGACATACCTGGTTGGTTAGTTGGCCCCCAGGGACCCTCAGGATTGAAGGGAAATTCATCCCCCATCCTAAAACGGCCACAGGGCGTGTTTGCACACATGTCATCTCTGCCCCCCCTTCACCAGTGTGCAAACGCACCCTGTGGTGCATTATAGGAGGTAGTTTTAATGCCCGTGCCCTATAATATATTACAGAGGAGGTCATGCTAATCACAGGGGCACCCCAACGCATAGTATTCCCTAGTGTATGTCGGTGTTTTCACTGTATTCTAAGTGTCTTTGAGCATACCACTGGCTCTAGGTCTGGTTAGTTGGAGTCAGTTACCACCAGTACCCGTAGGAAAAGTTGTGGGCACAGGATGATTTTGTAACAGGGCCTCTTTCTGCTCCTCTGTTGGTTCTTTCTGCACATGTCTTGCTTCTCCCTGCACTGTTCTTCGTCTTTGAGGACTTCTGTTGCTTCTTTCTGCATTTCTTTTGCTTCTTTCTGAGTGTTTTTTTTTCTTTCTTAGCATATCCTACCTCTGTAGGCATAGTTAGAAATTAGCATTTGAAAAACCTTTGAAATTCACTGTCATCTGTGATGTCATGAGTGATGTCACTGACCATGTCATGAGTGATGTAATATGTGACGTCATCAGCAGTGCCTTGCAGGCGCCCGAGTTATAGTTGTCTGAACTAATGATTACAGGGGAATTTCAATAGTTTTGTATGAGTGAAATGTCCAGCTAACTATAACGCCCATGAAACCAATGTTTTTTTCAGTGAATTTCTAAGGTTTTTTAAAAGCTAATTCCTAACTATAACGTCCCTCAAACCTATGGTTTTTCAGTGAATATATATATATGTATATAATTTTGAGATATGTAAGCTGCACCTACTTACATGTTGACATGGGTGACATCGGCCATGTTAACAATTAGCCTGAAGCAAATTTACACTTTGGCACACTTGTGGCTGGTAAAAAGTTGTATTATTCATATTTTCACTTATAATAAATGAAAGGAATACTGTTAATTAGTGAAGGTAAAGATCCTTAGTCAATGTGGATTTTTGAATATTGCAAGACTAACTTCTGCAATGGGTGTTGCACATCTACCTTCAAAGTAACAGACTGGTATGGGCCAGGGGTCTTCCATCTGGTGACGTGTCTACGTGCCTTGCAGATAAATAATAATTCATTTCTCTTACCTCTCTCTCCAGCTACAGAGAATCATTAAAATATGTCAATGGGCCACACATTTGAAACTGTCCCAGAACAATTTACTTCCTCAACTTCAGCTCCCTCTTGTTGGATAATCAGCTGTCAAAAGAAAAATCTCACTGATCAAAGGCCTTCTCAGACATATTACTGACACCTTGTCTTTGCCTTCTGTTCTAGTCACCTAATAACAGTGGAAGTTTGACACTTCTCAAAGATGAGATCTCAGAAAGAACATCCTCCTGCCTTGTGTTTAGCAACTGGACTTCTGTGTGGAAACCTTTTAAGGCATGGGGTCTCATAGACAATTGAGGGCCTTGTAAAATCGAGGCATAGGACAGTACCTCTCATTTATCAAGCATGAAGGCACAGGAATGATTGCATAATAGAGAGCTATTAGGTTAAAAGAGTTCATTTTCTCCTCGGTTTATAGCATTGCTGTACCTTCAGGAGTATTATTTTTAAATTGCCCATTTGCTGCTTACACAGTAAAGAGAAGCATCGCCTTCAACAGCGGCAAGTTTACATCTCAACTTTGTTCTTCCCTGCTAGGTAATCATCAGTGCACAAGCACCCTTCATGAGTTGAACAGATGTCCATTATGCACAGGTAGGACAGATGTACATAGACCTGTGACATTGTGTCTACTTAGTTACAGAAATATTTTTTGTATTACAAGTTATTTGTGTTAGATTAATGTATGTGATAAGGTCCTAATCATTTCATGTGGTATTTGCGAATGGTGTTAATGGTTGCAATGATTTTCATGCGTCTTTCTGTGTCATGAGGTGAATGACTTTACAATATTTTGTGCTGCTGTTACCTGGTTTCCGTCTGCTCTCTAAACTTCCATGTAGGCATGTCTGCACCATTGCACTTTATTTTTCGCTCTGGTAAATGATTCACACTTCACATTGCCTGTTTGGTTTGCCTGTAATGTGTTACCTCTGTAAAAGAGACGCAGTTTGCCTTAGCGGTTGGGACTGACACCTTTGGACATAGGAAATCAGGAACTAGTCTCATTCTTAAATCAACATCCTGTGATTCTGGGCAAATAACATAGGACATTATTAAGTTGCTGATTAGGATGGTGGTGAGGTGGTGGGACAGCCACCGATAGGCTGTCAGTGGCGGTTTGACTGACATTCTGCATAGCTCTACGACCGCCACATTATTTGCGGTTAGTCGGAAAGCATCAGTCAGAGGGACAGACCAAAACTTATAGGGGTGGTGCCTATGGAGGCACCACTGTAGGGATTGCAATGGGCCATTCTGACTGCCTTTTCATGGCAGTCAGACCCCCATGAAAAGGCAACCTTAATGGGACGTTGGGGGCCCCTAACAGGGCCTTCATCCCCTGTTGGCCTCTGCAATGGGCCCAAGGGGGATATGCACCGTGTGCCAGGAACTACATGGTGCATACTATTGCGGCTTGTGCTGTGGCCCTTTTCTGGGCATCAGCACAAGCCTCAAAAGTAAAAGGCATTTTTACGACCACCTACACGATGGTCGCATTGTAATCGGGAAAGAGGAACTGCCAACATATAGTTGGTCGGCCACCTGCTCAAAACGATGGCGGTCGGATGCTCGTCCGACTGCCATCGTAATCAGCTACTTTGTGTTTAGCTGGCGGAATACTTCATTAAAAACATGCCTGTGGCACTTTTTTATTTGGCAAACTGGATATGTGCAATGTTTTGATGTAGTATCCCACTCACCAAACTCACAATACAGCCCCCGATCTCCACGTACCTAAAAAAAAAATTTTTATACTATCTTTGTTTTCATTCTAAAGAAGGAACAAATTATTTCTATGCATCTTTAACTTTCACATTCAAGATTGACCTTGATCATTTTAACCCACTAACCCAGAATAAAATACTTAGGAAAAAATGGGCAAAAATAAAAAAAATTAGTGGTTCAAATAAAAAGTTACTGTTTGCGTGATTTTTACGTTTTCTACACTTAAACTACCTCTGTGTTACGACTTCTATTTTACAAGTAAAATAACTGGAAAAAATAATTGAATTTTGTTCTAGTTTCAATTGTTGCTACTTTTATCAAAAGCATAAATGTGAGCATCAGCTGTAAGAAACTCCCACTCCATCTGCCTGTTGCCTCTGGTTACAGGGTAAGTGTGTAGGTGGATGTGCAGGTGTTGCAGCCAGCTATGTGTGTCCCACAGCAACCACGTGCACAGCTTCGGAAGAGATACCTGGAGCACCTTCCATCTGCTCCTCTACCACAGGCGTGTACTCAGAGAAAATTATTCATGTGATATTCCGACTCATTTTAATATGTCTCTGTCGATAACAGAGAACTGATAATTGGAAGCAGAATGATTCTTTACATATGCAAGTATTAACTTAAAATGATAATTAAAAGCAAGAACGTTGATAAATGATAGATACAATGCATATTTGGACAGGCATCCACAACGATTCTTTGCAAATTATTTAGAAGCTCCAAGGAAAGTGACAGATACTTATCAATGCTTAATGATTAGGCACTTAAAACTAAGAAATGTATTACAATAGTCCTAAAAAAAAAGTACACAGTACGCAGTCAGTGGTAGGTCATAGTTTTACAAAACTTACCTGCGATCTTTAGTTGATTCCAAATTAATGTAGTTTGGCAAATAGAAGATGCTGTTACTACCTCGAAGTTTCAACATTTCCAACCTGAGTTGTGTCTCCCTTGCGCCTCTTTAATAAATATTTCCCCACTGTGTTAATCTGGGTTTCATATGAATTACTCAAAAGTCTGGTGCATGGAGCGTGGGGAGCAAGGAATCTAGTAAAGTTTATTATGGTGAGAAAGGTGAAAATGTGGATGGGGAGTCATCATTTTAGCTTAGGTGAGTTTAGACACCTGCGTATCTCAGAAGTGTTATTCGTGCACATATGATGCACTAACCCGCACAAATGCACAGAAGAAAGCAAACGAGTATGTTATACTGAACTACTACTGGTGTGTAAAATATACAGTCATTTGCAATAAACAGTGCGTGTTCCGTGTATTGTATCTGTTTTAATTGTTTGGGTGTTTTCAGAGCTGTGTTCAAAGTTATCAACGCACTGCTTCCCATACGTAATCAAAACCCTCAAACTTTAACATGTCATATCATTTTAATTAAAGTTTCGAATGTGTACTTTATTTTCGTGGACTTTGGTTATGGAGTGTTTAGTTGTAAGTATTTCTGAACGCCACGTACTATTTTATGAATAGTGCTGACTTTATCACTTCACAGTTAGCCACTCAGTGGACATAGGCATGCTGTATTGCAATGAGAATGTTTTGAAGCATGGAATTTCTTAGCATGGAAGTTGGTATAAACACATTCACACGCTCATTAGCAAGTTTGATGCTCACCCAGCAGAACAAGCTTGACACTTCTCGTAGGGATCTATATGGCTGCAAATATTTTAAAATCGGTGCATCGATCATACCTTAATGATTAATAAGAAGTAAGATTTCAATGGATATTAAAATGCTACAAAATATAAAACCATTTAGCAATTAGGTCCTCTGTATAGATGGGAACATCGCTATACACTGGCATGCTCCAATACCCAAATTATCTGCCCTTCTTGAAAACTCAGACCGAGACAGGAGCGAGGAGAGGGGAACAATGACAGTACACAGACAAGTGACGAACAGGATTAGGAGAGAAAGCCCTCAAGCGGACAGTACCGGGAAGTCTCCAAAAGGGGTAGCTATTATACTTTGACTTTGGTGTACTAAAAGAGACATAAAAAACGGGTTCTGTCCCTACAAACTGCCCATTCCCTACAAGTGAATCCAGCATAAAACCAGAGGGCGGTAGAGGCCGTGAATGTGGCGAGAGACAGCTACATCCCTGCCTACCCCTGCCCAGCCTACACCTCATATATCCCAGACACTTATGCCACATTACCAGGATGACTACATTGCCCTGACCCTCCTGCACAGTTAATTAGTTATTACGTTGTGCAGGTTACACAGTTTTCTATAAGCTGAGAGACATTTAATCAATGCCCCTCCTGGCATTAATACCTGCAGACCACATTTAGCTCCTCCTTAGTAATTTAACGAGAATAGCAAGAGTAAACCATGAGATTGTATGAATCAAACATTTATACAAGTCTCTGAAGGTATCCTTACAGCTTCGTGACCAAATCAGGGGTAGTTGTAAAGAAACGAGCAGTAGAACGTATAAATGTATCCATATGTTGATATGTTATAATGTTGTGATATGATGCGCATCAATGAGTGTCAATACCTCTGCTGGATAAAGAATCAAATGCCAATAAAAATATGTTTAAAAAAAATCTAGGTAAATCTGCTATGCTTAGAGATCAAGCAAACACAAAGAGATGATGATCGGATCACTGAAACTTTTCAGACACTCACCCCCATTAACAGATCTGCGTTGAATCCATCATCGATCTTGAGCTCACTTTGCCACCCCAGTTCAGACCCAGCCATATGCAAATCAGTCTTGACCCTGACTGGAAACAAGCATCCTGGGACCGGTTTCGGCATAGCACGGCTTAGCACCCCACATCAGCCAGGCTAGCTTGAATCCAGTGGGCAAGTGAGCAAGGTACTAATGTCTGGACAAACCTTGCTAACTTAGGGTGAAGAAAGCAAACACAAGGAGATGATGGATGACGCGCTGGAACCAGGTCTTCCCTGGATCCCGAAACCGGTCCTAGGATGCTGGTTTCCTGTCCAGGGAAGACCTGTCTTGGCAGTTCGGGCTGGACTGTTTGGTTTGTTAGCACGATCATCACAATGACCTCACATATTATTTCAATAATGATATTTCAAATCCATGGTGGTGCAAATTACGCTTAAATCAGTTTTTTTATAAGTCGCAAATTTTTGTCATGATTTTTTTTGTTTAAAAACAGAAGTTTTTTTTATTATAAACTTACATACAACTCCATTTAACCTTTGGTTTTCAGCATATGTTCCACAACTCCGACAAATCGACACTGAGGAAGGCGACTTTGCCGAAACGCGTCTGTCATCCTGGTTACGTGGAATTAACTATTGAAAAGTTAAACAGGTCCAGAGTGCGCTCGTTTGTTTAAAGCAATCCCCAGGACATGAGAATTGCGGTTGAATTATATATACATATATACAATTCCATATTGCCGAAAAGTGACTACCTACAGTTCGGGCGCAGTTGCACCATAATACCGTAATGGGCACAAGTCCTCGTTCACATAGCCAGAAATAACTCCAAAACTGAACAATAATCGGCAGTCAGGGGTATATGTGCATTCCAAATTTTACAACCATGGCGGTCGCCGGTAGGTAGTTATAGTTAGGACCTAGTTACCATAGGAAAATTGCAACATTCTATTCCCGATAACTTTGGCGCTGATTGAATAATCTTCGCGAAATTTTCAAAACTACTTCTTTGTTGATATCAGCTCCCATGTTGAAAGTTTGGGAGTGATTTGTCAAGGGGGGGCCGAGAAAAAAGGGGGTACCAAAACGTGTTTTTTCCATGTTCATTTCCTTAGGAATCTTTAGACAAAACTACAGGTCGAACGGGTAAACGGAATTACCCCAAATTTGGCAGGGAGGAGGGACTTGGTCTAGAAAGCACACTTTTGTTTATTTGGTGTAAATCCGTTTTTGATTTACAGATATCGATATTTAGGAATTCTGCCATGTGATCAGCTGAGGCATTACAAGCACAAGCGTGCTGCTTATTGGCTGCGAGCGGTGAGAGCGATTGCAACTAGGAAGTGTTGGCCACCATTTTGTGATTACGTTGAAGCGAGTAAGGGGAAAATGGGCAAACAAAAGTGGGAAATAGGAAGGTAGGAGGACTGTAACCTCTGTGGGGTGCTTATGGTGTGCTATAGAGGGGGTGCGAAGCAAAGTATTCACCCCTACCGGAGTGAAAGTGGTGGGTTACGGAAATTAAGTGAGGTATTGCCTAGAGTCTGTTGCTGGTAAGGTGAGTTGATGCGGGACTCAGGTATTAGAGCATGAGCCCAAACTGTGTGTCTTATGCTGTGCAGTCTTGTGCCATGGCCGCTGTGCTATATTTGTGGAAGTAGTGTCTGCATGTGTTTATACCTACTAGGATGAACGACTGACCCGTACTGGTGTGAAAGTCCTGGGTATGGAAAATATGTGAGGTATTGTCTAGAGTCTCATGGAACTAAGAAGTGTTGGCCGCCATTTTGGGATTCCGCTGAAGCAAGTAAGGGGGAAAAAAGGGCAAACAAAGTAGGAAAGAGGAAGGTCGGAGCACTGTAACCTCTGTGGGGTGTTTAGGGTGTGCTATACAGGGTGTGCAAAGTTAACTACTACTAATACCTACCGGTCTGAAAGTGCTAGACTACGAAAATTAAGTGAGGTATTGCCTAGAGTCTGATGCTGCTAAGGTGAGCTGGTGCGGGACTCGGGGATTAAAAGGTGAGCCCAAAGTGTGTGTCTTATGCTGTAAAGTCATGTGCCATGGCCGCTGCACTACAGCTGTGGAAGAAGTGTCAGCATGTGTCTATAACTACTAGGACGAACTGTGAAGTCATGTGCTCAGGCCGCTGTGCCACATCTGTCCAAGCAGTGTCAGCATGTAGTTATAGCTCCTTGGAGGAACTTTTGTTTTGAACATTGAACTTGTGTATGGTGCTTAGGGGGTGTTATATAGGGAGTCTGAAGGTAAATTTGTGTGTATGAAATTAATTTGGTATTTGGAAAGTGGAAGCACTGACTCCTTCGGGCCTGATGGTGCTGAGGGCGTAAGCTGAGGTGCTCCTGGAGTTGGGGATAAAGCTGATGAGCTACTGACCCCGAATTGTGAACTTTTAACCTGCCGTTAAATGTTCAATCAAATGTTGCAAAATTACATCATTAGGTTACAAAAATATTGGATGAACTTTTAACCTACAGGTGTCGTAGAATGTTCCAGAAAGTGTGGTGAAAAAATAGGTTGAACTTGTGACCTGTATGTGGCGCGAAATATTAAGTAGCTTTTCGTATAGCAAATTCAAAATCAACCAATGGAGATAAGATTTGGAATGTCGTTGAAGGAATTAAGTATTCTGATTTGTTCTTTACATGTATTTATGTATGGAGCAACGGATAAATTGTGCATTCCTGGTTCCATGCTCGATACAATCGGTGCTTTACATGTTCTCTGTGACAAAGAAAGAATTGTATGCATGTCTGACATTTGAAATCTGGATAACAACTACAATACTGAGTAAGAAATGAACAAGGTATGTTATGTGTTCTGTGGTAGTGATTAAGTATTTGAGGTGATGTTTTTAATTTTGAAAGTATTTTTTATTTCAAAGGAATATAGTGTTAGTAAAGTATGGTGTTTGATATTAGTTATAAAATATGCAGAAAGTTTGATCTGTTGTTAAATAAGTACTTTATATATGTTTAGGAATTTTTCACAAAGAAGAAGTGTAGTTCGTCATCTTTATAGGACTGTATGGTTTTGAAAATGAGATACAGCGTTAATTTGGGTTTATAATGTATTTGGGGAGATAAACAAAATGTCACACGTTTGCAAAATGTACTTTTTGCGGAAATAGTGGGGTGGGGTGGTGGTAGGAGATGTATGTGCTATTAAGTTAAAAGCAATAAAACGAAACACAGAAATGTTATGTGGGCAGGTTGTGGTCTCATTTTTGACACCGAGAGATAGAGTTGAATGTAAGTCAAGGTAGGTTGTTGTACTGTGAGGCCATCTACAGTGTTTGGAGATTACATGGAGAGGAGATGGAAATTGGAAAAGTGATCCTTTCCTTTTATATGTATGCATAGTTTGAATCATGTGATCTAGGATGAGATATAATATGAACATGGCTTCTGGTTTGCATTTGGGTATAGTTAATAGGTTTTGTAGTTTCTTACTAGTGATTAATGAAAAGGTAGATATACTAAAATATATGGTAGCAAACCTATTAATTATTGTCTTTTCTTCTGGAATAGAGGTGGTTGGGGAGTGCTTCTTTAGAAGAGATGTTTTATAAATGAGAGATAAAAAAGAAATGAAAATCTGCGGTATATTTTCTGTATTACTTTGTTGACATTAGAGAACTACATGTGATTTTAGGTGATACTATTTGTTAGGCTATGTCCCTGTGCTGGCTATATGTAGGTGTTGAAGTAGTCCGGGTTTTACCGATGCTGAGCTTCACTATCCCTTTTGAGAAACTCCTCAATTTATTTATTCCATTTAATGTCTTTAATATAGATACAGTAAAGGGACGGTATAGCAAAAGTTTGGGAATTAGAACTTTGTTTACTCTCCTGATCCCCTGCTATACACTCTACAAAGTGTTTAAACGACTTTCATAACATGTACATTTCTAGCTTTAGCTGATGAGCGTTCCGGCAGACACCTCTTGACATTAAGTCTATATATGGCTATAGTGGCGGGGAGTGCTGGTTCTTGTTGTTTGATTTCGGAAGGTTAAGCAAGGGCATGGGGGGTTTGGGGGAGGTGCGCATGTTGATGATTTTAAGACAGACATTTGTAAGGTGGGCGTGTGTAGTTAGTAAAGGTGATGTAGTTTCACTGGGCCTATTAATAACCCGTGCTATGGGATGGTTTATGTTTTACACGCCAATTTGCATGTTTCAATAGTTTTTGCTGATAAGTGTTCCGGCAGACACCTGTTAAAATTAACCCTGTATATGGGTATAGTGGCGCTACTAGGAATGGTGGGGGTTTCTGGTTGACTACGTACGGTTAACCAAGGGAGGGGGTGGGTGTAGGGGAGGTGGTTATGTTGCTAATTGAAACACAGAATATAGTAATGTGCAGCTGTCAAGCTACTAAAGGTGATGTAGTACCACTGGGAGCACTTATAAAGCACCCTATGGCATTGTATATGGTTTACCCTCAAATTTGCATGTTTTAATACGTTTTGCTTATGAGCGTTTCGGGAGACATCTGTTCAAATTAAGCCTCTGTATGGCTATAGTGGCGCTTCTACGTTTGCTTGGGCTCTTTCTTTTATTGCGTAAAGTTCAGCAAGGGCTCGTGTTGAGGTGGTGTAGTTGTACTGTGACTATTTATAAACCGGCTTATGGTATGGTGTATGTTTGCATTGCAAAGTTGCAGGTTTTAATAGCTTTTGCTGATGAGCATTCCGGCAGACACCTGTTGACATTAAGTCTATCTATGGCTATAGTGGCGGTAACGGGAGTGCTGGGGCTTGTTGTTTGATTTTGTAAGGTTAAGCTTGGGCATGGGTGGGGGTGTGAGGTGCGTATGTTGCTGATTATAAGACAGACATTTGTAACATAGGCATGTGTAGTTAGTAAAGGTGATGCAGTTTCACTGGGCCCATTTATTAACCATGCTAAGGGATTCTTTATGTTTTTCCTGCCAGTTTGCATGTTTGAATACTGTTTGTGTTCCAGCACACACCTGTTAAAATTAAGCCAGTGTAAGGTATAGTGGCGCTTCTAGGAATGGTGGGGGTTTCTGTTTGATTTCATACGGTTAAGGAAGGGCAGGGGTTGGTGTGAGGGAGTGGTTATGTTGCTGATAGAAACACAGAATTTGGTAACGTGCAGATGTCGTGCTACTAAAGGTGATTTAGTACCACTGGGAGCACTTATAAAGTGCTCTATGGCATGGTATATGTTTTACCCTCAAATTTGCATGTTTTAATATGCTTTGCTCATGAGTGTTCCGGCAGACAGTTGTTGAAATTAAGTTCCTGTATTGCTATAGAGTGTCTACTAGGTTTGGTGTGGCTCTCTCTTTGATTTTGTAAGGTAAAGGAAGGATGGGGAAGAGGGTGGTGCAGTGGCAGTGTTCCCATTTATGAATCGCTTTATGGTATGGTATATGTTTTTGTGGCATATTTCCATGTTTTAATACCTTTTGGTGATGAATGCTCCAGCAGACAGCTACACAAATTACATAACATTTTTGTGGATAAGAAATCTTCGTGCTGATAGACACTCTTGTACAATGGTAGAAAGCTGATAGCGTTTATGAAACTTGGTGCCATTGTGGATTTCAATGGAAGTTTACACTGTTTTCTGTGTTACTATGGTGTAGTTAGGGTTCTAAGTGGGAGAAAAAAAGTGTAGGTGCTCTAAAAGGGGGGCAAAGCTCTTAAAGGGGTGGGGGCTATGCAAGTTGGGCCGTGGTCTAAATCAAGATAAGTATAATTGTGAGCTTCAGAAAATCCCCTTCAATTATCCTAAGTCCGAAAAAAAACATTCTTTAAAGGATTTCCCTTCCTTCTACCACGTGGGTAAACTAGTGTGATGTCTCCAGTTCTCAGTAGTGAGCAAAATAAGCATGCGTACATCAATGTGCATGCTCTTACTGCAGTGCAATAAAAAAAATTGACTATGTTTGCGAGGGCCGAAAATAGAGCCCGATAAAAACCCGTTTGGAGGCTCCCTGAAAATAAATGCCAGTCCTCAGATCCGGCCCAATTAAAGCCCAGCATCCATCCATCCTAAGCACTGCGCCATCCAACCATCTTTTATTTGATGCATACATTCCTACTTATATACATACATACATCTGTTCCTGTACTTATCCTAAGCAACTGTGAGCCCACTCGCCTATTGTAAGCACTGTGCTATTCATGCAGACGTACGCCTATATATCCATAGATACATCTGTCCCAGAACCAATCCTAAGCATCTTTCAGCCCACCCGTCTATCGTAAGTACTGGTCCCTGCATTCATTCATCCTTTCATCCATCCATACAATGATACATCCATCTATGTATCTATGCATTGATGCATCTGGCCATGCATCCACTCGCCCTGTATTCAACTATACGTTCTTATTTCCATGCATCGTCCGCCCGATCCTAAATACAACATATTATACTCAACCACCTCGCCTCTTTAGGGGTCAAAAAGGATTGGGAAATATATTGACAGGCAGATTTTTTTTATAAAGAATAACAAAGCTTTGAGTTGCTCTTTGTGGAGCATACTTCACCACCCTTCTCTGGTGGTGTTTTAAACAAAGGTACATCTAGCAAAAGAAATGTAAAAGAGCTTTTAAGTCTAAGCCGTTCATTTAGAAAAATAACGTTTTGTTGAGTTGTATATATGTACACTGTTTTAAAGTGGCTGTGACTGACAGATACTGAATACCTGTACTTCTTACATTTGAGAAAGTATACCAGCGAGCTAATTTGGGGTGGTGAGAACCTTGAATTCTATATTTCCATGTGAAGCACAGTATAGGAATCTAAAACTAATTGGAAAGGTTGTATGTTCATATTAAAGAGGGGGTGTGAGAACTAAGTGAGCCAGGTAAAAGTGTGTTTTCGTAGCACTAAAATAAGAGAGTGTGTAAGGTCGGAGCACATTCGTGCTGGAGTTCCCTGCTTGTGGTCATTTCCAGAGGTGCAACCAGAGCGAAATATCGGGGGAGCCTTATTCTTTCAGCAATAGGCAGAGTGGGGATGTAGGGGCACTGAAAACGCGTGAGTCTTCTTTATCAAAAAATGTTCTTTTGAAAACCCGTGAAGTACTCGGGTGCGGCTCTGTGTGTGCTCACGGGAAGCTGTCTGAGAGAATCCGGGGCAATGGGAGATGCGCGCCTGGTGGTCTGTGTGTTAAACACTCTATGATGATGTTGCTGCTGCATTGCAAAAAGAGAAGGAAAATTATGAGAGAAAATGTGTCTTTTTGAAGGATGTCCCTTCTCCTACAATGTGAGTCACCTGGCATGAGGTCTGCACTTCTAAGTAGTGAGTAATGTGCATGCTCTCACAGTCTCACTGCAGTGTAATAAAGAAAATAAAGGGATGAGGTTTGCGAAGCCCGAAAATAGACCCCCATTAAGACCTGTTTTGAGGTCCCCAAAAATAAAGTGCTGGTGCTAAGACCCCCAGAGACACTCTCCTCCCCACTTACAGCCTGGGGTGCAGTGTTATGTTTGGGAAGTTGTAGATAACATTGTAGGCTTATAATGGTAATTTTGTGTTTGCTGCTTGGTTGATAATATCATCCTCAGTACATAGATGACATTTTTTTAAAAATACTATCTATAAAGTTGTCTGAGGTGGGTTGCAGAGAGAGTGCTGTGGGGTGGTGGGGTGCGGCGGAGAGGTGAAAAGTACGAGGTAGTGCAGTTACATATAAATTGTAAAGGTGAATGCAAGTAATTAAATAAATACTTGCTGTATGTTCTATGGCACAACTTGTCATCCTAGTGCTCCTCTGTTGTGCTCCATCACATTTCAGCACTGGGTATAGAAGTCGTTAGTGGAAGTTTTGTAATTATATGTTATTATTTTAACATAATGAATGAATGTGAAAAACAATTGAATCTATTTTTTGTTTTTCAGAAAATTATTTTGTTTGGATTCAAATTTGGAAATGCTGAGAAAAAGTAAAAAAAAAGAAAAGAGAACAATATATATTTTACAGCAAAAGGAAAAATCTTCAATAAGAAAAAAATGCAAGTAGTACAGAAACAGTTTGTTCTATTGTTCTACTATAAGTACAAGATAATTTGTGAAAAAAATAGTACGAACATCTAATGAAAAAAAAGATCATACAAGAGAAAAAAGAAGAATTTTTCAAGTAAGGTGAAGCAGAGTTCAATTTCAAATACTAGGAAAAGGAAACCTGATAAAGAAATAATATCTGTTACTCAGAGACAAAATGAGTTTCATGAAATTCGTCATAGACTTTTTCAATCTAGAGTGATTCAGAATTCAATGAAAACATGCTGCAAATATAAAAGAAAAGTGTTTCAATTCAAAGAGAAGCAGCGTATTGAAAATATAGTGGATAGTGCTTTTAATTTAAAACAGAAGTTATTCATTGGGATTTTGAAGAGAAAGTATTAAACAGAAGGTTAAGTTGTTACAAGGACTAGATCCATGTCATGTAAGAAAATATACTGAAAAGTATAGGTATTCTCTGGCTAGTCTTTCAAGAAAAGTTTGTAAAAGTGTTTTTCATCAGTTGAGGATGTCACCAGTACATCATTCAGAAATGCGGAAGTTTGGGAGGAAAGTGTACTATGTAAAAGGTCCTGCATTATTTTTAAGTGAACTGAGTACAAGTCTTTTATATGCTTCTTTAATAGTTGTTCAAAAAAAGTGGGATGATATTGAAATGCGATATTTTGGTTCAGAGGAGCAGTTCATAGAAAGTGAAAGTTTGACAAATACAGATGTTGTAGGTGATGGGAAAGTGATTAGCACTGATCAGTTTGAAGAGGAGATTGGGAAGTTTAATGTAGTGTGGTCTGAAATACGCAACTATGTTTGTGTTTGTTGTTGACGTACTCATTATAAAAGTCAAAGTAGGAATGTTGATTTGTATTTGAAAAGTGAAAAGGGGAACAATGGTAAGTGGGTAAATTGCAATCTACTAGTTGGTGGAAGGTCAATTTGAGTTAGGTAGTGATCAACGTATATGTAAATATTGTTACAACAAAGTGCCTTTTAGAGCAGTACATAATAACTTAGAATTAGTAGCTATTCCGGAGGAACTGGCAGAATTAAATACATATGATTCTGTTCTAATTCAATGTGTTCATTCTTTTCAAACTATAATTAGGATGGAGCCTAAAACAGGTAAACTGCCACCAACAGACTTGCAAAGAGGTTTGAAGGGAGAGTGGTGTACTTACCTTTGAATTTTAGGAAAAATATTGAAACTATTGCTTGAGTGAAAGAGGAAAATTAGGCAGTAATCATTCTAGTAAATGGTATAGTAACAAAAAGTCAGAAAATATGGCAAGAATGTGTGGGTGTTAATAAAGTTGAAAAGGCTACCTTATATCTTATAGAGAACAATATGTATTACAAAACTGTAAATGTGGGTGAACAGGTAATAAGTTTAGAAGATAATCTTGTTTCCCGATATTCTGAAGCTGCAATCTGTACAGGTTGATCATTATACCGTCCACCTTCTCCTGTAGGAAATAGCTGTGGAAAATAATGACCTTCCAAGCTTTTCTCCTATACACTCATTGGCGTTCCCTGTGCTTTTTTCATTTCAAATAGCTCAATGCTGCTTCCCATTACTTCTTTTGAATGCAAAGGATATATTGTGTAATGTTCATAAATATTGTCAGTCCTTGAATTGTCCACTTTCTCAATTTGACCAGTTGAAATTTCAGATTATATTATGAAGATCCTAGATTTCAACAGTGCATTTCATACATATGTCACCTTTTGTTTGAAAGTGATATGTCTTCTCTGTCGTATGCAGTCAACCACATACTAAATACTAAAGTTCATCAATAAGTTCTTTCTGCGAATGAATTTGTGGAGCAAGTTCAAGAAACAGATGAAAATTTAGATGGACACTTAATCAAATGGATGGCATGTCAACATGGAACAAATGAGCATTGGTATCGTCGTCATGGAGAACTCAAGTGCAAGTTACGGAACTTGGGTACACCAAGATGGTTTGTCACACTTAGCTGTGCAGAGTATGATTGGGAAGATTTGCTTGAGTTTCAAAGAGAAACGAATTTCAATTTAAAAAATGTTGAAATAAAGATTTGTGGTGAACTGTGTTCATTGGATCCTGTAAATGTGTGTAGATATTTTAATGATAGGTTTCAAGCTATGGTGTCTTTTATCTGCAATAAAAAGAATACACCTCTTGGAGAGGTTACCAATTTCTTTTGGAGAAAGGAGTATCAAGCAAGAGGTACACCTCATATACATATGCTAATATGGATCAAGGTGAACCTACATTTGGAAATGATTCTGATAAAACAGTATTATCTTTCATTGAATAGTATGTGACATGTGAGATACCACGAGAAGAAGTAGATAGAAGCTTGAGACAGCAAGTTTTACTTTTCCAAAATCATGTTTGTTGACAGTATTGCCGAAGAAAATACAAGTCTAAAGGGAAATTTTACACCAGATGTCGGTTTGTTTTTTCCTGTCCGGTCATTTGTAAAGGAAGAGAAAATTCGTTTTTTTCTTTTCTAATGCTCACATTAACTTGAATATCTCCAAAGAATAACTACAAGTTAAAAAGAACAGAAGTGTCAAAGTATATCAATGAATACAATCCAGTCATTTTAAAAATGTGGAATGCGAACATGGACATTCAGTATGTTGCAGATAACTCAATTGCTGTTGCATGTTATGTTACATCGTACATAACAAAATCAGAAAAAATAGAGGTGAAAGAAATGTGGGAAGAAATTGCACAAGGGAAAAGCCTTAGTAAATAATTGTACAGCTTTCCTTTGAAAATGCTTTCCCACAGAGAAATTGGATTGTATTAATGTTCAGACCGCTTGTGCGCTTCAAGTTTAAATTCAAAGTTACGAGGAATCATTTGGGTAAGTTTAGGTCTTGCCTGCAAACAAAATAGAGTGTTGAAATAATTTGAAGAAATTGAAAAATTAGCAGTAAATGAAACAGACAGTACAGACAATCTTAAAACTAATATGTTGGACACATAGTAACCGAAAAGGAGTCAACATCTGGAACAGGTATGTGTGTATGAAGTACTTCAACATTACAACTTAAAAATAAATGTTCAACAGAATGTAAAAGAAGGAGCTATGCAGTAGGTGGATGTCATGGTTGTTTAGTAAAACATGAAAAGAGTAATCTCATAAACCACAAGAAAGTTAGTTGTGAAACTTTAGATAAGCGAGAATGTTCCGATTTAGCACCTCTGCAACTGTTTAAGCCATGGTGTAGTGAAAGTGAATTACTTGGAGATTTTCACTGTTACGAAGATTCTTGTAATACATGTAAAGGTAGCGTTGCATGTACAATTTTTGCTATATATTTAAAAATGTTGAATGATGACGTTGAACAGGAAAAGACTATTACAGCTGAAATTAGTTATGAAAGTTTGCAAGATAGTGAAACTAGTGGTCCATGTAGTCACAATCTTTTTGGATGACCAATACTGGAAAATGAAGCTGCCTTTGTTATGCATGAAGTTGAAATTGCAATGCGGTACAGCAGGTCCGAACAGTGAAACAGGGTTTTGATTCTATGATTGTTGATGTCAGAAGTTAAAGTCTGTGATAATTTCTGTGGACTGCCTTTGACCAGGTGCAACCAACCCTAGGTACCAATGGAATGGCGTCTTGATTCCACAATGGATGATGTTAGAACTGCATCTGAGAGTGGAGATGAAGGTACTCCCTTTGAAGAAGTGCAACCAACTCTAGGTCCCAACAGTGGAAAAGTGTCTTGATTCCACAATGGACGATATCCGATATTACCTGCTGCTTGTTTTTCACAGAATTCCCTGTGTTGAGGTGCAGCAGACTCTGTGCTTCCGTAGTTAACTGCTGCACATGATTATTGGGCTTACTTGACTGCTGTCGCTGGAATAGACCGCGGTATAGCAGGTCTGAACAGTGATACGGGGTCTTGATTCTATGATTGAGGATGTCAGAAGATAAAGTTTGTGATGATTTCTATGTATTTCCTTCGATGAGGTGCATCAAACTCTAGGTACCAACAGTGGAAGGATGTCTTGATCCTACAATGGATGATGTTAGAACTGCATCTGAGAGTGGAGATGAAGGTACTCCCTTTGACCAGGTGCAACCAACTCTAGGTCCCAACAGTGGAATGGTGTCTTGATCCCACAATGGACGATGTCCAATATAACGTGCAGGTGAATTTAAACAGAGGTCCTTCTGTTGAGGTGCATCGGACTTTGTGCTTCCATAGTTAACTGCTGCACATGATTAATGGACTTGGCTGACTGTAGTTGGTAGACTACACCACGGTACAGCAGGTCTGAACAGTGAAACGGGGTCTTGATTCTATGATTAAGCATGTCAGAAGTTACAGTTTGTGATGATTTGTGGTACCCCCTCCGATGAGGTGCATCAAACTCTGGGTCCCAACAGTGGAACGGTGTCTATATCCCACAATGGAGGATGTTAGAACTTCATCTGAGAGTGGAAATGAAGGTACTCCCTTCAACCCGGTGCAAGCAACTCTAGGTCCCAACAGTGGAATGGTGTCTTGATTCAACAATGGAAGATGTCTGATATTACTTGCTGCTTGGTTTTTAATAGAACTCTCTCTATTGAGGTGCATCAGACTCTGTGCTTGCGTAGCTAACTGCTGCACATGATTATTGTGCTTGTTTGACACTAGTCGGCGCAGTACACCGTGGTACAGCAGGTTTGAACCATGAAACTGGGTCTTTATTCTATGATTGAGGATGTCAGAAGTTCAAGTTTGTTATTATTTCTGTGTATCCCCTCTGACCAGCTGAAACCAAGTCCTTGCTTTCGAATTGAACGGTACATGGCTGTCAGTCGTTAATGAATAGTGAGTCTGGCCTACAAAGCAGACAGAAGTGTTCATAATTCAGATCGAGTGCTGATTGTTTAATTATTGAATCCAGTAGTCAAGTAACTACAATGTCTATTGGAATATACATATCATCTTGTTAGTATACTTGCTTATAGGTTTACTACAATGACAACATTTAATTTAAAATTGCAAAGGAACACTGAATAGTCTACACTGTATACAACACGAAAAGGAGACCAGGTCAATTTATGGTGTGCTGTCCTAAATGGTGAGAAGGAGTCACAAGGACACCCATGTAGGATAGATAAGTGGGGTTTCACTAGGCTGAAAAAGTCCCATCAGACCACCCTCTTGGCGGTATATCATCATTTGGGGATGGCAATAATTCCATAACCCGCCTATGTAGCAGTGCGGGAAAGGAAATAAACGTATTCCGCCACCATAGTGCCCAAAATGAAATGTGCAGACAAAAGAAAGCAGTGCTGTAAAATCTAACAGTCACCTCCCTCGGTGCCTTCACTTCCGCTCGACTTCGAGCAGAGGCACCGACGGATAGGTAAGTTCAGAGAGAGCTGACTGAACAGTCAAGTTGTTAAAGGTCTAGGTTTAGGTTCTAACACCCAATATGTGCAGAGGCTATGCTGGGTGTGGACAAGTCTGATTACTTTGTAGAATAAATATCTGCAATTATTGCATGAATGTTAATGACTGTTTTGACGGTCAGTCTATCTTTAAACTAGATTTTTACCCGGGGGCTGCACTTGAGGTTTGGACACTCCTCGGTTTGGCAGCATTCCCTTGCAGCAACTCTATAGTGCTATCCATAACATGAGTTAAAGTGCGATATATTGTCACCATTGGTATTACTATTACCCCAATTCGTTGAAGGTTATTGTCTTATGCATCTATACTCAATAGGTGCGGGCTCATTGACATAAGGGGCATAAGGTGACAGGTCATTAAATTATATCCCCTTGACCCTCCCCACATTTGTTTTCAACTAGTCTACACTGTAGACAGCAGAAATGGTATTTGAATTGTTTTGTTTTATTAATTGCAGATTTCTCTGCAATTTGTGTTCACAATTCAGATCGATTTGGTCTTGTAGATGATGCAGTTCTGTAGGAAAAGACATTGCTCCAATGTGCTCTGTCAACACCATGCATACGTATTATTACAGGCTCCAGATACGCTTTTTGTTGCTTCGCATATAACAAACTCTGTAGTTGAATTTCACCTTACGTAGCAGTGAGCCCTTGCTGACCACTCTCTCCGGCCTACACTGTAGTTGCCATTGCAGATGATGTTGTGTTGATGGCAACACATATTACTCCTAGTATGGCCCGCCCGTCTACAGCACACATCATCGCTGGTTGTTAACATGCTGAATGATTTTGATGTGACTATCTGAGTGCACTAGAACTGATGGACTCTTTATGATACAATCTTTTTGTGTATTATTTCAGATCTATTAATTGTGTATCAGTATACCACAAGTTGTGTTTCTTTTATGATAGAATATTTTTCTGTATTATTTCACATCTGCAGTCCCTACCTTACTGCAGCACAAACTATTGATTATTTTATTATTGAATGTCTGTGTGGGAACCAATGAGTACTGTTGTAGTTGATGACAGCATCAACTATTCCCTAACGGCTGGTTTACACTGACTCCACACGCATCCACCACAGATGTCACTGGATATGTGACCCTGTTAATAAAAAGGTGTTAAGCGCACGTGCCCATACCCACTTCCACTATCTATCTGTGTCCGTGTGTTCATTATCTATGCATGATACTGCCCCTGGGCCGTATTACATTACATTGTGCTGTGGACAGTGTATGTAATTATATTACCTCTGGTAGTGGTGAAAACTTTAGTTATGTAACTTTTAGGTGTATGGCTATCATAGGTAGAAGGCTACTTTACAGACAATGAATATTGATCAAGACGGTGGTTGAATGTTGTGTACATAGCAAAAAGTTTCAAAAAAGCTCTCTAAGCCTGAAGATGTGTGTCTCATGAAATGCTGTAGAGAGAATGAGTAAAATTGGTGGCGTCCTTCAACTACTACAATGAGAAAGGTTATGAACTAATCAAAAGCTTTTCTTAAGGTTACATGGCAATCGCGCACTCAGTGTGGAAGGAGACCGCACCCGATGCACTTTTGAAATAATATATTTAATATGTTTATTACAGTTAGAAATATATAAATGTTTGAAATATGTTAGATTATCGCTTGCTGTCATATACACTTCAAAGTTATTTACATACACTTTTGAGACATACAAATAAATGAGGGAATGGTATACCCGGCACAACACAATACATCTATGATGTAAGACAGGGCCTGGCACTGTGCACTTGTTGCATACGCAACATGCAGAGGACTCGATCCCATACGTACATTACGTGATGGGCGGCTTGGTACTGCATATCCGTCGCATACCAAACTAGTAGGTGGTACTACCTCGTCTGTATATGTTGTTACATGGGACGCGGTGTCATGAACACGTTGGATTCCAAATGTGCATTATTTCAATATGGTGCATAGGATTCGCGTGCTGATGGAGCTTGATAGACTACCAGTACGGGACTTCAGTTTTCTCTGAAAAAAAGAAAGAGTGATATACATATTGTTTTGGGGAAGATATAAAATAATACATCATTTTTAAGTTAAAAAAAGGATAATAGAGTTGCAAAATATTAAAAACAATTCGAAAAAATATAGGTTTTATAAGTATTAAAATATGAAATTAAGATTTAAAAAACCTTTGAAATTCACTGAAAAAAAATAGGTTTTACAGACGTTATAGTTAGGAATTAGCATTTAAAAAACCTTAGAAAATCACAAAAAAAACATAGGTTACAGGGACGTTATAATTAGTTGGACATTTCACTCATACAAAGCGATAGAAATTCCCCTGTTATAGTTAGGTGCGCTAACTATAACTCACGCCCCCGCAATGCACTGCTGATGACATCACATATTACATCATTCATGACATGGTCAGTGACATCACTGATGAAATCACTGATGACACCTTAAATGACATCACTGATGACATCATCCACGTGAAAATCTGATGCACCTCATCAGACCCTAATATAACACTTGATACACCCACTCTAAAATACAGACTATAGTTTTCAAAACCATGAACACACCAATACCATTTATTACATATCCACTCACTAATTCCTGGGTCTACTCACAAATCCATTCATTGCCCCATACAGTCACTCATATATATAGTTAGCCATCAATACAGCTGTATCATATCCAGTCACATATCTATACAGACACTCAGACACTGCCTTTCATTCATAGAGTTAGACACACACCTAGTCAGTAATGGAAATAATCAATCACACTTTCATTTACTCACCTGTACAGTTATACACATACCACCTCACTTATTTAAACACATTCTCACACTCTAATACAATAACTAATACAATCACACACTGATCCATACAGGCACTCTAACAATCAATCACTCTCACATATAGTCATTTATACAGTCCTACACTCACATATACTGCCTTTCACATATGCAGTTACTCACACATCTACCACTGAGTCATCCATTTACTCACCAACACACCCATACACACTCTCTGCCAGCCAAATGGCTATTCACAGATACGGACTTGAACACATATACCCAGTGACTTATCCACTTACACATCTATGAACAGAGTCACACCCCCCACCCACAGAGAACCTCAGGCAGACATACAGATACTCAGATAACCAATCAATAGCCCATATAGATCTTCATTTAGTTGCTAACCAACCTATGCAACTGCTTACACACCAACTAGCAACCTAAACTGTGTGAATGTCTATATCAGTCGCTAACACATGCATTAAGAAAGACATAATTAATCACTCAGTCATACAGTCAGTCAAACACCTACTTAATCATCCCTCCTGACTCTTATACACCCACTCATTCTTCAATACACTTTGGTATATATATATATATATATATATATATATATATATATATATATTCTGCTCCTGGCGGGGTGTGTGTCCAACAATGAGCTGCCCTCGAGTGTCTGCATGCTTACCGCAAAGCTTTTAATGGCATGGGCGGTTACATTTTCATACAATAAAAACACTGACATTGGCCTGACGCATTTCGAATGTTCTCTTCTTCAGAGGCCGTCAGAAGAGTGCAAAAAACACAGTTGATGGACAGAATGTAGAACAATGTCATACATTCACCCCAGTACAAAGATCTGGGCCTAAATCCATCGTTTTTTTGCACTCCACACCATCCTGGGTTAGACACTGGCTATATGCAAATCAGCTCTGACCCTGTGCCTCATGGGAACAGTCCAGTCCGAACTACCAAGCCATGTCTTTCCCAGACCGGAATCAAGCATCCAAGGACCGGTTTCTGGCTATCAGCTGTCATCAGCCTGGATAGCTTGACTCCAGTGGTGTGGAGAGCCTGGGACTCACGTCTGAGCATACCCAGCCCATTCGGGGTGAAAATTGCAAAAAACACAGTTGATGGACAGAATGTAGAACAATGTCATACATTCACCCCAGTACAAAGATCTGGGCCTAAATCCATCGTTTTTTTGCACTCCACACCACCCTGGGTTAGACACTGGCTATATGCAAATCAGCTCTGACCCTGTGCCTCATGGGAATAGTCCAGTCCGAACTACCAAGCCACGTCTTTCCCAGACCGGAATCAAGCATCCAAGGACCGGTTTCTGGCTTTCAGCCTTCATCAGCCTGGATAGCTTGACTCCAGTGGTGTGGAGAGCCTGGGACTCACGTCTGAGAATACCCAGCCCACTTCGGTTGAAAATTGTAAAAAACACAGTTGATGGACAGAATGTAGAACAATGTCATACATTCACCCCAGTACAAAGATCTGGGCCTAAATCCATCATTTGTTTTGTACTCCACACCACCTTGGGTTAGACACTGGCTATATGCAAATCAGCTCTGACCCTGTGCCTCATGGGAACAGTCCAGTCCGAACTACCAAGCCATGTCTTTCCCAGACCGGAATCAAGCATCCAAGGACCGGTTTCTGGCTATCAGCCTTCATCAGCCTGGATAGCTTGACTCCAGTGGTGTGGAGAGCCTGGGACTCACGTCTGAGCATACCCAGCCCACTCGGGGTGAAAATTGCAAAAAACACAGTTGATGGACAGAATGTAGAACAATGTCATACATTCACCCCAGTACAACGATCTGGGCCTAAATCCATTGTTTTTTTGCACTCCACACCACCCTGGGTTAGACACTGGCTATATGCAAATCAGCTCTGACCCTGTGCCTCATGGGAACAGTCCAGTCCGAACTACCAAGCCATGTCTTTCCCAGACCGGAATCAAGCATCCAAGGACCGGTTTCTGGCTATCAGCCTTCATCAGCCTGAATAGCTTGACTCCAGTGGTGTGGAGAGCCTGGGACTCACGTCTGAGCATACCCAGTCCATTCGGGGTGAAAATTGCAAAAAACACAGTTGATGGACAGAATGTAGAACAATGTCATACATTCACCCCAGTACAAAGATCTGGGCCTAAATCCATCGTTTTTTTGCACTCCACACCACCCTGGGTTAGACACTGGCTATATGCAAATCAGCTCTGACCCTGTGCCTCATGGGAACAGTCCAGTCCGAACTACCAAGCCATGTCTTTCCCAGACCGGAATCAAGCATCCACGGACTGGTTTCTGGCTATCAGCCTTCATCAGCCTGGATAGCTTGACTCCAGTGGTGTGGAGAGCCTGGGACTCACGTCTGAGCATACCCAGCCCACTCGGGGTGAAAATTGCAAAAAACACAGTTGATGGACAGAATGTAGAACAATGTCACACATTCACCCCAGTACAAATATCTGGGCCTAAATCCATCGTTTTTTTGCACTCCACACCACCTTGGGTTAGACACTGGCTATATGCAAATCAGCTCTGACCCTGTGCCTCATGGGAACAGTCCAGTCCGAACTACCAAGCCATGTCTTTCCCAGACCGGAATCAAGCATCCAAGGACCGGTTTCTGGCTATCAGCCTTCATTCAGCCTGGATAGCTTGACTCCAGTGGTGTGGAGAGTCTGGGACTCACGTCTGAGCATACCCAGCCCACTCGGGTTGAAAATTGCAAAAAACACAGTTGATGGACAGAATGTAGAACAATGTCATACATTCACCCCAGTACAAAGATCTGGGCCTAAATGCATCGTTTTTTTGCACTCCACACCACCTTGGGTTAGACACTGGCTATATGCAAATCAGCTCTGACCCTGTGCTTCATGGGAACAGTCCAGTCCGAACTACCAAGCCGCGTCTTTCCCAGACCGGAATCAAGCATCCAAGGACCGGTTTCTGGCTATAAGCCTTCATCAGCCTGGATATCTTGACTCCAGTGGTGTGGAGAGCCTGGGACTCACGTCTGAGCATACCCAGCCCACTCGGGGTGAAAATTGCAAAAAACACAGTTGATGGACAGAATGTAGAACAATGTCATACATTCACCCCAGTACAAAGATCTGGGCCTAAATCCATCGTTTTTTTGCACTCCACACCACCTTGGGTTAGACACTGGCTATATGCAAATCAGCTCTGACCCTGTGCCTCATGGGAACAGTCCAGTCCGAACTACCAAGCCATGTCTTTCCCAGACCGGAATCAAGCATCCAAGGACCGGTTTCTTGCTATCAGCCTTCATCAGCCCGGATAGCTTGACTCCAGTGGTGTGGAGAGCCTGGGACTCACGTCTGAGCATACCCAGCCCACTCGGGGTGAAAATTGCAAAAAAACACAGTTGATGGACAGAATGTAGAACAAAGTCATACATTCACCCCAGTACAACGAACTGGGCCTAAATCCATCGTTTTTTTGCACTCCACACCACCCTGGGTTAGACACTGGCTATATGCAAATCAGCTCTGACCCTGTGCCTCATGGGAACAGTCCAGTCTGAACTACCAAGCCATGTCTTTCCCAGACCGGAATCAAGCATCCAAGGACCGGTTTCTGGTTATCAGCCTTCATCAGCCTGTATAGCTTGACTCCAGTGGTGTGGAGAGCCTGGGACTCACGTCTGAGCATACCCAGCCCACTCGGGGTGAAAATTGCAAAAAACACAGTTGATGGACAGAATGTAGAACAATGTCATACATTCACCCCAGTACAAAGATCTGGGCGTAAATCCATCGTTTTTTTGCACTCCACACCACCCTGGGTTAGACACTGGCTATATGCAAATCAGCCATGACCCTGTGCCTCATGGGAACAGTCCAGTCCGAACTACCAAGCCATGTCTTTCCCAGACCGGAATCAAGCATCCAAGGACCGGTTTCTGGCTATCAGCCTTCATCAGCCTGGATAGCTTGACTCCAGTGGTGTGGAGAGCCTTGGACTGACGTCTGAGCATACCCAGCCCACTCGGGGTGTAAATTGCAAAAAACACAGTTGATGGACAGAGTGTAGAACAATGTCATACATTCACCCCAGTACAAATATCTGGGCCTAAATCCATCGTTTTTTTGCACTCCACACCACCCTGGGTTAGACACTGGCTATATGCAAATCAGCTCTGACCCTGTGCCTCATGGGAACTGTCCAGTCCGAACTACCAAGCCATGTCTTTCCCAGACCGGAATCAAGCATCCAAGGACCGGTTTTTGGCTATCAGCCTTCATCAGCCTGGATAGCTTGACTCCAGTGGTGTGGAGAGCCTGGGACTCACGTCTGAGCATACCCAGCCCACTCGGGGTGAAAATTGCAAAAAACACAGTTGATGGACAGAATGTAGAACAATGTCATACATTCACCCCAGTACAAAGATCTGGGCCTAAATGCATCGTTTTTTGCACTCCACACCACCCTGGGTTAGACACTGGCTATATGCAAATCAGCTCTGACCCTGTGCCTCATGGGAACAGTCCAGTCCGAACTACCAAGCCATGTCTTTCCCAGACCGGAATCAAGCATCCAAGGACCGGTTTCTGGCTATCAGCCTTCATCAGCCTGGATAGCTTGACTCCAGTGGTGTGGAGAGCCTGGGACTCAAGTCTGAGCATACCCAGCCCACTCGGGGTGAAAATTGCAAAAAACACAGTTGATGGACAGAATGTAGAACAATGTCATACATTCACCCCAGTACAACGATCTGGGCCTAAATCCATCGTTTTTTTGTACTCCACACCACCCTGGGTTAGACACTGGCTATATGCAAATCAGCTCTGACCCTGTGCCTCATGGGAACAGTCCAGTCCGAACTACCAAGCCATGTCTTTCCCAGACCGGAATCAAGCATCCAAGGACCGGTTTCTGGCTATCAGCCTTCATCAGCCTGGATATCTTGACTCCAGTGGTGTGGAGAGCCTGGGACTCACGTCTGAGCATACCCAGCCCACTCGGGTTGAAAATTGCAAAAAACACAGTTGATGGACAGAATGTAGAACAATGTCATACATTCACCCCAGTACAAAGATCTGGGCCTAAATCCATCGTTTTTTTGCACTCCACACCACTTTGGGTTAGACACTGGCTATATGCAAATCAGCTCTGACCCTGTGCCTCATGGGAACAGTCCAGTCCGAACTACCAAGCCATGTCTTTCCCAGACCGGAATCAAGCATCCAAGGACCGGTTTCTTGCTATCAGCCTTCATCAGCCTGGATAGCTTGACTCCAGTGGTGTGGAGAGCCTGGGACTCACGTCTGAGCATACCCAGCCCACTCGGGGTGAAAATTGCAAAAAACACAGTTGATGGACAGAATGTAGAACAATGTCATACATTCACCCCAGTACAAAGATCTGGGCCTAAATCCATCGTTTTTTTGCACTCCACACCACCCTGGGTTAGACACTGGCTATATGCAAATCAGCTCTGACCCTGTGCCTCATGGGAACAGTCCAGTCCGAACTACCAAGCCATGTCTTTCCCAGACCGGAATCAAGCATCCAAGGACCGGTTTCTGGTTATCAGCCTTCATCAGCCTGTATAGCTTGACTCCAGTGGTGTGGAGAGCCTGGGACTCACGTCTGAGCATACCCAGCCCACTCGGGGTGAAAATTGCAAAAAACACAGTTGATGGACAGAATGTAGAACAATGTCATACATTCACCCCAGTACAAAGATCTGGGCGTAAATCCATCTTTTTTTGCACTCCACACCACCCTGGGTTAGACACTGGCTATATGCAAATCAGCCATGACCCTGTGCCTCATGGGAACAGTCCAGTCCGAACTACCAAGCCATGTCTTTCCCAGACCAGAATCAAGCATCCAAGGACCGGTTTCTGGCTATCAGCCTCATCCGCCTGGATAGCTTGACTCCAGTGGTGTGGAGAGCCTTGGACTGACGTCTGAGCATACCCAGCCCACTCGGGGTGAAAATTGCAAAAAACACAGTTGATGGACAGAGTGTAGAACAATGTCATACATTCACCCCAGTACAAATATCTGGGCCTAAATCCATCATTTTTTTGCACTCCACACCACCCTGGGTTAGACACTGGCTATATGCAAATCAGCTCTGACCCTGTGCCTCATGGGAACAGTCCAGTCCGAACTACCAAGCCATGTCTTTCCCAGACCGGAATCAAGCATCCAAGGACCGGTTTCTGGCTATCAGCCTTCATCAGCCTGGATAGCTTGACTCCAGTGGTGTGGAGAGCCTGGGACTCACGTCTGAGCATACCCAGCCCACTCGGGGTGAAAATCGCAAAAAACACAGTTGATGGACAGAATGTAGAACAATGTCATACATTCACCCCAGTACAAAGATCTGGGCCTAAATGCATCGTTTTTTGCACTCCACACCACCCTGGGTTAGACACTGGCTATATGCAAATCAGCTCTGACCCTGTGCCTCATGGGAACAGTCCAGTCCGAACTACCAAGCCATGTCTTTCCCAGACCGGAATCAAGCCTCCAAGGACCGGTTTCTGGCTATCAGCCTTCATCAGCCTGGATAGCTTGACTCCAGTGGTGTGGAGAGTCTGGGACTCAAATCTGAGCATACCCAGCCCACTCGGGGTGAAAATTGCAAAAAACACAGTTGATGGACAGAATGTAGAACAATGTCATACATTCACCCCAGTACAACGATCTGGGCCTAAATCCATCGTTTTTTTGTACTCCACACCACCCTGGGTTAGACACTGGCTATATGCAAATCAGCTCTGACCCTGTGCCTCATGGGAACAGTTCAGTCCGAACTACCAAGCCATGTCTTTCCCAGACCGGAATCAAGCATCCAAGGACCGGTTTCTGGCTATCAGCCTTCAACAGCCTGGATAGCTTGACTCCAGTGGTGTGGAGAGCCTGGGACTAACGTCTGAGCATACCCAGCCCACTCGGGGTGAAAATTGCAAAAAACACAGTTGATGGACAGAATGTAGAACAATGTCATACATTCACCCCAGTACAAAGATCTGGGCCTAAATCCATCGTTTTTTTGCACTCCACACCACCCTGGGTTAGACACTGGCTATATGCAAATCAGCTCTGACCCTGTGCCTCATGGGAACAGTCCAGTCCGAACTACCAAGCCATGTCTTTCCCAGACCGGAATCAAGCATCCAAGGACCGGTTTCTGGCTATCAGCCTTCATCAGCCTGGATAGCTTGATTCCAGTGGTGTGGAGAGCCTGGGACTCACGTCTGAGCATACCCAGCCCACTCGGGGTGAAAAGAAGAGTGCAAGCAGGACATTCACTCCCCTAAGTTTGGCGATATTGTGCGCCCTGATGGGTGGATCCCTATGATGCACACACTCATACTTGCAAATGCCCGGTGCATGCCCGCCCACACTACCCATATGCCACCACCTAGCATACTTGCTATCATTTAGCCTGGAAACCAATACATTACCCAATGGCATGTCCCCCAGGGCCATCATTCTTGCAGACCACGAAGATGCTACCAATGACGGCCCTGGCCTTGGTGTGATCGGCCCCCGCGGTTCCCATATAATGCAGGCACTGACATGAGCACGCTCTCTTTTGCCTGCCTGTGCTGTGATGACAGACAGACTGTCGAAAAAACTCCAAACTCAGCAAAACCGCAGCCTTTCAAGACACGACAAAAGACGACAGAAGCAAAGGTAAGAGAAGACGTCACAACATCAGCCTCCACTGTAAATTGTATATACATAATGCTATTTTTTTATCCTTCATATGGCTTTCCTACCCCTCAATGGTTTTAAATTGTACTTACATAATTGAAATATTTCTTTAAAAGTCACGAGGTCCTATACACCTCTAATCTTAAAAATTGTGCATGCATACATTTCTGTGTCGTATTTCTGTACCACGCCACGTGCTTAGGCCTCTATTATTATTAATTGTGCTTCCATGATACTATTTTCTTTTCTGCATCACAAGGCCATCCCAGGCCTCTATTAACTTATTGATCTTCCTCTGTTTACTGGAGCAGGAACAGTCTTAACTTCGGAATATTAAGAACCCACATTAAAATTCACTTTTGAAAGTAGTTACACAACTCAGTTTACGATGACTAATCAAAATGTCCTTTTGTTTCCTTCACCAAACATCCTTCAGAAGCAACCACGGCCTATCGAGCAACAGCAATGGAATTCTCTGCAACTTATTGAATATACTTTGACTTATAGAGGCAGAGTTCAAGTCGAATAGTGAACTCCGGTGACCGCACTCTTTATACAAGGTAAGCAAAGCACCCTAGATCTACAAAGCCTTCATAGCAATGCATTAGAAATAAATCGGCATAACGGGCGTCAGTAACGCCGTAGGCACTTCCATATAGACACCACTTGAACGCAGCACTATAACAACTGAAATGTACCAGGTACACTGCACTCGTAAAACTGTACTGTTAGCTTTATTTGTGAAACGAGAGAGGGCCATATCATCAATCCTTGGCGACAAAATTATCACCACTTTATCGGCAGCAAACTGCCGCTAAAGTGGCCATAATAGCTTTGATAATATGCTCTATGGAATTCCAATCAAAGCTCATGTTAGATGTGAAGGACATCTGACATGAGCTTCGATTGAATTCCATAGAGCATATTATCAAACCCATTATCGCCACTTTAGCGACACTTTCCTGCCAATAAATTGGCAATAATTTTGTCGCCCAGGCTTGATATTATTGCCCAGAATGCGTAGTGTACAGCAGCTTTTCTGTAAAATCTATAATTACCTCCAAGCAGTGACAACAGATAGGTTACAACAGTCTGACAAACAGATCCACAACTTTATTATGCAACTTTTGAGTCACTTTTAACATTGGTAAATTGATGCAAGGAGCTAGTAAATCTACGTCTGGTTCAACATAAAATCTCAACTCCAGACTCTGCGACACCGTTTTAATGTTGCTTTCTCTCTCTCTCACTCTCTGTGACATCATTTCTCTTTCTCTCTTAAACTTAGACACTGCTGTCTGCTTGGACGTGTAGAAGATCAGCCCAACTTAAGCTGTGAACTCCACTCCCTAATGTGTTTGGTCGCAAAGTTTACACAACGGTAAGCACAGAGGCTTAGATCTACAAATCCTTCATAGGAATGCATTAGAAATAATTCGGCATAACGGGCGTCAGTAACACAGTAGGCACTTCCATATAGACACCACTTGAACGCGACACTATAACAAATAAAATGTACCAGGTACACTGCACTCGTAAAACTATAGTGTTAGATTTATTTGTGAAATGAGAGTGGGCCATATTATTAACCCTTGGTGACAAAATTATGCCGCTAAAGAGGCCATAATAGGTTTAATAATATGCTCTATGGAACTCCAATCGAAACTCATGTTACATGTGAAGGACATCTGACATGACCTTCGACGACCCCTTGTTAGCACCAGAACATAGGCTTCTATGGGAATTTACAAGGACGTATTATCAAGCCCACCCTCACAACATTAATAAAAAACTCCAGACAATGCAGATACCCGGAGCTAGAAGGTCATTTTACATATCACTGCCCCAGAAAGGTGGTGTTCCCCGCGACGTGTACGGAGAGCAAGAGAGAGAGCTCAAAACATATATTTTTTTTTAAAAAGACGCGAGGGGTGCCGCTCACCGAGACTGCGGGGAGTAGGACCGTAATCCCCCAAACGCATACTTCAAAATAAAACCAGAGGCGTGCCGTTTCCCAGTGCTCGGGGCACCTTACAAGCCCCCATTATGCAGAAAAATTGCCCCCTAATGAATAAAACAGACTTCTACATTTTTTTTCACATTTTCCACCGATACTTTTTTTTCCAACTTTTCCACCTCGTACAAGTACTGCACGAGTACCCAGCCATTTTTTTAAACTTTTTTTTTTAATTGGGCCTAATGATCCATGTATCACCCCCTGCTCAAGACTATGGGCTCAGAACGTTTCTACCCTGACCCCGTTCCTTATTTCTCAACTTTGTTTTACTGTTTTCTTGTGACTCTGTTCTCCCGACAAACAACATGGCTGCCAACACTTCCTGGTTTGGAGTATTGACAGCCAATCAGCATGCAGCTCCTGCTCGTAATTGTAGGTATTTCCATACGCGTGCGCTGCGATTTTTCTTTAAAAAAAAATAAAATAAAAAATAGAGCCTAAACATCAATGTACGGCCCCCTGACCAAGCCTAGAGGGTCAGAATATTCCTACCCTACCCCCTTCCCGTATTTCTCAACTTTGTTTTACTGTTTTCTTGTGACTCGATTCCAGTGAGGCACAAGATGGCCACCAACACTTCCTGGTTTGGAGTGTTGCAGACAGTTCACAGGCAATCAGCATGCAGCTCGCGCTCGTAATTGAACAGATTTCAGTACGCGTACTGAACTCCGACTCTAGATATCGCTATGATTTTACTTGCAATTTTTTCAGAAACTACTGAACGGATTTACACCATTTAACAAAAAGCACAATCTACGAACCGAACTCTACCTCTCTGCCAAATTTCGTGTAATTTCGTTTAGCCGTTCGGGCTGTAGCCCTGGCTAAAGGTCCCTATGGAAAATTGCATGGGGAAAACACGTTTTGGGACCCCCCTTTTTTGATCAGTCCCCACTTGACGAATCTCCCCCAAATTTTCGGGGAAGGAGCGGAACCAAGCAGGCAATTCTCTTGATGAAATTCACGAAGATTAGTCTACCGGCGCCAAAGTTATTCCAAATAGAATGTTGTGGATTTCCTATGGAAACCAGGTCCTAACTATAACTTCCTACTGGCGACCGCCAGTAGGTAATATATATATATATTGTTTCGCTCTGACGTTATTTTTGGTCTCCATAGGTTTCAGGGACGTTATATTTAGTTGGACATTTGACTCATATAAAACCAGAGAAATTCACCTGTTATAGTTAGTTGAGCTAACAATAACTCGGACTCCCGCAATGTACTGCTGATGATGTCACATATTACATCACTCATGACATGGTCAGTGACATCACTGATGACATCACTGATGACATCTCAAATGACATCACTCATGACATCACTCATGACATCATCCAGTAAATGTGTGTTTCTGCAAAGTTTAAATATTTTTCATATAAATCTATGCCAAGGTGTATTGAAGAATGAATGCATTTACAAGTGCCTGAAGTGATTATTTAGTAGGTGCATGACTGACTGTATAAGTGACTGATTGAACGTGTCTTACTGAATGCATGGGTTAGTGAATAAACTGTGTGAAAGTCTCTATTCGTCTCGCAGTTGCTGTGTAAGCAACTGCATGGATTGCTGAATAGCTACATGAGTGTCTATATTGGTTATTTATTTGTTGTCTGAGTATCTGTCTTGGTCCCTGACTGTCTGTGTGGCTGGTTGGGGGGGTGTATGAGTCTGTGCATAGATGTCTGAGTGGGTGATTCACTGGTTGTATGGATTCAAAAGTGCATCTGGGAAGTGCTCTATGGGTGAGTTAGTGTGTGTATGGGTTTGTTGATGACTGAATGAATGTCTCAGTGGTATATCTTTGACTAACTACTTATGTTTTAAGGCACTATATGTGAGTGTTGGAGTATATAAATGACTATACGTGAGAGTAAGTTATTTGAAGAGTGGGTGTATAAATAAGTGTCTGCTTCTATCAGTGATTGTATAAGACAGTAAATATGTGTTAGTATTTCTATAAATAAGTGATGTGGTATGTCTAGAAATAACGGAGTTGGTGTGTATAACTGTATACATGAGTATATGGGTATGTGAATGATTCTTTGCATTACTGACTAAGTGTTTGAGTAACTCTATGGATGAGTGGCAGAGTGTGACTGCATTTATAGATGTATGAGTGCATATTATAGTCCTGTGATGATGAGTAATACATGTATACATGACTGGATGTCTGTGTAGACCTAGGAAATAATGAGTGGTATGTAGTATATGGCATTCTTCTGTGTATGGTTTAAAAAATAGTAGCCTGCATTTTAGAATGGGTATATCAAAGTTTATATTAGGGCATCAGTATGTGCATCAGATTATCACGTAGATGATGTCATGAGTAATGTCATGAGTGATGTCATTTGAGATGTTATCAGTGATGTCACCGACCATGTCATGAGTGATGTAATATGGTACGTTTTCTGCAGTGCATTGTGGGCGCGCAAGTTATAGTTAGCTCAATTAACTATAACAGGCAAATTTCTCTGGTTTTATATCAGTCAAATGTCCAACTAACTATAACATCCCTGAAACCTATGTTTTTTTCTTTTTTTAAATTATTTTTTATTTGCAAACTAGTGAGAGAGACATAACAAAAAATCCATTAAATGAAATACAAAGTATAAATTGCACATTCTTCACAAAAACAGATTTCGGTTTTCCATTTAGAACACATTTCAGAAAAAAGCAAGAAGAGGTATATCAATATACCTATGATACAAACATTTTAAGCATTTAAGCAAACCCAGGACCATCAATGAAATCGCCCCATATTTTTTTCAACTTTTTTTCGTGAACGAGTTCCTCTAAGGTTAGCTAATCCAAATTCCATGGAGCGAGTTTCGTTAACTAATGACCACCATTCCCAAATATTAGGAGGCTTGGGGCAAATCCAGGCTCTAGCCAATGTGAGTTTGGCGCAGGACATAAGGATTGTTGTCAGAGCAGGTTGTGATATAGCAGTAGGATATAAGTCGAGTAATATGATTGAGGAAGTAAGCGTGGGCAGAAATATTTTTTTAATTTTTAAAATTTGAGTTAGTTCCTCCCAGAAGTCCTTTAGCATTGGACAAGAAAACAGCATGTGTTCTAGATCTGCTGCGTAAGCAAGGCACTTAGGGCATTTAGTGCGGTCTCCTTGAGTATTATTAAGGGACCACTTTGAAATCTTTTCCGGTGTATAGTATAGCACACAGACTGTGCGAAACTGTTGTAGTCTCAAACTAGATGAGCGTACAGCGTTATTTATGTTAGCTAAGTAGCATCTGATTTGTTTAGGCGTTATATTTAAACCAGTTTTACTACTCCATTTTTGAGCTAGTTGTAGACAGTCATCGACTTTAGCAGCACAAAAATATTTATATGCCTCGCTTATCGCTGATTTGTTTTTGGTAGAATATAAACAATTCCAAATATCAGAATCTAAGATATTAAACAGCTTTTTCTTTCTAATTAGAAAATCATGTACTTGTATATATTTGAACCTCATATTTTCTGTCAAATTGTAGAGAGTTTGTAGAGTATGAAAATCTAAAAACCATTGTGCCCCGTATAGATCCCCGAGAATATTAATACCATGTGTTGACCATCTATGGGTCGTTCCATCGTTAAATATTCCCGGGAGGCCAGGATTGTCCCAAAGTTGTAATTTCGGGTGGTAAAAGGACGTTTTACAGTAAGTCAAAATATTATTCCATATTCTAATAATGTCTTTGGCAGTCTTGAATTTCACCCGTTTAAAATAGTTAGGGTCGTTAACTCGCTGTAAAAACATATTAGATTCAGATTTTAGCATGAATACATGAAAAAAAAAGTATTTTCCTTGTGTAATAAAGATCGAAGGCGCCTAATAAACGACAACCAGAAATATAGTTTTAAATCTGGGAAATTTAAACCGCCTTTGTCTGTATTATTTTTGAGGAGCTTCAACGATCTTCTGGCTTTTTTATATCCCCATATAAAACTACAGAAAATCCCGTCAAGCTGTTTGAAAAAAGAATTATTTAAGGCAAATGGGATGGAGCGAAATAAATATAAAAATTTGGGAAGTATCTTCATTTTGATGAGATTAATTCTGCCAATTAGATTCAAAGGTTCTCTATGCCATTTGTTTAATGTAACAATAGTAGATTTAATTAAATCGTTGTAGTTGAGATTGTTTATTTCTCGTATTTTTGATGTAATTTTAACGCCTAAATAGGTGGCGGTTTTACATATCTCGGGGACTTCTGTTGTTGGTATATAGTTAGCTATGATTTGTGTTTTATTTGTATTTAATTTGTACCCAGATACTTTGCCAAATTTTAGGGCCTCTATATTTATTCCTTCTAGAGTCTGTGTAATGTCAGAAGAGTATACAGCAATGTCGTCAGCATATGCTGTTATTTTTAGCACCTGTTCATTAGATTTAAACGGTATGATTTGGGGTTGTGTTTGGAGGGAATGTAAAAATGGTTCAAGTGATAGGGCGAACAGTAATGGTGATAAGGGGCAGCCTTGACGAGTGCCCCGCAGTATCGGAAAATCTGTAGAGATCAAACCCCCATAACTGATGCATGCAGTGGGGTTGTCATATAGCGCTTTTATCCACTTTAGAAAGTATCCGTTAAACCCCATTTTGATCATTACATGCCATAGATAGTTCCACCCCACCCGGTCAAAAGCCTTCTCGGCGTCCAATAATATCATACCAAGTGGGGTGGACTCAGTCTCAGCCACATCGAATGCTGTGATAGCCATGTTGACGTGTATGGTAGTATCCCGTCCAGTAACAAACCCGTGTTGTTGGGGGTTAACCATTTTAGGCATAAAAGGAGCTAATCTGGAAGCTAAAATCTTTGCAAAGATTTTTGCGTCCGTATTGATTAGAGAAATGGGCCTACATGACCCTCTTTCCTGTTTTGGTTTGTCTTTTTTAAGAAAGAATATTATTTTGGCTCTGTTCCATGATTTAGGTGCCTTACTGGTTTCCCCAATCGATTGCATTACCTGTAATAACAAAGGTGCGAGTTCCGCAAAGCAAATTTTATAGATCTCTAACGGTATTGTATCTTCTCCTGAAGCCTTTCCAGAGGGTAAAGAGGTAATAGCTTGACGTAATTCTTGTCCAGTGATGTTTTCAGACATAAGATCTGATTCTGATTCGCTAAGTGAAACTATAGGAAGGTCATCTAGGTAATTCTGTATTGCTATTTCGTTTGGAGTGGATTCTGGAGTATATAGAGTCCTATAAAATTCAGCAAATTGTTCAAGAATATCATAAGGTTGATCGTGTAATAAATTATCAGAGCCTCGAATGCTAGCGATTGTAGTACTAGCTCTATCTTCTGCTACTTTGTACGCCAAGATTTTCCCTATTTTATCCCCACCCTCATATTGTTCTATCTTATATTTATGAAGTTTAGTACTGTTTTTTTTAATAAATTTAGCTTTTGTTTCTAATTTCATCTGATTTAATTTGAGACCTATTTCTACAACCGTTGGCAGTTTAAGACATAATGCAGTTGACAACAACGCTTCTTGAGCCGAAATACTTGAAGTCAGAGATTGATTAGCTTTTTGGCATTCGTAGTTTTGTCTAATCACATATCCTTGCGTAAACCCCCTAATACTTGCCTTACAGGCATCCCAAACTATGTTACATATTGCAGAGTCTTGATTGATTTCTATAAATTCTATGAGATGGGTTTTCAGCTGTGAAATATAAACAGGGTCTGTGATCAAATGTCTGGGAAAAGAAAATAATCTAGGGCTGATGTTTCTATGCGAGATATCAAAAGTTAGCATCACAGGATTATGGTCAGAAGAAATTCGAGGACAAACCTCTATTAGGCAAGTATATAAAAAATGTATGTTAGCTAAAGCCATATCCAACCGGGAGCAGAGATTGTGGGATGCAGAATAATATGTATAGCCTGGAGAAGTTGAGTATAAGTATCGCCACGCATCTTTTATGTTATGAGTGCGACATAGATCTAACATTGAATCTCTAGTTTTGCGCATCCGCTGGAAGCTCCCTGGCCTGGTAGTATCTATTTGATAATCCATAATACAGTTAAAATTCCCCATTATAATAAGCTCCCCATCCCAACCCAACAAATTTATATTCAGATCATCAAAAAACTTAGGTTCATCTTGGTTTGGTGCGTAAATTGCACAAATAAGTTATTTGTGATTTTCAATATCCATTTGAGCTATTACCCATCTGCCATCCTTATCATAAGCAGTTTGTAAAGTTTCAGCTTTAAATCGTTTATCTTTAAGAATCGCAACCCCTCTTATTGATGCCCCAAATGTAGTACAGCTGATAATGTCATAACCTAGTTGACGTAGTATTTTTTTGTCTTTACCAGCTATATGTGTTTCAGAAAGTAGTATAAAATGAGGGCTGTATATTCTTATTTCTTCAGACACCAGACGTCGCTTATTCTTACTGTTTAGCCCCGCCACATTCCAAGGCAGACACTTTATTCTATGCATTATAAATGTAAGCAACCACCATAATAGTAAACCAGTATTTCCTAAATTCAAAATCGTGCGTAGGTGAATATTTATTTATATTTTTATCATTTTTTACCAGTCTCCCTCTTAGTTTGCAAACATGTTTTTTCAGAGTTTTTTTCCCCCCCCACCCCGCGGAGAATCGATGGATCCCCCCCACCACCTCCCTGTCACCCACCCACAACGGGAAGGGACCACCCTTCAGGTTCTGCTGCTGATGGAGAGGCAGCTTCTACAGCAGTCTACCTGAAGAAACCTTCCACCACCCCCACTAATAACTTTGCATCTCGAGAAGTTAGTTTCTTTTACTTTAGCCTGTCTAAGTCAGCACAATCAGAAGAAAGAAGAGAAAAAAAGAAGGCATAGTAGTCTTAACTGAATAGTAAAATCTCTATAGTCTTAGCTTTCACTTTAGCTTTAACTTTTACTTAGTCCAAAGAGATAGTGTTCAGCTTCTTTAGGATCATTGAAAAAGTGAGTGCGCCCATCTTTCATGACTTTCAGCCGTGCCGGTTCTTGAAGAAAAGCTTGGCCCCCCATAGATTTAATTGGGTCTATCAGTTTACGTAATTCCCAGCGTCTATCCATTGTGGCTTTGCTGAGATCAGACCTAACATCAGACCTAACAAATAGAGACAGATTCCCTATTGCTATAGGGGTATTAGGACGCGCTTTCTGCCATATGGCCTGTCTCAACAAAAAGTTGCCCAAAAAGATAATAAAGGGGCGGGGGAATTTGCTTTCTTTGTTTTTTTGAATTAGGGGTAAACGGTGTGCTCGTTGAATTTGGGAATCCCAGTCCCAATCAGCTAAATCCGGGAAAGCCTTTTGCAGTAATCCCACCAGATAAGCTCTCGGGTGTGATCCTACTGATCCTTCCGGCACCCCAAAAAGTCTCAGATTTGATCTCCTCTGTCTATTTTCTAAGTCCTCTACCTTAAGTTGGAGTGCAGTTATCTGAGTATCATGTTGATTTACCACTGAGTGTATACGAGTTGTAGTTTCCTCTATACCTACAATTCTGTGCTGGAGCTCTTCAATATCTTGTGAGACCCCACAAAATTTGGAAGTTAAATCAGATAAGGCAGATTGAAGTTTGTTGTTATCTTCGCGTACTTGCGAATAGTGCTCTTGCGCTTCAGTGAGTTGGTTAGTTAATATCTGAAGTATAGTGTCAAACTGAGTAGAATTAGATTCTTGCTTATTCTCCCCTGCTGGGTTCGACGATAAAGTACTGTCACTGGCCTTCGGAGAAGAAGAAGGAGAGGATAGCGAAATATTCGCGTTTGGCACAGATAAGACACTAGATAGAACAACATTGTTAACATCACCAATTAGATCTGTAATGTTATCTTTCTCCCCCCATCTGTAACTGCCTGTTTTAAATTGGATAGTATCGTGGAATCGCCAGTTAAGTTCACTGAAATGTGCTGTAGCATAGGTGTAGTCGTGTTTTGTTCCGATGTAACCTTGGCAGTTAAATTGATTGGTTCCTTTATAGTACTGTTAACTGGAAGAGCTGAGCCACTTGACAGACTGGAATTTGAATCAGGGTCCGTGGGGCTTGTTCCAGATAACCTCAGTGTCATATTTTTAACCAGCCCTTTAGCCTCGATCCATTTTCTAAGAGGGCTTTTGTCAACCAGAATTTTCTTAGCAGACGCTATATTGTTGATAACAGTTCGGTTTAAAGTAGTACTTGCTTTCGCCCCCCTTTTGGTCTTAAATTTGCCTTTTATTTTGCATCTTCTAGTCGCCAAAGATTTAGCTACATTTTCAGATGGATCAGTTGATTCTTCTTCTCCTGTCTCATTTTCAAGTTTGTCATAGGAACCTAGGTCTCCGCTCTCTTCATCTATCACCACAATAGAATTGAGTTATTTTTGTTGTGGCTCAATACTGTCGCATCCTGCACCAGCAGAGTCAATTGTTTGCACCGTTTCCGAAGTAGATAGTGGTTCGATAAGTTGTGTAGCTTGGAGTTTAGATGCCCCATCAGTAGTTTGTGCAATTAAATCGGCAGTTAAATTGGCATTTTTCCTTGTGTTTTCTTTTAATATTTTGTTTGTTTCTGTCTCTTGATTTTTAGATAATGTGTCACCTGACCCATTGGCTGTTTTGGTAGCTTCCGTGGTTACTTTTCCAAACATATTAGGCATACTATTTGGACTTGCGGGGTTGTTGATATTAGTATCATTAAGTGCATTGTTTTTAAGTCCAAGATTCCCTGCTCCCGTCTTGAATTTTTGTTTAGCAACATTTTTAGTAACATTTTTAGTAACATTTTTTGTAGTTTTTTTTAGCAAGGAAGTACTAGGGTCAGTTAGATCAGTTTGTTTTAAGGGACAACATGGAGACTTACCGGGAGCTGATTTTTCGGTATTTTTGTCCGTATTTTTGTCAACCAATGCCGTGGTCGAAGAAAGCTCCTTGAAGCCATAGGGCGCTGTCTCTCCCTCTGGGACCTCTGAAGCCTCAGAGGTGGATGATGCAGCAGTTGTTTGGTCCGAGGATCCGTTTACCGGCAGTGAGCTGAGTACTGAAGCGGAAACCTCCCCCAATCCGGTTGCAGCTCCTGTGGTCCCCATCACTGCTCACTCAGCTCCCGCAGCTACAGGAATCACCGCTGCGTCAACCACATTCGTTGCGCTTGGACCCCCCGTGCTAGCATCCATGGGAGGGAGAGCAGCTTTGGTATTCCGCGTAGTTCGCGGCGGATTTTTGGGAGACATAACGCACCGCCACCATGTGCGAGCGGGTCGGAGACTTACCCAGCTGATCTCCGATCCGTAGAACAGGCTGCGGATCCGCACGACTGAGCGCCCGATAGTCCTGGAGAGATTGGGAAGCCAAAGCATCAGCGGGAGCTGGTAAGCGTGTTTGCTTTCTAGAAGCGCAATTATTGTCAAAAATCCGGTTAGAAGTTTTCATACATATTGTCGAGAGAGAGACAGCCTTCTCTCAGTCTCGTTCGATGGGAGTGTGGAGCTTCAGGGTTAGCTGCCGATGGCTCGCGTCCTCACTCCGCCATCTTGGCTCGAGCCCGTCCGTTTTTTCAGTAAATTTCTAAGGTTTTTTAAATGCTAGTTCCTAACTATATAACGTCTGTAAAACTAATGGTTTTCTCAGTGAATTTCAAAGGTTTTTTAAATGCTAATTTCTAAGTATCACGACCCCGGAAATGTATGTTCTTTTCAATGAACTTCAAAGGTTTTTTTAAATATAAAACTACTATTATGTATTTGTCATTAGTACTGTTTTTTCTAACTTTTCAACTACATAAAATAAACTGCAAAAGTGCTATGTAACGTAATACATTTCACAAATTACAATGTGTTTTTAAATAATACAAAACAATTTAACATTCAGATAACAATTCTTCTCCCTTTTTTTGCTCTCATCAGCTACTACCTAACTTCGCTATTCACAGTGATGTCAGTGTAGTTTCATCATAAACAGCAGGGAAAAAAAACCAATCAACTGTATTGTAAAAAAATACAAAATTAACACAAATAACACATCCAATACTACATCAAATGTTCAAATCTTACCTTTACTTTGTAGTTTCTCTGTACATTTTCCCAATACACCTGATAATCTATCAAAATTTTTGCTTTGAAATAATCCAGTATGAATTCCATAAAGATCTTATGTGGTTTCTCTGCACATTTTCCCAATAGGCCAGGTAATATATAAAAAACTTTGCTTAAAAGCATCCAATCTGAATTCCTTAAAGATATTACGTAGTTTCTCTGCACATTTTCCCAATCGCTAGATAATGTATCAAAAATTTCACTTTGAAAGCATCCAGTATGAATTCCTCAAAGATCTTTTATAGTTTCTCTGCACATTTTCCCAATACGCCAGATAATGTATCAAAAATTTCACTTTGAAAGCATTCAGTATGAATTCCTTAAAGATCTATACACCTTTCCATTGAAGCCGAATGTTGTATCTAAAATCTTTGATTCAGAAAATTTAAGTATGAGTTGGGTGTTTCATAAGGCAATCTCAGTTTCAATTCCAAGGGTGTATCGTTACAGTGACTCCTACCATTATTACTCTTTAACCTAAGAAGTCCAGTGGGCCGATCTAATCGGCCCTGTGTTAAGAGTGAAAGTGCTCTGGCCGATCTGATCGGCCTAAGAGCTGACACTCATTTAGCAGGGGTTTCTTTCAAGTTACGTTGCTTGACAATTGATAATTTCTCCTAATAACAATCTGAAACATGTACCTCTTTGTTTTGAAAGCTGTATTTGCCCATATTCAGTCTCACTTGCAGATATTTCTTCACCTAAAAGTAAGGCAGTAATCGGGTTCAGGAAATGGAAATGAGTGTTTGCTTGAAGCTGCACAAGCCCTTGTTCACCAGTAGAGGGCTCTAATCTGCCAGCAGCCCCAGAGACAGTGCAGCAAGTGTCCGAGCTGGAGTGTTGCACTGCAGAAGCTACCGGCCATCGGGCTGAAAACATCCACAAGCCAGCACAGGTACGGCTCATTAAACAGTACCAATTAATTGGTTACTGTGGTGAATTTATCTAAAATCAAAAGGATTCATTTGATGAGAAATTGCCCTTCACTTTTAAATCTCGGGTGACTCTCCGTCTCGTTTCCAAAGTTAACTGTTCATTTTGTCTATTCTACTTTTTTGTATTGCATTCCCCTTTTTAACCGATCCCTCTAAATACTCCCACCCTTATTTACACTTGTATTAGACAGGGAACGGTTGCTAAAGTTCGTTCTCTTCTCTCACAGCAGTGGCAGCAGGCCTTGAAAGCAGGCCTTCGGTGCATGCCACAATGAAAATAACGTGAGTAGGCAGTTTACTGGGTTGGGGGGAAGGAAGTATCACGCATGTGCAGGCCAATATTATAAAATATATAGCGAGAAACTTCGAGCATTCAAGCGTGCAGGGAAAACATAACAATAAATAAAAAGAGCAAGTAACAGTGGCCATAACGAGGCCAGTGGTTTATGTGATTTTATCATGCACAATGGGTGAATTTTAGTAGACGGTGCCTTTGAAATCAGAACTCTTCTGACTGACAATAAACTTGACTATAATGTAATGTTAATACTTTTGCAATCATTTCAGCCTGTCTTCCCTCTCAGTTTTCACAGTGCCCTCACAAGCTGCAATAAGAACGATTTATGTGATAAAGGTCTCTCATACACTGGGAAATGTATTGCCTTGAAATGAAAACACAAGTTACTACTACGTAACTGTCTTTACTATCAAACAGCTTTGGCAAGGAAAGGCTATTGTTTGAAAGCTGTGTTTGTGTGTTTCGTCTGTGTTTTGAGAAACAGCTCACTTTTCTAAGTTGTAGTACATACATCGTTCTACAGCTTCCACTGTAAGCAACATAAACACTGCGTGGGAAGGCAATTAATTTGATTATTTCCTTTAGGGTGGATGGATTGACTAATGTAGTGTTTTCAATGTTGTGGCCATCTTTGTTGATAGGCTTCAGATTACATTTGTTAAAAAAAAGACCTGTACTTTTTTGGAGAGTTTAGTTGAGGTTGGATGGAAGGGGACAGGCACACTGACAAGCTTGGAGATGGACTGACATTCACCTGCAGCAATGCAATATGCTCCGGACCTTTAAAGAGTCTTGCATCCAGTCTCAGGCAGCAGTGCAAAGTCCCTAACACTCATTACTCAGCCAATTTCTGAGTTAGCGCTTCACATGTCTATCTCCCTGTCAGTGCAAGCTCTTACCATTTAGTAGATCCAAGGAATCTGCTGGTAAAAAACATAATGACGAAACCAGTGTCGCTGCAGACACCTTGCTCCTATAACCTACCATTTAGCAGATGAAGAGGGGCATAGGTAAGCATATGTCAGTATTGTTTGTGTGTCTGTTAGATGTTATGGCTTGCTAGCCCAATAATTCGAAATGAAATTTTTTGCTGACTATCATGCAAAGACACACTAGTATTTATAGACCAAGGCCCAACTGCAGACCGCAAAATCAATCAGCCTTTCTTTACTCTTGAGAAGCTTGATTTTCCACCCATTTAAAAAAATGGGTAAATGCCAAATTTTTGTGCACAAATACACTTTGAAAATTAGTAAAAAAAACATAAGGACAGCCTGAATTTCAGGATGCATATTTGGATTTTAAATATTATGCTTTTACTTGAAGAGAAAGCATCAGGCTGGACCTGCACCTTCCTCTTGCTCTGAAAATTATTCATTGTTGAAGTTGAGCATTTTGCAAAAATGAAAAACATCCTTAGCTACCAATTCACAGGCTAAAATGTGCAGACCTTCTTTTTGGAGGGAACTGTCTAGTCATAAGGCTGTGGTGTGCGAAGATAGTCTGATGAAAAGTCAGATGGTTTTATCACTCATGGAGTGTTTGTGAACCTGTACTTCTTCCCATCAACCTCTTTCTCCCCTTATGGTGAGAAAAGCAGAGAGACGGAGGTGATTCTTATTACGAATAGCATAGTATATACATTGTGGCCCTTATTTATGAGGCCTTGCATCACTTTTTTGTGACACTCCGGCGGTGTAAACAATGCGCCAAACTGCACTCTATTTGCAAAGTGACGTTTCAAGGCAGATGCAGGTGTAATGTTTGGAGGGTAGGCGTTCCCCTGTAAAAACCTTGTAGAAGTGGTGTAGTGAAATCTATGAGATTTCACTATGCCGCTCCACGACATGACTGCGTAACAATCCTTACGCCTGCGTCAAGCAGGATTATGGAGTGATGCAGGACGTTTCACATGGGACATTTGTAAAGAGACATTACTGGAGGTGCGTTCGGTATCCGACACTCCAGCAATGGGTCATTATTGTGCCAATTAGTACAACAGGATTGCTGACGTATCTGTTGAATCCTTGATAAATGGAGCTCTGTAGTGTAAATACATCACATCCATAGTGTCACAAGGATTTGACAATTAAAAGTGACGCATCACTGTTTTTAACCAGCGATGTGCCACTCTTCATAAATGAGCCCTTGTGAGAGTATTTGAGTATTCAGATGTGTTGCTTTATATGTACTGATTCTTAGACTGTGTTGCTCTCTGTGGGTATGCTTATGGATATTAGGTGTCTGTGATGGTGGTCATGTCTGAGGTAATGGTCTTTGTGCTTTTGGATGTATGAGGGTGCCTCTGGCTGTTTGTATAGCTAACTGTGACTGTGTGTCAGTTTTGATTCTGAAGAGGAAGTAGTACACTGTATATCAAGTGTGTGGAGGTGTCTGAGATCTTAGTGTCTTAAGGGTGATTGGGGCGCTATTTATCTATTTAAAGCACTGCTCCTACGCTCCTAGCAACGTGTCCCCCATGTCTAATCCCAGTGCTCGGACACTGAGAGCTGCAAGACGGGTAGCACAGGTGGGCATGGGAGTCTACTGGAGGCAGTAGCAGGTGGGGAGGTTGGTGCGCCCCACCTCTCCGCAAGTATAATTAGAGAGGCCCTACAGCCCCATGTCACCTCTCAACCAAGCCCAGGGTTCTGCCATATGCCTCAGTGATACGGAACACATCCAGGTCCCAGGACTGTAGTTTAGGCGGAGCAACTGCCATTTGAGGTTCATGGACTGAGAGTGTGCACACCTGCTGGACTGTGGGTGAGGGTGGGCGTGTCATGAGGGCAGCCTCATCCTCATATCTGGCCCCTGACATGACCAGGCTTCCCCGTACTGTGCTTGTCTCCGCTTACTGAAACGCCTTATTTTTGCAGTGCTTAACTTGAGCCGGTATCCGTCAGCACCGGCAGCTATGTCAGTCTGCCACATGGTGGTGCTCTTTGCCTAATTTAGCAATGAGCACAACAACAGTAGCTTATTAATTTCATATTCATTTAAAATGACTGATGCCTGCCACACAAGCACTTCTCATAGCTTTTGGAGCATGGAATAATCTGAATTGTCACACTTGTAGGAGTGCTTTGGTTAGTAGTTGTGTTGGGACTATCATTGGCAGCATGGCAGCATCAATGTGTGATGCCTGCTGCAGTGACCTTCTGATGAGGGCCAAGGCACTTATTTTTTACAAATTAAACACTGCATTTTGGCCATCTGCACTGCCCAGACATCAAGGTGAGAGGTCAATGTCGAGCACAGCTGTGTACCTGCATGACACTCGGCCATCGTGGCTACCGTCCTTGCCATGCTCCCTGTCCTTGCCACGCTCCCAGTCCTAGCCACGCTCCCTGTCCTAGCCACGCTCCCTGGCGATGACGCTTGATTTTGTTTCTTGAGTAGTGTTTAGAGGCGGAGGGTGACTAATGTGACTGTGGTTGGTTTTGTATTAAAAGGTAAGGTTATACTTGCTGAAAGTTATCAGGCCTGCTTATCATATTGGGGTAAAGTTCTGTAAGGCTTTAAGCATTGTTCATCTGAAGGTTTACAAACTATTTACTAAATGGTCATGTTTACTCTTTTTATGGGTATGGATCACTTTCTCAAATTTTGGGGAGTCAAGATTATGTCAATATATTTTACTTCACCCTCCTGTTTGACAGCAAACATTGAGTTGCAGCTTGATCTGTTCTCTCCTGACTTGTATACCAGGTTTGTTCCTGTCAATCTCCGCCTTTTCAAGCTGTATTTTGTTGAAGCTACTCGGCATCGATTCAGGGTGTCTGATTGCAGGAGGATAGTCAGGAATCCTATGGGTGGTATCACAAGTAACTGCCAGAAATGGCATTCATGATATCCAATTTTGAATGTCTTTAGCCCATCCCCAAAGCACTGCACCATATGAAATTCAGCTTCCAGCATTTGCCTATGCAACTGGATAGATATAAGGGGAAAAGTGATTGCCCTGGGGGTGTGCCAACCAACAGGTGGCATTCAGTGAGGCTTCCTCCTTCTGTGTTGCTGTTTTAATGTGCCTATCCCACTTCAAGTTATTTACGTTAGTCACACCCAAGTATGTCAAGTAATTTACTTCTTCCAGCATGATGCAGCCGGCCAGGACAACTTTGTTGTTACTTTGGTTTTTCTAAAATGCATTGTTTTTTGTTTTCTGTATATTTATTTTCATGTCATATTCATTTACATTTTTGTGGCTTTTCTGACCCCGGTGAGGAGACTAAGGAAGCCCTCTAGCCACTTCTGCTGGACATGCACATTTATTATTTATTTATGTATATCATGTATAGAGCGCGACTGTCGCCAAAACTGGTATTCTGGCTGTAATGAGGGAACAGAGGTGCAGAGTCGCCAGACATATTATCCACCCTCAAAACATAGAAGACCTTATTAGGGGAACAGCAGGTTTTCAAGGTGGAAATGCATCAATTCCTGAATGGATTATAATGATGTTGAGAGATTAGTTCAGATTTGTGCAGCTTTAACTGAAATTGCCAGACCACTTTGTTTTGTCTTCCCGACCTTGCTAACACAGACTAAATTTGCTGTGCTAGAACACAAGTATCGTCCAGGGTATATCTTCTCAAATTTCATCTGGAGGCACCAGTGCAGAGCCTTGAACCTTACTACCTTATTGTTCAGAACATGAATGTATTTAGTAGGGTGAAGTCGCACATCAGAAGATTTTCATGGATTTTGTCTACTGCATTGATTTTGGCACAAAGTTTCATTCAACGGTTATTGTGTGCCTGTCAGTTGTGTGGTTCATCTTGTGTGTTTGATGCAACTGGGAATGTCCATGTGGTAGAAGTCCATGTCTCATGATGATGATGACATCATGTTCGGACAAGAAGCTAATGAAGTCTACATCACTGTCTTTTTCTGGCAGACCAGCCACGGTCCATGGACAGAGTGTGGTTTTCTGTCCACATCGTACACAGGCTCCTCTTGTCCTTGCATGGCCGGTTGCTCGTCAGCCCTGGTTTATGTCTAGAGGTCCTGGGTTTTCTATCCACATCGAACATGGGCTCCTCTTGTCCTTGCATGGCCAGTTGCTTGTCAGCCCTGGTTTACGCGTGGAGGTCCTGGGTTTTCTTTCCCCATCGAACATGGGTTCTTCTTGTCCTTGCATGGCCGGTTGCTCATCAGCCCTGGTTTACGTGTGGAGGTCCTGGGTTTTCTTTCTCCATCAAACATGGATTCCTTTTGTCCTTGCATGGCCGGTTGCTCATCAGCCCTGGTTTACATCTGGAGGTCCTGGGTTTTCTTTTGCTGGGTACTGCAGTGGTGGAAAGGAAGGGCTTGTTGGTCATGGTTGTTTCTTGCATGCAGGAAACTTTTCAATGATTTCTGACCACATTAGTGAGATTCCTGGACAAAAATACAGAAACATATGATGATGTGTGCTTTGTTTGGTCTTTAGTTTTTATGTGATGCTTTAGCAGTAGTCTGATTTTCTGTGACTGTTCTGTTTGTGGTATTTGGAGTCCTAGAACATTTTCCATTAGTAATCGTCTCCTGGTTGGATTTAAAATGTACCATCTTGTAGCCCCTTGTTTTTTTATGCTGGTTATTATTCTGCTTTCAGAAAAGGATTGGTGAGTGGGTCGGATTTCAGCATATATTCAATCAGAGTTGAGTTCCCTGTGCCCAGAAGGTCCTGGTTGCCTCTTGGTCCCGATGCTTTGCTGTACTATGTGACTGTTTGGTATTCATTCATTGGGATAGTTCTGTCCCCCGTTTGTCTGATTGCCATTTATAAACTGCAGGTCTGATTTACAGTTTCATGGACAGGGTGCTCCTTCGCTAACAAGACAGAGGACCCTGCAAGCAAAACCCTTCTCAGACCACCTCATTTAGAGATGAGTGGACCTTTTTAATATATTTTATTTATTGATTGATAAAGGAACAAGATAGCTGTACAGCTGAGTTACTTGTTCCACCCCTTTAACCCCGCTTCCCTCTAAAGAAGGAGAAAGATGTGAGTCACCGATATAGAAATGACTATAAGTTCATATATAACCTTTGGACTGCAAGGCAGCACAACTGGCCTTGTTGCATCATATTACAGCAAATCAGCATCACCGACACATCTGAAAAGTATTAATCATCCGTCCCTTCTACATCTTGTCTCGGTTCCGGGCTTCCCCTTTCCCTTTTTAACCAGACTTCTACTAGGTCCCATTCTACCCTTCCTCCCTGTTCCACTCCGTTGTAAACCAACCTTTGGCGTACCCCACATTCAGCCCGTACCCGCAACACAACTTCCCATAACTATTGCTTTTGTGTGGGCAGTTGTTTGGTCATCCATCTAAAGGCTACATACTTCTTTGCCACTGCGAGGCCAAGTTCCAATACCTTCTCTGCATATTTACTGTGTTTATTACAGGTGACTAGTCCTAGCGGGCACATCTGTACTTGTCCCCTTTTATTATTTGCCTGACCCCCTAAATCTAACAAGGTCTAACCTGTAACTGTAAAGCTGGCCGCTTCTTGCAAGGAACTAGCAGTAATGCCAGTAATGCCCGTGGTCGAACAAAGCGCACTTACATCCCTGCCACTGGATCAGCGCTGACCTCCTGAAACCATGACACTGTCATGTGAATATGAGCTGCCCGGTCATATGTCTTGAAATGTGATGCCTGTAACCCTCCACTATCCCACGGAAGCTTCAGTACTTCCAAATGTGTCCATACCCTGGCAGACCCCTAGTAGAGCAATCTGAGCAGTTCATCCAATCTGCGGAAGCAAGACTCTGGTATACGCATCGGCATGTGTTGCAAAACATATAGTATTCGAGGTAGCATGATCACTCATTTCAAGGCACCTCATTAAGGACATTGGAAACTTCAGCCACTTGAGCACACTCACTGCAAGGGATGCCAGTAAATTGCCCACATTAGGATCATATGTTTCAGTGTAATGTGAGCTCAGATACACTCCTGGGTAGTTCACTGGGGTTGTCTGGACCTTTATGTTAGGTCGGCATGCCTCATTAGCTACAGTCGCTTGTATGGGATACAACATCGGCTTGTCTGTGTTCAGCCAGAAACCTGAGTGTGAACCCACATTTGCTGAAGTACTGCATGTAGCCGGACTTGTGGTCATCGGGTTTTCTCAATGTAAACAGTATATTATCAGCATATAACACCCACCATTATACCATTGTCAGGGTATCGAAGACGTATAATTGCGATTCTCCTATTAGCATGACCAGAGAATCTGGATTTCATTAAAGACACGGAGGCTAACATTATGCATACAACTTTTAATGCAGTCCAAGCATAGCCGCATATGTCATAAAGCAAAGTTCCAACTTAGAACACATATTAAGTAACAATAGTCTGAATCACTAGGCAATCAGCCTCTTTTAAAATGTGGTGACAGAAAGAAAAAGTCCAATAAACTCCATATAACGTCAAACTTGAGGAAGGATGAATGAAGAATACAACAAATACACCATTCTTGTAAAATCGGTCCACAAGATCGGGAATCCAGAAGAAACAGAATCAAGGAAGATTATCTGTAAAAGGAACAAAGGAAGTTAATAAATCCAGAATTAATTAATAATAAAATAGAAAAAAATATTTTCCTGCAAAGGGAAAAAAATAATACAAAGTTAATCAAATCATATTAAGGTCAACAAGGAACATAATAAGATATATAATCAACCACCCAGGGAAAGGGTGGGGGGGATAATGTTAGCCTCCCTGTCTTTAATGAAATCCAGATTCTCTGGTCATGCTAATAGGAGAATCGCAATTTCATTACAAGACCGGAGGCTACATTATGCATGTTGGTAGTCATGTAAAACAACATCAGACATGTGAGATACAGGTTTGCAATAATGATGAGCAAAGGATCTAGAATTAGACCAATCAGCAGCTTTAAGAATATCATCTAACTTACCACCTGACCAGAATGACTTACTGGCCATTGCGCCCCTAATGGAATGAGGTTTAAAAACATCCAAATTGATACCAGCAAGTTTCATGACTGATTTAACCCATCTAGCAATAGAGGAGGAAGAAATTCCTTTATGGGGTTTAACAAAAGAAATGAGTAATTGAGATATATTCAAAGGGCGAAGAGAATTCATTCTAACATCATATTCTTTCATACATTGAACAACACAGAGTTTAGTGCAATTGTCAAACCGAGGATAAAAAATAGAATCTGACATAGTTTTAGTTCTTTTATGTATTTCAAATTTGACCCCAAACATATCATAAGATCTGTAAGAAATGTCTGGAGCTTTAACATCAGAGACTATTCTGCATGAAATTAAGCAAAGAAGAGTAGCTAGTTTCAAAGAAAGGTTCTTTCTGCTGAGAAGAGAATTAGATGGCCAAGAGCAGAAAAGGTTGAGAATTAAATTAACATCCCATAGAGACTGATATCTCGGTTGAGGAGGTCTTCTAAGTCTAATACTCTTAAGTATTCTGCAAATAATAGGATTTTTACCAACCGTTTTATTGTTAATTAAAGAATGTCCAGCAGAAATGGCGGATCTAAAACAATTGAGAGATCTGTAACTTAAACCTCTATCGAATTGTTCTCCAAGAAAATTAATTATATCAACGATAGGTGCCTCCACGGGATCCAAGTCCCTTTCCAAGCACCAACGTGACCAGACTTTCCAAATTTTGTTGTATCGATAATGTGTTCCAGGGGCCCAAGACTCTCCAAGGAGAGTTGAAGCTGTTGTCGAAAGTCTTGCGAGATCGTTAGATCTCCTGACACCTTCCAAGCAAGAAGGTACAAATTCCCTGTTTGAACAAGAGGGTGAATTTGACCGTCTGCGTCTGTGAGAAGATCTGTCAGAGGAGGAATTAGGAAGGGAAAATCGCAGGTTAGTTCCAGAGCTGTTGGGAACCACGCTTGGGATGGCCAGAACGGAGTTATCAGGACAATTGAGGAATGTTCTTGTCTCACTTTCTGAAGTAGTCTTTGGATCATTGCGAATCGAGGGAAGGCATAAGCGTTGATCCCTGCCCAAGACTGGAGAAAGGCATTCACTGCTAGAGCGCCAGGATCGGGCATCCAGCTGAAATAGGATACTAATTGGGTAGTTAATCTGCTCCCACATAGGTCTATTTGGAATGGACCCCAGAAATGATTGAGGGAATTGAAAACAGAAATGTTTAGTTTCCAGTCGCTGTAATCTAGGATGAATCTTGAATTCCAATCTGCACAAAGATTGGATTTCCCGGGGAGGTATTCTGCTCTGAGAGAGATCTTGTGTTCTAGGCAGAAAAAACAAAACTTCTTTGCTAGATTGGAGAGGTCTTCCGACTTGGTCCCTCCTAGACGGTTTATGTACGCAACAGCAGACATGTTGTCCATTTTTAAAATGACTGATCTGCCTTGGAGAAAATGTTTGAAGCTCATTAGAGCATAAAGCCCTGCAGTTAGTTCTAGATAGTTGATGTGGTGCAGGGATTCTTGTTGGGACCAAATTCCTCCAGTGTTCTGACTCTCTAGGCAAGCACCCCAACCATGAAGGCTGGCATCCGATTCTAGAATAAAATCTGGTGTTGAACCAAAGATCGCTCTCCCATTCCATGCATCTAGATTGTCTAACCACCACGTTAGTTCTAAGATGGCCTCCGGGTTTAATGAAATCCGGTCTCCATACCAAAGACCTGACCTGAGAGCCCTTGCTTTTATTCTCTGAAGGGCTCGGTAATTCAGTGGACCTGGAAAAATGGCCTGAATTGAAGAAGAAAGAAGGCCTAAAAGTCTTGCTAATTCTCTTAGTGAAAGATTTTCTTGTTTCAATACATGTCTTATTTCCTTTCTTATTTTGGCAATCTTCTTGGGAGGAAGAAGGAGAAGACATTCTGTTGTATCTACTGTGAAGCCCAGGAATTCCATCGTTTTTGAGAGGACTAGAATGGATTTTTCTCTGTTTATGATAAAACTCAGACTCTCTAAGAGATTTACAACAGTCTTGAGATCTGTGATTATCTGGGCATAGTCTTGAGAAAGAATCAGGATATCGTTCAAATAAATGATGAGACGAATACCCTTTTCTCTTAGACATGAGGCAATTGCCCTTAATACTTTGGTGAAACACCAAGGGGCAGAGGAGAGGCCGAAGGGGATAGCTTGAAATTGAAAAAGATGGTTTTTCCAAAGGAACTGAAGGAAGGGTTGATGTTTTTTGGCCATAGGAATCGTAAAGTAGGCGTCCTTCAAGTCTAATTTGACTAGCCAGTCGCCTTCTAATAAGAGGTCTCTGAGAAGATGGATGCCCTCCATCTTGAAGTGTCGATAGACAAGGAATTTGTTGAGTTCTCTGAGATTTATCACTTGTCTCCAGCCTTTGTCTTTCTTTTCCACAAGGAATAGAGTACTTATGAATACCATGGATTCCAAAGGAACCTCTACAATTGCTCCTTTTTCTAGCATTGAGGAGATTTCTTCCTCTATAATTTTCTCTTGATCTAGTGTGAGGGGAATCGGTCTTGGAAGGGAACTCTGGAATGGAGTCTGAATTAAATCTATCGTGAAACCGAGTACCGTGTTTAGAACCCATGGGTCTTGAGTGATTTTTTTCCAGTTGTGATAGAAGAATTTCAGTCTCCCTCCCACTTTTGTATTCAAAGAAAGGGGAGGGGAAGGGGTAGGAACATTCACTTTGAGGTGTGGAGTCGTTAGAAGCTCCTCTCGCTCTGAATCCTCTCGAGCGGAAACCTCTTCCTCTGGGTGGGTAAAATTGTTGTTGATTGGCTGGTTGGTATCCTTGTTGATATCCTTGTTGGTATCCTCTACCGTAACCTCTGTATCTTGAATTGGGCCGTCTATTGAAGCGGCCGGAAGACTGCCCTCTCCTTCCGGCCCTTCCAAAAAGGTTATTGTTATAATAGAAAACTTTTTTCATATTTTGGTGGGCTCTATCTAGAGCGGTAAAAGTAGAGACATACTTTCCCAGATTTTTGATAAGGTCCTCTCCAAAAAGTAAGCCTTTTGGCTTAATAGATGTTTCTTTATCAGCTAGATCAATGAGTTTAGGACTTATCTTGGATAGTACGATTTTTCTTCTCTCTGAATTAAGCCCTGCATTGGCGTTTCCTAGGAGGACGAGAGCTCTCTGACTCCAGCCCCTGATGGAATGGGTATCAAGGGGGCAACCATTAATATAGCTCTCTTCTGCTACGTCTATTATCTTGGTTAAAGGACCTAAAATATCAAGGACTTTATCTTGGCACACTTTAAGAGATCTTTCCAAGCCTTTACGAGGATCCCTCCCGAGTTTAAAGAGGTAAGTGATGAGTTCTGGGTCAAGGTTTGGAGTTTGGCAAACTTTCCTTTCGATAGTAGGTCTATTACATTCTGACTTTAATAAGTTACGAGTATTACTCTCTAATGGATTTCTAATCCATTTGTTTATAAACTTACATACATGCTCATGTGGAGTCCACTCAGAGCTTCTAGGATGTCTTATATTGAAAGGTGAGAACATTTCCTCTCCAAGAGGATCCAAAATAATATCTTTTGATGAACCAGGAGTACTATTATCATTTAAGAGAAGAGAATCAAGGTCTTGATCGTCTTCGTCCAGATCTAGGATATATTCATCTGGAAATTCTGAGCCATCATCATTATAATTATTTAAGTCGTTAGACAGGTCATTGTCTTGAGCACTTTGGTAAATTGTGCCGCGATGGACACCTCTTGGGTTCGTGTCGCCAAGGACACCTTTCGTATTTGTGCCGCGAGGGACACCTGAGGCAAGTGAGGTGCGAGGACCTCCTGTAATTCTTGAGGTGCTAAGACCTCCTGTGCTCTCTGGGGTATAATCAAGATTTTTAGTTTTTTTATGCCTCTTACCCCTTGTTTCGGTGATCTCATTTCCTTCTGTTATGTCAAGATCTGAATGATCCTCTTCCTGATGGAAGGGCCTTTTAGATGACATAACTTGAGAAAGTGTAGAGAACATACATGATCTCATTTCATGATGGATCATTTTTTTGATGGCTTGGTTATTGAAATCAGATTCCATTGTGATGGGATGATCTGAATCTGAATCTGAGTCCGACATAGTGAATTAAATAAAAAATTGTCTGCTCTCTTTTTTTTTTTTTAAGTAATTAATATATAACAATCACCTTTTTTTTATGGATGTCTTAATATATAAATAATATAAATAATATTCCTCCCTTTTTTTTATTTTTGTTTATACAATTTGTAAGGTAAGAGGGTGGGGAGGGTCCAGTAGGACAGAGAAACTCGAATAATGTAGGGAAATATAGGCGCTAGTCTTTTTGAGGCGTTTCACCTTGAAAAAAACAGGGCCAGAGGCGAAGAGGTGCACAAACTGTCAGCTGTCCGGTTGCGATCGTGCTCGAGCGATTGAATAAGACAGAAAGAGGAAAGCTCCTTGGCAACGTGCGTGCGCGACGCATGCGTTGCCAAGGTGCGCTCCTCTAAGGCGCTTCGCAGTACTTAAATGCGATTTGGTAAATGCGCTCCGCTACCGTGAAATGCGCTTTGCCCATGATCTCGGATACCGTGAGCCATCGGAGTAGACAATGTACACGGAGGAGAGGTGCCTAAAGCGGCAGGTCTCTCCTCCGAATTCCGTAATCTAGTACAAATGCAAATACGGAAGAAATGTCATATGATACAGGAAGTCAGTACGAAAGCCGACCTCCGTAAATTGGAGGTCGGGGATCCGAGGGTGAGGCAGTGTAGGCGGGGATTCAACCGACAATCAGAAAGGTTAGATAAAAACCAGGCAAAAGGTGTTAAAGCATATGTATAACCATTGAAGAAATAGATAACATTACATATGTATTTCCATTAAATATACAAACAACATTATACAGAAGATAACATATAAGGAAATATAAAACGTTTAGGAGGAAGTAAAAAACTTGACTTATCTGCTTGGAGCGTCATTTAAAAGAGGCTGATTGCCTAGTGATTCATTCTATTGTTACTTAATATGTGTTCTAAGTTGGAACTTTGCTTTATGACATATGCGGCTATGCTTGGACTGCATTAAAAGTTGTATGCATAATGGTAGCCTCCGGTCTTGTAATGAAATTTGCAGCAGTGGCTCAATAATTAGTGCAAATATCAGTGGAGAGAGTGGGCACCCCTGCTGAGTACCTCTCTCTATTGACCAACTGTCCTACACTCTATTTCCTACTTTCACTCTTGCCCTGCTCGCATTATAAAGTATCTTCACCTATCACAAGTATCTGCCCCAAGGTGAAGCGCGCAGTGTGCAGTCCATAAAAATACAGTCATCAGTGTCAAAAGCCTTGTGGGCATCAATGTTAGCAACTGCTTGTTTCTTCACCCTGTGCTGCCTGTTCCATGATGAGGAATGCCTTTTAGATGTGGTGGTGCGTCCACCAACAAATACCGCCTGATTTACCCCCCTGCTGCCTTTGCTGGGCACTGGGCCAATATTTTCCCCAGTATTTTGCATCCACATTTATGATTGACAATGGGCGATAGGATTCACAATCAGTGGGGTCCCTCCCAGGTTTGGGGTAGACTACTACACTACTAAATACCTACTATATTTGATGAGTAGACATTAAGTATTCCGGCCACTGAGTCCCAATTGGCTCCATCAACAGAATTCTTCCTCCTACATCATAACCGAATAGGGGCTGTCAAAGGATGGGCATCACACCGAAAGGGCCTCTGTCCACCTGACTCTCCTTCCTGCTGTCCCATGATGGTAGTGCACTACCTACCATTAACTGGAACGCTGTTCCCTATATCTGTGACATTCAGTTGGGCGGAGCAGAGGACTACCTCTAGCAAACTTAGCCTGGACATCACCATCTTTGCTTCCTTGAGGAGATGACCATATCTAGATCCTTCGGTTTGCTGCATTGCTCGCTTGGCAGATTCTAGGAGGTGACCTTCCGACACTCAAGGGTCAAAGACAACAGAATCCCCACCCACGGGAGGTCAGCCTTTTAAACCATAAGCTTCTCTACTAATGCTTCTTGAGGTTACAGAGAGGTGGTAAATTCCGTTCCGCTCGCGGAATTTGGATAATTTTACGTTCCGCGGAGAACGGGAAATTGCCCAATATTCTGCGTTCCACAACTTTGCAATTTTTTTTACTTGTTTGCATTCTCAAAATGAGTGTTCGCAAGATATTTCCCCCCGAGCACGCAAACAGTGATTGCGAACAGGAAAATAGCATCGCGAACAAGCAATTCCGCGTGTTCACGGAATTTCTGTGTGTTCGTGGACATTTTTTCCCATTTAGCGGGGATTTGCGTAACACGATTACGCAAATTCCTCCCACCCCTAGTCCCGATATCATGGAAAGGGGCTGATATTTTACCCATTTTTAAAAAGGGGGACAATTCGAGACCAGAAAATTACTGGCCCATAAGCTTGAAAGATTGCTTAAAAAATGTTGTGGGCCGGATGGTTCTGAATATTGTCCAGGTGTGGATTGATGAGCACACTATTTTGTCACCGTTCCAGGCGGGGTTTCAGTCTAAAACCAGCATAGTGGATCAGATTTTTTATTTTATAATGCTATATTGGCGTACTGTGGTCCTGGGGAAAGGGTCACTTTATGTGGCTTTTGTTGACCTTAGGTCAGCTTTTGACTTAGTTCCTCGCAGTAAATTATGGTCTGTGTTATCTGAGTTGGGGATGGCACCAGATCTACTCACACTAATTATTCACTTACATGAGGACAACTTTGCTCACATAAGATTGGGTGATCAGGGTAGTGTTACAGATTCATTCCCTGTGTGCAGAGGAGTCAGCCAAGGATGCGAACTAGCACCAACATTATTTTCCCTTTATATTAATGGTATAGTGGACTCCTTTATGCACGTAGCCACTGATGCCCCAGTGGTGGCCAGGATCCACACTCCCATTTTATTGTTTGCGGACAATACGCTCATCTTATCCAAAACCCCCAGTGGCCTCCAACGCGCTCTAAAGTGCTTAAACGACTTCTGCACTTCGCGGGGTCTGGAAGTTAATAATTATAAAACAAAATGCATGTCCTTTATTCAGCATAGATGATTTAGGGGTGGCATACCAATGAATAAACTCCCCCTGGAACAGGTCAAGTCTTTTGTAAATTTGAGCATAACTTTACAAAAAGATATGGGATGGAAGGGCCAATTGGATATGTCAGTTTTGAAATTCCGCCGAAATGCAGGGGCAGTTTATACCCAACATAGGTTGTCATATACAAAATCTATAAGTCCGGTCATACAAATTTACGAATCGAAAATGTTGAGTTCCATGTTGTATGGGGTTGAGTTGTGGGGCTTTGAAAACCTCAGGTCGATTTCTGTTGCAGAAACTACGTTTCTAAGGAAAATTATAGGCGTTCAACAAAGCACCCCCTCGGTCCCTTTGTTGTATGATCTTGGCAGGAAATCTGTAGTGGACCTGGCTAGACTTCTCCCACTTTTATATTGGCGGAGGCTTTGGTCCACAAAGGAACTAAAACATTACGCATCAGGCATTATGGACGTAATTCTGACAGATAGCCAACACAGAATCAAATGGCTTTGGGAAATCAAGTCCCTCCTCGAATTGGTGGGCATGAGTGTACTATGGGCAGATCCTGCTAATGCGTTCTTTCCCTCCAAAGAAGCACTAAAGGCAAGATACTGGGAAATGGTGTTCTATAATACATACCGCAGCCTATCTTCCTCATCATTAACGGGCAAATTTATGGAATTTAAATCCTCCCCCTGTCTTGAGCAATATTGGGACATTATAACAAAATCCTTTGACCAGAAATTATATTTCCAGTTAAGGGTAGGTACTTTGCCAAATAGATGATTTATCGCAAAATGGGGTAAAGATGAGTGTGATAAATGCCTTTTCTGCCCAGATCAAATTGAAACAGTATCCCATGTTCTTTTAGCTTGCCCTGCATACATTACTCCTCGGCATGCATGGCTTAGACTGATAAGTAAATCAATGGGCCTTAGAAACTGTGCCGAGGCAATGAAAGTACTCTGCTCTGACTCCGCACCACCTATTGCCATAGCAATGGCTACATTTCTATGCTGGTCATGGAGCATACGTATGCGTCACCTTGGTGGAACCCAAAGCTGAGTAATATTTAAATTTTCTTGCCCACAATAACAGTGCCAATCAATTACTTTGTATTATGATTAGAATCCTTTTTAATACCTTTTATTACAGGTTTTTCATGATTCTTTTCTCCTTTTTATATCCGTATTGCATATTTTAATGTTTTGTAACTCATGGTTTTTAATGTATCTGTTATTTTAAGCTGTTATATGTATGTGCTTTAAGACTTAATTGTCATAATAAAGCTTTTGACTGACTAACTTCTTGAGGAGTAAATCTACTCGTCAGGCCGTTTCCTCCCAGCAGGAACCAGCCAGACACTATGCTACCCACTGTAATTGGGCGGAAAAATAAAAAAATTCGAAGTAAAGGGCTCCCAAGCCCCCGTCAATGGGAGAGCATTGAAGAGTCTCTATTGGCACCCTGTGTCGAACACCATCCCACACCGGCTCCCAAGAAATGCTGCCAGGCCATGCTGGTCTAACGAATCTGGTCATCCATATAAGGATTCATAGTATATTTGGTATGTCATATTAATCTCACCAGGGGCACAGACTGGTGTATTGTCATCCAAATTGATTTGGGTGATGGGCATCCATCGGGACACAAGTCTAATGAGCCATGCCAACAGCTACCAGGTCTACCTCCCCGTTATGCGCCCACGCTATGTATTCTTTGTAGGTGTGGCACAGTGACCACCCCATTGTTTTCCTAGAGTTCCCTGGCCCCACTGATTCAGGTTTTTACATGATTATCTGGCCAAATAACATTGTCCAGTTTATGCAAACCGGTGTCAAAGCACAGTAGGTCCATTTGTTATTATTGCACCAGTTAGGCCCCTCCGCGTCATCTGCGCGCCATTCCAGGGCGCACATTCTCTCTGAGAGGTCCTCTACACTAGGGTTCAGTGCCTTCTGTTCTAGCTGTAACTCACTCAGCCGTATCCATCCGATCTGCTAGTTTGCTGCGTTCTGCCTGGATCAATCCCAACCAAATTGACACAGCATTGATCTCCTGCTGGAGTGTTAGCTTGGTATCCATGATGGCAGCCAGCACCTTGTCAAAGTGAAGTTGCATAGAAGGCTCTGGTGTATCATGGATGTCCGTAACCAGCACTTCAGGGGGGACTCCTCAGAACTGGGCTGCATTGTTGGCTGTTTGGACCTAATCTTACCCATAATAGCTCTGTCCGAGTTTTTGTAGTTATAGAAGTAGGCTAAGGGTCAGCAGTAGTTTTCTCCAATAGTCAAGGAGAGTTTTATTTCCTTCTAGAGAAGGGGCACGGAGTCGGGCCAGCAAGGGAGCAGACTTCCGCCAACTCTGTGGTACAGCTTTGTAAAATAATGGGGAGTAAGCGGGAGGGCCCTGGACCCAAATAATCGGACCCTTGCCTATGCAACCCAGTATAGTCCCTCTCACTCATATTTACACCAGGGAGCAGTTAAAGCCATTAGTCCATTGTAAGAAATTCCAATCTCTGTGGGCACCCGTGACTGCAATGCTCTGTTTCTGTTTAGCAGGCAGATCAAGGCATCCCTCCATCGATCTCGGGCACCTTCTGTAGTCTAGGTTTCTTACTGCACAACAGTGGGTGGTCTGGTTGAAAATAGCAGTAAGAGAATAGCCACCTCCAGTAGATGTCCTCAGTTACATTCAATCACGCAACCCTGTCCCTGTAGGTCCTCGGTGTTGTCCTCTGTTATCTGGTTTTCACTACCACAAAGGAAGCATCGCACAGAGGGTCACCTCCCACAAGCAACTGGTCCCAGGTGTGTACCATCCATCCATCAGTGCTGCCACATGCGCCTCCCTCAGCCTCCTGGTCTAGGCCTGCCCCTCCAGCCACTACTGATTGATCAGAGTGTAATCGGTTGTGCTAGGTTGAGGGCTGCACGAGATCAGAAGTGTCCATGTCTGTATCAAACACTAAGGACAAAAAACTTTCGAGCAGGCCTAGGTCATCATAATATATTGTCTTGTTGACATAACTGATTAACATTGATTTAGGGTCTTGCAAGCCATATTGGATGTCCATCATCAGGGCTGATGCTTTAGGATTCGTTTGTGTCTATGCACAGTTTCCTGCAAGAATTCTCTGAAGGTGAATATTATGGGTTCTGTGTGGATGAAGCGCCTCAATTTCCTCAATTCTGTGAGGATCAGATGCACATGTTGGTGTCGGAGGAAACAAGCGACTATCTAGGATAGGCTCAAACGTGAAGTTTGTGATAGTTTATATGAAATGGGTAAGTAAGGGTAGCATATCAATACCATCCTGGTTCACGGGCACTCAGGAAAGCATAGGTTGTCTCTGTGATGTCTGTCTTTGAGCTCCACAATCTATTTTAGTGTATACCAATGGCTATGATGATTTAGTAGGAGATCTCACTTCCTCAATTTCATCATGCATCACAAAGAGGAGATGGACTCCATTTTGTAAAGTCTGGAGGCCATATGGTCAAAAAGTAGGTTGAGCTAAATCCAGCTCTATCTGCACCATTTATCTCCAGGACATCGATGCTGCAGCATGGGCTTCCTAGACTCCCTATGGAGCTGCAGCCTCCAATTTTTTAACTTTGCTAGGCAAAGGTACAAATGGGACTTTAGGGTGTCAAACTTCATTGTTGGCTCCTTAAGCACTGACAGTGGTGGACCCATCCACACATTTTCTCCTGTGTGAAACCCTGTTTCTCTGGTCATGCTGTGAAAAAGAGGACTCATTCTTGTGCCCTACTTCATTCAGCTGAAAGTGCATTGCTTACAAAGAACCAAGTTCTGACTTCTTTTGTGTTCAGCTTTTTAGTATTGTAAAGGGGTTCAAAGGTGCAGGCCTTCTGTGGTTGCATTCAGGCTAGGCCATTAGACTACACCAGACTTCATCCGGAGATGCCTCTGACTCTATGTAAAATTAAAATCCAACAGGCCTGCAATTTAACATTTTACTAGGCAAAAAGACAGGTGAGATTGGAGCAGGGTTAAGTGTTGTGCACATGTGCAACCAAATATACATTTATTTTTCCTTCCATTAAATGTGTTTTTTGTAGAAGAGTTAGAATCAGTAGCTTAATCACAGATACCATGCCCAAAACAGATTATTTACACATGTGCTTTGTTTCTTTCTGCTAAAAATATATCTCATTTGGCGGAGTTTGACTACATTTGTAACTTGGGACCCATTCAAGTAAAAGGTACTCAAAAACTATTTGCACATACCATCCTACAGGTTTGAACTATAAAGAATAAACAAAAAAGAATAAACTTTTTTTTACTTTTTACATTTTTATATTTTTTTGCGTTTTATTTTTTATATATTTGTATAACTGTTACATACTCAACAAACAACTACTAATAAACTGCAAACACTGAAATATTTAAATGAGTTATATAGTAATGATAATGTAAAATATTATTATAGTTATTAAGAAAAATGTAAGGCAACAAAAAGCTAGTTTAGTTCCTCCTGAACACTAGGAGTGGGATGACAGTGACTTAACTGGGGATAACATTGCTCATGAACACCAAGTTTACAGCCAGGACACCAGTGGCGGGACTTTTTTCTTTCCCCAGGCTGACTCCTGTCAGAGCACACAGCACAGTCTCTCTCTTTTCGCCCAGACAACAGCGCAAAGCTGTGCTCCTCACCACAAAGAGAAAGTAGTGGTGTTGTAGATATTTGATCTTGAGAGACACCATCCTGCCGTAGACAAAGTGCCTCTACAAGACTCACTATAAAATTGTGTCGACTCTGAATATTGCATGAATCAGTATTCAACTTAAACAATTCGTATGCATTCATGATCAACACATCAATCAGATTACTCTAAACCGTGGACCAGTATCTGTGTGTTGATCTCTCTGCTGCACATTCGTATATTTTGTGGTCGCTTACATCAACCCCACCCATTTCTTTATTGTAGTCTAGAATGACTTGAGGTTTGATGAATGACTTCCTTGACCTCGTCTGTAAAGTCACATCATCTGCCAGGCTAGCGGTGGACAGCAGTAAAACAAGCTTGCGTTGGCTATTCTTTTCTCGAAAGGCGCATGCCAATACCCCTTTCTTTCTCATATACTTAGACATTTCTGCCTACATTTTGGCCCTTGCAATCTCTGGAGACAGCCCTTTAGAGTTTGCCCCCACTGTGCCTGTTAATAGAGTTTTGTTCTCAAGTAGCTCCTCCGCTAGACTGACACTTGTGTAATAGTTGTCAGTCATTAGATGATACCCTTTACCTAGTAAATCACACGAGCGGAGAAGACTCATCACCTTGTTGAACAGAAACCCTTTTTCTGTTCCTATTGCTTTATCCTTCCCAGAATATAAATCTACATGAAGGACATAACTGTTACTGCTGTCACATACCTCAAATTTCTTGATGCCAAACCTAGCATGCCTTTTATTAGGCATGTATTGAATGTAAGCCACCCTATTTTTCATGCCAATCATTGATTCGTCAATACAAATCACCTGATGTGGCATTTAATACCTCTTGAAAGCATGGTTTAGTGAATCAAGTACTGGCCTAATCTTATGACACGGGTCATAACCTTCAACTCCCCTCACCTTTGCAGTGGCATTGTCATTTATGTGAAGCATTGCCACAATGGCATGACTTGCCCAAAGAAAGGTGTGGCCTGAGAAGGGTGTGACAAATCCCAGTAATGTTTCACATTACGTTTCCTTATGAGGCCCATGCTAATAGATAAACCAATACATTTTTTCAAGAGGCCTACAGTCAAGCCCCCATTCATCCATCGACGTAGCCGTGAATAGGGATGCTCACTGATCCAGTTTGCCATTTTGTCCAGCAAATCTCGTGCATACTTGTTTGTTTCACAAACTATGTGTACACGCAGTTCCATAGTTAACTGGGGGAATTTTGTGCTGTAACTTTCCGGACTCCTGGATTCCTCACAATAAACTCAATTCCATAATTGTTATTATCATTGCCTGGTGAAATTTCATCCCAGACAATCTTCTTGAGATAATTCTTCATCTTCTTCTTCTCCTCCATTCTCACCAACCTCCTCATCACCTACACTCTCTTCCCCACTACTGGACTCCTGACTATCCCCAGAATCCACCTCAATGTCACTGTCACCCTCTGAATAAACATCTGGAGCTTCATCCAAAAATTTGAACAAAGATTCCTCTGTGTTAGTCTTAAATCATTTGGTGTTCATGTTCTTAATTTTAAAAAATGCACAGGTGAAAAAATTAGCACCCCACAAGCCTTAGTTGTGTAACTTCTGTGAGGTAAAAATGATTATCCAACACGTCCTACTACCAAAAAATTAATGAGGACTATGGTTAATGTAACAAAACAAACCACACAGATAAACAATTCAAACCCTCCTTCACACTGCCCAAGTTTTACTAATAATAATTGAAAAATGAATCCTAACATACCCTATATATTCACAAAAAAGAATCTGTAGCATTGAAAAATCAAAACAATTATAGATTAGTAATTCTCTCACAAGCTCCTAAAAACCCAACCACTCTACAGCACACCCAAATCCCTGTCAGAGAATGTTCTGTCAGCAAGCGGGTTAGTGTATCTTTTTGGCTGCTCATGATAGGAGTATGCTGACAGAGAAGAAGGACAAGCAGACACAGTGCACCTTTCAGTGGAAAGAGTCGGCCATTTATTACCTGTTTGAGGTAATTTAGAAAAGAATCGCAGCCATATATATTTCACAAATTGAAAAAGATAGCCTAAAACAAATCTGATATTACCAACATGACTTATTTTTCTTCTGCTAATTCTGCTTATAGCGAAATAGGTATTTACATATATTGTCATTGTTAATTTTGAATAGCTGACAATACTTTTATTACTGGTGACTGAATTTGATTGTAATGTTAACCTCTACTGTAATGATGGTCTTATTTCAGTTTCCGGATAGTTAATCACTTTGAATCTCTCCATTGTATCCAGCTTTACTTTTGTTTCTCTGACTGCACAGTAATTTAAGTGGTGGATTTTAGTCAGTTATTTGATTGAGGAGAATAGCGGAGAGATAGAAGAGGGGAAAAGGTTTGCATTTATATAGTGCTTGCTAACCCTGATGGAGTTTTAAAGCATTTTTTTCAACGAGTATAGGTTGGAATTGTGTGGAGGGAGCCTAGAGGCATTTTGGAGTTCTTAGAGTGCTGGTACAGTGTTGTTCTTGGGCCACCTGTTAAAGGGGATGGCGTTGTTAGGGTATCTGATGGCATATTCGCAGGTAAAGACAGTCTCAAGGTAAGTCATGCACCACAATAATAAACCAGCTAATTTCTCCAACTGTCATCTACCTATAGTGGCCTAACAGCATTACTGCTCTCTCTGTGTCTTTTACTCACTATTATGGCCGACTCCTTATTATGTGTTTGTGAACCTTGGTATTTGAATCACACACACCCCTGCATATACAGAAGCAGATCTGGCAGTCATGCTCTCTCCTCATTCCTAAAACCAGGAATGATCTGCCCCTGTGCATCAGAGCCACAGCCTCAGTTCTTGAATTCCACTACAAAGTAAAGAGCTGACTCATGATCTAGCACCTACTCTGGCCTAAATATTTCCTGGTTCAGCCCCAGAATGCCCTTCTGGGATAACAAGACATAACATGGATATCTGATATCATGCATAGGCCTCTAGCTACATGGCTTGTTTGGTGAACCTGCAGCAAGCATTGGTCTGTTGGTATCATGTTGTCAGGGGGATGGTCAGATAGGTTGTTAGTCTAGAAAGCAGCGTCCTGTTCTGAGACTATCTTTTGATCTCATCTTGGATAAACAATGAGCTTAGCCTTGCATGACCTTGCGAACAGTGCAAAGTAAATAGAACTGCTATACCCTGCATAATAAATATCAGTCTAACTTATCAGAAAAGGATACAGAGAAGCATAGTGTGTTGACTGACACATGTGTGGATATAAACCAGTGGAAAGTCAGTCGCGTTTGATGTGGGGGTGAGCTAGGGTGACCAATGTCTTTTTGGAAGTGATTTGATTGCCCTTTGTTTAGCACTACATGGTTTTACTAATAACAACTGTGTTCTGCATGAGAGTTTCTGATAGGATGCTCTGCCTCTGAAAATGCTACTTACAATCCAACTCTGCATAGTAAGAGGGAGAGTATCAAATAAATGGATGGGTGTGTTTTGCGGATGTGTGACTAGTAATATTTAATCATTAAATTATGTTTTTTCTACACATACTCATGAGAACACTGTGATGGTGTCTGTGATGAAGGTGAAGAAGATGAACAATCATGTCACGCTGGAAAGACTGTTGGATGTTGCCAAAGAAACATCATTCAGGTAAGTCGGTGCCTAGAAGGTATATCAAATCTGTGGACCTCTTGGGAAGCATCTTGATATATGCTCTAGGAATCCGATCTAGGTCTAACTCTTTCAATAAGAGGAGCACATGGTCAGGTTATAGACATTCTCTTTTTTTCCTCCTAGGAAGACCAGGAACTTCAACAATAGTCAACTAAACGTTCAGCTTAGGGACAGCTTGGAGGTTTATGGTAGCTTGCCTTGAGCTAATGCCCTCACTGAGGTGTTTTTGCTGCCAGCAGAGCCACAGCACCGCTTTGTACAGTTGGTTCAAGGTAACCTGTCTGTCTTTTTGTATCTCCTTGCTCTGCCATGAATGTTTAGTATGAGGGCCAGGTGCTAGGCACACTCTCTCTCTTTTTCCCCTTCTAGGTGGACCAGAACTTCAACAACCATCAACTACACAGGTTTAGCCTAGGGACAGCTTGTAGGTACATGCTTTGCAGCTTTCCTTGAGCTAATGCCCTCACTGAGTTGGGTTTACTGCCAGCAGAGCCACAGCACCACTTTTTACAGTTGGTTCAAGGAAACCTCGCTCTTGTTTTGTCTCCCCTGGCTCTGCCACGAATGTTATTTTTTTAACATAGCTTTATTGCCCTTTTACAATATACAATCCAATCATATATTCATAGCACTTTACAAGGATTTAATCAATCTCCTTACAGTTATCCCCAGTATGAGATATGACCGCACATGCAACCCCGGCTGGTGGTATCACAGGGTTTCAACATGTTTCCATGGGATACTGATACTGATTTTGCCTGTCTGAAATATTCATCCAGATATCTTAATCATTTATTCTCCCTGTGCATAAAATACTTCTAAGGGAGTTTCCAGGATACCAGGAAACTGCATAAGATGTTTTGCCATTTTACAGTGCTCCACATGTGTCTAAGATAGGAACTATTGCAGTGGCCATTCAACAAAACAAAGGGTAAACTTATTACAACAAACAATCCTAACAGTGTTAATTCTGGGCTGTATAGTGGGTTCCCAGCTGTTTGTTGTAGAAATCTCTTACAACACTCCAGGACCACAGGCAACAGAATCTCCTGCCATTGGTGGTCAGCCTTTCAAGCCAGAAGCTTCTATAGTAATGCTTCTTCAGGAGTAACTCTACCCTTCAGGACTGTTTCCTCCCGGCAGGAACCAGCTGGCCACTGTGCCAACCACTGTAGTTTGTCGAACAAATAATAATAGTTGAAGTCAGGGGCCCCCAAGCCTCCATCAATCGGAGAGCATCGAAGAGTCTCCATTGGCAACCTGTGTTGACCACCGTCCCACCAGTACCAAAACTGCACCACCAGTGGCACAGTGGCAGATTGGTGCAGAAGTCAAAGACGGAGGTTGGCCCAATGCTTTCCAATGGAGACTGGGAATGCCTAGAGCCACACTGCTTGCAGATAAGTAGATTGGTTGCAGGTGCCAATCTTTGGGGGTTAGCAAAAGCACAGAGGGGGGGCTTTAAAGCAGAACCAAACATACACCACCAGTGACACAGGGGTGGCTAAGTGCAGGGTGCCAATTAAGTGCCAGGCGCCCAATGCTTCTCAATGGAGTTTCTTCTTTTGACAAAAAGTCTGCAGGCATGGCACCGGAGGTTGCAAGTGAGAGATCAATGATAGCAGTCGTAAGTAGAGGTGTAGGGGGTCATAGGGGTAGGAAGGATCTAGCTGTAATGCATTAATGACATTGAAAGACTTAGAAAAGTGTAATTAGAGGTCAAAGGACAACTGACATGATCCCCGACACCAATTAAACCAATGAAAATGCAAGTATTTATCAAGAAAATTACAATAATGCGACACTAGTAACAAATGGTCCAAGGGTAGTGCAATAGGGACCTTGATAAATCCTAAACATGTCAAAGGTCAAAAAGCATAACCTCCTCCAACACAGTAACTAAGGATGATGTAGGTACTCATCATTACAATTCCAATAATGCCTCAATTGTAACAAATTATCTCATAGTAATGGATTAATGACTATGAAACACTTAGAACAGTGGAAATAGAGGTCAAAGGTCAAACCACATGACCCGCCTCCCACCAATTTAATGAACAAAAACTGTAAGTACTTATCATTACAATTCAAACACTGCAACACTTGTAAACAATGGTCTCACCATAATAGAATAAACACCTTAAAACACCTACACTAAGGTCAAATAGAGGTCAAAGGTCAAATACTATGACCTCTACAATAATTTGAAGAAGTAAAAAAATAGTACTTTGCATGTCAAGTCCAATATTGCCACACTTATTGAAATTGGTCCAAGGGTAACAGAATAAACAGAAACAAGGTTAAAAAAGTGTATTCAGGGGTCATAGGTCACGTTTACTTCATCTCTTATACCATTTGAGTAGTTGACCTGTGAGATGAGACAATGACCTTTCCAAAGATACCTCACTTTGCCAAAACAATTTCACTGTTACAAAGGTATATCCTTTGCACACTTCCGGAGCTACCATTTAGGGTCAAAGGTCAAGGACTGTGACCTTCAGGAGTTATATGCATGAAATCATATGCCAACTGTTCACAAAATATGCATCACTACTGCGCATAAAAGTCAGAAAATACATTTTGAGATGTTGAACATATGTCCAATAACAAGACTGAGATCACTACATGAAAAACATCAACAAACCAAACCGGCAGTCGGACATTTTGTAGCATGTAAAGTGCTGTCAAAAGCAGCAAAAATATGTATTTTCATATATGTACTAACAGTAGTCTCTGAAACACCCGTTTTACTTCTGTGAACCAATTCTCTTAGGCTTATAAGTTTAGATGGTCAGATAGGTTGTTAGTCTAGAAAGCAGCGTCCTGTTCTGAGACTATCTTTTGATCTCATCTTGGATAAACAATGAGCTTAGCCTTGCATGACCTTGCGAACAGTGCAACGTAAATAGAACTGCTATACCCTGCATAATAAATATCAGTCTAACTTATCAGAAAAGGATACAGAGAAGCATAGTGTGTTGACTGACACATGTGTGGATATAAACCAGTGGAAAGTCAGTCACGTTTGATGTGGGGGTGAGCTAGGGTGACCACTGTCTTTTTGGAAGTGATGTGATTGCCCTTTGTTTAGCACTACATGCTTTTACTAATAACAACTGTGTTCTGCATGAGAGTTTCTGATAGGATGCTCTGCCTCTGAAAATGCTACTTACAATCCAACTCTGCATAGTAAGAGGGAGAGTATCAAATAAATGGATGGGTGTGTTTTGGGGATGTGTGACTAGTAATATTTAATCATTAAATTATGTTTTTTCTTCACATACTCATGAGAACACTGTGATGGTGTCTGTGATGAAGGTGAAGAAGATGAACAATCATGTCACGCTGGAAAGACTGTTGGATGTTGCCAAAGAAACATCATTCAGGTAAGTCGGTGCCTAGAAGGTATATCAAATCTGTGGACCTCTTGGGAAGCATCTTGGTATATGCTCTAGGAATCCGATCTAGGTCTAACTCTTTCAATAAGAGGAGCACATGGTCAGGTTATAGACATTCTCTTTTTTTCCTCCTAGGAAGACCAGGAACTTCAACAATAGTCAACTAAACGTTTAGCTTAGGGACAGCTTGGAGGTTTATGGTAGCTTGCCTTGAGCTAATGCCCTCACTGAGGTGTTTTTGCTGCCAGCAGAGCCACAGCACCACTTTTTACAGTTGGTTCAAGGTAACCTGTCTGTCTTTTTGTATCTCCTTGCTCTGCCATGAATGTTTAGTATGAGGGCCAGGTGCTAGGCACACTCTCTCTCTTTTTCCCCTTCTAGGTGGACCAGAACTTCAACAACCAACAACTACACAGGTTTAGCCTAGGGACAGCTTGTAGGTACATGCTTTGCAGCTTTCCTTGAGCTAATTCCCTCACTGAGTTGGGTTTACTGCCAGCAGAGCCACAGCACCACTTTTTACAGTTGGTTCAAGGAAACCTCGCTCTTGTTTTGTCTCCCCTGGCTCTGCCACGAATGTTATTTTTTTAACATATCTTTATTGCCCTTTTACAATATACATTCCAATCATATATTCATAGCACTTTACAAGGATTTAATCAATCACCTTACAGTTATCCCCAGTATGAGATATGACCGCACATGCAACCCCGGCTGGTGGTATCACAGGGTTTCAACATGTTTCCATGGGATACTGATACTGATTTTGCCTGTCTGAAATATTCATCCAGATACCTTAATCATTTATTCTCCCTGTGCATAAAATACTTCTAAGGGAGTTTCCAGGATACCAGGAAACTGCATAAGATGTTTTGCCATTTTACAGTGCTCCACATGTGTCTAAGATAGGAACTATTGCAGTGGCCATTCAACAAAACAAAGGGTAAACTTATTACAGCAAACAATCCTAACAGTGTTAATTCTGGGCTGTATAGTGGGTTCCCAGCTGTTTGTTGTAGAAATCTCTTACAACACTCCAGGACCACAGGCAACAGAATCTCCTGCCATTAGTGGTCAGCCTTTCAAGCCAGAAGCTTCTATAGTAATGCTTCTTCAGGAGTAACTCTACCCTTCAGGACTGTTTCCTCCCGGCAGGAACCAGCTGGCCACTGTGCCAACCACTGTAGTTTGTCGAACAAATAATAATAGTTGAAGTCAGGGGCCCCCAAGCCTCCATCAATCGGAGAGCATCGAAGAGTCTCCATTGGCAACCTGTGTTGACCACCGTCCCACCACTACCAAAACTGCACCACCAGTGGCACAGTGGCAGATTTGTGCAGAAGTCAAAGACGGAGGTTGGCCCAATGCTTTCCAATGGAGACTGGGAATGCCTAGAGCCACACTGCTTGCAGATAAGTAGATTGGTTGCAGGTGCCAAGCTTTGGGGGTTAGCAAAAGCGCAGAGGGGGGGCTTTAAAGCAGAACCAAACATACACCACCAGTGACACAGGGGTGGCTAAGTGCAGGGTGCCAATTAAGTGCCAGGCGCCCAATGCTTCTCAATGGAGTTTCTTCTTTTGACAAAAAGTCTGCAGGCATGGCACCGGAGGTTGCAAGTGAGAGATCAATGATAGCAGTCGTAAGTAGAGGTGTAGGGGGTCATAGGGGTAGGAAGGATCTAGCTGTAATGCATTAATGACATTGAAAGACTTAGAAAAGTGTAATTAGAGGTCAAAGGTCAACTGACATGATCCCCCGACACCAATTAATTCAATGAAAATGCAAGTATTTATCAAGACAATTACAATAATGCAACACTAGTAACAAATGGTCCAAGGGTAGTGCAATAGGGACCTTGATAAATCCTAAACATGTCAAAGGTCAAAAAGCATAACCTCCTCCAACACAGTAACTAAGGATGATGTAGGTACTCATCATTACAATTCCAATAATACCTCAATTGTAACAAATTATCTCATAGTAATGGATTAATGACTATGAAACACTTAGAACAGTGGAAATAGAGGTCAAAGGTCAAACCACATGACCCGCCTCCCACCAATTTAATGAGCAAAAATGTATGCACTTATCATTACAATTCAAACACTGCAACACTTGTAAACAATGGTCTCACCATAATAGAATAAACACCTTAAAACACCTAAACTAAGGTCAAATAGAGGTCAAAGGTCAAATACTATGACCTCTACAATAATTTGAAGAAGTAGAAAAATAGTACTTTGCATGTCAAGTCCAATATTGCCACACTTATTGAAATTGGTCCAAGGGTAACAGAATAAACAGAAACAAGGTTAAAAAAGTGTATTCAGGGGTCATAGGTCACGTTTACTTCATCTCTTATACCATTTGACTAGTTGACCTGTGAGATGAGACAATGACCTTTCCAAAGATACCTCACTTTGCCAAAACAATTTCACTGTTACAAAGGTATATCCTTTGCACACTTCCAGGAGCTACCATTTAGGGTCAAAGGTCAAGGACTGTGACCTTCAGGAGTTATATGCATGAAATCATATGCCAACTGTTCACAAAATATGCATCACTACTGCGCATAAAAGTCAGAAAATACATTTTGAGATGTTGAACATATGTCCAATAACAAGACTGAGATCACTATATGAAAAACATCAACAAACCAAACCGGCAGTCGGACATTTTGTAGCATGTAAAGTGCTGTCAAAAGCAGCAAAAATATGTATTTTCATATATGTACTAACAGTAGTCTCTGAAACACCCGTTTTACTTCTGTGAACCAATTCTGTTAGGCTTATAAGTTTAGATTCTGCACAACAATATCATAACATGGAAAATTATTGTGGCTTATATCTATGTCATAGTATGACAAAGAGCCATAAAAAACACAAAAAACTAAATAAAAATGTGCCCTATTGCCAGGTGAGCAAACAGACTAATAAATATTTCTGCGTATCTGCTTTTGGAAAACACTATTTTTTTTATTACCCTAACAATGCGGTTATTTGCACTTATCATTTTCATAGTCACCTGGCGGCCATCTTGAATTGTGTCATGTGACTTCAGGGTGTTTTATAAATGTCAGTTTTATATATAAATTAATGGTACAAGAAGTACTGAAACCAAAAATATATAGTTTCCCAACATTATAATCATAATTACACAAACTACAGCATGGTAAAGCAAAGTACTCCAAAATGTCATTAAATGGCTTGGCACTGAAGGAATTTCAAGGAGCACTAATAGGGTTAAATAAACTTTATAATGGCCACTTGTAGAAGTACTTCCAGCATGGAAAACAATAGCAACTGTTGCAAAAGTTCTTCCAGAAATAGATACTTGATTAGCAACAACATTTTTAATTTTGGTTTCCACTTTTCTTCCATTTGGTCGACAGTGTAGCAGCATTATAATCAAATATTTTCCATATCTTTGTAGGCATAATGTAGATAGCATTCTTGATATACAACGAGAACACATCATCTCATGATCAGCTACTTTTACTAATTTGGAAAAAGGTAGAGATTTGCAGTCAGGTATTGTTAAATATAAAAATTGTTCTCTGTCAACTATAGCCCTCGAAGATAATAAACACTCTTCACATGTATGTTCCCATTTGTAACTGAGTCCAAATAAACTCTCAATCAGCATTCCTTCATCTTCTAGTACTCCAAGCATAACCACAAGAATTCTTGTGCATCTTGCTGTATGTTAGCACTGAACACGTTAAAGATCCAGTACATGTATCCAACAGTTGACGAATACCAGAAGCAGAATGGATCTTACTTCTATTAGTTCGGATGTACCATGTTACTCCGCATACTTTTACTCCGCATACCGTTACAACGCGACTTTTACAACGCATACCATTACAACGCATAGCGCTTTGGGGTGCTGGATAGTGGTAAGTATAATTTACTATTTTAACTCCAGTCCCCGTGGACCCTAGGGAAGGTGTTGGATAGTAAATTATACTTATTCCCTATCCTAGAGCGCCCCCCAGCGCAATGCGTTGTAATGGTATGCGGAGTAAAAGTCGCGTTGTAATGGTAGTGCGGAGTAAAAGATGCGTTGTAACGGGTGTATACCATTAGTTCTCAATTCTTGAAATAAAGTGTAAAGTGCAGCACAAAAAGTTTTTTTCTGACTTTCCAAAGTTTCACCACAAACTTCTTCAAGATAAAATATAAGAGGTAAAATAACAATACCATAGCAGTTAACACCAGAAGCATTTTCTAATTGGTAGCCAACAACATCATCACATGTTTGTTTTTTCTTCTTCTTCACATCTTTTCTTTTCTGTTGATTTTCTTTCTGCTTTTCAACCATAGTTATCTCTTCAACATGTTTGCATTTTGAACACACAACACGTTTCTCATAAATAGGATACACACCTAAATGGGGAGCATAAAGCCTTCTCAAACGGTAATATTCTCTTACGCAATTAACATCAGCACTAAACTTGTTCTCATCAAAATCAATTAAATACAAACCAGACAGCATTCTAACTCGAGATAATGCAACGTATACCATTAACCTCTTTAAACACAGTTCTTCCTACATTTACCAAAGCATTATCTACACTTAAACCTTGTGATTTGTGAATAGTTATTGCATATGCTAAAGAGAAAGGAAACTATTTTCTACGGACATACAAGTCTTTTACAAGCAAAAAACGTGCGGCAGAACGTGGAATCTGTCTTACCTCTGCAATCTGAACAAATGTAACTTTCAAACATTCAAGTCCATTTCTATTTTGATATTTCACAAAATCAACAACTTTCCCCATTGCTCCATTCACTAAACCTTCTTCTACATTCAGATTATGCTTCAAAATGACCCTACAGTTTAAACATACATCTAAATTTTTTGATACAGACATTTCCAAAGAATTCCAATTTAGTCTGTAGTTTTTCTAAAAGAACAATTGTTATTCCTTGATGCTCAATTTTATAAATAGCTTCACTGTGAACTCTTTCTTGATTTTCCAATTTATAAGCTCTCTATTAAATGTATAACACTCTTCAACTGTAGTCATTTAGCAAATTATAGACTTTTATCTTTCATTTTCTTGTATATTGCTTCTGCTGGTGTGTTTTCATTTTTAAACAAGTTCTTTAGTAGAAAAGCTTGTTTACCATGTTTGCTTAGAACACCAATTCTTCCATCTTTTAGAATGTTTGCATAATCTTCATATCTTGCTTGTCGCATATTCTGTGTGAGTTCTATATATTCAAAATGTAACCACAGATTCACATTTCCAATACTTCCCAAAGAGTTCTTAGTGTCTCAATGTAGAATAATTTTAAACACTGGTTCTCCTTTTAGAGGGGTTAGTTGTAGCAGATCTCCAAATACAAATAGTTTTTCCCCAAAGAGAATGTCGTAATCTGTTTTTAATACCTGTTGCATTGTTAAGTGTACAAAAGCAAGCATTAAGTTTGAGACCATGCTCACCTCATCAATATTTAAAGTTTCGTTTTCTTCAGCACTCTTGACACTTCATAAGAAGCTTCTCCAGACAACTTCTGATATTCTAATGTATTGTCATGCTCCACTGGTAACATCAATAATCTATGCAAAGTAACTCCTTTATCATTGTGTGCAGCAAATGGAGATGAGTTCAGCCGGTGGCAGTGGCTGACTTGATCCGCTACGCTGGTGTTTCTAATTTGCATACACTGGGAGCGCTGAATCATTAGCGTATTTTAAACTTGGCGTTTACTGCTAATTTTATTGTGTCAGTGTATTGTTGGACTTCATTTTAAAACTGTGCCTCGCCTGTAGGCTGATTTGCTCGTTCTGGGCACTTTGAAGCGTACTCCCGGCCCGGTCCGCCGCGTCCATCTTGGGCGTTTGTTTGCGGAGGGTGGAGGAGGAGCCCAACACATCCGGGCTCAGGGCTGTTTGCTCAGCGCTCTAGTCGCGCTGTACTTTTCAGTAAATAAAAACCCTGCTTCTAGCGCACTCGCGTTGTGGAGATGAGTTCAGCCGGTGGCAGTGGCTGACTCGATCCGCTACGCTGGTGTTTCTAATTTGCATACACTGGGAGCGCTGAATCATTAGCGTATTTTAAACTTGGCGTTTACTGCTAATTTTATTGTGTCAGTGTATTGTTGGACTTCATTTTAAAACTGTGCCTCGCCTGTAGGCTGATTTGCTCGTTCTGGGCACTTTGAAGCGTACTCCCGCCCCGGTCCGCCGCGTCCATCTTGGGCGTTTGTTTGCGGAGGGTGGAGGAGGAGCCCAACACATCCGGGCTCAGGGCTGTTTGCTCAGCGCTCTAGTCGCGCTGTACTTTTCAGTAAATAAAAACCCTGCTTCTAGCGCACTCGCGTTGTGGAGATGAGTTCAGCCGGTGGCAGTGGCTGACTCGATCCGCTACGCTGGTGTTTCTAATTTGCATACACTGGGAGCGCTGAATCATTAGCGTATTTTAAACTTGGCGTTTACTGCTAATTTTATTGTGTCAGTGTATTGTTGGACTTCATTTTAAAACTGTGCCTCGCCTGTAGGCTGATTTGCTCGTTCTGGGCACTTTGAAGCGTACTCCCGCCCCGGTCCGCCGCGTCCATCTTGGGCGTTTGTTTGCGGAGGGTGGAGGAGGAGCCCAACACATCCGGGCTCAGGGCTGTTTGCTCAGCGCTCTAGTCGCCCCTACCTCTCCTATAAATGTGCAGAGGGCCGCGACCGCGCAGCGGACGCGTGCAGCGGGCGCGCCGGATGCGAGCCGAAGTCGAGCCAAAGTCCAGCCCGTCTGCGCCCGTCCGCGGCCGGACGGGGCGCGGGGCGACGACTCATGGCCATTCTACACCCCACAGTATACGGTACGCTAGACAGGAGCTATTAGATCTCCGTCCGGGAGTCACCCCATCCTGTTCTCACACCATGGAGGCGCTGTCTTTGCATTGCTGCCCCTCATGCTCTTTCACGCCAAACGAGCTACCCATCAGGACAGGCTCTATAATACAGACTAAGGCGGGTTTGATTAACTGCCGCTCTCTTGGCAAACATGGTATACAAATACATCAACTATTGGAGGATGATGGCTTTGATATGATGTTTTTTACGGAGACTTGGCTCGGGGAATTTTCCGACCCGGACATCATCGAAGCCATGCCTTCTGGCTACTCCCTATCCAGACTGGATAGGAAGGATGGCAGGGGAGGTGGAATTGCTATTGCCACTAAAACTCCCATGCAATGCTCCCTATCGCCTCTGATCATAGATCACTGTGAAGCTGGATTTTTTACCATCTTGATAAACCCCCAATTCTCCATTTCTGGCATTCTTGTGTACAGACCTCCCGGGAGACTGTATGATTTTACATCCAGCCTTCTAGAAAACACTGCTCATCTTGCTATTAGGAAGAATAATTTCCTGGTGCTAGGTGATATGAACGCTCATTTTGATGTCCCCCTCGATTCCGGAGCGAAGGACATTAGGGCTGCTCTCCAGTCTCTGCAGCTTGATCTCATAAATTTTGATCCTACTCACAGACTAGGTCACCTCCTTGACCCCATCTTTGGGAACGTTTCCAGAGTACACGCTCTTTCTCCTATCCCGGTACCCTGGTCAGATCACTCCATTGTTCCATTCTACCTGCAGAGATCTGAGCCCGATCCGAAAATAAATGACACGGACCTCCGGTACCAGCGCCGGAAATGGAAAAAATTTTCTCAGGACACGTTCAACAAATTGATTGGAACAGGAGACTCTTTTGAAAGCACTGACTGTGAAATAGCGTACAGTCAGTTGCAGGACAGAATTTTAAGGGCTCTAGATAAAACCGCTCCCACTCGCAACCTGAAAAATTTCAATAAACCCAGAAAATCCACTCCCTGGTACACTGCAGAACTCCAAGCAAGCAAATCCGCTTGCAAAAAATTAGAACGCGAATGGCGTATTAATTTTTGCCCAGCTATTAAACTAAAATATAAACAAGCGCAAAAGGAATACTATAAAAAAAATCCGTATTTCTAAAGCCATGCATTACAAGACGCGCATTGGGGAGGCAGAGAACTCCTCTAAAGAGCTTTTTAAAATTTTTAAAGAAATTTCTGTGCTCACTAATGATAATGTGCCTTGCAATAACTCAGTGGAAACTTGCAATAAGATTGCACGCTACTTTTCAGACAAAATCACCAACATCTATGCCAGTTTTTCTGACAAGCTGCCATCCGGCCGTGATTTTACAGAAAGTGCTGTTGCTAATTCTACTGAGTCTTGCCTCCAATACTTTTCGGTTCCCCCTCCTGATACTCTTATAAACATCTGTAAGAGCGTCAAATCGGGTTCCCCTCGTGACCCTGCCCCCCCGAAAGTCCTCAGAGAGAGCTTACAGGTACTAGAACCTTACTTTAGGCACATAATTCAATTATCTTTCTCCTCAGCGCACTTACCGCTCGATTGGAAGAAGGCAATTGTATTACCAATCAAAAAGAAGCCTAATGTAAGTCAGGACACCTTGGAAAACCTGAGACCAATCTCTCTATTACCTTATCTTGCTAAAGTGACTGAAAAAATTGCAAATAAACAGCTCATGGCTCACTTTGAAGCTAATAAATCCCTGCATAGCTCCCAGTCCGGTTTCCGGACCAATTACTCCACCGAGACAGCCCTCCTGAGAGCTACTGAAACGCTTCGGGCAGGAGCTGATGAGGGTCATACGATGGCGCTCATAATGCTGGACCTCAGCGCTGCGTTTGACACTGTAGCTCATTCCATCCTGCTACAGTGTCTAAACCAGGCTGGGGTCACCAAGGCGGCATTGGGATGGCTTAAATCCTTCCTAATAGACCGAAGCTTCCAGGTTCAGAGAGGCAATTCCCTCTCAGACAGCATTGCCCTAGAACAGGGGGTGCCTCAGGGCTCTGCCCTGAGCCCCACCCTGTTTAACCTTTATATGGCCCCGCTGGCGGAGGTGGTTCAATCGTACGGCATAAAATTAGTATCCTATGCCGACGATACCCAACTCCTCATCTCCCTATCCCAGGCACCCACCTTGGCTGCTGCTAATTTCAAAACGTGCATGCAGGAGCTTGCAGGCTGGATGAACCAACACTGCCTCAAGCTCAATGGCTCTAAAACAGAGGTGCTTGTGATTGGGGGTAACTCGGCTAGTTGGACCCTGGACTGGTGGCCTCCTTGTTTAGGTCCTATGCCTTCTCCGTGCAAGGAAGCAAAGAACCTGGGTGTATGGGTTGATCCCAGACTCTCCTATGACAGCCACGTCCAGAAGCTAGCAGGGAAGTGCTTTGGTGTATTGAAGACCTTAAATCGCACCCTGGACCTCCTTCCTTTAGAGGCCAGACGCACGATGACCCAAGCTCTAGTTACCTCCCGTATCGATTACGGTAATGTTCTACTCTTAGGGACCACTGAGAAGAACATAAAAAAATTACAGGTTCTCCAGAACACGGCGGCCCGACTGGTCCTTAGGCTTCCTAGAAGAGCTGCCTCCAAGCCTACACTAGTGGCCCTTCACTGGCTCCCTATAAAAAAGAGGATCTTGTTTAAAGCGCTCCTTATATGCTACAGGATCACCTCTCAGGTAGCCCCTGAATATCTGAAGGATCTTGCAATCCCCTATATGCCCAACAGAGAATTGCGCTCCAAGGGTACTGGGCTTCTGTGTGCCCCCCGGATAAACAAAGCCAGAATGGGAGGGCGCTCCTTTCGTGCGCTGGCGGCCAAAAATTGGAACCTTCTTCCTCTGCACATTAGATTGGCAGAGACAGAGACCTTATTTAGGAGACTTTTAAAAACCCACCTCTTTACCCTTTAGGTCGCTCACTTTCTCCTGCTACTCTCTCCACAGCGCGGGGACACGCCGAGATGGCGTCACCAGGCGCTTTATAAAATCCTTTATTATTATTTAATCCAGTTGGAGCTGTTACAACACAACATAAATGTGAACCAGTAATTTTTTAGAGATAACTGGACAAAACTTTAATTAAAAAACATTTACCTGTCCCAGTTTGACCACTGATGAACATCAGAGGAGGTTTAAAAGATGAATACAGACATTCTTTTTTTTCATGCAACAAACCATGTTCTATCTGTTTTCTCACTTGCACATATATTTCTTTCTGTTCAACATTAATTGTTCTTCTAACTTTTCCAATGTAATATTCTCCTTGTGTGCTTGTTGCATTGCAATTTCGACTTCATGCATAGCAATCGCTGCTTCATTTTCCAGCATAGGTTGTCAAAGAAGATCTTGAATACATGGACCACTACTTTGAGTATCTTGATAACTTTCATGAGCTATTTCAACTAGCATAGTCTTTTCCTGTTCAACTTCATCATTCAACATTTTTAAATATGTAGGGAAAATTGGACATCCAATGCTATCTTTACAAGCATTAAAAGAATCTTCGTAGCAGTCAAACTCTCCAAGTAATTCACTTTTACTACGCCATGGTTTAAACAGTTGCATAAGTGCTAAATAGTAAAATTCTCACTTATCTGGAGTTTCACAACTAAGTTTCGTGTGTTTTCTAAGATTACCCTTTGCATGTTTTACTAAACAATCATGACATCCAACTACTGCAAACTTTCCTGCTTTTAAATTCTGTTTAACAATTCTTTTGAATCTGTAATGTTGAAATACTTCATACAGACATAGCTGTAATGTTGAAGTACTTCATACAGACATAGCTGTTTCAGATGTTAACTCCTTTTCGGACAGTATGTGTCCAACATATTTGTTTTAAGAATGCCTGTACTGTCTGGCTCATTTGCTGCTAATTGTTCAATTTCTTCCAATGATTTCAGCACTTTATTTCGTTTGCATCAAGAGCTAAACTTCCCAAATGATTCCTCCTGACTTTGAAAATAAACTTGAAGACCACAAGTGGTCTAAACATTCATACGATCCAATTTCTTGGTGGGAAAGCATTTTCAAACTGAAGCTGTACACTTTTTTGCTAAGGCTATTCTCTTGTGCAATTTCTTCCCACATTTGTTTCATCTCTGTTTTTTCAGATTTTGCTATGTACGATGTAACATAAAGTGCTACAGGAATTGAGTTATCTGCATCATACTGGATGTCAATGTTCGCATTCCACATTTTTAAAATGACTGGATTGTAGTCATTGATATACTTTGACACCTCTGTTCCTTTTAAGTTGTAGGTATTCTTTGGAGATTTCCGAGTTATTGTGTGCCTTATGGAAGAAAAAAAGAATTTACTCTTCCTTTAGAAATGACTGGATGGGGAAAACCAAACCAACATTTGGTGTAAAATTCCTCTTTACACTTGCATTTTCTTCTGCAATACTTTCCACAACGATGACTTTAGAAATGTAAAACTTGCTGTCTCAAGCTTCTATCTCCTCCTTCTCTCTAATCTCACATGTCACATACTGTTCGATGAAAGACAATACTGTTTCATTAGAATAATTTCCAAATTTATGTGCACCCTTGATCCATAGTAGCATATGTACATGAGGTGTTCCTCTTCGTTGATACTCCTTTCTCCCAAACAAATCGATTCCTTCTCCAAGAGGTGGAATCTTTTTATTACAGATAAAATACATGATAGCTTGAAACTTATGATTAAAATATCTGCACACGTTTACAGGATCCAATGAACACAGTTCACCAGGAGTCTTTATTTCAACATTTTTTATATTGGAATTTGCTTCTCTTAGAAACTCAAGCAAATATTCCCATGCATACTCTGCACAGCTAAGTGTCACAAACCATGTTGGTGTACCTAAGTTCCGTAACATACACTTCAGTTCTCCATGATGACGATACCAATACTTATTTGTTCCACGTTGACATGCCATCAAATTAATTAACTGTGCTTCTAAATTTTCATGTTTCTTGAACTTTCTCCACAAATTCTTTCGCAGAAAGAAGTGATTGATGAACTCCAGTTTTAAGTATATGATTCACTGCATACAAGAGAGAAGACAGAACACTTTCAAACAAAAGGTGAAATATGTATGGAATGCACTGTTGAAATCTAAGATCTTCAGAATATAATCTTGTTGCCCGATATTCTGAAGCTGGAATCCGTACAGGTCGGACATCATAACGTCCACCTTCTACAGTAAGAAACAACTGTGGAAAGCAGCGAGCTTCCAAGCTTTTCTTCCAAAAACTCATTGGAGTTCCATGTGATTTTGTCATTTGAAATAACTCAATGCTGCTTCCTATCATATCTTTTGTATGCACAGGACATATTATGTAATCTCTTCAGTCCTTGACTTGTCCACTTTCTCTATTTGACTATTTGAAATTTCAGATTCTTCTTCCAAACTTATTACCTGTTCATCCACATTTACATATTTGTCATAAATTTGTTCTCTATAAGATATAAGGTAGCCTTTTCAACTTTATTAACATCCACACATTCTTGCCATATTTTTCGACTCTTTGTTGGTGCATCATTTACTAAAATAACTACTGCCTCATTTTCCTCTTTCTCTCCAGCAATAGTTTGAATGTTTTTCATAAGTACACCACTCTTCCTTTCAGCCCTCTTTTCAAGTATGTTGTAGGCAGTTTACATGTTTTATGCTCCATCCAAATTATAGTTTGAAAAGAAATAACAAATTGAATTAGAAACAACTCATATGTATTCAGTTTGGCCAGCTCCTCCGGAATAGCTACTAATTCCAATGTATAATGTATTGCTCTAGCAGGCATGTTCTTCTCTTCTAAATTGTTGTAACAATATTTACATAAACGTTAATCACTATCTAACTCAAATTGACCATCAACAAACAAGTAAGTTTCAAATTCTTCCCACTTACCATTGTTCTCCTTTTCACTTTTCAAATACAAATCAACATTCCTACTTTGACTTTTATAATGACTACTTCGACAACAAACACAAACATAGTTTGGTATTTCAGAGAACACTACATGAAACGTTCCAATTTCTTCTTCAAACTGTGCTAAGCACTTTCTCATCTCCTCCAACATCTGTAATTGTCAAACTTTCACTTTCTATGAACTGCTCTTCTGAACCAAAATATCACGTTTCAATATCATCACACTATTTTTGAACATCTGATAAAGAACCATATGAAAAACTTGTATTCAGGTCACTTAAACTTAATGCATGACTTTTTCCATAGTACTGTTTCTTTACAAACTTCCACATTTCTGAATGGTGTACTGCTAACATCCTCAAATGATGCAAAACACTTTTACAAACTTTTCTTGAAAGACAAGCCAGAGAATGCCCGTACTTCTCAGTATATTTTCTTACATTACATGGATCTAGCCCTTGTAACAACTTAATCTTCTGTTTTATACTTTTCTGAGTATATTCTCATAGCAAACTTTGCATTATATCAACATATTCCTGCCGAATACTACAAATACTACTACAAAACCACTTATACACAGGAGCTTGATGACGTTTCCCTTGCACTTCTTCAGCTATTAACTCTTCTGCACTTTTACTAACCATTTCCTCCTTTGGAAGAGGACAACCATCCTGAACTTCGTTGCAACGACCTCCAGTAGCAACTGCAAATGATAAACTATTTTCCTGGAAGTAGCTTTCCTCATTAAAAAAAAGGCTCAGTAGTAGAAGTATGTCTCCAATGTCCACTAAAGAGTTTACAAACTTGGTTCTATTCACAACTCTCTTTTTTCTATGTTTGTCTTTCAATACTATTTTATCCAATGGTTTCATTCTCTTTGAAATAAAATGAATAATTTCTGTTTTAAACTGAAAGCAATATCCACTATACTTTCAATACGCTGCTTCTCTTTCAATTGCAATATTTTTCCTTTATATTTGCAGCATGTATTCATTAAATTCTGAATCACTCTAGATCGAAAAAGTCTATGACGAATTTCTTGAAATTGCTTTTGTCTCCGAGGAGCAGATACTAATTCTTTATCATGTTTCCTTTTCCTCGCAATTGAAATTGAACTCTGCTTCACCTTACTTGAAAAATTCTTCTTTTTGCTTTGTGTGATCTTTTTTTCATTAAGGGGTTGATTCCGAAAAAAAAACGTCCGTACGATTTGTATCCGGAGCCCTCTCCGTACAAATCATACCCATCCGTCCGAGTCGCATAGTACGATCCATATTCCGTGAATCCGTCTGAATCGTTGCGATCCGTACGTATTGCAAGGCTGAAACCGTGAACCGTACGACTCGTACACATGCCGTATGACTTGTACACATGCCGTACGACCCGACAAGTACGATGCGGACCGGGGTATGAGGATGCGATTTTTACGGTCCACGTCAGGTAAGGGCGAGTCGTACGGAAAAGCACACAAACACATACACACCGTGCGGACCGTACCCCCATGATCGCAGGGGTAAGGTGCATACCCCTGCGATCATGGGGTGTACGCACCGTACCCCATGTACGATGGGTGTACGCACCGTACCCCATGTACGATGGGTGTACGCACCACACCCATCGTACATGGGGTACGGTGCGTACACCCATCGTACATGGGGTACGGTGCGTACACCCATCATACATGGGCTACTGTGCCTACACCCATCGTACATGGAGTATGGTGCGTACCCCCATAATCCCCCATGATCGCTGGGTACGCACCGTACCCCTGCGATCATGGGGGGTACGCACCGTACCCGGGGGAGCGTACCGTACCTGTTTTGGCACGAACTCTGCTTTCACGGCTGTTTTCAGCTCCCGTAGAAAAAGGGTTGTACGGTGCGCCCCCGACACGTATCGTACTTGCTGGGTCGTAAAAAGGATCCGCGAACCGTACAGATGTCGCGTACAGCGGGTTCCGAGGGAGAATCGTATGGAGATTAGAGTCGTACGGGCTCTGTACGACTCGTACAGAGTACGGCTCCTGGTACGAATCGTACTTCGTCATACGTACTGAGGGCATTGCAGGGCATGACAGAGGAGCACTATGATGACAAGTAGTGCCATAGAACATGCAGCAAGTATTTATTTAATTATTTACATACACCTTTATAATTAATATATAACTGCACTACATCATAATTTTCACCTCTGCGCCACACCCCTACTCCCCACAGCACTTTCTCTGCAACCCACTGCAGACAACTTTATAAATAGTCTTTTAAAAAATGTAAACTATGTACTTAGGATGATATTATCAACCAAAAAGCACACACAAAAATGTCCATTATTAGCCTAACAATTTTATCTACAAGTTCGCAAATATAACACTGCACTCAGGGCTTTAAGTGGGGGGGCTGCCTGTGGGGATCTGACCACCAGCACTTTACTTTTGGGGACCTCGAAACGGGTCTTTATAGGGCTCTATTTTCGGGCTTCACAAATGTAATCCTTTTTTTTTTCTTTATTGCACTGCAGTGACACTGTGAGAGCATGCACATTGCTCACTACTTAGAAGTGCAGACATCATGCCAAGTGACTCGCATTGTAGGAGAAGGGAAATCCTTTAAAGAGAGCCATTTTCTCCCAGGATTTCCCTTATCGTTTTGCAACACAGGAGCAACATCATCGTGGGGTGATTAGAAGACAGACCACCAGACCTGCAATGCCCATTTTCCTGAAATTTTTGAGAAAGATATTTTTTTTTGTAAAGACGACTCTGTTCTTTTTAACCCCTTTTTACTGCCCCTACATCCCCAATCTGCCTCTTGCTGAAAGAATTAGGCCCCCCCGAAATTTTGCTCTGGTTGCCTCTCTGCAAAGACCACAAGCAGGCAACTTCAGCATGAACCTGCTCCCACTTTACACACCGTCTTGTTTTAGTGCTACGAAAACACACACTTTGCCTGCCTCTCTTAGTTCTCACACCCCCTCTTTAATGTGAATATAAAAGTTTTCCAATTACTTTTATATTCCTATACTGTGCTTCACATGGAAATATAGATCTTGAGGTTCTCACCACCCCAAGTTAACTCTCTGGTATACTTTCTCAAATGTAAGAAGTACAGGTATTCAGTTTCTGTCAGTCACGGCCATTTTAAAACAGTGTACCTATATACAACTTGAAAAAACATTCTATTTCTAAATTAACGTCTTACACTTAAAAGCTCCTTTACATTTCTTTCGCTAGATGTACCTTAGTTTAAAACACCAACAGAGAAGGGTGGTGAAGTATGCTCCACAAAGAGCAACTCAAAGCTTTGGGATTCTTTATAAATAAATCTGCCTATCAATGCTTTTCGCAAACCTTTTCGACACCATAAGAGGATGGGTGGATGAGTATAATATGTCGTATTTAGGATCGGGGCAGACGATGCACGGAAATAAGAATGTATAGTTGAATAAAGGGCGATTGGATGCATGGTCAGATGCATCAATGCATAGATACAAAGATGAATGTATCAATGTATAGATGGATGGAAGGATGAATGAATGCAAAGACCAGTACTTATGATAGACGGGTGGGCTGATAGATGCTTAGGATTGGTTCTGAGACAGATGTATCTATGCATATATAGGCGTATAGCTGCATGAATGGCACAGTGCTTACTAATAGCGAGTGCGCTCATAGATGCTTAAGATGACCGCAGGAACATATGTATGTATATATATAAGTAGGAATATATGCATCAATTAAAAGATGGTTGAATGGCGCAGTGCTTAGGATGGATGGATACTGCGCTTTAATTGGTCCGGGTCTGAGGACCAGCACTTATTTCAGGGAGCCTCCAAGCTGCTCTCTATTGGGCTCTATTTTCGGCCCTCTCAAAAATAGTCAATTTACTTTTTTCTTTTATTACACTGCAGTGAAAGCATGCACATCGACATATGCATGCTTACTTTGCTCACTACTGAGAACTAGAGACATCATGCTAGGTTACTCACATTGTAGAAGGAAGGGAAATCCTTTAAAGAATGTATTTTTCCGAACATAGGATAAGTGGAGTTGATATGATTTTCTAAATCACACAATGATACTTATCTTGATTTAGACCACGGCCCAACTTGAATAGCCCACACCCCTTTAAGTGCTTGCCCCCCTTTTAGAGCACACCTACTTTTTTCCCCACTTAGAACCCTAACTACACCATAGTAACAAAGAAACAGTGTAAGCTCCTATTGAATTCTACAATGGCACGAAGTTTCATAATTTTCTATCAACTCTATCAGCCTTCTACCATAGTACATGAGTGTCTATCAGTACGAAGATATATAGTGCAATTTGTGTACCTGTCTGCTAGAACACTCATCACGAAAAGGTATAAAAATATGGGAATTTGCCAGAAAAACATATACCATACCATAAAGCGATTCATAAATGGGCACACTGCCACTGCACCACCCTCTTCCCCATCCTTTCTTAACCTTAAAAAATCAAAGAAAGAGCCACACCAAACCTAGTAGACACACTATAGCAAATAGGAACTTAATTTCAACAACTGTCTGCAGGAACACTCATGAGCAAAGCGTATTAAAACATGCAAATTTGCGGGTAAAACATATAACATGTCATAGGGCACTTTATAAGTGCTCCCAGTAGTACTACATCACCTTCATTAGCTCGACATCTGCACGTTACTAAATTCTGTGTTTCAATCAGCAACATAACCACCTTCCCCACACCCACCCCCACCCTTCCTTCACCGTACGAAATGAAACAGAAACCCCACCATTCCTATTAGCACCACTATACCCACACACAGGCTTAATTTTAACAGGTGTGTGCCGGAACACTTGTCAACAAAAATTATTCAAACATGCAAATTGGCGGGAAAAACATAAACCATCCCATAGCATGGTTAATAAATTGGCCCAATGAAACTACATTACCTTTACTAACTACACATGCCCATGTTACAAATGTCCTTCTTACAATCAGCAACATACGTACTTCCCCCACCTCCATCCATACCCATGCTGGCGCTTTATAAGTGCTCCCAATGGTACTACATCACCTTTAGTAGTTCCACATCTGCACGTTACTATATACAGTGTTTCAAACAGCAACATAACGTCCTCCCCCTCACCCACCCCCGCCCTTGGTTAACCATAGGAAATCAAACAGAAACCCCCACCATTCCTAGTAGAGACACTATACCCTCACACAGGGTTAATTTTAACAAGTGTCTACTGGAACACTTATCAGCAAAAACTATTTAAACATGAAAAATGACAGGTAAAACACAAACCATCCCATAGCACCGTTTATAAATGGGCCCAGTGAAACTACATTACCTTTAGTAACTACACATGCCCATGTTACAAATGTCCGTCTTATAATCAGCAACGTACGCACCTCCCCCACCCCACTCATGACCTTGCTTAACCTTACGAAATCAAACAACGAGCCCCAGCACTCCCATTTCCGCCACTATAGCCATACTTAGACTTAATGTCAACAGGTGTCTGCTGTAAAGATCATCAGCAAAAGCTATTAAAACCTGCAATTTTGCAACTAAAACATACACCATACCATGAGACGGTTTATAAATAGTCACAGTACCACTACACCAGCTCACAACTGCCCTTGCCTAACTTTACACAATAAGAGAAAGAGCCCCAGCAAACGTAGAAGCGTCACTATAGCCATACAGAGGTTTAATTTCAACAGATGTTTGCCAAAATGCTCATCAGCAAAACGTATTAAAGCATGCAAATTTGCGACTAAACATATCCCATGCCATACGGCGCTTTATAAGTGCTCCCAGTGGTACTACATCACCTTTAGTAGTTCCACATCTGCACGTTACTATATTCTGTGTTTCAAACAGCAACATAACTACCACCCCCACCCCCGCCCTTGGTTAACTGTACGAAATCAAACAGAAACCCCCACCATTTCCAGTAGCGCCACTATACCCATATACAATGTTAATTTTTACAAGTGTCTGCCGGAACACTTTTCTGCAAAAAGTATTCAAACATCCAAATTGGAGGGTAAAACATAAACTATCCCATAGCACGGTTTATAAATGGGCTCAGTCAAACTACACCACCTTTACTAGATAGATATCCATATGTTACAAAAGTCCTTTAAACACTCTGTATTGTGTATAGCAGAGGATGGGGAGAGCAAACACAGTTCTAATCCCCAAACTTTTGATATACCGTCCCTTTGCTGTATCTATATTAAAGACTTTAAATGGAATGAATACATTGACAAGTGTCTCAAAAGGGATAGTGAAGCTCAGCATCAGTAATACCCGGACCACTTCAACACCTAAATATATCCAGCACAGAGACACAGCCTAACAAATAGTATAACTTAAAATCGCATGTTGTTCTCTAATGTCAAAAAAGTCATACAGAAAATATACCACACATTTTTATTTCCTTTTTATCTCTCACACATTTATAAAACATCTCTTCTAAAGAAGCACTCCCCAACCACTTATATTCCATAAGAACAGACAATAATTAATAAGTTTACTACCATATATTTTAGTCTATCTACCTTTTCATTAAACACTAGTAAGAAACTACAAAAACTATTAACTATACCCAAATGCAAACCAGAAACCATGTTCATATTATATCTCAACCTAGGATCACATGATTCAAACTATGCGTACATATAAAAGGAACGTATCCCTTTTCCTATCTCCATCTCCTCTCCATGTAATCTCCAAACACTTTAAATGGCCTCACAGTACAAACACCTACCTCGACTTAGATTCAAATCTACCTCTCAATGTCAAAAATTAGACCACAACCTGCCACATAACATTTCTGGGTTTCATAGTATCGCTTTTAACTTAATAACACATACATCTCCTACCACCACCCCCCACCCCACTATTTCAACAAAAAGTATAATGTGCAAACATGGAAAATCTGTCTATCTCATCGAATACATTACAAACCCAAATTAACGCTGTACCTCACTTTCAAAACTATACAGTCCTATAAAGATGACAAACTACAATCTTCTTTGTGAAAAATTCCTAAACATATATAAAGTAGTTATTTAACAACAGCTCACATTTTATGCATATTTTATAACCAATATCAAACACCACAATTTACTAACACTATATTACTTTGAAATAAAAAATACTTTCACAATTAAAAACATTACCTCAAATACTTAATCACTACTACAGAACACATAACACACCTTGTTCATTTCTCACTCACCTTTGTAGTTGTTATCCAGATTTCAAATATCACAAACGCGTACAATTCTTTCTTTGTCACAGAGAACATGTAAAGCACCGATTTTATCAAGAATGGAACCAGGAATTGCACAATTTCTCTGTCGCTCCACACATAAATACATCTAAAGAATAAATCAGAATACTTGATTCCTTCAATGACATTCCAAAACTTATCTCCATTGGTTAATTTTAAACTTTCTATATGAAAAAGCTACTTAATATTCCATGCCACATACAGGTCACAAGTTCAACCTATTTTATCACTTCCTAACACTTTCTGGAACATTCTACGACACCTGCAGGTTAAAAGTTCATACATTTTTTGTGTAACCTAACAATATAGTTTTTCAACATTTTATAGAACATTTAACGGCACATGCAGGCTAAAAGATCACAAAAGGGGTCAGTAGTTCATCAGCTTTTTCCCCAACTCCAGCAGCACCTCACCTTATGCCCCGCAGTGCCATCAGACCCGTAGGAGTCAGTGCTTTCCACTTTCCAAATAACAGAATCAACCCCAAACTTTTAACATAAGAGCTGATATCAGCAAAGAATTCGTTTTAAAAATGTCATGAAGATTTGTTAATCAGCGCCAAAGTTATAGTTGCGATTTCCCTATGGTAACTAGGTCTATATATATATATTCCAAAAACACAGGTAAGCCCATGAGTTGCACACGAGTGTCCAAGAAGGTTACCAGCCTTACCTGTGTTTTTGGAATATATATATATATATATATATATATATATACAAAATAGCTGTCTAGCAGGATTGCTAAAAAGGTGTGAGAGAATTGACACATTTATAAATGACTTTAGGGCCAAAGAGCAGGTGTCAAATGTTATTATCAAGGCCACATCCAATACTCCAGACAGTGTTGAAATAATGGACTGTACTACAACCAAAACTAGTCCAGCCAATACAAAAACGACACACACCATTGACCAACCACCATCGGCTTTGTTAGCCTTAGATACTGTGCCAAGTGCGGGTGTCACCCCTCAGATCATCACTCAGGGAAATTCCCTAACAAGCCATAACAACATGCACAATCGCTCTACAACCAACACCGCTAGACTGTACCTTCCCCCTCAAGCAGCCCCGTATGTAGCAGTTATATGCGGAGTTCCACCACTGCTTGATAAGGAGAGAGAGTCTATTACAGATCTCTTAGATAAATCAAAAGGTTGGTGCAAGCAATATTCAAGCGGCGATTTAGATATTACTCCTTACATCATCATGGCCAGAAGGGTGGGGTGGGTTGGACATGGTAGCAAGTGCATTAAAGGAGATTGTATTGTTCTTAACTTTTCGGACAAAGGAGTGGCTGATAAACTATTCTGGGATGGTTCACCCACAATTGACGATGACATCAGACCATTACCTCTGGGCTATTTTTATCCACCGAGGGGGGCCAAGAAAACCATCTTGTCCAAACATAAGTCATCTGGGGGCAGACTTAGCCCAACCCTAGGACCCTGCGACTTTGCAATGCACCTTAAGGCTAAACCTTTAGCACCTATTAACCAGCTTGCCACCCGATTCACCGTAAAGAATTCACAACTGACTAACGCACACAGAGAAAGTGTCCCCTTGTCTAACCGTTTCTCCCCTTTGTTAACAACAGAAGACTCGGTTTGACTAGAGAAGCCAAGTGTCACCAATCAGACATCTGATGAGTTTAATGGGAAGACCTGTAAGATCCTCAGCTGGAACATTGCAGGACTAAGATCGAAGGCTGATGATGAAAACTGGCTAAGTTTTATCTCATCTTTTGATATCATCTCCTTACAAGAAACATGGGCCATTGATAACAAATTTGAGATTGATGGATTTATGCATTTTAATATCTTAGCTACACCGAGCACCTCAGGTAGAGCAAAAGGTGGCTTATCCACCTTCATTTCACTTAATTTGAAAGGGATTGCCAAACAGTTATTGTCTTGCTCCCCGCATTTCTTGGTTGTAGAGGTAACAATGTCAAACACACTTATTATTCTGTTGATTAACTTTTATAATTCTCCTGAATTTGTTCATAACAACCAAATTCTGATGCTACTTGATGAATTTCTGGAAAACTATAAATTAAGCAAACATGGTTATGAGATTATATTGTCAGGAGATTTTAATATTCATCCCTGTAGTATGAATTGTAAGTTTATTGATGAGGATGGCCCACCCAATGCTCACCCAGTACACTTTGAACACACAAAAGGAGGAGAGGGCCTGGAGAATTTTTTGGCCATGCATAACTTATATGAGTCTAGTTGCTGCCCGCTAGGGCCAAGACCCTCGACATACAAAGGGAATGACACAGGTTCAATTATAGATTTTATTTTTATTTCATCTTTTATTTTGAATTATATCTTAAGTTATAGAGCCGTGGACTCTATTTTTAGCGATCACAACCCTGTGGCATTAGTGGTATCGCAAGTAGGATTTATTGATTTTAAAGATTCTAATGAACCAGGGGTACAATCGATGAAAAATTTAACATCAACATGTAAAGGGGGAAAGTTGAAATGGTCTAAAGTGACACCAATTGCTTTCTTACAGGAAGTTTTAACAAAAACCGAAAGGGAAGTCGGTGTCTGCTTAGACCCCCTATCTACCAATAGCAACATCGTACAGGCTTTTGAAATAATATGCCAAAAAATTAATAAGGATTTAACCCTTAAACCAAAAAGGGGGAGACAGATTGTTAAACGCTGGTTCGACTCTAACTGTTCAAGGGCCCACACTAACTTATTATATGCCCTCAAAGAGACACCAAGAAACAAGGCCAAAGTCATCCAACTAAGGAAAGAGTATAAACAGGCAATTTGGAAAAGGAAGAAGGACATCAAAGAGCAGGCCTGGTTGGACCTTCAATTGCCAGAGGTCATTCGGGATAGTTCAAAATTCTGGGAAGTTATTAACCATTCATACTTCTCGGAAGGAGACAGCCACTCAGCAGAGTGTGTTATCCCTGACGATCAGTGGCTATCCCACTTTGGTAATATTTATAAACAAACTGGATCCAGTCTATCACAGGATAGCCCTGACCACTCTAATGCTGACCCAATTGAAGCTTTCACAATAGAAGAGATAGAGGATGCAATAAATAAGACATCTATTAACAAGGCCCCAGGACCTGACGGGGTCCCGGCCGATCTGTACAAAGCAGCACCCACATTCTGGTCAAAGATTTTGAGAAATATGTTTAATGCAGCCAGAACAGGTGTGATACCACAGTCTTGGGCAACCTCTATCATCATACCCATTTTTAAAAAAGGCCTCAAGAATGACCCTGCCTGTTACAGGCCTATCTCCCTAATTGACTCTGCTGTTAAGATCCTGGGCAGAGTCATTTTGGGGAGATTAACATCCTGGCTGGAGGGCAGGGGAATTCTTTCGAACGCCCAATATGGCTTCAGGGCCAAAAGAAGCACATTGGATCAATGCTTAAACTTGTATCTGATAACCTCCAAATACACCATAGTCAAAAAAGGAGCGTTATATATGGCTTTCATGGACCTCTCCTCAGCCTTTGATCTGGTCAACAGGTCGAGGCTGTGGGGGGTCCTTCTGGAGATAGGCATTGATAAATCCTTAGTGGGCTTTCTGGCTGACTTACACCAGGGGCTGGAGGCCACAGTGAGAGTGACCAGGGACGGTAGGTGCACAAATTCCTTCAGCTCCGAGAGAGGAGTGAGGCAGGGATGTATTCTTGCCCCGCTCCTATTCACTTTGTACATAAACACCCTCGAGCCGGTTCTCTCTGCCTTGGGCGCCGACGTCCCGCGTGCAGGAGACACTAACATTCCAGTTCTCCTGTACGCGGATGACGCGGTCCTCTTGGCGAGAACTGGTGTTGCCCTGAATAAACTCCTGGCCTCCTTTGGGGAATTCATGACCTCACTAGACCTAAAAGTGAACACACAAAAATCTCACGTCATGATCATGGGAATAAAAGGGATAAAGAGGAGACCAATAACCATGGTCTGTCTAGGTAAGGAGGTCCAGAGTGTTCCCTCTTTTACCTACTTGGGCGTCCTATTTGACGATAAAGGTACGTGGGGTCCCCAACTTAAGGCGAAATCCAATGCACTAAGCAGATCGACAGGAGCCATCCTGAATTTTGCCAGAAAACTGGGTTCAAGACCGACGAGCGCGATCCTCAAAGTATATAATGCCAAGAGCATCGCAATCGCTAATTACGGGGCTTCAATCTGGGGATACATAGAGCCTGTCCCCATTCAAAGGGCAGAAAACAGGTTTTTAAGATCATTGCTTTCTGTTCCCCAGTCTACCCCTACTTTCTCCACCCACTCAGAACTGGGAGTTGGGTATGTCTCTGATGTGATAAAATCTGCCCCGGTTACTATTTGGCTCAAAACCTGGTTAAATGAAGAGATCTCTTTAAATCATAAAATTCTAGAAGATTGTTTAAATTTGGATGGAGTCCTTAAGATCCCCTGGATGCTGTATGTAAAAAATATGTTAGCAAAGGTGGGACGCATTGACCTTTTTTACTCACCTATGAGCATAACCAAAGCGGACGTTAAAATAGTTAAGGATTCACTGATGAACCTTTTTATTTCAGAGCGAGAGGAAACTGAACTTATGAAATTTACAGTGAGAAGGAATTTCAGATTGAAAACCGTCCCAGGCCCAGAACCCTACCTGATATTTGTAAACAACTCTTTCCACCGCTTTCTTTTAATTAGATTTCGGTTGAATCTAATTCACTTTTTATTGGGCTCATACTATAGATGGGAGACGCCGGAAAACAATAAACCATGTGATTGTGATAACTTCTCACCCCAGGACACCTTACATTTTATTATGTTCTGCGATCACTATGGTAAAATCAGAAGGAAATATCTTGTCCCCATCCTTAGAGAGGCCCGCTTCTTACATGTGAAGCCAGCGCTCTTATTCCTGCAACTTTTGCACAATGCACACGTCACCTTTCATGTTGCAAGTTTTTTAGCAGCAGGAGTACGCATCAATAAAAAGCGCTGAAAATGTAATAACGGATTGATTATTAACGAAATTTTTTAACTTTTTTATCTATCTATTCTTTGTATAGAGGAACTGCTTGCGCTCATGTCACTTTACATTCAGCTGCTATGAACTATGAATTACTATGTACATATTATGTAAATATTCTCCCTGTGTTATTTAACTTTTTCTGTACGTGTAACCCTTGAAATGTATCCTGTGTCTTTTTATGATTTTTTAAAAATCGAATAAAAGTGTTTGACTGACTATATATATATATATTACCTACTGGCGGTCGCCAGTAGGTATATATAGTTAGGATTTATTCTCTATGGGATTTTTGAAAATTCTATGTCTAATAACTTTGGCGTTTGTGGACGGAATTGGCTGAAATTTTCAGGAAAATGGAACATTTTGTTTCTGAGCAGCCCCTGAAAATTTGGGGGGGGTTCGTCAAGGGGGGGCCGAGAAAAAAGGGGGGTCCCAAAACGTGTTTTTAACATTGAGTTTTCCATAGGACGGTTGGCCTCACTTTTAGCCCGAACGGCTGAATGGATTTGCACGAAACTTGGCAAAATTGTAGGGACTGGTAGCCCGATGTGCCTTTTGTAGGTCTCAATATATGTGCTCCAGTGGATTTTGAGAAATTAACGTTCAAAAAAAGATATATATCTGTAACAGCGGACCGGGCAGCGCTCCAGTTCGCGTACTTTTCGCGTTACGGAGCTTTGTGAAGCGAAGCTGATTGGTTCTCCGGCGTCTGTCAACATTCTAAACAGTCCGTAGCGGCCGCCATCTTGTCTCTCGGTAGGATCGAGAGACAAGAGGAGGCCAAAGCGAAGGGGCAAATGACCATAAGGGGGCATAGTAGATCCTCCCTGACCCCCTAGGTTTGATGTGGAGGTTTTAAAAGGGCCCCGCGGGGCAAAAAAAAATAAAAATAATAATAATCGAACGGCTGAATGGATTTGCACGAAACTTGGGAAAATTGTAGGTACTGGTAGCCCGATGTGCCTTTGCTAGGTCTCAATATATGTGCTCCAGTGGATTTTGAGAAATTAACGTTCAAAAAAAGATATATATCTGTAACAGCGCTCCGCTTCGCGTACTTTTTGCGTTATGGAGCTTTGCGAAGCTGATTGGTTCTTCGGCGTCTGTAAACATTCCAAACAGTCCGTAGCGGCCGCCATCTTGTCTCTCGGTAGGATCGAGAGAGAAGAGGAGGCCAAAGCAAAGGGGCAAATGACCATAAGGGGGCATAGTAGATCCTCCCTGACCCCCTAGGTTTGATGTGGAGGCTTTAAAAGGGCCTCGCACGGCAAAAAAAAAAAATCGTTTTTTTAGTTCTTTTGCGTGGAGTGCGCCCGGTTCGCGAACCGGGAAGCGTTCTGGGGAGCGTACTTTCTTGAAAATTAGTGAAAAAAGTTAGAGTAAAATAATAATTGTGAGTGATCAGATGTAGGGTAGCTCTGAGAAGAGCTTTTGGGTTTATGGTACATTTAGGTACTTATAAGTAGGTACCAATGCACAGTCTTAAATTCAGAATGAAAATTCTGTTGCCCTCATCTGAGAAGTGAACTCCATCTCCTCTGTAGATATCTTGCATGTAGTAACACAAGTTATTGTTGTGAAAGGAGCCCATTCCATGGTCTCTCATGTAAGCTGAAACAGATTTGTTTACATGCTACCTCGACTTCTCAATTTGTGGACAAAATTGGTTCGACCACCTCCATTTCTGTCTTTGGCATATATTTGAATATACCAAGGCAGTCTGAGGAAAAAGAGCCATCAATTGCTCAAAGGTGTCCTTTAAAAGCATTTCCAGACCTACCCCAGTCAAAGTGCCCAAGTCATTACCTCCACAGTGCACAATTAACAGGTCAGGTTTTGGCAAATGCATAAAGGTTTTCACCAATGGTATCAATTGGTGACATTTTAATCCTCTGTGGCCAAACCACTTAATTTCCACATCTTGTAAATTGAGGTTAGGTAAATTCCTGTTTTCAGCGTACCTCTGAGCCCAATAGATGTAACTATGTCCAACAATCCAGACAGAAAACATGGCGAGAGAAGGTTCTCCTGCAGTCAGATGAAGTGTGGCAATGAAATGGCAGTTGAAAAAATAAGAGTTTAAAATGAAAAAAACTGTGGAGTTTCTGTGTTAATGAAGCAGTAACAGTGATTGGTGGATTTTGATTGCTGAAAACAGAAAGTTAGGGTGCATGGATGAGTTCGTTGAAAGATGTATTTTGAGTGGCGAAGAAAAAATCATTAAATGGAAGAATGCACTGGATATGCAGGTGCACTGAGAGTTCAGAGTTCAATTGCAACATTGTTGTGTGAACTTGCAAACACCAGAGGTCTTGCAAGAGGTGGTTGCTATGCAAAAAAGCAGAGAGGGCAGAGGGGGGAAGGGTTTTGATTTGAAAAAAAGTGAGGGAAGAGTTTTGATTGGGTGACATGAGAGATATGTGTGAAGAATTACAGCATTTCTGTGCTTTTGATAGCTGCAGACTCTGGAGTGCATACCTTTTGCTCTGCTGAAGACAAATTGGTGTGTTTCTGAGACTGTTTTGAAACTCAAAGTATTTGCTAAGGTTAGAAAAGATTTCTTTAATTTAGATAGAAATTAGTGTGCTTTAAGGAGAAAATTATGAAGAAAGTTGTGTTTTTCAAATGTTGCTTTGTCTCAAGTGTTTTACAAATAGATTTTGTTTCTTTGAGAAATTGTAATTGGAGAAAATGTGAAGTATTAGTACTGACAGGGTTTTTATGTGCATAGGAGCTGTGGAGTGTTTTCAAATTATGACTTGTAAATCGTTTTTGAGGAAAAGGAATGGTTTTAATATTTATGACAAGGACATAATGGTGTATGCTTCTTTATAAGGCAATTGAGTGTCTCTGATGTTATTTTTCCCATTTTAATGTAAGACGTTTCCCTGTGGAGCAAATTGCTTGTAAATATGCTCCCACCTGTGCATGGCAAATTTAGATTTTGAATGTTTGCGTTACATAGGCATGTTAAAGGTGACCGAAACATGCTGCAAAGGCAATCAAAAAACGCTTTCATGTGTCTTAAGGACATTTTAAGTCATTTCCCCATGTGGAGTGTTTTTAAATTATGACTTGAAAATCGTTTTTGGGGAAAATGAATGCTTTTAAAATTTATGACAAGGACATAATGGTGTATGCTTCTTTATAAGGCATTTCAGTGTCTCTGATGTTATTTTTCCAATATTAAATTAAAAGACCTTTCTCCGTGGAGCAAATTCCTTGTAAATATGCTCCCACCTGTGCATGGTAAATTTAGATTTTGACTGTTTGAGTTACATAGCCATGTTAAAAGTGACCCAAAAAAGTTGCAAAGGCTTTAAAAAAACACTTTCATGTGTCTTGAGGACATTTTAAGTCATTTCCCCGTGGGCAGTGTTTTCAAATTATGAGTTGAAAATCGTTTTTGAGGTAAAGGAATGTTTTCAAAATTTATGTGCGCCATATGCCCCCACATTTCTTTTTCAGGGGTGCAGCAGGGTGTTCTTGAGACACCCCTGCACCCTCGGAAAAATTCGTAATTTGCGATGAGCTGATTGCTAATCGCAAATTGCACGTTCATTCCTATGGGCCTCCTGCTCCATGGAAATGAATGGGTAATTTGTAATTAGCAAATAGCTCATCGCAAACTAGGAATGGTAAAGAATCGCTATTTATTCCTTAAAGTTCGCTATTTAGGAAATGTAAAAAACTTTGATGATACATATGGCGGTTCATCTCTAACAAGATAAGAAGCTTAGGGATAGATTTATGATGACTGGCGTATCATCAGGGATGTGCCAGTCATCCAGCCGCGGGCCGTGGAGGGAGTTACGGTGGGGCAGGGAGGCGGGGAGGGGGAGGGGCAGGGTGGAGGGACCTAAAAACTGGCATATGGATAATTGCAGGTAAGTACACAATTTAATTATTCAGACGAAATTCGTAGCGCGCACAGCATCGCATTTTGCGATGCAGTGCGCGCTACGAAATTCGTTTGAATAATTAAATTGTGTACTTACCTGCAATTATCCATATGCCAGTTTTTAGGTCCCTCCACCCTGCCCCTCCCCCTTCCCGCCTCCCTGCCCCACCGTAACTTCCTCCACGGCCCGCGGCTGCAGTCATCCTGTGCCGCTGTTCCGCCACCCATGGTGTGCTGCATTTACAATGCGGCGCATCATGGGGCAAAAACAGCATAGATGCGTGACGCATCTGTGCCGTAAAGGTGGCGCATTGCTAGAGTTGTATCGCAAGTGTGATGAAGCTCCAGCAAGGCTCAGGGGTGCCCCTGTCACAGGGTTTCTGTTCTCACACAGAACTGTGCACAGAGGATTGGAACCTCGGCGAATTAGGGTTCCCCAAAACTCACCTTAGTACCCAAAAACCCCTTAGCAAGCTAGCTACAGTGTCACATTGGATATAACAAACTCTCAATGTTTAGACAATCCAGAATATGAACTTACAGTACCTCAGGATACGTGGAACTCATGAACACTCGGTCGTTATATATTCATTACAAACCAGAACATGGAGTTAAGAAGAACACATGTGTATTTGAAATGTTTATTTACTAATGCCGTCTTCTCAGGCGTAGTATCTTAGATAATACAAGTACACATCTTCGTCGCCATTGTAATAATGTGAGAACGTACGTCTTTAAATGCTTTTTAGTTATCTTTATTCCGGAGCGCCGGGGCTAAGCTGTTGCTCAACGGTCGGCGCCAAGCAAACAATATGGCCGCCTTCCGCTTTCTGTTTCCCCACATCCGGTTCCTGTGCAGGAACACTAGAACGCTACCACAATTATCAGTAGCAAAATTACCAGCATAGTTACTAGTACATAAAAAGCGAATGGTGACAGTATGTTATTATGCTGTAAATGAATAAGAGTTAGCAACACTTATATCTCACCCTCCCTAATACACATATTATATTATTTGCTAAGAAGGTCTCTTTGGGTTAGTTTAGGGCGTGCCTATACTTTAGTGTCCTAGATTTGAAGGAATCACATCAGCATACACCAGCTCTCTCTTCATGTGAACCGCATCAAGTGTTGTGTATGTGTGTGTTCGGCAAAGCAATATAAAACCCGCCTCATGCCCAGAATTGGCAGAAGCTGCACTTATGTTATGACTATGAAGTCGTGGAGATCAGACCTCATAACAATTCTGTATCGTGTTGTTCTTGAAACTTCAGCACTCGCTGTACAGATATAGTTTAACAAGCAAAGCAGATAGTAGAGCAATAACATATTATTCTCATGTAAACCATGATGAACTACTAGGTTGAAAGCTAAAGCAACAACTAAGTGTCGTGTGCAGAAGTTGCAAAAAAGGAAAAATGGCGTTTAAACCGGTAATGAGCCCATGCTAACTTAACACGGTGTAAAGATATCCAGGATCTACATGACACCCCTCCATGATCCGGAAACGAACAAAATAAGGTAATAGAAGTGCCATCTGATGAGAGCAGATTGCAACTTTATATGTGCACGGTCCGCAAGGTAAAACATTAAAAACTAGCAAAATTTAATGCTAAGAAAAAATAAAACAGTCAACTAGTTTATCGAGGCTTAAGCCAATAGGCAAGCTAAATAATAAAAACTTGACAAATAAGTCAATGAATTGTCAATGAAATGCTAGTACTCAGCATATCAAACATGAAAAAGGTCTATGACATAGTTGTGTATGCAAAATAAGCTGCAACAGCCTCCAATAGGAAGTCACCGTCTTCATCCGAAAAGAGTTCAGCCATCCAATTTAAAAGCGGAAAAGAACATACGTGCTCTCCCAGCACCGGATCCTCTATCACCATCAGAGGACAGCTCGGTGGGTTTTCAAGAAAGCTCTGTTCCAAGAAAGACTGTGTTGCCGCCAGTAAATTCCAGGGACCAATTAGTCCATGCATCAATGCCACAGCCATAATCCTTTCGCCAGGACAAACCAACTCGTGAGTAATGATAGGACTCATCAGCTGATTAAAGTCGACGTCAGGAGAAACCGGTCCGCAGAGACACAAATCAATGGCCCAATCGAAATCACAGGTCAGGCAGTGAAATACAGGCTGGACACAGGTGAAGTAGGAGAATCAAAAAGATAATCCATATGCCGTGCTTAATATCGCCAACGGCATTGTGCCATAATATTCAAGCATGCGATTGCGGAACAGCGTTAGCAGCTGCAGGGCGGGACCTTGCACAGGAGGGACATCCATATTTAAAAATGTAAAAAAGCACAAGAGCGTCCGGTGCTAATGCAAGTAAAACTGGGAATCCACCAAACAAAGTGGAAAAAATAGAATGAAAGAAAGCAGGGATGACTCCAAAGATTTTCTCAAATGAAGTCACGAGACCACTGCTAACAACTTTAAAAAAATGCGCCAGGCCCTTTGTGGAGGACGCGTTAAAGATAGTCCGAACCATCTCGCAGAAATGCAAAGGCGAATCAGTATTTAAAAGGGTCTGCACCTCTGTACGGGTGTTCGCTATGTGAAGCACGAAAGTTTCACGGGCCGAACTCAAGGCCACCTCTCTCTGAGACAAAAGAGCCCTTATTCTTGCCATGCCGTTGAAATCTGCTTCCAAGGTTGGTATTTGTGGCCAGATTGAAAACTCCCTATGTTCATGTGTGGGAGGAAATAGAACATTTATGCAGCAAATAACCCGTTCACTTACTGTTACGATAAAAGGAATACTTTTAATTAACCCAGAACAATCTTCATTATTGAGCATCAAATAACTACCATTTTCCAACAACTTGAACGTGGGGATGATAGCAGGAACTGGCGTGCCTTGCAACACGCAAGCCATATTTGGTCGGTCTTTGTTGCATGAACCGTGTAACTGTATGTGCCTACACATTAGTGAATGATCTGGCATCTCAGTGCATTCCTCTCCATTCAGATAAACTTCTTGATCATCTTTGAAACATCTGTATGTGTATGGAAGCGACCAGACCTCATGAAGAAAACCACTACCTAAAGGTTCATAACGACCTATTGGTATATATTTCATAAATTTGAAAACTTATATAAAGCAAAAGGCAGCGTTATTAAACCGTGGATAAGGCACGTTGCCAAAGCAGCCAACCTTTTGGATTTATACTGGAAATGTTAAAGGAAGAATTACGGAGTAGGGCCTGTAAATCACTAATGGACAACCGAGTAAAATGACTCCAACCATCATATTCCTCTAACTCCGGGATAGTAGGGGTGTTTAATTTTTTAGAAGTAGCCAATCCAAAGCATTTGGTCTGGGAAATTGTTTCATTCACAAACAACATATGATTTGGGATGAGACATGCACGGTGCAAAGCCTCAGTGCCTTGTACCTGCCAGGTTCGTGAACCCCAAACTGATGTAGATCCTGGATATCTTTACACTGTGTTAAGTTAGCATGGGCTCATTACCGGTTTAAACGCCATTTTTCCTTTTTTGCAACTTCTGCACACGACACTTAGTTGTTGCTTTAGCTTTCAGCCTACCTGCGTCAAGATCTATGCCTGCTTCAAGCAGGCGCAGGGTTTTGACGCAGCTTTGTCCTATCTGATTGTAAATGCGGCACACCATGGGTGGCAGAGCAGCGGTGCACGTTAACTGGTGCATCCCTGGGGATGTGCTAGTTAACATAAATCTGCCCCTTTACATTTAATTATGTGCAGGGGACACAGAATCGGTGAGGTTTATCCAAGGTTAAGAAGAGATGAGTCCTGTTCACTGAAAAATTGGACATAGGCTTCACCTCCTCACAGCCGCGGGCCGTGGAGGGAGTTACGGTGGGGCAGGGAGGCGGGGAGGGGGAGGGGCAGGGTGGAGGGACCTAAAAACTGGCATATGGATAATTGCAGGTAAGTACACAATTTAATTATTCAAACGAAATTCGTAGCGCGCACAGCATCGCATTTTGCGATGCAGTGCGCGCTACGAAATTCGTTTGAATAATTAAATTGTGTACTTACCTGCAATTATCCATATGCCAGTTTTAGGTCCCTCCACCCTGCCCCTCCCCCTTCCCGCCTCCCTGCCCCACCGTAACTTCCTCCACGGCCCGCGGCTGCCTCCTCAGCATCGCTGGACATGGTTAAATAATAGCTGCAAAATGTTACTCTTGTTAATCAATTTTACTATTATAATCTCTGAGATTTGTCTCTTACTCTGCAACATCTCATTGTTGTTATCTTTCTTTAAAGATAAAGACAACATCAACATGAGCGACAATCAGCAATCAGTTGATTTCGACCTCATCATTGAACTCGTAATTGAAACATCAGTGGATGTTGATCCTTTGGATGATTTAAATCCTGAGGATGAAGAAGAACGTGATGAGGATGCAGATTTGTCAGAATTGTATGACATAGGATGGGAAGCTGACGTGCTTGAGCCTATGGAACTATAAACATTTATTTTATAAATTTATAATAAATAAAAAGTAAAAATGTAAACCGTTTAATTTAAAAATAAAGACACCTTCAAAAACAGGTTATGTGTAGTGTCTTCAATAAAATATTAAAATATGCTCATAAAATTAGATCAGATTCACATATAAAACAGCACAGGTAAAATGAATATAAATTCCATTTCTTTTCTGCTATTTCTGTATTCTAAATTTGCCATGCACAAAAAAATCTTCTATGTAAAAATGTTAAGTAGTGTGTTAAGTTTTTGATGACTGTTATTGATTTACTGTTGGGTAATAGTGGTTAATAACATTTTTTATTATATTTTACCACAGATTCAACTGCAGATCATTTCAAGATTTCAGCATGCCAACCAAAGAAAGAGTGAGAAAGGCTGCAAAACGTCAAAGACAGCAGGTGAATGAAAAAAAGCAGCAGTCCTCTAACAAAAAGATTTGTCAAGTCACCAAGAAAGCACCGGGTAAGAGTACAAAAACATTCATAAGAAATATCTGTAGTAAAAAAATATTACTACAGAAAATGTTTCAGTCCAGAAAAGGAGAAGCAATTCAAACAGAAAGGAAAGGCCAATGAAAAATGTTACTGCTAGAGTAAGAGATAACTCTATGCATGAAAGTAGAAGGAAACAACAGTTTAGGGACATTCGTAAACGAATGTTCCGCAACAGGATAATTGGCAATTTGTTAAAAAATATTAAGAAAGGTCAACAGAAAGTGGTTTTTTATAAGAGAAAAAAAATAGTTGAGAAAGTTATTGATCAGGCATTTGAAATTAAACGTAAGTTATTTATTTTGACAATCAATAGAATTAGGAAGCTAAACAAGGCAATTTATGATTTCAAAAGAAATAGTAGATGGAAGAGAATAGTTAATCGTAGTAATTTTTGTGAAGTTTTTTCTGGAGAATGGATGCATAGTTCAAGCTCTGAGGCATTTTTTAATGAGGAGAGTTATTTCCAGGATAATGATTTGGTGCATGCAGTTGACACCAGTGGTCGAGCTTATGAAGTGAAAGATGGTTGTCCAGTTGAAAAAGAAAAACTTGTGACAGAGATAGAAGAGGTGTTAGGTAATGAGGTTTTAGGGAGACGTCCTAAGGGTCCTGTGTACACCTGGAAGTGTAGTAGTATTTGCAGTGTATGACAGGATTCCATCAATTTGCTTTGTGATTTTATACGGTCATTTAATAAGAAAAGTTTGAAGCAGAAAATGAAGTTGTTGCAAGAATTAGATCCTTGCAGAGTGAGAGAAGTGATAGGTTTGCATGGTCATTCACTGGCTTGTCTTTCCAGGAGAGTATGCCAGAGTGTTTTTCATCATTTCAGGATGCTAGTAGTGCATCATAATAAAGTGAGGAAATTAGTTAGAATGTTGTATTATGCTAAGAGTCCAGAAATTATGCTTAAACAATTATGCGCTGCTCTTTTGCATGGTTCTGAAATAGATGTGAAGAATATATGTGAAGAAATTGAGTTTTGTTACTTTGGAAGTAAAGAGGAGAATGTTGAAATTGACCAAGAAGAAGAGAGTAATGTGGAAGATAGTGTACAGGTTTCCAGTACAGATAATTTCCAGAGGGAAATTGCGACGTTTGAGGTGAAATCAAGTGAGAGGCCAAATTTCACTTGTGTGTGTTGTCGACGCACTTATTATAAGAATCAGACTAAGTTAGTGGATTTATATGCAAAAAGTGAAAGGGAAAATAATAGTGAATGGAAGGATTTTACAACATACTTGATGGTAGAAAATTGTTTTGATTTGGGATTGGATCAACGTGTGTGTACTTATTGTTGTAACAAATTAAATCAAAACCAGATGCCTGCTAGAGCAGTTCATAATAATCTGGAATTGGTTGAGATTCCTTCAGAATTGAAGGATTTAAATACTTATGAATCTATTTTGATTCAAAGTATCCATCCCTTTCAGGCTATTGTAAGAATGGAGCCAAAGACAGGGAAATTGCCTCCATCAGATTTACAGAGAGGATTAAAGGGAAGAGTTGTTTATTTGCCTCTAGATTTCAAGAAAAACATTAACACAATTGGAGTAGAAAAAGTGGAAGAGGAACCTATAGTTATCTTAGTTAATGGGGTTCCGACAAAGAATAAGAAAATATGGCAAGATTTAATAGATGTTAGGAAAGTCAAAAGGGCAACATTGTATTTGAAAAAAAATAATAAATACTATAAAAATGTATATGTTGCAGAAGAGGAAGTAAGTGAGGAAGAGGATAGCGATTTGTGTGCTGGTCAAATTGAGAAAGTAGAACCCTGTACTAGTGAAGAAATGTATGAACATTATAGTGTTCATCCTTTGCATTCCAAGGAAGTCATGGGGAATGCTATTGAGTTGTTTCAAATGAAACAAGCGAAAGGGAGTCCCATTAGTGTTTGGGAGGAAAGTTTGGAAGCTCGGTGTTTCCCACAGCTTTTTCCAACAGGTCAGGGAGGAAGATATGATGAGCGACCTCATCAAATTCCTGCTTCTGAATACCGGACTTTGCGATTGTATGCAGGAGATGCTAGGTTTCGACAATGCATTCCTTATTTGTTTCATCTCCTGTTTGAAAGCGATCTGTCTGGACTGTCATATGCAGTGAACCACATCTTGAAAAGTGGTATACACATGCAAAACATCTCGGCAAGTGACTTTATGGATAAAGTCAATGTCCAAGACAGTATTTTGGATTCTCACCTGATTAATCTCATGGCGTGTCAGCGTGGTACTAATGAGTACTGGTACCGTCGTCATGGTGATTTAAAATGTATGCTGAGGAACTTAGGAACTCCCACATGGTTCCTCACTCTGAGCTGTGCTGAGTATGGCTGGGAAGACTTACTTGAATTTCTACGAGAGGCAAATGCTAACGTAGAAAACATCGAATTCAAGACACCCGGAGAACTGTGCTCTTTGGATCAAGTCAATGTATGTAGGTACTTCAATCATAGATTTGAAGGTATGATGTCTTTCATCATGAATAAGAAGAATCCACCTCTTGGAGAGGTGTTGGATTTCTTCTGGAGAAAGGAGTACCAAGCAAGAGGTGCTCCTCATATACATATGTTGCTGTGGATCAAGGATGCACCTAAATTTGGAACGGATCCAGAAGACTCAGTGATGAGTTTCATAGAACAGTATTCTACGTGTGCTGTTCCAAACGCAAAGGAGAAAAAAAGCCTAAGAGAAAAAGTTCTACGTTTCCAAAGCCATCGGTGTGGAAAGTACTGTCGTCGTAAATTCCGAAACAAAGACAAGTTCTACACCAAATGTCGTTTCGGCTTTCCACGACCGGTGATTTCTAAAGGAAGAGTGAACAGTTTGATGTCTTCGCTGCGACATAATGTGATGAAGAAATCACCTAAAAACACATACAATTTGAAGAGGAACGAAGAGTCTAAGTACATCAACGACTACAACCCGGTGATTTTGTCCATGTGGAATGCTAACATGGATATACAGTTTGTGGCTGATAACTGTATGGCTGTGGCTCGGTATGTGACATCTTACATCACCAAAAAAGAGAAGACAGAATTGAAGTATATGTGGGAGGACATTTCCCATGAAAAGAGCCTCAGCAAGAAGTTGTACAGTTTCAGTCTGACGATGTTGTCGCATCGAGAAATAGGAGCTTACGAATGTTCTGACCGGTTGTCTTCAGCAAGTCTCTATGCCAAGTCCAGGAGTATCGTTTGGGCGAGTCTTGGTCTTGCTGCAACGCGTAATCGAGTTCTCAAACCTGTGCGGGAAATTGAGTATTTGGCGGAAAAGGTGCCAAACAGTACCGACATTTTGAAGACCAACATGTTGGATACATATTATCCAAATCGAAGCAGTCACCTCGAGAATGTTTGTCTATATGAGGTTCTGCAAAATTACATATTCAAGAGGAACATCAAAGAAGATACTGAGAAAGGAGTGTATGCTGTAATAGGAAGTGAGGGATGTCTGGTGAAGCAAAGAAAATGCCACTTGATAAACCATCGAAAATTGAGTGGCGAATCTCCTGAAAAAAAGGAGTTTTTCTATTTAGCACTTCTGCAACTTTTTAAGCCTTGGCGTGCAGAAGAGGAACTGCTTGGAGATTTCCTCTGTTATGAAGACTCTTTCAATGCTGCCAAGGAGACCATAGAATGTCCTGCTTTTCCCAAATATGTAGAAATGTTGAATGTGGAAATTGAGCAGGAAGCAACGATTGCAGCGGAGATTGCCAGAGACAGTTCTCAGGACAGTCAGAGTTCTGCTTCATTGAGTCAGGATCCACTAGGAGGACCTGTTATCGAAAATGAAGCTGCCACTGCTATGAATGAAGTGGAAAGAGCAATGGCACATGCTCAGGAGGATGCGGTTAACTTAGAAGAGTTGGAAAGACAACTCAACGTTGAGCAGAGGAAAATATATGACGAAGTTACCATGCAAATTGATCATGGATTAAGTCATGACAAGAAAGAGTGCTCATGTACGTCGTTGAAGCCTGTTCGACTGTACGTGAGTGGAGAAGCGGGAACTGGAAAAAGTTTCCTTATTAAAGCAATTTCATGTTATTTGCAGGAAAGGACAGAGTCATCGCTGTCTTGTGTTGTCACCGCTCCAACTGGACTGGCAGCACATAACATTAAAGGGATTACTTTACATCATTTACTGATGCTGCCAGTGGAGCATGACAACAAATTACAATATCACAAGCTATCGGGAGATGCTTGTTTTGAAGTTTCAAGAGTCTTGAGGAAAATGAAACTTCTTATCATTGACGAAGTAAGCATGGTTTCCAATGTCATGCTTGCCTTTGTGCATTTGAGAATGCAAGAAGTTCTCAAAACAGAGTATGATGTGTTATTTGGTGGCAAACACATCATTGTTTTCGGAGATCTTCTGCAGCTGACACCAGTGAAAGGGCAACCTGTGTTCAAAATGCTCACGCATGAAGATACCAGGAAGTGCCTAGGGAGCATTGGCAACGTCAATATATGGTTAAACTTCAATTATGCTGAACTGCATGAAAATATGTGTCAGGCGAAGGATGAAGTTTACAAGACTATTCTACAAGATGTTAGAATTGGAAAAGTGACCGAGCATGGGAAAGAAGCTTTACATGCACGATTACTGACAAATTTATATCCAGACCAAGATGTTGTGCCTGAGAATATTTTTCAGAAAATTACTGAGAAGAAATCTGGAATATGTTTGATGCCAACTCTTGCAGAATGTGCCAAATTCAACAACAAAATGTTGCATTTAGAAAAGCAAGAGATTGTGAAACTGGAAGCTATTGACAGAGTAGAGCATATGGGATCAACAATTATTTTGTCTGAGAATCTGAAAACAAAATTGGATTCATTAGAGAAGAGTATATCTAAAACTGCAGGTTTTGAAAAGACTCTGAATGTGTGCTTGAACTGCCGTATAATTTTAAGAAGGAATTTACATGTTGAAAGAGGTCTGGTAAATGGATCAATGGGTAATGTTGTTGATTTTGTGAAATACAGAAATAGAGATGGAATTGAATTTTTAAAAATTAAATTTGATGGCATTGAGGAAGTACAGCTAATTGGTCGTTGTTCTGCTAGATTTTTGCTTGTAAAAGACTTATATGTTCGTCGTAAGCAGTTTCCTGTTTGCTTGGCATATGCGGTGACAATCCATAAATCGCAAGGTTTAAGTGTAGACAGTGCATTGGTGAATATTGGCAGTTCTGTGTTCAAGGAGGGTATGGCATATGTGGCATTGTCACGAGTTAGAACTTTATCGGGATTGTACTTGATTGAGTGTGATGTCACAAACATTTGTGCGGATCTAGATTGTGTTAAGGAATACAATAGGTTAAGAAGAGAGTATGCGCCACATTTGCCTCAGTATCCTTTGTTTGAGAAACGTGTGGTAGGCCGGAAACGAAGAAATGTGACCAATATTGGGGAGGTTGTAGCAAAAAGACGAAAAGTCGATGAACCTGAAATTATAAGCAGAAACAAAAAGGATTCTGTTGAAGATGTTGTTGGTTTTCAATTTGAAAACAGTTCTGGTGTCAACTGCTATGCTAATGTAGTGGTTAATGTTTTGTTTTCTCTAGAAAATGTAAAAGAAGAGATTGTGGTCAATTCTGATCAAAGATTTTGCAGTTTGTTAAATTCTGTGTTAGAGAAATGTAGCACTGATAGAACAAACATAGAAAGTGTGTCTGAAATTCGAAATCTGTTAGACAGATGTTCAGGCCAAACACAATTCTCTCAAAATAGTCAGCAAGATTGTCAGGAGTTTTTAATGTATATGCTTGATGTATTGCATGATGAAGGTGTAGAAGTAGATCACCTGTTTGGGCTTTCCTATCAATGGCAGCATGACTGCGAGAACTGTAGGGTATCAAGTACTACTAGTGTAGACTCAGAAAGATTTATATATTTAACTTTGCCAGACAGTAAATCAGTCTCTTTTAATAAGCTAGTAAAAGGAGCTGATCACAACATGGAGTGTAGCCAATGTAAATCTGAAATGATGTCCACATTATTGATACGAACATATGGCCAGTATGTCATTTTAATTTTCCAACGATGTAGGCCTGATGGAACAAAATTGACAACTTTAATTAAAAATTTTGTGGCTTCACAGTTGTCAATATCAGGGAGGACTTTTGTAACTGTAGCAATTATATATCATGACGGTCCTTCAATAACATCAGGACATTACACAGCTTATTTAAAGTCTAGAAATGGCTGGTCATTCTGCAATGATTCTGTTTTAATTTTCAAAAAAAAATTGCCGTATGACCTTAAAAACTCTTACCTGGTGTTTTTAAAACCAAAATTTTAGGGAAAGAATCTCGGGATGTGCTCTGAGGAATTTCAAGAAGTTCTAATGGCTCCTACACGATTTGGCCTTGAGGATAAGTGTAGTACAGAGACATAACTTCTTACCATAACACTGGACGTCATGGAGAAATACGTGCACTTTGAATGAGTTCAGAAAAACTGTTTCTTTTTATAAGCTAATTGAAGCAGCCAATCAAAACATGGAGCAGAGGGAATGTAAGTCTGCAATGCTGTCTACTGTTTTACATTGCTTTGTGATTAAAAGTGATGTAGAGAATTAAATAATTGTAGTAGTCATAAAGGTAGTGTAAGTCTGCTTCATAGTAAGCAGTATCAGTGTCATAGGAAATGTAGAACATGATTGAGCAAGAAGGGGAAGATATTACTAGTCCAGGATTGTGAAAATGATCTTCAACATTTTAATTGTGAAAGTTGCGGAAATACAACATGACGGGATTGGCTTACAAGAATTCTAAGAGTTATAAATGGCTCAGACACGATTTGGCCTTGTGGAAACGTGTGGTAGAGAGCGAGAAGTCATTTATTGTATGTAACATGTTTTTGAAAACAATGGAGGTTTTCTTTCAGAAAGTGGCGGGTTGAAAGTAATAACAGCACAACAGAGTGTAAGCTGTTCATAGGACATCCTTCGCCGTCATGGAAAGTAAGTTAACTTTAAGGAGTTCTGAATTCTGATTTGTTATGTTGTATGGGTTTTTTAAACACAATCATTTTGATTGTGTTTTTTTTTCCCCGCTGTTATATGATGAATACCTTCAAGTCACTGTTTTTAGTGAAATTTGATACATTCTGAGAACAGCAAAAATAAACCATTTAACATGTATAATTAATTCTGTTCTGTTTGCATTTATGATGTACATGTAGAACTGTGTAGGAGGCATGGAGAAGGTGAGGCTTCTGTAAGTGTCAAAGTTGTTGCATACAGTGCTCATATTCTACGTAGTCTTTCATATGATAGACTACATTTCCACAATGAGATACCTAAGCAAAGGAAACACAGGTGATATGATTGTGGAATGAGGAAAAAAAATTGCACGTTTTTCAATTATATTACCTGTGTTTCTTAACATTACACATCACATTGTGTAGATGAGGTTTAGGCCTGTTCCTGGACACAGAGGAGGTCTAACATTTGTCGAAGAGTGCAGTCGACATGACACACTTGGTTGGTAGGCCTGCACATGTATTTTCTTCTCTGTATTCTTCAACAAACCTAAATTTCATCTGCAACTCTGAGTAGGACTTACCTGAAACAAATCTGTGAATAGGTTACACCTTATCGGCATCTTGAAACAATGATTTAAAATGTTAGGCTGAGATTTATGATGACTGTGCGCCTCATTTGCTCCGCTGTGGGTCACTTTTGTGTAAAACATGCACCATGTTGCAAGATAGGTTTCAGTTCATCTCCAGCAAGATACCATCACTTTGAAATGTATATAATTAGCACTGTGTAGGGGACATGCAGAAGCTGAAGGTTTTCTAAGTGTGAAAATTGTTGTATACACTGCTCAACTTCTGTGTACTGTTTGATATGCTAGACTCCATCTGCACTATGAGATACCTAAGCAAAGGCAACACAGGTGATGTGATTGTGAAATGAGGAAAATAAACTCCACATTTTTCAATTACATCACCTGTGTTTCCTAAGTTTACGAATGACATTGTGCAGATGAAGTTTAGGTCTGTCCACGGACACAGAAGAGGTCTGGCCTTTGTTCAAAAGTGAAGTGGACATGACTTACTTCATTAGTAGGCGTTCACATGTATTATCTCCTCTGTATTCTTCAATAAGTGTAAGTTTGATCTGCAACCCTGAGTAGGCCTCACCTTAAACAAACCTCTGGATAGGCCACACCTTATTGTCATCCTGAATCAATTATTTAACATGTTAGGGACAGATTTATGATAGGTGTATGCCTCTTTTGCGCCACTGTGCGTCACTTTTGTGACGCAGTCGCGGTTGAAAAGATTTGGTATGAGGCGACAAAATTATAAAATGATGAATCTAGGCAGATGTGTCATGCTGTAAAAAAACAATGCCACATGAAACCGATGCAGCAGTCATGCAAAAGATGCACAATGTTGCAAGATAGGACTCACTTCATCTGCATCAAGATACTATTAGTTTAAAATGTATATTTTTAGGACTGTGTAGGGGCATGGAGAAGCAGAGGCTTCTGTAAGTGTCAAAGTTCTTGAAAAACTATTTGTCCTTCAATCTTCTCCCTTGTTTTTTCTAATTTATTAAAAACATGTTTTAATATTTTTCAAATGTTTGTTCTCTCTTTCACAGATTTTTTAGTATAAAAAGAACAAATGACTAACTTAACGACAATTATGAGGTAAATGTTTTGTACTCTTTTTGTTATATTTCTATCACATTTAACTTCTATTAGTTCCACTGCTTTATTTCTTTAAGAATCACTTTCCTGCCTTTGCTACTTCCCTCATTCCTTTGTCTATTACTTAATTACTCTACTCCTTCACTATTTTTCTTAGTCCCTCTCTTCTCATACTTCTTCACTCTTGGTCACTCACTCTGTCTCTATTACTTTCACTGTTTCTGACTGATCAAATTTTTTTTTTTTAAAAAGAACAGTAAGTATAAGGGAAGGAAACAGACAGTTATGTTAAAAGAAAGACAGCTATAGGGAGTAAACTAGGGATACTGTTACCCGCAATCCTCTGCTGATGATGTCACTGACCATGTCATGAATGATGTAATATGTGACATCATCAGCAGTGGATTACGGGTAATAGTATCTCTAGTTTACTCCCCTATAGCAGTCTTCTTTTAACATAACTGTCTGTTTCCTTCCCTTATACTTACTGTTCTTTTTTTTTTTTTTTTTAATTTTTGGTTCGCTCCCGGTTCGCGTACCGGCGAGCGAACTGGGAAGTGAACTAAGAGAAATAGAGTTTGGCAGAGTTCCAAATATTCTACCAATTTTTTAATAACGGGGAGGTAGTTCTGAAAAGAACTTTTTTTTTTATTGTTTTTGTTGTTTTATATATTTTTTTTTTTTTTCTGAACATTTTTTTACTTTTTTTGAATTTTTCTGAACGGTTTTATATTTTTTGGGTTTTTTTTGGGGGGGGAAACGAAAACGATTCATTGTAAAGGACTCAACAGGAGCAACAAAAAAACAAGAATTTATTGTTTGCGGCGTTTCGGACAAATTGGAAGATGATTGTCAATAGCTCTGTTGATCAGAGTGATGCTACTTTCTCTGTAGCAAATGAATCCATTGCAAAGTACGCAGACTTGTTTTACTTCCCCAAATCTCAGTTGTATATTTGGCACCATCTCCCTGCCCTCTGGTCCCGTCACTTCCGGTACAACAGATCTTCTGGCCATAATAGGGGGATTATCTAGTTTGTTACGAAACTGTGCAGCACTGTAGTTGTTAGGATGCCACCTAGTCATATGGCGATGCATTGTGTAGTTTCCGTAACTGTATTTCTTCTCGGTCCCTCTGGACAGTCTATCTTGACATATAAGGCAAGTTACGTATCTTGCATTTACTTTTTTCTGGCCTTTGGGAAATTAAAAAAATTGCCAAATGAAGTTTTCTATCCGGTGAGACCTCCTGGGCTCCTCAGGCAAAAACTGCCTCTCTTCCTGCTCTTCCTCCTCTTCCTCTTCTACCTCTTCTTGCTGAATTATAACTTCAGCAGGTGGTCCTCTCTTCCTTGGATGTGGTGGAGGTGGTGGGGAAGCACCAGCTGAAGCTACTAAAGAAGCCATTGCTCACTGGTAACAAAGGGTCTTTCTCTCACAAAGATGAAAGTCAGAGTGAGGAAAGAAGGAGGGGTTTTCATCATTTGGGAAAAACAATAGTTTTCAACCAATGAAAAGTGTTAATTTTAGATTACATGACCTAGTGTTACATCATTAGGAAACCAAAAGTGAAATGAACCAATGAAAAGTGTTATTACCAAGTCACATGACCTGCTGTGTTTACGATACGCGCTTTGCGCCGCCTCCCGGTTTGCTTCCGGGAACCTGCGCTTCGCGCCTCGCTTCGCGTACCAGTTCGCTAACGTAGCACGTCATATGACGTATCACGCGACAACGTGAAACGTCATGCGGACGCGAGGCGTCACGATGTTTTCTAACGCGGCAGTTGCGTTAAAGGAACGTTTACCGGTTCGCGCAGCCACGGGCCGTGGAGGAAGTTACGGTGGGGCAGGGAGGCGGGAAGGGGGAGGGGCAGGGTGGAGGGACCTAAAAACTGGCATATGGATAATTGCAGGTAAGTACACAATTTAATTATTCAAACGAATTTCGTAGCGCGCACTGCATCGCAAAATGCGATGCTGTGCGGGCTACGAATTTCGTTTGAATAATTAAATTGTGTACGTACCTGCAATTATCCATATGCCAGTTTTTAGGTCCCTCCACCCTGCCCCTCCCCCTCCCCGCCTCCCTGCCCCACCGTAACTCCCTCCACGGCCCGCGGCTGGGTTCGCGGACTATTTCGCGGCATCAAGGTCAGCTAACGGGAAGCTTCCTGATTCGCGAAGCGGGAGGGAAGAAAAAAAAATATTTTTAAAAAAAATTATTAATAAACATATAAAATATATTTTTGGATTTAAAGAAGAATAAATTTTACAGCTACAGATATTAGCTTTTAAAAAACCAATGAAATTCACTGAAAAAACCATAGGTTATAGACAATATATAGTTAGGAATTAGCATTTACAAAACCTTGAAAATTCACTGAAAAAACCATAGGTTATAGACCATATATAGTTAGGAATTAGCATTTAAAAAACCTTATTTTACTCACACAAAACCATTGAAATTCCATATATAGTTAGTTGCACTAACTATATATCGCGCACCCGCAATCCACTGCTGATGATGTCACATATTACATCATTCATGACATGGTCAGTGACATCACTGATGACATCACTGATGACATCTCAAATGACATCACTGATGACATCACTGATGACATCTCATTTGACATCATTCTTGTGCTAATACGATAAACCTCTTCAGACTCTAATATAACCTTAGATACACTCAGTGTATACAGACACTCACACACTGTCACTCATCGATGGAGTTACTCACACACCTAGTCAGTCATGCAAAGAATCAATCACACCTCCATTTCCTCAACTATACAGTTATACACACCTTACTTATTCAAACATATACTAACACATATTTACTCTTTTATACAATCCCTGATACAAGTTCACAATGATCCATACAGCCACTCACACATTCAGTGGCTCTCATGCACAGTTATTTATATATGCCAACTCTCACATGTACTGTGTTTTACATATGTACTTACTATGACATGTAGCATTGAGATATCCATTCACTCATCAATACACTCATGCACACAGTCAACCGCCCATGTAGCTGTTTCCACATGCACTCTTGAACTCATACACCTAGTGAATCAACTGCTCACACATCTATGCACAGAGTCACACACCTCCCAGCCACCCCCACACAAACTCAATCTCCCATACAAATACTTGGGCAACCAATCAATAACATATATAGCCTCTCGTATAGCTAATGATCCACACATGCAGCAGTTTACATCACAACAGACATACTGAAGCACACATTCAGACAGTTTAGTCACTAACCCATGCATTTAGTACGACACATTTATTCACTCACTCATACAGTCAGTCACGCACCTACTAAATCCTTCATCCAGACACTTATACATCCACTCATTCTTCAATATATCAAACATATTTAAACTTTACAGAAACACACAGTCACTGGATGATGTCATCAGTGATGTCATCAGTGATGTCATTTGAGATGTCATCAGTGATGTCATCAGTGATGTCACTGACCATGTCATTAATGATGTAATATGTGACGTCATCAGCAGTGGATTGCGGGTGCGCGATATATAGTTAGTGCAACTAACTATATATGGAATTTCAATGGTTTTGTGTGAGTAAAATAAGGTTTTTTAAATGCTAATTCCTAACTATATATGGTCTCTAACCTATGGTTTTTTCAGTGAATATATATATATATATATATATATATATATGTATATATATATATTCACTGAAAAAACCATAGGTTAGAGACCATATATAGTTAGGAATTAGCATTTACAAAACCTTGAAAATTCACTGAAAAAACCATAGGTTATAGACCATATATAGTTAGGAATTAGCATTTAAAAAACCTTATTTTACTCACACAAAACCATTGAAATTCCATATATAGTTAGTTGCACTAACTATATATTGCGCACCCGCAATCCACTGCTGATGATGTCACATATTACATCATTCATGACATGGTCAGTGACATCACTGATGACATCACTGATGACATCTCAAATGACATCACTGATGACATCACTGATGACATCTCAAATGACATCACTGATGACATCATGACACACCAATACCAGTTACTACATACGCACTCACTGATTCCTACGTCTACACACACATTCACTCATTCACCCATACAATCACTCATACATACAGTCACTCATTATTACAACACTATCATATGCACTCATACACCTATGCAGACACTCACACACTGCCACTCATCCATGGAGTTACTCACACACCTAGTCAGTCCTGTAAAGAATCAATCACACTTCCATTTCCTCATCTATACAGTTAAACACAGAACACCATACTTCAGTGACATCACTGATGACATCACTGATGACATCTCAAATGACATCACTGATGACATCTCAAATGACATCACTGATGACATCATGACACACCAATACCAGTTACTACATACGCACTCACTGATTCCTACGTCTACACACACATTCACTTATTCACCCATACAATCACTCATACATACAGTCACTCATTATTACAACACTATCATATGCACTCATACACCTAGTCAGTCCTGTGAAGAATCAATCACACTTCGATTTCCTCATCTATACAGTTAAACACAGAACACCATACTTTTCACACATATACTAACACATACTTACTCTCTTATACAATCACTGATACAAGTACACATTGATATGCACAGAGTCACACACCTCCCAGCCAGCCACACACACACTCAGTCTTCCATACATCCACTCATTCTTCAATATGTAAAACATATTTAAACTTTACAAAAACACACAGACACTAGATGATGTCATCAGTGATGTCATTTGAGATGTCATCAGTGATGTCATCAGTGATGTCATTTGAGATGTCATCAGTGATGTCATCAGTGATGTCACTGACCATGTCATGAATGATGTAATATGTGACATCATCAGCAGTGGATTGCGGGTGCGCAATATATAGTTAGTGCAACTAACTATATATGGAATTTCAATGGTTTTGTGTGAGTAAAATAAGGTTTTTTAAATGCTAAGCCCTAACTATATATGGTCTATAACCTATGGTTTTTTCAGTGAATTTTCAAGGTTTTTTAAATGCTAATTCCTAACTATATATGGTCTTTAACCTATGGTTTTGTCAGTGAATTTCAATGGTTTTTTAATAGCAAATATCATAAGCTGTCGAATGTCAAGTACGTGGTAAGTAAAAACATTTTCGTGTTTATGCACACTGATCTGCTTTGAATGCTGCCCCCCCCTCCCCCTCATTTCTATTAGGAGTACTCTCTCTTTGCAGATAGTGAAGGGTAGTTAACGCAGGCCTTTGCCCCCGTTGTAATCCGTCGTGCCTGCTTCTCTCTCCATTTGATTGATTGTTATCCAAGCATTTACTGTTTTAGAATTGGTTCTCTTTGGTTCATTCTCTATTTACAAACAAGCACAGAGTCGCAATACTCTGTTTAGTCTTTGCAGATAGCGAAAAATCGTGTAAAAAAACAAAAGGAATCGAGCAAAATCAGTAGGCCACTAATGGGATCTCTTTTTGACCTCGCTAAAATAGAAACATTAGGAACAACCCCTCATGACAAACACGAAACTATTGAGATGAACTGAACTCCACACCATGATGGCTGCAATACAGCTCGGCTCCGCCACCCACCCCGCCCAAAATAACGATAAACTCTATGCAAATATTACAAATATATACAACACACCAGCAAAGTAACAGGGTAAAACATTTTATTAAACAACTATTTACATAACTATTTTATACTTTTTATTGCCCGATCCGGCTAGCTCAATCGATCGAGCATGAAACTCATGCACTCTGATGGTTCAAAGTTTTGAGGAGTGCTTGTAACACTGTCTGAAGCCTATTTGCACTTGCTTCAGCTTCACTATTGTCAAAGTAAAGTGGGGACTGTTTGAGGACGTGACTGCATTTGTGAACAATGTAATGCGGTGCCACCCTGAACCGCTTGACGGAGGCCCCCGAGGGACGGTGTGATGGCGCGGACTCGGAGGGGGCGCTTGGCTCCGGCTCCCTCCCCAAGTCGTGTTTTCCTGGTGTAGCCTGAGATCGCCCCCGACATAGGTGGCTGGCTCCCGGGATCAAGCGGAACTTTTTGCCTTTTGGTAACTCTTCCATACTTGACCTTGTCCCACAATCCGTTTCACCTAAAGACACACTGTAGTGGGGCGCCCCTTTACCCTTTCAGTTGCCATTCCGCCCGCTTTTGCTACACTGTGCCTCTTCCGCTATTCAGCTGTTTACCGCCCGCTCTTTCGACTACAGCGTCTCGCTCACCATGTAGTTGAGTTGCTCCTGCTCTTGCGGTGCAGCGATAGCTGGCTGCCACAGTACTCTCAAAATGGCGGCCGGCTCTTCAGATTTGGGCTTGGTCCACTAAAATTGCCCTGCGACACCTTGGAACTCGGACGCTTGTCTGCTAGAGATTGGGCTCCATTCTCGAAAGCGTCCCCTCAGCCTTGAAGATTCTACAAAAGTCTTGGGGGCCCCTGACTCCCGCAGGCTTCTGGTGGAGAGCGGCTAGCATTATTGCTCGTCGAATGGCCACGACGGAGCTACGAAATGGTGGTGCTCTCATGCTAACGCCAGCTTCAGTCTGAAACATCCAGAAACACTGTAGACTACCAATTCGTCAGTTCCGGTAGCGCCCTAACGTGACCCGGTAGAGAAGAACTAGCCCTCCCCTCTTTGACTGATGGTTCTTGTTGCCTGTCCCTTCTGTTGTCATTTAACAGAACTATTTAGCCTGCTGAAAGGGGTTGTGTTCCGACCGCTGGTTGGTGGAGACATTTTGACTATATTCTAGACCTGCGTTGTCGCGTAATGCGTCATATGACGCGCCGCGTTAGCGCATCCGGAAGTGATCCGGGGCGCGACGCGCAGCGCGTAACGTAAGCATAACAGGTCATATGACTTGTTAATAAAACTTTTCATTGGTTCATTTTACTTTTCTTATTCTAATGATGCTTTCGAACATTATTTTTTCTTAAATATATGTTATAATGTTCCAGGCTAATGTACTTTCCCGGAAAATTTACAACTGTCCTGCAAGTAAAATATATTCCTTTTTCGAGAAAAAGGGCGTTTCTTCGTCCCATGACGGAGCCGTTGAGCAAAAGAGGGTCGGCCTGCTGTCTTAGTCGCCGATACGCCTGAATATCAGATTCTTATCGATCACTTTATGTTGCAGGAGTAGAAAACACAACAGCCCTTGACCATTTATCTTTACTGCGTTCCTGCGTATTATACCTTTTACCCTTCATGTAATTGGACTGCTTTATTTCACTTGCCTTTTACTGATTCGAAAACAGTGACTATTATTAAAAACTTTACCAATGTATATACTACTTCCATGTTTTCTTTTAAAAACCTTTATTGTGAAAATGTCATCATACAAATACGGGCCTATAACCACGTGGGCCGGCCACGGAGCAAACTGTAATCGTATATGATGAGTAGACATTTACACTGTAGAGGAACGTAACGGGCGGGCCATTAGGTTGCAAGAACTAAAGTGTCTAACAGTTGCGGAATCGGTGGACATACATTTTATAATTAAAATACGACAGGGCCACTTACAATAAAATTATCTAGATATACATTTGCGGGCAAGTACCATGGGTGACGTTAATTCGAACTTTCAATAGTACAGTAATCAATAACACATCAGAACTTAATATCAATAGGGATATCGAAATATTCAATCTATTCTCGTCCCCGCCCGCCATGTGCTTCAAAACTGCATACGTATCTCGTGATATCAAGGTTGTGCAACCAGTACACAACAAGGAGTTACGAGTCCCATTTATTCCGGCGCCATTTTGGGCGAGGACGGGCAGGTCCAGGATATAGTCAAAATGTCTCTACCAACCATCGACTATGATGATGTTCATATGCTGTATTTATTAGAGTAACACTCATCTGTCCACATGAAATTAATTTGCCACAATCTAAACATGTCATTTTAATCTTTCCAAAGTTCTTCTAAATATTTGGGACCGTTTCCCTTGCCTCTGATGCTGTCAGTGCCACTTCTTTGATGAATGTACTGGCAGGTCGGGGGTTCTCCTCCAAATCTCTCTTTTATGCAGCACTATAATTAATCGGTGCCACCTCTCCATATGACGATGCATGGTATAGTTACCATAACTATATTTTTTTTCGGTTCCTCTGGAGAGTACATCGTGGCAGATGAAGCGTGTAACGTACCAGGCATTTACCTTTTTTTGCATGTAGAGGAAAGGAAAAAAAATTCGAGCGTCCGAGTTCTAAGGTGTCCCAGGGCCATTTTAGTGGACCAGGCCCAAATCCAAAGAACAGGCCGCCATTTTGAGAGTCCTCTTGCAGCCGCCTGGCGCTGTAGCATCAAGAGCGGCCGAAACTCAGCTGAATGGCAACTGAAACGGTAAAGGGGCGCCCCACTACAGCAGACAAGCCTCCACCTAGGAAGGCCCGTTCACGCCGCCTCCCCCCCCGCTCCCCCCCTTCGGGCACCCCACGCCGTTATTCGGAGCAGGATTGTAGGATGGCCACACCAGTACGGCAACTTGCTAGACACCACCTCGGTGCCTACCGAATCTCAGCGCCTTGTGGTGTCTTCTATTCAGAAAACATTGTTGTGCTGCCTTCGACCTATTCGCCGCAAGTGCGCACGCAACTCAGCTGCATAGCTTGCTAGACACCACCTCGGTGCTAACCGAATCTCAGCGCCTTGTGGTGTCTTCTATTCCAAAAATATTGTTGCGCTGCCTTTGGCCCCATTCGCACATCGGTCCGCTACTGCCGCCATCTCACAGGCCAACGGGGCGCCCCACGCCGACTTTCAGCATTGTAGGATGGCCACACCAGTGCGACAACTTGCTGGACACCACCTCGGTGCCATCCGGATCTTGGCGCGTTGTGCTGCCTTCGGCCTATTCGCACATCGGTCCGCTACTGACGCCGCCTCACGTGCCAACGGATTTTCTACGCTTTTTATACCCTATGCCGCATAACAGGTCATGTGACTTGTTTATAAAACTTTTCATTGGTTCATTTTACTTTTGGTTTCCTAATGATGGAAGGCTTGATCATATGACCTAAAAATAACACTTTTCATTGGATGAAAACTATTTTTTTTTCCCAAACGATGAAAGCCCCACCTTGTTTCTGGATGTTTCAGACTGAAGCTGGCGTCAGCATGAAAGCACCACCATCTCGTGGCTCCGTCGTGGTCATTCCGCGAGCAATCATGGCAGCCGCTCCCCACCGGAAGCCTACAGGAGTCGGGGGCCCCCAAGACTTTTGTAGAATCCTCAAGGCGGAGGGGACGCTTTCGAGAATGGGGTCCAAGACCTAGCAGACAAGCGTCCGATTTCCAAGGTGTCCCAGGGCCATTTCAGTGGACCAGGCCCAAAAAGGAAAGAGCCTGCCGCCATTTTGAGAGTCCTGTGACAGCCGCCTATCGCTGCACCGCAAGAGTGGGCGCAACTCAGCTGAATTGCGGATTTTGACACAGTGGACCAAAAGCGGACGGAATGGCAACTGAAACGGTAAAGGGGCGCCCCACTACAGCAGACGAGGCTCCACCTGGGGAGGCCCGTTCACGCCGCCTCCCCCCCCCCCCCCCCGGGGCGCCCCACGCCGTTATTCGGAGGGCGGCAACTCAGCTGAATTGCGGATTTTGACACAGTGGACCAAAAGCGGACGGAATGGCAACTGAAACGGTAAAGGGGCGCCCCACTACAGCAGACGAGGCTCCACCTGGGGAGGCCCGTTCACGCCGCCTCCCCCCCCCTACGGGGCGCCCCACGCCGTTATTCGGAGGGCGGCAACTTACTGGACATCACCTTGGTGCCATCGTTCTGCTGCCTTGGAACTATTCGCACAACAGACCGCTACTGATGACCCACCCCCCGCGACGCCCCACGCTGGATACCGAAATCAGTGCGGCACCCAGGCAACATCACCTGGGTGCCGTCCAGAAATCTGGACGTTGTGCTGCCTTGGGACTATTCGCACAACCGACCGCTACTTCCTTCTTTTTCCCTAAAAATGTTTAAATGTTTTTACTGTTTTTGTTTTGTTATATATATTTATAAGTTATTAAAGTTTTATAATCCTACTGCTTTGTTGGAGCGCTATATATTTTTAATGTGACACATAATTGTAAAAACTTTGATGTACAAAGAGTCATCCCTGGAATCTTCCGCTTCAGGCTCGGTCCCCTCCCCAATCACAATACAGGATGGTTTTCAGATAGTAGGAACGCGTGTGGTGTGACGGATCTCATCGGGTGTGGGCCTTGATCTACTATAACTCCTTTGAAGAGGGGTAATTCTTTACAGCTGGGGCCATAAACTACATCTGCAGGGCTAGCTGATAGCCTGGGACCGGCCTGGACAATCAGACACAGAGGAAGAGGAGTGTCAGAGTGTGCGGTAGTGAATAGGGCGAAAGGGAGGTGTCGGGCGGGCACAGGGTGTGATTCTCAGGGAAGAGCAGCGCAGATGGGGGGAGGTTTATTGCCCATGCATAAGACAGAGAGCGGGGGTGACCAGTGCCTGGGGGAGATGCTTGCGAGGGTGGGGAGCCATGCTAAGGATCGACAGCGTGCAGAGAGTGGGTCTGGTCAAGTCATCTAAAATGGCTGCCGTACACGACAAAAGTGTGGCATTTGAAAAAAGGCAAGATGGCGCAGACAATGTTTTTCAACACCTCCTGATTTCCTTCGAATCGAACGTTAACAGACGTTGGGGCATATTACCAAAGTTAAGCGATATTTACCCTAACGATGCTTAGCAACGAATTTTTTACCGCTAAGCATCGTCAGAAATTATCGCAGATAAACCTTGCTATTATCAAGATTTATCGCAAATGCGATAAAAACCGGCCGCAATGCATTAATATCGCTGAAAAGTCAGCGATATTCATGCATTACCGAGCTAATGCTCTTAGCCATGTTATCCACCTCCCATTGGATAACATGGCTAAGAACTGCTCAGGTGTTACTTTTTGGAGATATTCGCGCTTAGCTCGAATATCTCCAAAAGTTGGTAATAGGAGATAGCGATGTTAGCGACTGTTTCCAGTCGCTAACATCTTGGCATGCCCACTTTGCATGTCATTAGTGATAAATATCACTGACATGCAAAGTGGGGCCCAAGATAGTCGCTATCTCCTACTAGCGGTCGCTAACTGGTGTTAGCGACAGCTAGGTAATACGGAGATAATTTTATCTCCGCTTTCTTGGCTTTTAAAGCCAAAAAAGCGGAGATAAACCCCCTTGATAATATGCCCCATTATCTCTCCCACACTACCGGTCCCCCTGGGCTTAAACGCCGAGATGGTAGGGACTGCATCCCGTGAAGATAGGCCGAGACGTCACTCAGCAGAAAAAAAAGTTTTAAAAAAGTCTATAAACATACAATAAGTTAAAAGTCAATCATTCTTCATTCCTTGTAGTACGCTCCCCAGTCCGCTTCCCGTTACGCTAACCGGGCGCACCCCACCAAAAAAATGATTTTTTTTTGCCCCGCGGAGCCCTTTTAAAGGCTCCACATCAAACCTATGGGGTCAGGGAGGATCTACTATGCCCCTTTATGGTCATTTGCCCCTTCGCTTTGGCCTCCTCTTGTCTCTCGATCCTACCGAGAGACAAGATGGCGGCCGCTACGGACTGTTTGGAATGTTTACAGACGCCGGAGAACCAATCAGCTTCGCTTCACAAAGCTCCGTAACGCGAAAAGTACGCGAACCGGAGCGCTGCCCGTTCCGCTGTTACAGATATATATCTTTTTTTGAACGTTAATTTCTCAAAATCCACTGGAGCACATATATTGAGACCTAGCAAAGGCACATCGGGCTACCAGTCCCTACAATTTTGCCAAGTTTCGTGCAAATCCATTCAGCCGTTCGATTATTATTATTTATTTATTTTTTTGCCCCGCGGGGCCCTTTTAAAACCTCCACATCAAACCTAGGGGGTCAGGGAGGATCTACTATGCCCCCTTATGGTCATTTTTTTAGATCAGTCAGAAACAGTGAAAGTAATGAAATATAAAAGACTACGTAGGATATGAGCACTGTATGCAACAACTTTGACACTTATAGAAGCCTCACCTTCTCCATGCCTCCTACACAGTTCTACATGTACATCATAAATGCAAACAGTACAGAATTAATTATACATGTTAAATGGTTTATTTTTGCTGTTCTCAGAATGTATCAAAATTCACTAAAAACAGTGACTTGAAGGTATTCATCATATAACAGCGGGGAAAAAAAAACACAATCAAAATGATTGTGTTTAAAAAACCCATACAACATAAGAAATCAGAATTCAGAACTCCTTAAAGTTAACTTACTTTCCATGACGTCAAAGGATGTCCTATGAACAGCTTACACTCTTTTGTGCTGTTATTACTTTCAGCCCGCCACTTTCTGAAAGAAAATCTCCATTGTTTTTAAAAACATGTTACATGCAATAAATGACTTCTTGCTCTCTACCACAAGTTTCCACAAGGCCAAATCTTGTCAGACCCATTTATAACTCTTGGATTTCTTGTAAGCCAATCCCGTCATTTGGCATTTCCGCAACTTTCAGAATTAAAATGTTGAAGATCATTTTCACAATCCTGGAATAGTAATATCTTCCCCTTCTTGCTCAGTCATGTTCTACATTTCCTATGACACTGATACTGCTTACTATGAAGCAGACTTACACTAACTCTATGACTACTACAATTATTTAATTCTCTACATCACTTTCAATCACAAAGCAATGTAAAACAGTAGACAGCGTTGCAGACTTACATTCCCTCTACTCTATGTTTTGATTGGCTGCTTCAATTAGCTTATAAAAAGAAATAGTTTTTCTGAACTCATTCAAAGTGCATTTATTTCTCCATGACGTCCAGTCTTATGGTTAGAACTTATGTCTCTGAACTACACTTATCCTCAAGGCCAAATTGTGTAGGAGACATTAGAACTTCTTGAAATTCCACAGAGCACATCCCGAGATTATTTCCCTAAACTTTTGGTTTTAAAAACACCAGGTAAGAGTTTTTAAGGTCATACGGCAATTTTTTTTTGAAAATTAAAACAGAATCGTTGCAGAATGACCAGCCATTTCTAGACTTTAAATAAGCTGTGTAATGTCCTGATGTTATTGAAGGGCCGTCATGATATATAATTGCTGCAGTTACAAAAGTCCTTCCTGATATTGACAACTGCGAAGCTACAAAATTTTTAATTAAAGTTGTCAATTTTGTTCCATCAGGCCTACATCGTTGGAACATTAAAATGACATACTGGCCATATGTTCGTATAAATAATGTGGGCATCATTTCAGATTTACATTGGCTACACTCCATGTTGTGATCAGCTGCTTTTACTAGCTTATTAAAGGAGACTGATTTACTGTCTGGCAAAGTTAAATATATAAATCTTTCTGAGTCTACACTACTAGTACTTGATACCATACAGTTCTCGCAGTCATGCTGCCATTGATAAGAAAGCCCAAACAGCTGATCTACATCTACACCTTCAGCATGCAATACATCAAGCATATACATTAAAAACTCCTGACAATCTTGCTGAATATTTTGAGAGAATTGTGTTTGGCCTGAACATCTGTCTAACAGATTTCGAATTTCAGACACACTTTCTATGTTTCTTCTATTAGTGCTACATTTCTCTAACACAGAATTTAACAAACTGCAAAATCTTTGATCAGAATTGACCACAATCTCTTCTTTTACATTTTCTAGAGAAAACAAAACATTAACCACTACATTAGCATAGCAGTTGACACCAGAACTGTTTTCAAATTGAAAACCAACAACATCTTCAACAGAATCCTTTTTGTTTCTGCTTGTAATTTTAGGTTCATCGACTTTTCGTCTTTTTGCTACAACCTCCCCAGTATTGGTCACATTTCTTCGTTTCCGGCCTACCACACGTTTCTCAAACAAAGGATACTGAGGCAAATGTGACGCATACTCTCTTCTTAACCTATTGTATTCCTTAACACAATCTAGATCCGCACAAATGTTTGTGACATCACACTCAATAAAAGTACAATCCCGATAAAGTTCTAACTCGTGACAATGCCACGTATGCCATACCCTCCTTGAACACAGAACTGCCAATATTCACCAATGCACAGTCTACACTTAAACCTTGCGATTTATGGATTGTCACCGCATATGCCAAGCAAACAGGAAACTGCTTACGGCGAACATATAAGTCTTTTACAAGCAAAAATCTAGCAGAGCAACGACCAATTAGCTGTACTTCCTCAATGCCATCAAATTTAATTTTTAAAAATTCAATTCCATCTCTATTTCTGTATTTTACAAAATCAACAACATTACCCATTGATCCATTTACCAGACCTCTTTCAACATGTAAATTCCTTCTTAAAATTATACGGCAGTTCAAGCACACATTCAGAGTCTTTTCAAAACCTGCAGTTTTAGATATACTCTTCTCTAATGAATCCAATTTTGTTTTCAGATTCTCAGACAAAATAATTGTTGATCCCATATGCTCTACTCTGTCAATAGCTTCCAGTTTCACAATCTCTTGCTTTTCTAAATGCAACATTTTGTTGTTGAATTTGGCACATTCTGCAAGAGTTGGCATCAAACATATTCCAGATTTCTTATCAGTAATTTTCTGAAAAATATTCTCAGGCACAACATCTTGTTCTGGATATAAATTTGACAGTAATCGTGCATGTAAAGCTTCTTTCCCATGCTCGGTCACTTTTCCAATTCTAACATCTTGTAGAATAGTCTTGTAAACTTCATCCTTCGCCTGACGCATATTTTTATGCAGTTCAGCATAATTGAAGTTTAACCATATATTGACGTTGCCAATGCTGCCTAGGCACTTCCTGGTATCTTCATTCGTGAGCATTTTGAACACAGGTTGCCCTTTCACTGGTGTCAGCTGCAGAAGATCTTTGAAAACAATGATGTGTTTGCCACCAAATAACACATCATACTCTGTTTTGAGAACTTCTTGCATCCTCAAATGCACAAAGGCAAGCATGACATTGGAAACCATGCGTACTTCGTCAATGATAAGAAGTTTCATTTTCCTCAAGATTCTTGAAACTTCAAAACAAGCATCTCCAGATAGCTTGTGATATTGTAATTTGTTGTCATGCTCCACTGGCAGCATCAGTAAACGATGTAAAGTAATCCCTTTAATGTTATGTGCTGCCAGTCCAGTTGGAGCGGTGACAACACAAGACAGCGATGACTCTGTCCTTTCCTGCAAATAGCATGAAATTGCTTTAATGAGGAAACTTTTTCCAGTTCCCGCTTCTCCACTCACGTACAGTCGGACAGGCTTCAACGACGTACATGAGCACTCTTTCTTGTCATGACTTAATCCATGATCAATTTGCATGGTAACTTCGTCATATATTTTCCTCTGCTCAACGTTGAGTTGTCTTTCCAACTCTTCTAAGTTAACCGCATCCTCCTGAGCATGTGCCATGGCTCTTTCCACTTCATTCATGGCAGTGGCAGCTTCATTTTCGATAACAGGTCCTCCTAGTGGATCCTGACTCAATGAAGCAGAACTCTGACTGTCCTGAGAACTGTCTCTGGCAATCTCGGCTGCAATCGTTGCTTCCTGCTCAATTTCCGCATTCAACATTTCTACATATTTGGGAAAAGCAGGACATTCTATGGTCTCCTTGGCGGCATTGAAAGAGTCTTCGTAACAGAGGAAATCTCCAAGCAGTTCCTCTTCTGCACGCCAAGGCTTGAAAAGTTGCAAAAGTGCTAAATAGAAAAACTCCTTTTTTTCAGGAGATTCGCCACTCAATTTTCGATGGTTTACCAAGTGGCATTTTCTTTGCTTGACCAGACATCCCTCACTTCCTATTACAGCATACACTCCTTTCTCAGTATCTTCTTTGATGTTCCTCTTGAATATGTAATTTTGAAGAACCTCATACAGACAAACATTGTCGAGGTGACTGCTTCTATTTGGATAATATGTATCCAACATGTTGGTCTTCAAAATGTCGGTACTGTTTGGCTCCTTTTCCGCCAAATACTCAATTTCCCGCACAGGTTTCAGAACTCGATTACGCGTTGCAGCAAGACCAAGACTCGCCCAAACGATACTCCTGGACTTGGCATAGAGACTTGCTGAAGACAACCGGTCAGAGCATTCGTAAGCTCCAATTTCTCGATGCGACAACATCTTCAGACTGAAACTGTACAACTTCTTGCTGAGGCTCTTTTCATGGGAAATGTCCTCCCACATATCCTTCAATTCTGTCTTCTCTTTTTTGGTGATGTAAGACGTCACATACCGAGCCACAGCCATACAGTTATCAGCCACAAACTGTATATCCATGTTAGCATTCCACATGGACAAAATCACCGGGTTGTAGTCGTTGATGTACTTGGACTCTTCGTTCCTCTTCAAATTGTATGTGTTTTTAGGTGATTTCTTCATGACATTATGTCGCAGCGAAGACATCAAACTGTTTACTCTTCCTTTAGAAATCACCGGTCGTGGAAAGCCGAAACGACATTTGGTGTAGAACTTGTCCTTGTTTCGGAATTTACGACGGCAGTACTTTCCACATCGATGGCTTTGGAAACGCAGAACTTTTTCTCTTAGGCTTTTCTTCTCCTTTGCGTTTGGAACAGCACACGTAGAATACAGTTGGATGAAACTCATCACTGAGTCTTTTGGATCCGTTCCAAATTTAGGTGCATCCTTGATCCACAGCAACATATGTATATGAGGAGCACCTCTTGCTTGGTACTCCTTTCTCCAGAAGAAATCCAACACCTCTCCAAGAGGTGGATTCTTCTTATTCATGATGAAAGACATCATAGCTTCAAATCTATGATTGAAGTACCTACATACATTGACTGGATCCAAAGAGCACAGTTCTCCGGGTGTCTTGAATTCGATGTTATCTACGTTAGCATTTGCCTCTCGTAGAAATTCAAGTAAGTCTTCCCAGCCATACTCGGCACAGCTCAGAGTGAGGAACCATGTGGGAGTACCTAAGTTCCTCAGCATACATTTTAAATCACCATGACGACGGTACCAGTACTCATTAGTACCATGCTGACACGCCATGAGATTAATCACGTGAGAATCCAAAATACTGTCTTGGACATTGACTTTATCCATAAAGTCACTTGCCGAGATGTTTTGCATGTGTATACCACTTTTCAAGATGTGGTTCACTGCATATGACAGTCCAGACAGATCGCTTTCAAACAGGAGATGAAACAAATAGGGAATGCATTGTCGAAACCTAGCATCTCCTGCATACAATCGCAAAGTCCGGTATTCAGAAGCAGGAATTTGATGAGGTCGCTCATCATATCTTCCTTCCTGACCTGTTGGAAAAAGCTGTGGGAAACACCGAGCTTCCAAACTTTCCTCCCAAACACTAATGGGACTCCCTTTGGCTTGTTTCATTTGAAACAACTCAATAGCATTCCCCATGACTTCTTTGGAATGCAAAGGATGAACACTATAATGTTCATATATTTCTTCACTAGTAGAGGGTTCTACTTTCTCAATTTGACCAGCACACAAATTGCTATCCTCTTCCTCACTTACTTCCTCTTCTGCAACATATACATTCTTATAGTATTTATTATTTTTTTTCAAATACAATGTTGCCTTTTTAACTTTCCTAACATCTACTAAATCTTGCCATATTTTCTTATTCTTTGTCGGAACCCCATTAACTAAGATAACCAGCGGTTCCTCTTCCACTTTTTCTACTCCAATTGTGTTAATGTTTTTCTTCAAATCTAGAGGCAAATAAACAACTCTTCCCTTTAATCTACTCTGTAAATCTGATGGAGGCAATTTCCCTGTCTTTGGCTCCATTCTTACAATAGCCTGAAAGGGATGGATACTTTGAATCAAAATAGATTCATAAGTATTTAAATCCTTCAATTCAGAAGGAATCTCAACCAATTCCAGATTATTATGAACTGCTCTAGCAGGCATCTGGTTTTGATTTAATTTGCAACAACAATAAGTACACACACGTTGATCAAATCCCAAATCAAAACAATTTTCTACCATCAAGTATGTTGCAAAATCCTTCCATTCACTATTATTTTCCCTTTCACTTTTTGCATATAAATCCACTAACTTAGTCTGATTCTTATAATAAGTGCGTCGACAACACACACAAGTGAAATTAGGCCTCTCACTTGATTTCACCTGAAACGTCGCAATTTCCCTCTGGAAATTATCTGTACTGGAAACCTGTACACTATCTTCCACATTACCCTCTTCTTCTGGGTCAATTTCAACATTCTCCTCTTTACTTCCAAAGTAACAAAACTCAATTTCTTCACATATGTTCTTCACATCTATTTCAGAACCATGCAAAAGAGCAGCGCATAATTGTTTAAGCATAATTGCTGGACTCTTAGCATAATACAACATTCTAACTAATTTCCTCACTTTATTATGATGCACTGCTAGCATCCTGAAATGATGAAAAACACTCTGGCATACTCTCCTGGAAAGACAAGCCAGTGAATGACCATGCAAACCTGTCACTTCTCTCACTCTGCAAGGATCTAATTCTTGCAACAACTTCATTTTCTGCTTCAAACTTTTCTTATTAAATGACCGTACAAAATCACAAAGCAAATTGATGGAATCCTGTCGCACACTGCAAATACTACTACACTTCCAGGTGTACACAGGACCCTTAGCACGTCTTCCTAAAACCTCATTACCTAACACCTCTTCTGCCTCTGTTGTCACAAGTTTTTCTTTTTCAACTGGACAACCATCTTTCACTTCATAAGCACGACCACTGGTGTCAACTGCATGCACCAAATCATTATCCTGGAAATAACTCTCCTCATTAAAAAATGCCTCACAGCTTGAACTATGCATCCATTCTCCAGAAAAAACTTCACAAAAATTACTACGATTAACTATTCTCTTCCATCTACTATTTCTTTTGAAATCATAAATTGCCTTGTTTAGCTTCCTAATTCTATTGATTATCAAAATAAATAACTTACGTTTAATTTCAAATGCCTGATCAATAACTTTCTCAACTTTTTTTTTCTCTTATAAAAAACCAGTTTCTGTTGACCTTTCTTAATATTTTTTAACAAATTGCCAATTATCCTGTTGCGGAACATTCGTTTACGAATGTCCCTAAACTGTTGTTTCCTTCTACTATCATGCACAGAGTTATCTCTTGCTCTAGCAGTAACATTTTTGATTGGCCTTTCCTTTCCATTTGATTTGCTTATCTTTTTATGGACTGAAACATTTTCTGTAGTAATATTTTTTTTACTACACATATTTCTTATGAAATATTTTGTGCTCTTACCCGGTGCTTTCTTCGTGACTTGACAAATCTTTTTGTTAGAGGACTGCTGCTTATTTTGTTTCACCTGCTGTCTTTGACGTTTTGCAGCCTTTCTCTGTCTTTCTATTGTTGGCATGGTGAAATCTTGAAATGATCTGCAGTTGAATCTGTGGTAAAATATAATAAAAAATGTTATTAACCATTATTACCAAACAGTAAATCAATAACAATGATCAAAAACTTAACACACTACTTGACATTTTAAATAGAAGATTTTTTAGTCCTTGGCAAATTTACAATACAGAAATAGAAGAAAAGAAATGACATTTATATTTATGTTACCTGTGCTATTTTATATGTGAATCTGATCTAATTTTATGAGCATATTTTAATATTTTATTGAAGACACTACACATAACCTGTTTTTGAAGGTGTCTTTATTTTTAAATTAAACGGTTTACATTTTTACTTTTTATTAATTATACATTTTAAAAATAAATGTTTATATTTCCATAGGCTCAAGCAGGTCAGCTTCCCACCCTATGTCATATAATTCGGACAAATCTGCATCCTCATCACGCTCTTCTTCATCCTCAGGATTTAAATCATCCAATGGATCAACATCCACTGATGTTTCAATTACAAGTTCAATGATGAGGTCAAAATCAACTGATTGCAGATTGTCACTCATGTTGATGTTGTCTTTATCTTTAAAGAAAGATAACAACAATGAGATGTTGCAGAGTAAGAGACAAATCTCAGAGATTATAATAGTAAAATTGTTTAACAAGAGTAATATTTCGCAGCTATTATTTAGCCATGTCCAGCAATGCTGATCAGGTGAAGACTATGTCTAATTTTTCAGTGAACAGGACTCATCTCTTCTTAACCTTGGATAAGCCTCACCGACTCTGTGTGTCCTGCACATACTTAAATGTAAAGGGGCAGATTTATGTTAAATGGCACATCCCCAGGCATGCACCAGTTAACGTGCACCGCTGCTCTGCCACCCATGGTGTGCCGTATTTACAATCAGATAGGAGAAAACTGCGTCAAAACCCTGCGCCTGCTTTAAGCAGGCATAGGTCTTGACGCAACATTGTGGAGATGGGGCACCCCTGAGCCTTGCTTGAGCTGCATCGCACTTGCGATACAACTCCAGCAATCACTACCTTTACATCACAGATACATCACGCATCTGTGCCATTTTTGCCCCATGATGCCCCGCATTGTAAATGCAGCACACCATGGGTGGCGGAACAGCGGCACAGGATGACTGACACATCCCTGGTGATGCACCAGTCATCATAAATGTATCCCTAAGCTTCTTATCTTGTTACAGATGAACCACCATATGTACCATCAAACTATTTTGCATTTCCTAAATAGCGAATTTTAAGGAATAAATAGCAATTCTTTACCATTCCTAATTTGCAATGAGCAATTTGCTAATTGCAAATTACCCATTCATTTCCATGGGCTAGGAGGCTCATAGGAATGAAGGTGCAATTTGCGATTAGCAATTAGCTCATCACAAAATAGGAATTTTTCCAAGGGTGCAGGGGTGTCTCAAGAACACCCTGCTGCACCCCCTGAAAAAGAAATTTGGGGGCATATGGCGCACATACATGCCCTAAGGGCATGTATGGGCGTCATATGGCACCTTTTGTTTTTTGGAAAAAAAGCTTTTTGAAAAGAATTCACAAATTACCACCAACTAGAAGTTGGTGGTAGTTTCCAAATCCTTAATGTCATTTTTTTACATATTTTTTGTTTGATACATTGCATTTAAGTAATCGCAAAATTTGCAAATCCTTCAGTGCAATCGCAAAATAAGGAATAGCAAATTTTGCTATTCCTTATTTTGCATCAAACTTGTTTGATACATACCATTTGTCTAATTAGCATTCGCAAAGGCCGAAATTCGCAGAATTTTGATCTTTGAGAATGCTAATTAGCTTGATACATATGGCCCCAAGTGAGGCCTGTCTTGCAACATGGTGCATCTTTTGCATCACTGCTGCATCGGTTTCATGTGGTACGTTTTTTTTACACCATGACATATCTGCCTAAAAGCATCAATTTGTAATTTTGTCGCCTCATAGCAAATCTTTTGCACCGCCGCTGCATCATAAAAGTGACGCACAGTGGCGCAAAAGAGGCATACACCTATCATAAATCTGTCCCTAGCATTTTAAATGATTAATCCAGGATGACGATAAGGTGTGGCCTATCCAGAGGTTTGTTTAAGGTGAGGCCTACTCAGGATTGCAGATTAAAGTTACGCTTGATGAAGAATACAGAAGAGATAATACATGTAAAGGCCTACCAATGAAGTAAGTGATTTGCACTTTATTTCGCCAGTCATCATAAATGTATCCCTAAGCTTCTTATCTTGTTACAGATGAACCACCATATGTACCATCAAACTATTTTGCATTTCCTAAATAGCGAATTTTAAGGAATAAATAGCAATTCTTTACCATTCCTAATTTGCAATGAGCAATTTGCTAATTGCAAATTACCCATTCATTTCCATGGGCTAGGAGGCTCATAGGAATGAAGGTGCAATTTGCGATTAGCAATTAGCTCATCACAAAATAGGAATTTTTCCAAGGGTGCAGGGGTGTCTCAAGAACACCCTGCTGCACCCCCTGAAAAAGAAATTTGGGGGCATATGGCGCACATACATGCCCTAAGGGCATGTATGGGCGTCATATGGCACCTTTTGTTTTTTGGAAAAAAAGCTTTTTGAAAAGAATTCACAAATTACCACCAACTAGAAGTTGGTGGTAGTTTCCAAATCCTTAATGTCATTTTTTTACATATTTTTTGTTTGATACATTGCATTTAAGTAATCGCAAAATTTGCAATTCCTTCAGTGCAATCGCAAAATAAGGAATAGCAAATTTTGCTATTCCTTATTTTGCATCAAACTTGTTTGATACATACCATTTGTCTAATTAGCATTCGCAAAGGCCGAAATTCGCAGAATTTTGATCTTTGCGAATGCTAATTAGCTTGATACATATGGCCCCAAGTGAGGCCTGTCTTGCAACATGGTGCATCTTTTGCATCACTGCTGCATCGGTTTCATGTGGTACGTTTTTTTTACACCATGACATATCTGCCTGAAAGCATCAATTTGTAATTTTGTTGCCTCATAGCAAATCTTTTGCACCGCCGCTGCATCATAAAAGTGACGCACAGTGGCGCAAAAGAGGCATACACCTATCATAAATCTGTCCCTAGCATTTTAAATGATTAATCCAGGATGACGATAAGGTGTGGCCTATCCAGAGGTTTGTTTAAGGTGAGGCCTACTCAGGATTGCAGATTAAAGTTACGCTTGATGAAGAATACAGAAGAGATAATACATGTAAAGGCCTACCAATGAAGTAAGTGATTTGCACTTTATTTCGCCAGTCATCATAAATGTATCCCTAAGCTTCTTATCTTGTTACAGATGAACCACCATATGTACCATCAAACTATTTTGCATTTCCTAAATAGCGAATTTTAAGGAATAAATAGCAATTTTTTACCATTCCTAATTTGCAATGAGCAATTTGCTAATTGCAAATTACCCATTCATTTCCATGGGCTAGGAGGCTCATAGGAATGAAGGTGCAATTTGCGATTAGCAATTAGCTCATCACAAAATAGGACTTTTTTCAAGGGTGCAGGGGTATCTCAAGAACACCCTGCTGCACCCCTGAAAAAGAAATTTGGGGGCATATGGCGCACATACATGCCCTAAGGGCATGTATGGGCGTCATATGGCACCTTTTGTTTTTTGGAAAAAAATGCTTTTTGAAAAGAATTCGCAAATTACCACAAACTAGAAGTTGGTGGTAGTTTCCAAATCCTTAATGTCATTTTTTACATATTTTTTGTTTGATACATTGCATTTAAGGAATCGCAAAATTTGCAAATCCTTCAGTGCAATCGCAAAATAAGGAATAGCAAATTTTGAATTAAGGACATTTTAAGTCATTTCCACATGTGCAGTGTTTTCAAAGTATGATTTGAAAATCGTTTTTGGGGAAAAGTAATGGTTTGCAAATTTATGACAAGGACATAATGGTGTATGCTTCTCTATAAGGCATGTCAGTGTCTCTGATGTCATTTTTCCCATATTACATTATAAGACCTTTCCCCATGGAGCACATTCCTTGTAAATATGCTCCCACCTGTGCATGGTGAATTTAGATTTTGACTGTTTGAGTCACATAGCCATGTTAAAAGTGACCCAAAAAAATTGCAAACGCTTTAAAAAAACACATTCATGTGTCTTAAGGACATTTTAAGTCATTTCCCCATGGACAGTGTTTTGTAAGTGGCGCAAAAGAGGCATACACCTATCATAAATCTGTCCCTAGCATTTTAAATGATTAATTCAGGATGACAATAAGATGTGGCCTATCCAGAGGTTTGTTTAAGGTGAGGCCTACTCAGGATTGCAGATTAAAGTTACGCTTGATGAAGAATACAGAGGACATAATACATGTAAAGCTCTACCAATGAAGTAAGTGATGTCCACTTCATTGCGCCAGTCATCATAAATCTATCCCTAAGCTTCTTATCTTGTTAGACATCAACCGCCATATGTATCATATAACTATTTTGCATTTCCAAAATAGCGAATTTTAAGGAATAAATAGCGATTCTTTACCATTCCAAATTTGCGATGAGCAAATTGCTAATTGCAAATTACCCATTCATTTCCATGCGCCAGGATGCCCATATGAAAGAAGGTGCAATTTGCAATTAGCAATTAGCTCATCGCAAATTAGGAATTTTTCCAAAGGTGTAGGGGTGTCTCAATAACACCCTGCTGTACCCCTGAAATAGAAATTTGGGGGCATATGGCGCACATAAATTTTAACAACATTCCTTTACCTCAAAAACGATTTTCAATTCATAATTTGAAAACACTGCCCACAGGGAAATTACTTAAAATGTCCTTAAGACACATGAAAGTGTTTTTTTATTGCCTTTCCAGCATGGTTGGGTCACTTTTAACATGGCTATGTAACACAAACATTTAAAATCTAAATTTGCCATGCACAGGTGGGAGCATATTTACAAGCAATTTGCGCCACAGAGAAAGGTCTTACATTAAAATGGGAAAAATAACATCAGGGACAGTCAATTGCCTTATAAAGAAGCATACACCATTATGTCCTTGTCATAAATTTAAAAACAATTCCTTTTCCCCAAAAACGATTTTCAAATCATAATTTCAAAACACTGCACATGGGAAAATTACTTAAAATGTCCTTAAGACACATAAAAGCGTTTTTTAATTGCCTTTGCAGCATGTTTGTATCACTTTTAACATGGCTATGTAACACAAACATTAAAAATCTAAATTTTCCTTGCACAGGTGGGAGCATATTTACAAGCAATTTGCGCCACATAATTCATAATTTTCTCCTTAAAGCACACTATTCTCTATCTAAATTAAAGAAATATTTTCTCACCTTAGCAAATACTTTGAGTTTGAAAACAGTCTCAGAAACACACCAATTTGTCTTCAGCAGAGCAAAAGGTATGCACTCCAGAGTCTGCAGCTATCAAAAGCACAGAAATGCTGTAATTCTTCACACATATCTCTCATGTCACCCAATCAAAACTCTTCCCTCACTTTTTTTCAAATGAAAACCCTTCCCCCCTCTGCCCTTTCTGCCTTTTCAGCATGGCAACCACCTCTTGGAAGACTTCTGGTGTTTGCAAGTTCCCACAACAATGTTGCAATTGAACTCTGGACTCTCAGTGCACCTGCATATCCAGTGCATTCTTTCATTTAATGATTTTTTATTGACCATTCAAAATACATCTTTCAAATAACTCATCCGTGCACCCTAACTTTCTGTTTTCAGCAATCAAAATCCACCAATCACTGTTACTGCTTCATGAACACAGAAACTCCACAGTTTTTTTCATTTTAAACTCTCATTTTTTCAACTGCCATTTCATTGCCACACTTCATCTGACTGCAGGAGAACCTTCTCTCACCATGTTTTCTGTCTGGATTGTTGGACATAGTTATATTCACTGGGCTCAAAGGTACACTGAAAACAGGAATTTACCTAACCTCAATTTACAAGATGTGGAAATTAAGTGGTTTGGCCACAGAGGATTAAAATGTCACCAATTGATACCATTGGTGAAAACCTTTATGCATTTGCCCAAACCTGACCTGTTAATTGTGCACTGTGGAGGTAATGACTTGGGCACTTTGACTGGTGTAGGTCTGGAAATGCTTTTAAAGGACACCTTTGAGCAATTAATGGCACTTTTTCCTCAGACTGCCTTGGTATATTCAAATATATGCCAAAGACAGAAATGGAGGTGGTCAAACCAATTTTGTCCACAAATTGAGAAGTCGAGGAAGCATGTAAACAAATCTGTTTCAGCTTACATGAGAGACCATGGAATGGGCTCCCTGTACAACAATAACTTGCGTTACTACATGCAGGATATCTACGGAGGAGATGGAGTTCACTTCTCAGATGAGGGCAACAGAATTTTCACTCTGAATTTAAGAATGTGCATTGGTACCTACTTATAAGTACCTAAATGTACCATAAACCCAAAAGCTCTTCTCAGAGCTACCCTACATCTGATCACTCACAATTATTATTTTACTCTAACATTTTTCACTAATTTTAAACAAAGTACGCTCCCTGGGGCGCTACCCGGTACGCGAACCGGGAGCTAACCTTTTTTTTTTCGCACATATGGGCCTCCTCAGCCACCCTCACAAAACCTAGGGGGTCAAGATAAGTCTACCGTGCCCCCTTCTACCCATTCTGAACATTATTTGCCCTCCATCTTGTATCTTAATTCGACCCGAAACACAAAATGGTGGACTCCCGTTACGCTTAAGGTTCACGAACCGGGGCGCGCAACGGTTCGCGTACCGGGTCGCTCCCTGGGAAGCGCACCATCAAAAAAGGTGGGAAAGTAGTTCACAGAAAAGCCACTGGAGACAATTTCACCAAATATAGACTAGCTCATACTACATACCAATCCCTACCATTTTCACAAATTTGATTGGAATTCCATTTAGCCATTTAGCCTGTAGACCTCTCTAAATACCGTGAGGTAAATTACTTCACAAAACACATCTGAAGTGTTGGAATTGACAACCAATTAAAATGTTACTTTCATTTTCTACTTTTTTTACCTGACATTTGATTGGTTATATACCTGAATATATATAAAGGAAGAGAAGAAAACACAGCCATTTTGACTACTACTTCTTGGTGTACATTTCAATAGGATTTTCACTAATTCCTTCAACTTCTATCTAAAGGTAAGTTTTTATTTTTAAAACTGAAGTATATTGTGAACTATAAGTTAATATGGTAAACTTTTTCTGATAGTTATATACTATCCCTCTGTAGTAGTTATAGATTTAGATAGACTTCTCTGTTATAGTTATGGATGGAGTTAGGCTTCTCTTGTATAATTATGAATTTACTTACGTTAAATCACATACACTTTTTTATATTCCTACTTCCACTCTGATACTATACACTGCCCAAAATTAATCCCAACAGTGCCCTATCTCTACTAATATATATTTTTTTAATCTAAATTTCAGGCAAAATGGAAGGCGAACAGAAAGTTGAATTTCAAATTGTCCTGCAAGAGAGCAGCCAAGAAATCAATGATGAAAATGATATTGAATTTTTCGATGAAACTTTAGACAAAGAACTACTGCAATGTGTACAAGCAGTAGATAACCTCCTTGAAAATGAGGACATTTTACACCCTCAGAGACTACAATGTATATTCAATGATAATTATGAAATTTCTGACAATGAAATGTTAGAAAGTTTAATAAATTATTAAACACAATCACAATAAAAAAAAATGCTTAAAAAATAAAGAAAATAAAAAATAATCAACAAAACCAACAATCAATTAACATACAGCATTTGAAAAGTCTATCATTCATTTTTCATTGCAGTACGCTGCCCAGAACGCTTCCCGGTTCGCGGACCGGGCGCTCCCCACGCAAAAAAACAAAAAAATGTTTTTGTTTTTTTTGCCCCGCGGGGCCCTTTTAAAACCTCCACATTAAACCTAGGGGGTCAGGGAGGATCTAGTATGCCCCCTTATGGTTATTTCCCCCTTTGTTTTGGCCTCCTCTTGTCTCTCAATCCTACCGAGAGACAAGATGGCGGCCGCTCCGGACTGTTTAGAATGTTGACAGACACCGGAGAGCCAATCAGCTTAGCTACGCGAAGTTCCGGTACGCTTAAGGTCCGCGGACCGGAACGCTGCCCAGAGCGCGCTTACAGATATATATCTTTTTTTAAACGTTAATTTCTCAAAATCCACTGGAGCACATATATTGAGACCTAGAAAAGGCACATCGGGCTACCAGTCCCTACAATTTTGCCAAGTTTCGTGCAAATCCATTCAGCCGTTCGGGCTAAAAGTGAGGCCAACCGCCCTATGGAAAACTCAATGTTAAAAACACGTTTTGGGACCCCCCTTTTTTCTCGGCCCCCCCTTGACGAACCCCCCCCAAATTTCCAAGGGCTGCTCAGAAACAAAATGTTCCATTTTCCAGAAAATTTCAGCCAATTCCGTCCACAAACGCCAAAGTTATTAGACATAGAATTTTCAAAAATCCCATAGGGAAAAAATCCTAACTATATATACCTACTGGCGACCGCCAGTAGGTAATATATATATATATATATATATATTCACTGAAAAAACCATAGGTTAGAGACCATATATAGTTAGGAATTAGCATTTACAAAACCTTGAAAATTCACTGAAAAAACCATAGGTTATAGACCATATATAGTTAGGAATTAGCATTTAAAAAACCTTATTTTACTCACACAAAACCATTGAAATTCCATATATAGTTAGTTGCACTATCCATCTATATCCACTGCTGATGATGTCACATATTACATCATTCATGACATGGTCAGTGACATCACTGATGACATCACTGATGACATCTCAAATGACCCCGCGGAGCCCTTTTAAAGCCTCCACATCAAACCTATGGGGTCAGGGAGGATCTACTATGCCCCTTTATGGTCATTTGCCCCTTCGCTTTGGCCTCCTCTTGTCTCTCGATCCTACCGAGAGACAAGATGGCGGCCGCTACGGACTGTTTGGAATGTTTACAGACGCCGGAGAACCAATCAGCTTCGCTTCACAAAGCTCCGTAACGCGAAAAGTACGACAACCGGAGCGCTGCCCGTTACGCTGTTACAGATATATATCTTTTTTTGAACGTTAATTTTTCAAAATCCACTGGAGCACATATATTGAGACCTAGCAAAGGCACATTGGGCTACCAGTCCCTACAATTTTGCCAAGTTTCGTGCAAATCCATTCAGCCGTTCGATTATTATTATTTATTTATTTTTTTGCCCCGCGGGGCCCTTTTAAAACCTCCACATCAAACCTAGGGGGTCAGGGAGGATCTACTATGCCCCCTTATGGTAATTTTCCCCTTCGCTTTGGCCTTCTCTTGTCTCTCGATCCTACCGAGAGACAAGATGGCGGCCGCTACGGACTGTTTGGAATGTTTACAGACGCCGGAGAACCAATCAGCTTCGCTTCACAAAGCTCCGTAACGCGAAAAGTACGACAACCGGAGCGCTGCCCGTTACGCTGTTACAGATATATATCTTTTTTTGAACGTTAATTTCTCAAAATCCACTGGAGCACATATATTGAGACCTAGCAAAGGCACATCGGGCTACCAGTCCCTACAATTTTGCCAAGTTTCGTGCAAATCCATTCAGCCGTTCGATTATTATTATTTATATTTTTTTTTGCCCCGCGGGGCCCTTTTAAAACCTCCACATCAAACCTAGGGGGTCAGGGAGGATCTACTATGCCCCCTTATGGTCATTTTCCCCTTCGCTTTGGCCTTCTCTTGTCTCTCGATCCTACCGAGAGACAAGATGGCGGCCGCTACGGACTGTTTGGAATGTTTACAGACGCCGGAGAACCAATCAGCTTCGCTTCACAAAGCTCCATAACGCGAAAAGTACGCGAACTGGAGCGCTGCCCGGTCCGCTGTTACAGATATATATCTTTTTTTGAACGTTAATTTCTCAAAATCCACTGGAGCACATATATTGAGACCTAGCAAAGGCACATCGGGCTACCAGTCCCTACAATTTTGCCAAGTTTCGTGCAAATCCATTCAGCCGTTCGGGCTAAAAGTGAGGCCAACCGCCCTATGGAACACTCAATGTTAAAAACACGTTTTGGGACCCCCCTTTTTTCTCGGCCCCCCCTTGACGAACCCCCCCCAAATTTCCAAGGGCTGCTCAGAAACAAAATGTTCCATTTTCCAGAAAATTTCAGCCAATTCCGTCCACAAACGCCAAAGTTATTAGACATAGAATTTTCAAAAATCCCATAGGGAAAAAATCCTAACTTTATATACCTACTGGCGACCGCCAGTAGGTAATATATATATATATATATATATTCACTGAAAAAACCATAGGTTAGAGACCATATATAGTTAGGAATTAGCATTTACAAAACCTTGAAAATTCACTGAAAAAACCATAGGTTATAGACCATATATAGTTAGGAATTAGCATTTAAAAAACCTTATTTTACTCACACAAAACCATTGAAATTCCATATATAGTTAGTTGCACTAACTATATATTGCGCACCCGCAATCCACTGCTGATGATGTCACATATTACATCATTCATGACATGGTCAGTGACATCACTGATGACATCACTGATGACATCTCAAATGACCCCGCGGAGCCCTTTTAAAGCCTCCACATCAAACCTATGGGGTCAGGGAGGATCTACTATGCCCCTTTATGGTCATTTGCCCCTTCGCTTTGGCCTCCTCTTGTCTCTCGATCCTACCGAGAGACAAGATGGCGGCCGCTACGGACTGTTTGGAATGTTTACAGACGCCGGAGAACCAATCAGCTTCGCTTCACAAAGCTCCGAAACGCGAAAAGTACGACAACCGGAGCGCTGCCCGTTACGCTGTTACAGATATATATCTTTTTTTGAACGTTAATTTCTCAAAATCCACTGGAGCACATATATTGAGACCTAGCAAAGGCACATCGGGCTACCAGTCCCTACAATTTTGCCAAGTTTCGTGCAAATCCATTCAGCCGTTCGATTATTATTATTTATTTATTTTTTTGCCCCGCGGGGCCCTTTTAAAACCTCCACATCAAACCTAGGGGGTCAGGGAGGATCTACTATGCCCCCTTATGGTCATTTTCCCCTTCGCTTTGGCCTTCTCTTGTCTCTCGATCCTACCGAGAGACAAGATGGCGGCCGCTACGGACTGTTTGGAATGTTTACAGACGCCGGAGAACCAATCAGCTTCGCTTCACAAAGCTCCGTAACGCGAAAAGTACGACAACCGGAGCGCTGCCCGTTACGCTGTTACAGATATATATCTTTTTTTGAACGTTAATTTCTCAAAATCCACTGGAGCACATATATTGAGACCTAGCAAAGGCACATCGGGCTACCAGTCCCTACAATTTTGCCAAGTTTCGTGCAAATCCATTCAGCCGTTCGATTATTATTATTTATTTATTTTTTTGCCCCGCGGGGCCCTTTTAAAACCTCCACATCAAACCTAGGGGGTCAGGGAGGATCTACTATGCCCCCTTATGGTCATTTTCCCCTTCGCTTTGGCCTTCTCTTGTCTCTCGATCCTACCGAGAGACAAGATGGCGGCCGCTACGGACTGTTTGGAATGTTTACAGACGCCGGAGAACCAATCAGCTTCGCTTCACAAAGCTCCGTAACGCGAAAAGTACGACAACCGGAGCGCTGCCCGTTACGCTGTTACAGATATATATCTTTTTTTGAACGTTAATTTCTCAAAATCCACTGGAGCACATATATTGAGACCTAGCAAAGGCACATCGGGCTACCAGTCCCTACAATTTTGCCAAGTTTCGTGCAAATCCATTCAGCCGTTCGATTATTATTATTTATATTTTTTTTTGCCCCGCGGGGCCCTTTTAAAACCTCCACATCAAACCTAGGGGGTCAGGGAGGATCTACTATGCCCCCTTATGGTCATTTTCCCCTTCGCTTTGGCCTTCTCTTGTCTCTCGATCCTACCGAGAGACAAGATGGCGGCCGCTACGGACTGTTTGGAATGTTTACAGACGCCGGAGAACCAATCAGCTTCGCTTCACAAAGCTCCATAACGCGAAAAGTACGCGAACTGGAGCGCTGCCCGGTCCGCTGTTACAGATATATATCTTTTTTTGAACGTTAATTTCTCAAAATCCACTGGAGCACATATATTGAGACCTAGCAAAGGCACATCGGGCTACCAGTCCCTACAATTTTGCCAAGTTTCGTGCAAATCCATTCAGCCGTTCGGGCTAAAAGTGAGGCCAACCGCCCTATGGAACACTCAATGTTAAAAACACGTTTTGGGACCCCCCTTTTTTCTCGGCCCCCCCTTGACGAAACCCCCCCAAATTTTCAGGGTCTACTCAGAAACAAAATGTTCCATTTTCCTGAAAATTTCAGCCAATTCCGTCCACAAACGCCAAAGTTATTAGACATAGAATTTTCAAAAATCCCATAGAGAAAAAATCCTAACTATTTATACCTACTGGCGACCGCCAGTAGGTAATATATATATATTACCTACTGGCGGTCGCCAGTAGGTATATATAGTTAGGATTTTTTCTCTATGGGTTTTTTGAAAATTCTATGTCTAATAACTTTGGCGTTTGTGGACGGAATCGGCTGAAATTTTCAGGAAAATGGCACATTTTGTTTCTGAGCAGCCCTTGAAAATTTGGGGGGGGTTCGTCCAGTGGGGGCCGAGAAAAAAGGGGGGTCCCAAAACGTGTTTTTAACATTGAGTTTTCCATAGGGCGGTTGGCCTCACTTTTAGCCCGAACGGCTGAATGGATTTGCACGAAACTTGGCAAAATTGTAGGGACTGGTAGCCCGATGTGCCTTTTGTAGGTCTCAATATATGTGCTCCAGTGGATTTTGAGAAATTAACGTTTAAAAAAAGATATATATCTGTAACAGCGGACCGGTTAGCGCTCTGGTTCGCGGACTTTTCGCGCAACGGAGCTTTGTGAAGCGAAGCTGATTGGTTCTCCGGCGTCTGTCAACATTCCAAACAGTCCGTAGCGGCCGCCATCTTGTCTCTCGGTAGGATCGAGAGACAAGAGGAGGTCAAAACAAAGGGGGAAATAACTATAAGGGGGCATAGTAGATCCTCGCTGACCCCCTAGGTTTGATGTGGAGGTTTTAAAAGGGCCCCGCGGGGCAAAAAAAAAACAAAATAATAATAATCGAACGGCTGAATGGATTTGCACGAAACTTGGCAAAATATTAGGGACTGGTAGCCCGATGTGCCTTTGCTAGGTCTCAATATATGTGCTCCAGTGGATTTTGAGAAATTAACGTTGAAAAAAAGATATATATCTGTAACAGCGCTCCGCTTCGCGTACTTTTCGCGTTACGGAGCTTTGCGAAGCTGATTGGTTCTCCGGCGTCTGTCAACATTCCAAACAGTCCGTAGCGGCCGCCATCTTGTCCCTCGGTAGGATTGAGAGACAAGAGGAGGCCAAAGCGAAGGGGGAAATGACCATAAGGGGGCATAGTAGATCCTTCCTGACCTCTTAGGTTTGATGTACCATTTTGCCAAGTTTGGTGTAATTCCGTTCAGCCATTCAGGCTGTAGACGTATGTAAATGTCCTATGGAAAATTGCATGGGGAAAACACATTTGAAAGTGTTGAAATTTAGAACCAATTAAAATGTTACTTTGGTTTTGTATTTGTGTGTGATGAAAGTTAATTGGTTATGTATATATGTCAAATGAGAGGAAACCACAGCCATTTTGTGATACTACTGTCTGAGGTACATTTGTGAGGAATTTTTGGTGGTGAATTTCTGGTGTTTGATTTACACAGTACTAACACTTCTGCTACTTTTAAAAAGGTGAGTTGTTAATTTGTAAGGGGAACTATGTTGTACACTTGAAGATAATTTGAAAAATGTTTTCTGTTATTTATTTGCAGTCCTTCTGTTATACTAAATACTTGATGAAGTTAGTTTTATATTATGTATTACTAAAAACGATAAATGAAAGTGATTATTTTTTTCTGCAATTTACAGCAAGCAATTTAAAAATAAAATGGCTCACAATGAAGAGACCGTGGCAATTTCTTTTGAATTGTCCACTACATTGATTGAAATTGAGAGCACCAATAATGAAATATTGTCACAAGGAGGACATGACTTGTATGATTCCATTAGATTGATTGAAATGGACAGCACCAAGAATGAAATATTGTCACAAGGAGATGACTTGAATGATTCCACTACATTGATTGAAATTGAGAGCACCAATAATGAAATATTGTCACAAGGAGGAGATGGCTTGTATGATTCCATTAGATTGATTGAAATGGACAGCACCAATAATGAAATATTGTCACAAGGAGGAGATGACTTGAATGATTCCACTACATTGATTGAAATTGAGAGCACCAATAATGAAATATTGTCACGAGGAGATGACTTGAATGATTCCACTACATTGATTGAAATGGACAGCACCAATAATGAAATATTGTCAGAAGGAGGAGATGACTTGAATGATTTTTTTGATCAATCTCTTGATGGCGAATTTATCGAGTGTTTGGAGACCATAGAGTTACAAGAATCATCATTGCAGACTTTTAATGAGGAGATTCCAGATGAGATGATTGAAGAGGAAATTACTGATGAGGACATGTTACTAGTTGTTTCAAATTTAGAAAATTCTGAAGAATAAATGTATATTTAGAAATCAAAAATTGTTTGAGACATTATTTATTTTTATTTTTAATTTATGAGGTTGTAGCGAAGTGATTGTAGTATAAAATGAGACTTATAGTATAGAGTGCAACATTTTTATGTTACATGGTAAGTTTACTCATATTTACTTCCCTTCTGCCACTATATTATCTCCAATGTGTATTTGACATGTCTTCTTCATCTCCGGCCTCCTTTCTCTCACTGTGTGTCTCCGATGCATCTTATCGCTGGTATTTTGTGTAATTACAGAAGAGAGTAAAATAAAATAGTTCGGAACGTGAAAAGGGGGCAAAGTAGAGTACTCCTCACCCCCTAGGCCTTTTTAGGCGGTCCCAAAAGGATCAGTTTCTGCTTTCCTGAGAGATTATGGTATGAGTTCCATATACCACAATAACTTGCATTACAACATGCAAGATATCTATCTCCTATTACCAACTTTTGGAGATATTCGCGCTAAGCGCGAATATCTCCAAAAAGTAACACCTGCCCTGAGCAGTTCTTAGCCATGTTATCCAATGGGAGGTGGATAACATGGCTAAGAGTATTAGCTCGGTAATGCATGAATATCGCTGAGTTTTTAGCGATATTCATGCATTGCGGCCGTTTATTATCGCATTTGCGATAAACCTTGATAATAGTAAGGTTTATCTTCGATAATTTCTGACGATGCTTAGTGGTAAAAAATTGGTTGGTAAGCATCGTTAGCGATAAATATCGCTTAACTTTGGTAATATGCCCCAACGTCTGTTAACGTTCGATTCGAAGGAAATGAGGAAGTGTTGAAAAACATTGTCTGCGCCATCTTGCCTTTTTTGAAATGCCACACTTTTGTCGTGCACGGCAGCCATTTTAGATGTCTTGACCAGACCCACTCTCTGCACGCTGTCGATTCGTAGCATGGCTCCTCACCCTCGTAAGCATCTCCCCCAGGCACTGGTCACCACCGCTCTCTGTCTTATGCATGGGCAATAAACCTTCCCCCATCTGCGCTGCTCTTCCCTGAGAATCACACTCTGTGCCCGCCCGACACCTCCCTTTCGCCCTATTCACTACCGCACCCTCTGACACTCCTCTTCCTCTGTGTCCGAATGTCCAGGCCGGTCCTAGGCTATCAGCTAGCCCTGCAGATGTAGTTTATGGCCCCAGCTGTAAAGAATCACCCCTCTTCAAAGGAGTTATAGTAGATCAAGGCCCACACCCGATGTGATCCGTCACAGCACACGCGTTCCTACTATCTGAAAACCATCCTGTATTGTGATTGGGGAGGGGACCGAGCCTGAAGCGGAAGATTCCAGGAATGACTCTTTGTACATCAAAGTTTTTACAATTATGTGTCACATTAAAAATATATAGCACTCCAACAAAGTAGTAGGAATATAAAACTTTAATAACATATAAATATATACAACAAAACAAAAACAGTAAAAACATTTAAACAACGAAGAGACCGTGGCAATTTCTTTTTAATTATCCAATAGATTTATTGAAATTGACAGCACCAATAATGAAATATTCTTGTCAGTAGCGGTCTGTTGTGCGAATAGTTCCAAGGCAGCAGAACGCGCTGAAATCTAGATGGCACGAAAGTGATGTCTAGTAAGTTGCCGCCCAGTAAATAACGGCGTGGGGCGCCGCGGGGGTGAGTGAGTCCAGTAGGCACCACAGCTATTCTTACCGGCATTGCAGAATTACTGCTGGGGACAATGCCTGTGCTGTAGCAGGGTCACAGCAGAAACAAAAAGGATTCTGTTGAAGATGTTGTTGGTTTTCAATTTGAAAACAGTTCTGGTGTCAACTGCTATGCTAATGTAGTGGTTAATGTTTTGTTTTCTCTAGAAAATGTAAAAGAGGGGGAGGCAGTCCAAAGTTCCGTTAAAAGGGCAAAGGAAAGGATCGGTGGTTTGAACTATCAGTCAAAAAGGGGAGGGGGTGCAATAATTTTTCCTACCGGGTCACACTGTGCTTTCACCGGAAGTGAGGTCTGCAGGATTGTAGTAATTCAAAGTGAGGCTGGCGCCAGCATGGGAGCGCCGACGTCCCGCGGATACAGTTTCGTCACTCCACGGGCGATCATGGCAGTCATTCCCCATCGGGGGTCGGAGACTCCCGCGGCTCCTCTAGAATATTCAAGGTCGTGGAGGACTACGGTGGTGGAGTCAACCAGTGACCGGGCCATTTCTTTATGTTGGGCCCGCTCTTGCCAGGTCGACCGCCATTTTGAGAGTTCGGCAGCTACCGGCGATCGCGGGGTCACATGAGCGGACGGGCTCCACCCTGCCGGGCGAGACGTTGCAGCATGGCCACAGTGGAAGAACCGTTATCTAGGTCGTTCCGAAACTGTGCAGCACTGTAGTTGTTAGGATGCCACCGCCTGGAGCGCTGAGGGTGCAGCTGGGAAGCCTCCACCTGGGGAGGCGGGAGAGGCCTGTTCGCACCGTCTCTCCCTCCCAGTGCACCCCACGGCGTCTCGCTTGAGATTTGTTATGGCCGGACCAGGCGATGAGGACGAGGGGGGGGTCGGAGGCATGTGCAAGACATCCCCCTCCAGTGTTGTCGCAGCCATTATAAAAGAAAGAAGTGTCCCGTCCGTCTTCGGGCCGGGCTTCCGGTGGATGTCGGCCGGACGCCCCTGGCTCTGGCCCCATGAACGGGTTTCTTGGTTTATCGGCTGCAGCCGGATCCCGTCGGCCTCGGCCCCCCGACCGTTGGTGGTCGGACCGGAAGAGCATGTGGCGGGACTACCTGCAACTCTCAAGGGCCACCGCGGCCGGACTGGGAGAGAGAGGGGAGGGTCGAGGAGACATTCCCCCCCCTGCAACTGTTCAGCGTTGTAAAGGCAATCCCCTGGCCGGGTCCCGCTGGTCTCGGCCTCTCCTCCGGCTACACCCTACGTTAGGATCTCCTGGCCGAGGCGTGGCAGCAGGACCTGCCTTATATGGGCTGCTCCCGGCTGGGCGTAGCCGGAACCCTGCCCCACCTTGGAAGTTTCCAGAGTGGGGGTGGATGTTCTACTGACTTGCATTTTCCCTAGTCTATCGATTTTTTTGGCGTGGCAGGCGGTGGGACAGCGAGGGGTGATTTGGTTTCTCTTACTGTTTTTCTGGTCTCTCACCACTGGCATATTTTAACGTTTTCTTGTTTCTAGGACATTAATAGGTTTTATCATTACGTTATGTTATCGTTTCTTTGTTCGTTGTTTAATAAAAGTTCATGTTCATCAGTGGCCTACTGATTTTCGTTTTCCTATTTTTTTCTTTCCAGGTTGTTTCATGGTAAAGTTTCTGTTAACAGGATACAGTGATCACTTCGTTATTATTGCATATGTCCTTTTCACTAGGGGTGCTCTCTGGTCGGGCCAGATGACGTATCTCTAGTAAATGGTCCGGGTGAAAAAGGTGCATCAATCAGTGGGGAGTAGATAGGCATGACAGATTACAACGGGGGAGAACGGTCCGCATTACGTACCCTTTCACTACTTGCAAAGATTTTCCTACGTTTATTTGCAAACAGGGAATACCTCCAAAAAGAACTAATTCCCAAACAGTCAATGTTCGGACAATCAATCAATCAATGAGGAATGAAATAGGTACGACGTGTTAAAGGCTTGCGTTACCTACCCTTCACTATCTGCAAAGGGAGATAGAATATTCCTATTCTTCCTCGTTTGCAGGTAGAGAAGATCGTTAAGAGAATTAACTTCGAACAATTCAATGCTCGATTGAAACAATCAACAAGGGGTACTGTGAACACAAATGAACGCCGCTTATATACATACGCATTGCTATTTTCAACAGGTTGTTCCTAATGTTTCTATTTTAGCGAGGTCAAAAGAGATCCCATTAGTGGCCTACTGATTTTGCTCGATTCCTTTTGTTTTTTTACACGATTTTTCGCTATCTGCAAAGACTAAACAGAGTATTGCGACTCTGTGCTTGTTTGTAAATAGAGAATGAACCAAAGAGAACAATCAATCAAATGGAGAGAGAAGCAGGCACGACGGATTACAAAGGGGGAAAGGGCTGCGTTAACTACCCTTCACTATCTGCAAAGAGAGAGTACTCCTAATAGAAATGAGGGGTGGGGGGCAGCAATCAAAGCAGATCAGTGTGCATAAACACGAAAAAAAAAATTCTTACCACGTACTTGACATTCGACAGCTTATGATATTTGCTATTAAAAAACCATTGAAATTCACTGAAAAAACCATAGGTTATAGACCATATATAGTTAGGAATTAGCATTTACAAAACCTTGAAAATTCACTGAAAAAACCATAGGTTATAGACCATATATAGTTAGGAATTAGCATTTAAAAAACCTTATTTTACTCACACAAAACCATTGAAATTCCATATATAGTTAGTTGCACTAACTATATATTGCGCACCCGCAATCCACTGCTGATGATGTCACATATTACATCATTCATGACATGGTCAGTGACATCACTGATGACATCACTGATGACATCTCAAATGACATCACTGATGACATCTCACTTGACATCAATGATCACATCACTGATGATATCATTCATGTGACAATACAATGCATCTCCTCACATTTTAATATAACCTCTGTTTCACCCAGTGTTAAAAACAGAGTATAATTTTGGAAACCATTGACACACCAATACTAGTTACTACATACGTACTCACTGATTCCTACGTCTACACACACATTCACTCATTCACCCATACAATCATTCATACATACAATCACTCATGTTTACAACACAATCATATGCACTCATACACCTATACAGACACTCACACTCTGCCACTCATCCATGGAGTTACTCACACACCTAGTCAGTCCTGTAAAGAATCAATCACACTTCCATTTTCTACTCTATACAGTTAAACATAGAGCACCTTACGTTTTCAACCATATACTAACACATACTTACTCTCTTATACAATCATTGATACAAGTACACATTGATCTGTACAGAGTCACACACCTCCCATCCAGCCACACACACACTCAGTCTCCCATGCAAATACTTGGGCAATCAATCAATAACCCATATAGTTACTCATATAGCTACTGATCAACACATGCAGCAGTTTACAGAACAACAGACATAATGATGCACAAATTAAGACCGTTTAGTCACTAACCCATGCACTCAGTGAGACACATTTAATCACTCACTCATACATTCAGTCATGCACCTACTAAATCCTTCGTCCAGACACTTATACATCCACTCATTCTTCAATATGTAAGACATATTTTAACTTTACAGAAACATAGTCACTGGATGTTGTCATCAGTGATGTCATCAGTGATGTCATTTGAGATGTCATCAGTGATGTCATCAGTGATGTCACTGACCATGTCATGAATGATGTAATATGTGACATCATCAGCAGTGGATTGCGGGTGCGCAATATATAGTTAGTGCAACTAACTATATATGGAATTTCAATGGTTTTGTGTGAGTAAAATAAGGTTTTTTAAATGCTAATTCCTAACTATATATGGTCTATAACCTATGGTTTTTTCAGTGAATTTTCAAGGTTTTGTAAATGCTAATTCCTAACTATATATGGTCTATAACCTATGGTTTTTTCAGTGAATATATATATATATATATCTACGCTCCACAGCACCAAACAATTCGGCGTACTCGCAGGCAGGTGCGAATACATGCGGGGGTGCACCCGCATCAGTATTCCAGCTCCACTTACTCTCCAACTCGGCTTCCACCAGGAAAGAATCGCACTCGCAGGGACTTGTCACCAAACACATGGTGACAAGTCCCTGCGAGTGCGATTCTTTGCTGGCAGAAGCCGAGTTGGAGAGAAAGTGGAGCTGGAATATATATATATATATATATATATATATATATATATATATACTTCATTTTCTTTCTCTGAACAAAGTAGAAGCACTCCGTGGTATGCGGTCAAAGTTGTTTATTCCAGCAGCAAAGTGTGCACAGACGCGTTTCGGACGCCTAGTCCTTCGTCAGTGTTTCAACATCGCATGTAGCGAGGCGGCTGTATTTGAGTACGTCAATGTGACTGACATATTAAAGGCGATGACGGCCCATACACCCTGTTTTTTCATGCAAATCGGGCGGCCATAATGATGCTATTACATATAGACAACATACTATTGGGACGCGCTTTAAATACAGCGCAAAGGCCTCCAATAACAACAATATAGCCGTGTATCGGCATATTGGCCACCCAGAGCCGGTTCTTATTTCAACAATAAAACCGCGTATCGGCATAACACCAGCTATCAGTTTGCATGTTATAACACTCTAAGACCTTTTATGTAATTAATCAGGGCAAAAACAGTATCATTTAAATTCATAGCAGGATTCTAGAACACAATTCATCTGGTTTGTTTTAGCGACAAACAATCATAATAGAGTAAACAAAAAAGAAGAAAAAGAAGAAGCCAAAGAAAGCAATGGATACAGTGTACAAATCAACATCCCCAATTCATTTTGTCCATTATTTTCCCAAATGCGCTGTTAATTCCTCCCCACTATTCATACCCTGTGGGGTCTTAGTTTCTAGGTCTATGATGTAACGTGACTCAAGTCTTCGCAACTTCATGCGTCTATCCCCACCTCTAGGTTGTGCTGGAACATGGTCGAGCCCCCAATATTGTAATAGGTCCCTATTACTTTGGTGTACTTTAGCAAAATGGCGGGCCACAGGGTATGTCACATCTTTATTTGTAATTGCACGTTGATGCTCCAAAATACGCAATTATACGCTAAAAATTGTGCTGCCTATATATTTCAGGCCGCATGGGCATGTCAGGCAATATACAACAAAAGGGGTCGAGCATGTGATAAACTTATTGATTTCTCTGCCTCTTGGTAGGCCCGGCACCATATAGTTAAGTACTCTCCTACTGTTTTCACATGCTCTACATTTCCCGCAGGGGAAAAAAACCCTCATTTCCTTTAGGGTACCAGTACTTTTGGGTTTTGGTGGCATGAGATGGCGTGCGAATGTAATCAATGGACGTTCTGGTACATCCTTACTTATTACAGGATCTGTTTGTAGTATATGCCAATTTCTAGTTAGTATATTTCTTAGGTAATTGGCATCATCAGAGAAGTGTGTTATCATTCGGAATTTATTTGTTGTTTGGGTTAATTCACTGGTTCTCTCTCTTGGTGATAATAATGTGCTTCTAGGGATTTTGAGCACTTTCCTGTATGTTTTCTCTAAAAGGATGCTGTCATAGCCTCTAATTTTAAATCTTTCAATAGATTCTCTGGCCACCTGAGAGAAATCACACTCTCGTGAACAGTCCTGTCATAATCTCAGTAGTTCTCCATATGGTATACTACGAACTAGGCTGAGAGGATGACTACTTCTTGCATGCAATATGCTATTCCCAGCTGTGGGTTTTCTGTATAGAGTTGTGTCCAATTTTTTATCACTACTGAAAGCCCTGAGATCTAGATAGTGGACCTTCTGCTCATCTCACAGGTGAATTTTAAATTCAGATTATTCCTATTCAGTGCGCTCACGAAGTCGTCTGCCTCGCTGAAAACTGTGTTGCAAGGGCATGCGTTGTAACGTCATACATTCCTGCAGGGTGATCCTTTGACAGGCAGAGACCTGGCATCCCTTGCGGTGTGCCATCCTCGACGTAGAGACGGGGTCCTTCATTCAGAACCATCAGGTGAGGGGTTAGCACTTCCCCGGTGAATTCTTGGCTCCATTAGGTTCCATCAGGACATATCCTAGCACTTACACACACATGCTTCACCTAAACCTCTAGGCTAGGCACTGTTAGGTAGGCTAAACATCGTAGGAGTAAGCCAATACTATTGTTTTAAGTAATATGCTTTTATTCAACTTATTAGCACTACTGTAGAAATGTCAAAACAAAACCCTTTCAGGCATAGAAATGTATCTACTTTTTATATTGGTACTAGCGATTACATTTGTCTGCTCCTGACTTTTGATTGTCGCAGCTAACATGTTTCATAATAGGCTGACGCTTTACCAATAAATAATTATTGAAACTGTTCCAAACGTCATTCTATGTATTCTGAGAAAAGTAAGGACGAGTGACTTAGCAAAAAATGCTGTATTGTTTCCACGATACCTGAGGAATCGGGGTTGTCATGTTCAGTGGTTGCCTGAAACTACCTACCACACTGTATATTACAGAGGGGTGATTGTGGCACTGAAGAGCTAGCAGGTCCAACGGCTGACTCATCCTGTGGGGGGTGTCCAGAGTCTGTCTGAACACCAAGCCCTCAGTTTAGGTCATCCAAAACATGCAGGTCCTAGGGGGTCCTAGGAAGTACACGACAATAACTTTTCCAAGTTGATCCTTTTTTGGGAATCACATTAACTTTAGCAGGATTTTCCAATATAAATGATCATATTCTCGCCATACTGAACCATAGTCAGTTGAAAACAGTTTGCATTAAATGTACTGGATAAAAACCATACTGTGTTTGCGTAAGTAATTTTTAAAATCTGCCTTTTAGGCAGAAGAGGTGTTATGGTATCTTTTCTTTTGTTTTTTTTAGGGTTTATATAAATGCTACCAATTATCAGTGGGAGAAGTCTTCAATGGTTGCTTTTTGTTATCATCTCCCATTTAAAATGTAATCTCCACTAATTTAATCAAGTATTGAAGTATGGACTGCTAGTTCATTTGTAACATAGAATGAACATCCCCTGGATGGATGGCCGCCCTGTTGTGACTTCTTAGCAGGAGAGACCTCCTTTAATCAGGTCAGTGGCAGGATCCCAAACACCATGTTTCCGGCAGACAGCTAATAGCATGTCTTCTAAGAGATGAGTTTTAGTCCCTCTTAGATGTAATTGTTTTTGCATCCCTGAAGTTCCATCAACAGTCCAATACTGGTGAAATCTAAGATGAGTTTCGAAGACTAGGGCTATTGATGGAGCACTCCGTATATCCAAGCACAGTAATTTAGCTTTATTTTACTAATAATACACTTCTTTTACTTTCTTTACTGGGCTCCCCCTCAATTAATAACGCTAGGTTTATTGGCTCCAATCGCACTGGAGGCACAATTATCCATGCCTGGAATTGCGGAGCAGAGTTTAATGCATGATACTGCTCCTATTTAGGATATCATTTCTACTACGAGATTTAGAATCTGCAATGCATGCAATTGGCAGCTCTCATATTCTAAATTAGCTGTAATTAACCTGTATGTCTGTGGGTTCATAGACTTTCCTCTGACTTGAGCTGGGTATCCCTAATTGTTTCTTGTCCCGAGCCATAGGATGGTGCTGTCCATTTTTTCCTGAGGCAATCTTGGTCACCTATTACATATTTAATGGAGGGGAGTATGCATTTCCAACTTTGTCTCTATTATCAACTATTTTGTTTTCATGGGGCTTATAGAACTTTGATCCTTTCAATTTTACTTGCTAACTGCAAGCTGATATCCAAGTTACCCTCCCTTGTGAAAGTTGCATTTGCTACTTGTTGTAAAGTCACCCTGTGCCTTGGGCACACCTCCCCCAACATTTTGTGCAATGGTACTGGTAGCATCTGACTCTAACTGATTCTGGGCTCTGCCTAACCAGGCCCAGGGCCAGTGCTATGCTGAAAGAAATACATTTAGAATACAGTGAAAACACCTACATACACTAGGGTACACAATGGTATGGGGTACCCCTATGATTGGCATGACCAACCCTATTAGACCCCATTAAATAATAGGACAGAGGGATTACAACTACCTAGGAGTCCCTAGTCCACAATAGGGAACAGCAGTTTAGAGGCCAGTAGCTTTTTCTGCCCTTGCATGTGTGCACTGCTGAAGCCTGGGGTTAGTTTAAAAGTTGTCCTAGGTGGCAGGACTGCTTTTAAAAAGTAAATTGTACCCAACTTTGATGTTTGGGGCACTTTAAAAGTGATAACCTACAATGTTTTGGCATACTAGTAACCCCCAGGGTCTCCCCTAGGTGTCTCAGGGGTGGAGGGGCAGGTATTTATAAGGTGGACCCTTATACAAATGAGTTGTATATGCCCTGGGTTAAGTGAAATCTCACATTTCGCTAGGAACACTGTGGAGGGAGGATCCGCAATATTTCTACTGAATCAGAACTCCCAAATTCTCCCCTTGCTGACCCATGGGATGGGGGTCCTGTAGACATAGGTGGAGTACTTATAAAATATGTTTTATAAGCCCTAGTGCTGGAAAAAGGGCCCAAGTCATATTTCCCATTGCAAATCTCATGCCATATTGCAGAATTATATAACTTCCAGTCAAAGACTTCCCAAAATGGTAGTGATAAATCCAACAATATAAAATTGTTGAATTTCTTCTAAAACGAATAAACAAAAAGTTATGAGACTTTCTTCTTTGTTGGTCCAGATGCAGCCTTCCAGTGGTCTGCCCTGATTGGTCAGTGTTAAGTGGATTAGCCAGGCTGCTTTGAAGAGGTGATGAAGAGCCCTTGGGGTTAACCAGCTCTGCTGGGAGGGCAGTGTACTGCTACACAGGAATGCCCGAGCAAGGGGAGGATTATTAAACCATTGTCTTCCAAGGCAAGGGGACAGGGTCAGTGTCATTTACAACTTCACTCTTTTGACCCAAAGCCAGAGCTAGGCATATGGATGGAATGCACAGATGCAGACGGGAGAGGCTATGAAAATTAGCAATCCTAGAGGTGTGTTTAGCCAGCTCTTACATCCCTCCTGGAACATCAGCCATTATGAATGTGGAGGATTTGGTGCACTCTGGGACAAAATAATTGCACACAGGATGTGATCCTATCCTTGGGGAGTTGCCCTCCTCCTATTGGTCAGGAGTGACCTCCTGCTTGACCCAGACAACTTGGAATAAGTATCTGAGAGTGGCAGAGTCTCTCAGATCTGCTGCTTGAAACTTAAAATGCTGAGAAGTTGGGGTGAAAAATTCAAAGGCCTGCCCCCTAAAGACTGCACTGGCTGAAACTACAGCCCTGTGGATTACCTTGCTGTAAAGGAAGTAAAGAATGGACTCCCTGCAAGCTACAGGCCAACAGAGCTCACCTGAAACATCACCACCAAGGATCCTCAACCAGGAAAATGACCAGTGGATTTGTAAAGGTTTCTTCCAAGTGGATTTTGGGAACTGAAGTCCTCAACTTTCAAGGACCATCTTGGAACTTCCAGACTCTTGGAGTGAGTTTGAGACACTTTGGGACCCTTTGGGGAACTTCAGAAAGAAGTTCCAGAAGTTTGGAGAAACTTTGAAAAAAAGCTCCCTAGGGGGACCGACTCAACCTGGCCAGCCAAGCCGCCAGCCTTCAACCGCGAGTTGGCCAAGCCATCCAGGTTCATCCCGTTAAAAGCACCGTAGGTCCAACTTCCAGGCTGTGACGAGAGTAAAATGAAATCCAAGGCCGGCGAACCCTCACCGAATCTGGCCTGGTGAAGTGCATCGAGGGACCCAGCAAGAAAAAGCTCCAGAAAGGTTTCTAAGTTCGAAGGTAAAAACTGTGACCGGGACCTACTCTGAGTGGTAGCTGCTCAGGGCTCCATCGCGGTCTGCCTGAAACTTTGACTTTGAGTCAGTATATCTCGATTAGATGTCCCAATCGGGTGCTATACGTTTCTAACTGCTATAAAGTGATACATCTTTAAAAACTCATATCTCTGGTTCCCTTCATTGGATTTTTGTCGTGTTGGTGTTATTTTAAAGATACAAATATTTCCTATTTTTATAAATTTGAGTTGGATTTTTATTATGTTGTGTCTTAATTATATACTGAACTGGTGTTTCTAAATGCTTTACATACCTGTCTTTGAAGTTAAGCCTGCCTGCTCTTAGCCAAGCTACCAAGGGTTGAGCATGGGAATATTTTTTTAAGGCCTATTTTGAGCCCTATACTGTGTTAGTGGCCTTATTGCCAGTGGCAGACCTACATTTGCCCCACAAATAATACATTTTCCAACACCCTTAAACTTACACTTGGCTTTGTGGACCCTTTTGAAGATAACCTTCTGCTTCAGTAAATAGTTTTTAGGTCTCACCTAGCAATACCATTAGGGATGCTGGCGAGATTATAGTAAGGCTTTCAAAAGTCTACCCAAACTGCGGATCGGGTACAGTGCATGTGAGCACAACCACGCGCATTTCATGCGCGCACGCCACGCTCTGCCTCTGCTGCACTTCAGCTCACCATGCTGCACACCCCCTCACCCCTCGCTCACCAATGTCCCTCTCACCCTTCCTTTGATCTCGCCGCAAGTTCTCGCAGGCTAATGGCCCTCGCCCTCCCCCTCCCCAGCACAGAGTGCGCATCGCTTGTCTGTTTTTATCGTTTGTCCCTTCTTTGATCATTCCCCTTCCTTTTTTTCCTCTCGTCCCTTTGCATTTCCCTTTTGTTTGTTTCCCATTCTCCTTTAGCTCTAATTTATTCTCCATTCCTTCTTTCATCTTTACAGATTTTGCGGATAGTTTTTGGCAGATTCTGGCCGGGTGCAAAACTCATGGTAAATTACCATCAGTTACCGAAGCGATATGCTTTGCTATGGTGTAAAAAAATAGATGCATAGGCAGCCTCCAATCCATGATCATTTTTGGGTTTTTCATTGTTACTCGGACTTCAGACTAAAGGCTTTCCAGTTGTTCTTGTTTACCATGTGCCACGACAAGATGCCAACCTATAAGGCAGATTCACAAAAGTCTTAACAAAATATAGAGGGGCAGATTTATGAAGGCCTTGCGCCGCCGGTGCGTCACTTTTTCCCATGTTAAAAGTGACGCACCGGCGGCGCAAGGCCTTCATAAATCTGCCCCAGAGTTCGTTCTTTGAAACCATGGTCGATCATTCTACTGATGTGTTTCATCTTTACCGATTTTGCGGATAGTTTTTGGCAGATTCTGGCCGGATGCCAATCTCATGGTGAATTACATCAGTTACCGAAGCGATATGCTTTGCTATGGTGAAAACAAAGAGATGCATAGGCAGCCTCCAATTCATCATCATTTTTGGGGATTTCGTTGTTACCCGGACTTCAGATTAAAGGCTTTCCAGTTGTTCTTGTTTACCATGTGCCGCGACAAGATACCAACCTATAAGACAGATTCACAAAAGTCTTAACAAAATATAGAGTTTGTTCTTTGAAACCATGGTCCATCATTCTACTGGTGTGTTCTGTGTGTTTTTTGTATTTTTTTACCTGAGTTGTGGTGCTTTTTCACTAGCATGTCATCATATATTTGATTACACGCTTCACAGTGACCCAAGAACTCTGAACTCACACCGCAAGTATCAATTTGTTGCTAGCAGACTCTTTTACAAATAAATTGGTGCTTTTCTGCTCCAATCACTGGTTATTTCAGCAGGGTTATAGATATGAAATAAGATAGTTAGATATTGGACTGCAGCCAGAATGCACAGCTCTCCAGACCCATTTCTAAAGTGCACCTGGGAGGCCTGCTTAATATTCAAGTCCATATCCCTGTGCATGTTGAATCACGCAGTCTTGCTTTTCTACTTTCTGCCCTAGTTTGGTTATGTTTCATCGGGCACTAGAGTAGCAGAATGAAAATCTGGACAGGACCATAACCTGGTACTAAGGACTACATTTGCACTTAGTACTTGGAAACATGCTGACTCTGTTAAGGATCTGAAACTACAACAGATCAGTTGATTGTCTAAAATACCAACAATAATCAGGCACATAGGTCTAACCTCCTACAAGGAAGACATTTTGTTTTTGATGGAAGGTAAAGTATGGGCACTGTACAATGCAAAATTCTATTATCACAATGTAAATACATTTTTGGAAAGGATATAACATTTAAATAAGACAAAGTTGATCAAACATGACCTGATTTTCCTTTAAAATTTAGAGTTGCCTTCTAAAATGCCAGTATTATGGGCTGTTTTCAGCTTGGTAGCCAACCCTCTACATTCTGGGACTTGTAGTCTCATTTTTTTAACAATAAGAGCAATAGTGGTGCTTGTTAAATAGTAAGATATGGATAAGAGTGGCCTGATGACATAGGGCCTGGTTACAATCCTGCAAGTAAGAGTTTTGTACAACTCGATTGTGAAGGTAGTAGTCTTTGGTCTAGAATTGACTCGTGGTAGATATCCTATGCTGGTTTTCCTCTCAGGACTTGCTGACAAATGTATGAAGTTTGAAGGTACTTTCTATGAGGCCACAAGATTTTTAACATCTGCCAGACACCTCTCACAAACCTTACAAAAACTGGACTGTCTTCCAAGTGGAAATGTGGATGGATTGTCAGTCATCAGCTGACTCAAGTTAGACTTAAGGAGATTCTAGAGAAGATGATAGATTGCAGAACCAGACACCAGGGGTGCCATGTCAATGGAAAATTCTAATTAAGAATAGAAGACCACAGTCGATCCTGGTAGTAGGCATAAGATGGGACACCATCCTCTCCTGCAATCATGGAGCTGTACATATGATATTCACAAACACCCTCTCGTGTTGTCTTGTCTGTCGGTGCCCCTGCTTGCTTTGTTAACAGTTTCAGTGCCACCATTCTGTACACTGCCACCACCACCATGACCAACACCACATCCACCATCACCATGTCTACCACCACCACCATGTCCACCACCAACATGTCCACAACCCCCACATCCACCACCACATCCACCACCACCTCATCCACCACCACCACATCTACCACATCCATCACCACTACGTCCACCACCACTACGTCCACCGCCACACCCACCTCCGCCACGTCCACCACCACCATCCCTTCCACCACCACAATGTACACCACCACCATGTCCACAATCACCATGTCCACCACCAACACCACCACATCCACCACCACCACGTCCACCACCATCACATCCACAACCACCACCACCACATCCACCACCACTATGTCCACCACCACTATGTCCACCAACACCATGTCCACCACCACCACCACCCCCACACCCACCTCCACTACCTCCACCACCACCACCACCACGTCCACCACCACCATGTCCACCACATCCGCTACGTCTACCTCCACCACATCCACTACCACCACCAGGTCCACCACCACGTCCACCACCAAGTCCAGTACCAAGTCCAGTACCACATCCACCACTACATCCACCACCACCAAGTCCACCACCATCACCACGTCCACCACCACCATGTCCACCACATTCACATCCACCAACACCACATCCACCACCACCACCACGTCCACCTCCACCACCACGTCCAACACAACGTCTGCCACCACCACGTCCACCACCACAACAACCACCACCACATCCATCACCACCACATCCACCACCACCATGTCCACCTTCACGTCCACCACCACCACGTCCACCACTACCATGTCCACCACCACCATGTCCATCACTACCACGTCCACCACCACCACGTCCACCATCACCACCACGTCCACCACTACCACATCCACCATCACCATGTCCACCACCACCACGTCCACCACCACCACGTCCACCACAACCACATCCACCACCAACATGTCCACCACCAACACCAACACCACCACATCCACCACCACGTCCACCACCACCATGTCCATCACATCCACCACCACGTCCACCATCACCACCACATCCACCACCACTACCACCACGTCCACCACCACCATGTCCACCACATCCACCATCACGTCCACCACCACCATGTACACCACCACCACCACCACCACAGACACTACCACATCCACCACGAGGCCACTATCATGTCCACCACCACGTCTACCTCCACCACCACCACATCCACTACTCCCACCACGTCCACCACCACGTCCACCACCAAGTCCAACACCAAGACCACCACCAAGTCCACCACCACATCCACCACCAGATCCACCTCCACGTCCACCACCACCATGTCCATCACCACCACCATGTCCACAACTTCCACCACGTCCACCACCACCACGTCCACCACCACCACGTCATCCACCACCACGTCCACCACCACCATGCCCACCACCACCACGTCCACCATCACTACGTCCACCACCACTGCATCCACCACCACCATATCCTCCACCAACACCACTACATCCACCACCACCTCCACCACCACCTCCACAACCACCACCTCCACCACCACATCCACCACTACCACATCCACCACCACTACGTCCAAAACCACCACATCCACCACCACCACGTCCACCACCACCACGTCCTCCACCACTACATCCACCACCATCACGTCCACCACCACCACCACCAAGGCCACCGCCACGTCCACCATGAGGCCACCTCACTCTATCTATCTATCTATCTATCTATCGCCCTCACTCTATCTAGCTATCTATCACCCTCACTCTACCTATCGCACTCACTCTATCTATCTGTCACCCTCACTCTATCTATCGCCCTCACTGTATCTATCACCCTCACTCTATCTATCTATCTATCTATCTATCTATCTATCTATCTATCTATCTATCTATCTATCTATCTATCTATCTATCTATCTATCTATCTATCTATCTATCTATCGCCCTCACTCTATCTATCACCCTCACTCTATCTATCTATTGCCCTTACTCTATCTATCACCCTCAGTCTATCTATCTATCACCCCTCACTCTATCTATCACCCTCACTCTATTTATCTATCTATCTATCGCCCTCACTCTATCTATCCATCGCCCTCACTCTATCTATTGCCCTCACTCTATCTATCGCCCTCACTCTATCACCCTCTTTCTATCTATCTATCGCACTCACTCTATCGCCATCACTCTATCTATCTATCTATCGATCACCCTCACTCTATCTGTCTATCTATATATCCGCCTCACTCTATCACCCTTAATTTATCTATTGCCCTCCCTCACTCTATCTATCGCACTCCCTCACTCTATCGATCACCCTCCCTCTATCTATCGCCTCACTCTATCTATCTATCGCCCTCACTCTATCTATCACCCTCACTCTATCTATCGCCCTCACTCTATCTATCGCCCTAACTCTATCTATCGCCCTCACTCTATCTATCGCCCTAACTCTATCTATCTATCGCCCTCACTCTATCAATCTATCGCTCTCACTCTATCTATCTATCGCCCTCACTCTATCTAGTGCCCTCACTCTATCTATCGCCCTCAATCTATCTATCTATCTATCTATCTATCTATCTATCTATCTATCTATCTATCTATCTATCTATCTATCTATCTATCTATCTATCTATCTATCTATCTATCTATCTATCTATCTATCTATCTATCTATCTATCTATCTATCTATCTATCTATCTATCTATCTATCTATCTATCTATCTATCTATCTATCTATCTATCTATCTATCTATCTATCGCTCTCACTCTATCCCCATCACTCTATCTATCTCTCTATCTCTCTATCTATCTATCTATCTATCTATCTATCTATCTATCTATCTATCTATCTATCTATCTATCGATCGCCCTCCCTCTATCTGTCTATCTATATATCGCCCTCACTCTATCTATCGCCCTCCCTCTATCTACCTATCGCCCTCCCTCTATCTATCGCCCTCACTCTATCTATCTATCGCACTCACTCTATCTATCTATCGCATCACCACAGCATCACTCAGAACCACCACAGCATCACTCAGGGGCACCACAACATCACTATGCGCTACCACATCATCACTGAACGCCACAGCATCACTCGTCGCAACCACAACATCACTCAGCGCCACCACAGCATCAATCTGTGCAACCATTCAACAACAACTGGTTCAAATATGTTCTCCCAATGTTTCAAGCTTTATTACAAATGTTACAAAAAGATATTAATATTTCACTTTCGTTCTTGTATTTTCGTCACAATAAAATACACTGAACATAATCTTCACAAAAGTTATTTACAAAAGTGTAAGCTATAGCCATTATAAATAACAATAGCTTTTATTTAAGTATTAATTATTAAAAAAATAAAAGCCATTGTTATTTGTAATATCAATACATCTAAGTCACATAAATACAACACATATTGCATTACAAATGTTATAGGTTTCACATTTGTGAAAGTTAAAACTATTGGCATTGTAAATGATGAAGCTATTAATTTCGCTATTTTCAAAACCAACACATAAAGAAAAAATGTGTAATTTACAATACCAATAGCTCAAACTTTCCTAATGCGAGACCTATTGCATTGCAAATGCTTGTTTTATTTGTGGGCTCTAATTATATGTTATATGCGTGCCTATGATATTCCCGTTTTCTGCCATTTTTTCTCACACATACCAACGAGGGGGTTGTTTAAGTCCCTTTTGAACTATTTCTGATACTAAATGTCTTAGGCCCTGTATGTTCAAAGAGCCAGTCCAAAATAGGATAGATTACCCACAGCGAGGATTTTTAACTCCTTGGGTTTTTCTGAAGTTATTCTGCTTCTCGATCTGATTTCTTCCTTTTGTATGGTAGGTTATTTTCTTCTAGTCATTGTCCTGGCTATTGTGCCCCACCCATATAGGTGTCTTTAGCAGAGGTAGTATTTAGAGGCAAATGCTCTAGCTCTTGTCCACGACTTACATTTGAGTTATTCTTTGTAATCACAAGCAAAGGTTATAAGTTTAATTTGGGGCTGCTTATTATTATCTTTTTGCCATAAACTTTGTTTTGTCTTTTTGTTCAGCTTTTTTAGACACGTCACAGCTTCCTAGATAAGTTGTTTTAGCTCTGTTAAGTCTTCTTCTCCCAAATCTGAAATGGCATTAGCTGATGCTTCTGCTTTATTGGCATGTCATTTCCACCCTTTAATCCAAAGGGGTATTGAATATTTATGCTCTTAACTTCCGACTGAAGGTAGTTTACTCAGAAAGCTTGATATGGTGATCTATTTGGCATTCATTCATTTTTGCTATTGGTGTTTGATGTGTCGGAGGTTGCAATACAGGGTCATCACTCATCATTACTATTTTTTATTCCTTCTTCCTTTCTGTCTTATATTTATTCACCTTCGCCGTTTACTCTTTCGGTTCTTCAATCATGGTTGTTTTTATTTCAGGATGCGCAGATAACATTCTGAACACTGAGCCACATCACCATGATTTCTCATTTTCTTGAGATATTTTCTGGATCTTTTAAAAAAAAATGTTTTCCAATTTAGAGTCAATCAACATGTTTCACTAAAGGGTTTTCACTAGAGTACTTAAGGTGCTCTAAGTGCTTTAGAGTATTTCAGTTACTTGGCTTTATCAGTGTGCAGATTTTGGCTGAAATCAAGCGAGATATCAGTTAATTGTTATAAATACAGTCAGAATGCGAACAGTCAGCCACATTCACATCCCCTGTAGTTCTTAATTTGTAAAAAAAAAAGTGCCACAGCCCTCGTCAGGAGGCCACTGCAGCTTGCGCTACACATTGCCCTTCCCACTACCACCACTATCACTAATCATCACACTCCTACAAGTGTGACAATTCAGCCTATTCCAGGCCCCCAAAGTTATATGAATGGCTTGGCATCAGTCAATACTACATTTTATGCATATTGAATGTACAGACAACTGTTGTTGTTCTCATCTTTACATTAGACAGACAGTGGTACTATCTGGTAGACTGTGAAACCACTGGCTATAATTAAGCACTGGATCTACCCCCTGGGACTTACCGGCGACCTGGACACAGCTAATATCATCCCTAGATACGTGCAGGTGCATTTATGAAGGCAGATGGTACCATGTAGGTTATTCTCGGGGAATGGCCTGGCAGGCGGATTGTGGACCTGGGTCACCACACTCCCAACAACCAACTTTGTTCCGGTCGCAGCTCGAGCAACCCATCTGTTTCAGCAGCTCTCCAAGTCACACCGCTGCCTCTCTGTGTTGATTCACACTGATCCAGATTGGCGATAATACGCATACTGATATTGATACTATAGTGCACACACCACGCTCTAATGGCTGGAAGCAACAGAGGAGCTGCAGTGCATATGGGGACGTGCTGCCACATTAATGAGCATGACTATTAAGAAAGTTGTTTCCCTCTGTGAAGTAATTGTTATATGCAATCTATAAGGCAGTAAAACGCTTATTTTCTAAAGTCACCTTTGTTGTACTGGGCAATAATATTTACCAGGAAACAGATTCCACTACCGACTGAACCGGTCTTCCCCTGGTACCGCGGATTTTAATCAATGAAGCGCGGCCCACCTCAATAGCGCCCGATTCTGGGCTGTTTCCCCAGGCTATCAATTTCTTAGCCCTTGCTTGGGGTAACCTTTTTCCTTCCACCCCCCCGGCATTAGAGGCTTATAATGTTAAAGGCAAATATATATGTCCTGATGACTGTCCCCATGACTAAGTAGTGGGACCGAAACGCCGTCGACTCATTGTACACCATATACAAATGCTTGATTTATATGTTATATGTAATGGTGTTTAACTGATATTTCTGTACACTCAATACTTTACAGAAATCGCTGCTTTTGCCTTGAAAAGCCCTGCTCTTTTCCTCTGTTTACCTTTTGTACTGATCTGACTGGGTTTGGGTACAGGCTTGTGCCCCACACTGGTGATTTGTTGAAGGTATTCCTGTGTATGAAATATTTCAATTGAGTAAAAAATTGAAGACCTCTGTCCGGCTGGACATGTCGCCCCAAATATAGAACTGATTCAGTCTATATTCATTGCTTTGCATATAATTCTTTTGCATGGACCGTTGTTGTTTCACAAAGGTTTTTTTTTTTAAATGCACGGTGCGGCCGCTCCGGTTTTCCGCTCATGTGCTGGGCCGGGGTGGGGAGTTTTGATGGTGTCTTGGCCTCGGGTCGTTCCGGCGCTGCTGCACTATCGCAGTGTCCGGCCCCCGCGGCCATTCTCTTATGGACTGTGGCTGTGGGTGGAGACTTCAGGGCTGCCCTCTTTTTATTTCATTTGCAAGTCTCACCTTTGCGTTATTAGATGATTGGGGGCAGTATTTATTGGAGGTTGCTGGGCACTTCCTTTGTTGAGTTGATTTTCTGTTTGGTTGCTTCTGGATTTTTCACCATGAGTGAAGGGGCTTCTTCTCCTGTACAGGCTAAGGCTGTTTCCAAGCAGCATAATGTTCAGGATCTGCAGGAGGACGACGTCTTGCAGATTGCTAGGGCTGATTTGCAGGAGTTGATTAATTCTGCAGCCCAGTCTGCGCTGCTGGAGCCTGCGGCTAAGCGGGCTAAGGATGATGAGGAAGACATGGAGAATTCCCCTGAGGGCAAGTTTGTCCAGGGCAAGGTTTTCTCTGACATGCTGGTCCATATTCGGGAGGTGCTTGGGTTTGACCCTAAATCCCTGACTGAGGAGGGATTTTACGCACAGTATAGTTCCTCTGTGGTGGATGACCTCCCCTTCCATGATGTCCTGAAGGATATCCTCACGAAAGAGTGGCTTGAGGTGGATAAGCAGGGTGTTCCGCGTTTCCTGGCAAAGCGGTATCGCCTGGCGGACTTTGATTCCCAGTTTCCTGCGATTCCGAATGTTAATTCTCTTTTGTCATCTAAAGCTTCCTCCTCTTCCTCTCTCTCTTCGGAGGAGGCTTCCCTGTCTGATCCAGTGGAGGTAAGGTGGAATCTGATCTCAAGTGTTCTTACGCTGCTTCTCACTTTGGGGTGCGTGCTAGCACTTATGCGGCCTATGCGTCGCAGGTCCTGCTCAAGGATTTCAAAAAGCTGTTTGACTGTCTTCAGGATCAGGGGAACCCTACTCCTGTGTTGGCTCAAATGGAGGTTTTGGCGCAATTCCTGTCGGATGTCACTTTTGATTCCTTGTGGGATTTTTCCTCTGCTGCTGGGGCGGCGGTGGCTGGGAGGAGGTCTCTGTGGACAAAACCGTGGCGTCTTGATGCTGCACAGAAGGCCTTAGTCCACAAACTGCCTTTTGAGGGTCCCCGTCTCTTTGGGGATGCCTTGAATACGATGGTGCAGCAGAGCTCTGCGGAGGAGAAGAAGTTGTTGAAGCCTTTTCAGCCTGCTCCTAAGAAGAGGGCTTTTTTCAGAAGCAGGGGTTTCAAGGGGTTTTGTCCTCTCAGCCCTTTCGTGGTCGGGCCCGTGGTCGGGGACCGCGTTCCATAATAAATCCCGGCCTCAACAGCAGCATCAGCAGCAGCCTTCCTCTGGTGCTGGACAAAAGTGACTATGCCGCTCAGGGGGCTCATCTCCATTTGTTTCTGGACTGTTGGTCAGCTCTGATCTCCGTTCAATGGGTCTTAGCTGTCATTAGGTGGGGTTACCAGATTCCCTTCCGGGGCCCTCCCCCTCTGGATTGTTTTCTGGTTACCCCGTTGTCAAGAGACCCCGTGCGACGGTCTGCCATGTTGTTATGGAAGGGGGCAGTGGTGCCGGTTCCAGTGGAGGAAGTGGGCCTGGGGTTCTATTCCCGTCTGTTTCTGGTTCCAAAGCCCGATGGTTCCTTCCGCCCCATATTGAATCTCCGTTCCCTGAACAAGTTGGTGAGGTTGGATCATTTTTGGATGGTCACATTGCAGTCCATCATTTCCCTCATCCAACTGGGAGATTTTTTGGCTTCCCTGGACTTAGAGGACGCCTATTTTCACGTTCCGATCCATCCTGCCAGTCAGCGGTTCCTGAGGATTGTGGTCCAGGGGATGCATTTCCAGTTTCGGGTTCTGCCGTTTGGCCTCTCCACTGCTCCCAGGACTTTTACCAAGGTATTGGCTCCTGCTGTGGGGGTTTTGAAACATCAGGGTTTCTCCGTGTTTCCCTATATTGATGATTGTTTGGTCTCTGCTACCTCTTTCCCTCAGGCTTTTCTGGCGGTGAAGGCTAAGTTGTCCCTGTTCCAGGAGCTGGGGTTCAAGGTGATTTTGGCCAAGTCTCATCTGGATCCTGTTCAGAGACTTCAGTTCATTGGGGGTCTGTTCGACACCTCCCTGGGGGCGGTGTTTCTCCCTCCTGTTTGGATCCTTTCCCTACAGACTCTGCTGCGGGATCTGTTGAGTCGTCCCTCTGCCCCAGCTTGTGTTTGGTTGCAGGTCCAGGGTTGATGGCTGCGACCACTGCTGTGGTTCCTTGGGCTCGCGTCCATCTCAAGCCCTTGGTGACTCATCTGTTAGCTCGGTGGGACCCCTCCCATGCGGATTACGAGACTCTGATTCCTCTCTCTCCTGCTCTGATTCAGGACTTGGACTGGTGGCTTTGCACTCCCAACCTGGAGAAGGGGGTGCGGTTTTGTCTTCCTCCTCCCCTTTTGTTGACGATGGATGCCAGTCTCTGGGGTCGGGGGGCCACTTTGGGGTACTTGGAAGCCAAGGGTTGGTGGTGTCAGGGGGACAGCACCCATTCCTCGAACTGGCGAGAGGTGCCGGCTGTCTGGTAGGCGGTGCAGTTCTTTCAGGTTCCTCTCCTGGGGGCGAATCTGTTGGTGCGTACCGACAACCAGGTGGCTCGTTGTTACTTGAACCATCAGGGGGAGACAAGGTGTGCGTCTCTGAACATGTTGGCCTCCATGATTTGTGCTTGGGCGGAATCTCATCTGTTGGCCTTGAAGGCGGTGTACATTCCGGGACGGTTGAATTTTCATGCGGACGCTTTGAGCCGCGACCTTCCATCTTCTGTTCTGTACAATCTCTCTCTTCCTCTGTTTCTGTCCCTTTGCCTTCGGTTCGGAACTCCTTGGATCGATCTTTTTGCTTCCCCTCACAACTCTCTCCTACCCCAGTTTTGTTCGGAGGTGCTGTGTCCTCAGGCTTGGGCGGTGGATGCTCTTTCTATTCCCTGGCCTTCGGGCCTTCTGTATGCATTCCCTCCCATTCCCCTCCTCCCAAGGGTGCTGCAGAAGATTCGGAGGTAGAATGTTTCGGTCCTGTTGATTGCTCCTTTCTGGCCTCACCGCATTTGGTTTCCTCTCCTGTTGCGGCTGGCGGAGGGTCAGTTCGTCAGACTTTCTTTGTGTCCGTCTCCTCTTCACTTTGCGCTCCTGTCTCTGCTTTGTCTTCGTCGTTTGCAGCTGACGGCTTGGTTCTTGAGCGGTTGATGTTGGAGTCTTTGGGTTGTTCATTGGTGGTGGCTCGTGACATCCAGTTGTCTCGCCGACCTTCGACTCTTAAGTGCTATGGTCGTCATTAGGGGTTCATTTTTTTCTTTGTGTTCTTCTCATGGGGGGGGATCCTTTTCTGGAGGTTCCTACTTCTGTGTTGGAGTTTCTCCGAGATGGTTTTTTGAAAGGCCTTTCCCCTTCCACGTTGTCTGCTCAGTGGGCAGCGGTTCATGCTTGTCGGGGTCCGTGGGGCCTCCTTGTAGGGTGTTGCCCCTTTGGTTAGTCAGCTTCTTCGGAGCTTTCGGCTTCATCGGCCGTTTTCTCCTGTTCTCATTCCTTCTTGAGATTTGCCTACTGTTTTGTGTGGTCTGCAGTTGCCCCCTTTTGAGCCTTTGATGGAGGCGGATTTGTTGTGGCTGTCCGCTAAGGTGGCTTTCCTGTTGGCCATTACCTCTGCTCGCAGGTTGGGTGAGTTGGGTGCCTTGCTCATTTCTTCTCCCTATTTGCAGTTCCTCCCAGATCAGGTAGTTTTGCGGCTTGATCCGGCTTTCCTGCCTAAGGTTTCTTCGAGTTTTCATTTACAGCAGGAGGTGATTCTTCCTGATTTACCTGCTGAGGGGGATTCCCTTGTTCCCCATTCTTTGGATGTTCGCAGGGCTCTCCAAATTTACCTCCAACGTTCCCTGGGGTTCCGGAGTTCTCCTGCCCTGTTTGTCTCCTGTGGGGGCGTGGCTAAAGGGAAGAAGGTTTCCACTTCCACGATCAGTCGGTGGGTCCGTTTGGCGGTCTGTCAATATTACAAATCTTTCGATTTGCTTCCTCCCTCTCATGTGCAGGGTCAGTCGACGCGTTCTGTGTCTGCTTCCTGGGCAGAGGCGGCGGGGGTCTCTATCCAGAAGATTTGTAGGGTGTCCACCTGGCAGTCTCATCACACATTTGTGCAAAATTATCGGTTTGATGTTTTACATGCCTCTGCTGACAGTTTTTCTGTTGGCGTCTTGAACGCTGTTGTTCAATGATCTCTTATTGATTAAAATTTTGTAATCTGCATGGATCCCTGGTGTCCTGCCTTTTTTCTTTATTGGTTCTCTGCTTGTGAGTTCCTCAGGTAGTAAGGACTGGGACGGGGAGGACCCATGAGGGGGTAATGTCTTATTACTTACCGGTAATCTTCATTACCCCGATTAGGGTCCTCCCCGTCCCAGTCCTCTTCCCTCCCTCCCTCCTGCTGTGTTTGTGTTGGTGTCTTGTTGATAACAGGCATGGCGGTAGGTGGGAGGGGCTTATGTAGTATGGAAATACTGTCGTTGTGATTGGCTGGGTGGAGGCAGGACTGCCTCACGTAGTAAGGACCGGGACGGGGAGGACCCTAATCGGGGTAATGAAGATTACCGGTAAGTAATAAGACAATCCTGTGTACGGAGGCGCATTTAACTAACAGAGAGTTTCTGCTGCGTGGCAAACGCTTCTTCTCTACACCGGGGGTGAGAGCCAGCACCGGTGGGCCAAACGGACACCACCTCCCAGGCTCCCCTGCACCTCCTGTACTGCCGACACTCCATCCTGCTCCCGGAGGCAAATTTACCCAACAGAGAGCTCCCGCTGTGCAGGTCGCGCGCGGGCTGCTGTGCCTGGGCAAAGCCCGGGCAAAGGGCGGGCCCGTCATTGCCAGGAAGAGGCTATGCACAACCACCCTTCTTACGCCTGGTTGCCAGCAGCTTACCGCTTGTTAAAGCAAGTCATTGAGGTACTTTATCCTCCTTTTTCTTATTTCTCCTCCTGTTGGCTCGGGGCAAGATCTGGACTTGTATTTCCCTGACTATAAGCAAATTGGGAATGCCTGTTGACCCACGGTATGCTATTGCTGTGGACTATTGATGCTGATAGTTTGTTTTTATTGTGTCCCAGCTCCGAATTTGCTAAATTAGTAATTTTCTTGTGGCAGTCCTTTTGATTTAATCCTTCACTATACAGCTGCCAAGCTACAGCCCATCGATTTCATGCTAGTGTGGGCTACCTGTTGAACGGGGCGCCTGTATCCTCATCGCTCTGCATTAACACTTTGTTATACATTGCTGGAAAACGATAGGTTGCTGCTGGTTCCCATCTGTCTGGGCCTACGTCCCCTGAGGCTCGAGGGGTGGGGAAGAGAAAAATCATGGAGGGTACAGGCGGAGGACTAGCGAGGAAAGGGAAAAAGGTCAGAAAATTGCTGAAACGCCCAGGGAGTAACTTCATCCTAGATCATATAGATAACCTGATTAACAAGTGTGAAGGCATCCTAGAAGCCGACCCAGCTATCCCTTTGTGCACCCCTTCTGTAGAACACCCTCTCCAAAAAAAATCCTACCCCCAGTCCCTCACCCGCCATCCTCACAATGTTTAACAAATCACTCTCAAAGAGGACCCTTCCATATAATTTGGAGGCACCACCTCATTCTCCCCTTATTAATCCCCAAGACCCTCCAAGCAACATTACACCACAGCCAGAACCCATTATTCTATGTGCAAACATGTTCTCTCCATTACTGGACCAAGGAAGATATCCCCCAGCAGTTTCCTGAGACTATTGATGTGATTGCATCTGCATTGATCACCCATCATCTCATTAATATGCTCCGGGCCAAAATAGGGACTATGAGATCTATGATTGAGGGTCCCACCAGCATTAGTTAAATCACTATTGCAGAATGGCTCATCTTCCCAATCGCACGCCAAAACTGTTCTAGGAGCTTACACCCGTAATCCTGCCATGGTCCACCAGGCAGATATTCGCGGAAGGGACAAAGCTTCCAACGGCCCCTCTCAGCTCCACACTGTTACCACTTCCCATTCCCAAGCAGTATCTGAACCCACTGCCAATGGAGCCAATCATTCGACCAACCTAGAGAACACGCATGGTCCCCCATCCATTCTGGGTCTAGAAACATCTCCCAATCCCTGGGACAACCACTGTGCCGCTTTTTCTGGAATCAGCCAATCCAACCAGCTATTTTACACTCACTGCCCGCTCAGAAAAATCTATATGGTCAATGTCCCGAAATGTGCCAAAAGGAAGGGGTATGAGAGGGATGAATTATCTGACAATAAAGCAATCCACTGGATCCACTATGTCAGGTGTTGCCGCTCAGTAATTTGTGATGACATTATTAGGGCTAGGAGGTTGCTCAACAATTCGATTGTATTGACCTCACCCTAAAAGGGACTGATTTGGGTGAAAACCTCCTTGTCCTGGAATATCAAACTTGTTCTCCTGACAGTTCTTCATCCAGTTTAAGCGCTCTATACCCCATGATCAGAGCAAGCTACTTGTGACCCCAACTATCTGGTCAATTAGTTAGTGGGTTCAATTTAGAAGCCAATGACTGACTCCTGAAGGAAGTTCATCAGTATCCTGGGTTACACACTGCTTCTCTTACCCACACAACTACTGAGGCCCCGCAGGATGCGTCTGACCCTTGGGAAGATAGACCCCTAGCAAAGGCAGTCATGAGCAGGGCCCTTATGAACCCTAGCAAACTGATGGGTGCGGATTCTTGCAAAAGTCATAACTCACAAGTCCAACTACAGGCCTCTATTAGCCATTGTCTCCTAAATCAAATGCTGCCCCTAGCCCAGACGCCCATCAACAGCTTAGGGTAATATCATGGAATGTTGCTGGCCTAAATAGTAAGGTGTCACTCCCTCATTGGAATGATCTAATTGAGGGATATGACATTTGCATTTTCCATGAGACTTGGAGCTTGGCCCCTTTATTTAAATCAGGATTTTTATAGTTCTTCTCACCAGCAATTATAATAGGGAGAGGGGGACTGATTATCTGGGCAAGCATTGCTCTGGGCTGTCGAATCTTGGCTCTGTGGAGGTTGTCTCCTTAGGTTGGAAGGCAGGTGGTATTGTTTGAAGACAGTGTGACTGTAACCAGCTTCCCCCCGCGGTTTCCATGAGGCAAAATAGAAGCTAGTCTCTAATTTTTCCCTTTCACAGAAGACTGAAAGGTGTCATCCATGAGTATATGGAATGATTCATGTATGAATCAGGGACGGGTGCACCTTAGCGTGTGTATAGGGCCCAGGTCGCTGCATAGGTCCTGATGAAAACCTATTATCCATGATAGGTTGAAACATGTAGACCACCACGGCCATCACTGTATATAGATACCATAGGTCAATTTAACCTGTTTAGGTATCACACCTTGTTTTTAATCTTGTCTTATTGCTCCATATTAAACTATAGGTAGTACAATAAAGACATTTTTAATTCACTTTCTCACTCACTTGCACTATCACTGCGAATAAAACCTGCTCTACTGTAATAAGACATTGAAGCACACTCAGGAATGACACCCAATGATGAAGCATGTCACCAACTAGGTGAGGGGTCTTTTTTCTTCCTCTACATATCTCGCTGAACGTTTTCTTTGGGGTATACTCATTCATTTGTTTATTGTGCCGAATCACTCTCCATCCAAGCTCTAGCCCGGATATATTGGGGGTTAGCATTAAGAGACCCAGGGGAGGAGATTCAATCGACCTGTTCAATGTCTATGCGAGGGGGACTAAAGGGGACTAAAGGAGGCAAATCCTCACCTACGATCACTCTATTGTAAGAAAGCTTAGCTAGATGCTCAATACACTCTAGAGTGATAGCAGCAGGTGATCCTAATAGTGCCTTCGAACCATTAGACAAAGAAGATCTGTTAGGTACGGAGGATGACAACATCAAATGGGCTGTATGTTTATGTTAATGTTTATGTTTACAGATTTCTAGAGTGCATGGCTGCCCGTAAGCATCCCAGCGCTAGTGATAGAACAGGCGAGGACAGATGAGGAGGGTTTATGGGAATAGCCAGGACTTCAGAAGTTTGCGAAAAGAGAGAAGGTTGGGCTGAGCACGGATGTCCGGTGGGAGTGAATTCCATAGTTTGGAGGCTTGATACGAAAAAAGGCGGCCTCCTGATTGATCCCTTTTAATCCTGGGTATTGAGGTCAGGTGAAGGTGCGTGGACCAAAGGATTCTATTGGTTTTATAGGGAACAATGAGGTCTTTTAGAATAGGGGTAGCCTTGCCATATATGATCTTGTGAAGTGTGCAGAGGGCCTTAAAATGTACTCTTTCAAGAATAGGTAGCCAATGAAGTGACCTGAGGGCTGATTTGGCTGAGCAACGGTTGTTGGTGTCCGTAAGAAACTGGGCGGCAGTGTTTTGCACAACCAGTAATTTAGCTGTCACTTTCTTTGGAGCGCCGAGGTAAAGGGTGTTACCATAGTCCAGTTTGGACAATATAAGGCCCTGGATCAAGAGCTTCCTAGACTGGATGGGGAGCAAAGGTAGGATTTTGCGGGAAATGCGAAGAAGGCCATAACAAGCTCCGGCCGTTTTTCTTGCTTGGGTGCTGAACGTAAGGCCTTGGTCCAGCCAAATCCCCAGGCTTTTAATATCAGACTTTGGAGTTACAGGTGGACCCATACAAGGGGGCCACAGAGTTTCAGGGCAAAAGTGTGACTGGTTGCCCATGACCAGAATCTCTGTCTTTCCGCCGTTAAGCTTAAGATGGGACCTGTCCATCCAGCCGGTTATATACCCAAGACAGGAATAGAGATCGATGGAAGGGTAATCCTGTTGACTAAGTGATACAACAAGCTGGGTGTCGTCGGCATAGGTCAGAAGCTTAATTCCATATGGAGTAACGATTTTTTCAAGGGGGGGCCATATAAACATTAAAAAGCGTGGGGCTCAAGGATGAGCCCTAAGGGACGCCGCATTGTACTGGAGTTGTGTTGGAGATGAAGTTGCCCTCTGCCACCTGATATAATCGGTTGTGTAGAAAAGACTTCAGCCAAGACAGGGCAAGTCATGAGATACCCAAGTCTCTTAACCGATGGACCAGCATAGGATGATTTACGGTGTCAAAGGCCGCACTTAGATCCAGGAGGATCACTGCCACTGATCCCCCTAAATCTATGATCTTTCTAGCTTCTTCAACTACCGCTATCATCGCGGTCTCTGTACCCTGACCCGGGCGAAAACCCGTCTGTGAGGGTTTAAGTAGGTCGTTTGATTCAAGGTAGTCAGATAGCTGCCGATTGATAAGCTTTTCTGCCACCTTGCTGATGCCTGGCAGAAGGAAAATGGGCCGAAAGTTGTTCAATTCCAGGGTGTCGAGATTGGGTTTTTTAAGTAAAGCTTTAACTACAGCCGTTTTCAAGCTCGGGGTATGAAGCCCTAGGAAAGGGAGATGTTAATCAGATTCACCAAAGGGGCAAGGATGGTGGGTGCTGCTAATTTTAGGATGTTCCATGGGGCTGGGTCTAGCGGCGAGACGCTTTTAATTGACTGAAAAATGGGGAGAAGAGTATCTTTTATGATGGGGGCGAACTTATCCAGACTGGGATCCGCATGCTGTGAGGCTGATGGGGACGGTTCAAAAAGGTCGGCAGAAATATACAGGGGAACATCCTTCAGAATTTTTTGAATCTTGGCTAGCTCATTGCAGCGGTTCTCTGAGGGGTCCATGGGGCAGGGGAGGTCTGGGGGTTTTAGAAGCTTTTTCACGATTTGAAATGTTTCTCTTGAAGAGCTCGCAGAGGATCTAATTTATTCTTCAAAGAATGCGGCTTGCGCCGTTTTAAGGGCCTTTTTATAGTTTAGAATTACGAGTTTGTAGTCCTGCTTTCTGCGAGGATCATAATCGTTCCTCCATTTTCTTTCAGACTTTTTGCAGAATTTTTTTAGGAGCCGAATCTCCTTGGTAAACCACGGCAAGGTGGTTTTGCCCTTTGGTTTAAAGGAAGGTTTTTTCGGGAGAACTATGTCCAGGGAGTTTTCAATCCACAAGGAAAACATAGTGTCCGCAGATACAAGATCTGCCTCACATATAGGAGGAGAGAGCTCCAGGATGTGCTTCCATTTGTCCGGGTCCAATTTTGACCATGAGCGTGCGGGCAGTTGATGGTAGAACCCCCTTGGACAGGCAGGGTTCGTATACGTACAACAGAGTCAGCTGTCCGTCTCGCATCGGTTACATTCTTCCCGATGTGAGACTCTGAAGAGACTTAATTGACATGAGTGTACGCACCACCATAGAGAGTGATCCGAATCCTCTCTCTCTAAGCATGAACCCTTTGTGAAAAGCTCCATCCTGCCCTGAGAGCAGCCTACCCCTGACCCATAATAGGGAGATATTCCCCACGAACAATAGCAGATCTTTAAAATGGCGAAAGATGGCCTTGCAAGAAAGTGAGATCATAGGCATACCGCATGATCTGGCAGTAGATACATCTGAGCTCCAGTCTGTGGCTGTTAGCGAAGGCATGCTAGCTGATGAATCTGTTGTTCACTCATGTACCTTTAACAGACTTAATGTATATTTCTTAGCCCCAAGGTTGGGCTGCAAATCCTGCACATCATTTAGAGGGACCCACTCGTGGCACACAAAAGAATGCAGGCATGAGCGGTCCCTCCAAGCTACAGCAATTAAAGATAAGAATTGACCTTTGATCAAGTCTGCCAGGAAGCGATATGAAGCTGCTTTGCATGTGGCAAAGCTAGCATGGAATGAGTCCCGCTGGCAGCAACTTATGGAAGCAAGTGCAGCAAAGGACGTCAAGTCATTTTGGTCCCTAGTCATCAGGGACAGCAAATCAGGAGCACATTTGTCCACCTAACTATATTAGTGGCCAGGAATGGTATAACCACTTCTGGAAGCTCTACTCAACTCCTGAGGAAACAACACCTGGGGAGGTGGCTGAGTTCCATCTGATGATGAACTTTTTACCTTGGGGGAAATAGAGGCCACAATAGGTAGAATAGTGGCGTCCAAAGCAGCTCGACAAGACGGCATTCCAGGAAATGTATTACCAGCTGACTTTCCAAGCTGGGCCAGCTATATTCTTCATTTGGCAAACGCAATAGCACAGTGCCCCAGTCCCCGGGTCTTGGAAAAGAGCCGAGGTGGTCCCAATTTACAAAAAAGGAGCCAGGGACAATCCTTTCAACTATAGGCCAATAAGCCTGATTGATGCCCTGCAGAAGGTCTTCAACAGAATTTTGTTGCAGAGGATCCAGGTAGGGGCAGACAATAACGCTATCCTATCGAAGTACCAGGCTGGCTTCAGGGCTAGGACGGGGACAAATGATCAGGCATTACGGCTCCTACTTATTTATTGCAAAGGGGTGGTGATAGGCAAGTCTTTACCTAGCATCCATTTACTTAAAGACTGCCTTTGATTTAGATGCTAGGAGCAAACTTTGGTTGGCACTTAAAGACATGGGCATCCCCCCATTTATTCTTAACCTGGTAGTTCTGCTACACCATGAGAACTACGCTGAGATCAGGTGGGGGGTGCAAGGAGAATTGACTGATCGTATTCCCATCAGGAGGGGAGTTCGACAGGGCTGTGTTTTGCCTCTCACTTTATTCTACCTTCATATCAACGGAGTAGTCAGTTTCCTGCAAGAAGGCCCAACAGATGCACCAACGCTGGGGGGGCGATAAGGTATCCACCCTTTTGTTTGCAGAAGACCCCAGCGGGGTTGCAGCAATTACTGAATAGGTTCCAACTTTTCTGCGATTCTAGCGGATTTGTTATTTCCACCTCAAAAGCCAAATTAAAGGCCTTTAACTCCCACAAGTCCTATAGAGACACCCCTTTGTTAGGTGGGACTACCTTGGTGTCCAAATCGCAGATAAAATGTCATGGAAGCCCACCTAGAAAAAATACTGATGAGCCACAAGTGAGTAGGAATGGAACATAGTTCTTCTCATAGCAGACCGGTAGCCCAGCCCTTTAGGTCTACGATGCAAAAGCAGTCAGCACAGCACTGTATGGAGCAGAATTGTGGGAATTTGATAAGGCCTATGACTTCTGCTGATCAGAGCACATATTTTTAAGGGAACTAGTTATGCTGCCCAAAAATATCCCTCCCCCACTCCCCTTATGCTTGACATGGGCAGGTGATCCATAGATGAATAGATGATATAGCAAGGCTCCACCTGCTGCTCTTCTGGGCTCACATTAGTCCGACCCTAGTGCTCCTACCCTATGCGAAAGCCCTATCCGAGATCATCCGGCTAGATACAAGCAGCAGAATAGGCTGGATTGCCAATGTTAGGAAAATGGTGTCAGTGTAGGGCTCCAGGCACATTGGGACAAGCAGGACCCACCCCGAAACGAAGAGCTCTGACGTCTCTACTGGGAATGGGCGAACAACGAGGATCCAGCAAACCAAACTTGGGGAGACTAACCACAGAATTTTATCTACATAAACAGACCAGACACTTAGAGCCCTCTTTAGACATAATTCAGGTCCCCTGGGACAGGATATTATACATCCATTTTAGGTTTGGCACACTTCCTGTCTGTGAGACAACAGCTAATTAGCAACCACACAACTTAACACCTAAGAATTGCCCATGCTGCAGGGCCCCACTAGAAAGCATTGCTCATGTCTTGTTTGCATGACAGGCATATACCATCCCATGGTCTAGATGGATTAAACCGACATGCCGGCAGCTGGGCACACGGGACTACCGGGTCGCCCTGCGCATCCTCAGGTCAGATCCTAGACCACTTTTTGCCTGCAGAGGGGCCAAATTCCTAAGCCAAGCATGGCTCTTCAGACAAAAGATCCAGACAGGAATACAGCAATATGCAGAAAAGAAGCCGGTGCTGTAGTGCACTTAGGCTGGCAATCTATGTTTTATTTATATGTTAAGCATGTGCACTTCACTACCCTTAGTCCCTTCATGATGTTGCCCCGATTAGGGTTGGACATTTTATCAAGGCTCACTGGGGATTACAAACTGGGCCCAATAGAAGAGATATTGCATTAGAAAGTAATGCCTCTTCCTTCTCATTTCGCAATGTCTCCAATGTATGTTTTTATTATACCATGTTGTATTAATCGTTTTATCACTGATTTGTCAAATTGCATATTGCACTTTGGTTGCAGTTGCGCATTAGGATGGATTGTTATATATATTTACCTGTAACACGCTGCTGTATGAATTGTCCACTTTAATATTCTTATTATTCCAAATGGTATTTATATAGCCTTTATGAAATGAACTGTCGAAATAAAGCTTATACATCAAACATTAAAGTTTTAAACTAAAAAAAAACTGAAATTCACCATTTATAGATATATCAAGTATCTATAAATCATGACCTAAAGTAACTATAACTTTCCTCGCCCATGCATTTTGTTGTTATCAAAGATGTCAGAACATTTGTCATTAGTAATGCTATCAATGATGTCACTGAACATGTCTTGAGTGTTGTTCTATGTGATGTCAAGTGTGTGCTTTATATTTACTTTAGCAAACACAAGGAGATGATGGACGGAGCGCTGAAACTTTTCAGACACTAATCCCCAGTCACAGATCTGGAGTTAATCCATCATCATTCTTTAGCTCACTATGCCCTCTCAGTTCAGACCCAGCTATCTGCAAATCAGTCCAGCCCAAACTTCCAAGCCAGGTCCCCCCTGGTCCAGAAACAAGCATCCTAAATGGGACTTTGAGTTTGGGAACCCCCCTTTCCTTGGACACCGCATGACAGCTCACCCCAAAAATGTTCCTGAAGAAACTAGCTGAAAAACAGAATTGTTTTGAAAGGTTTTGTGAAGATTCGTCAAATGGAGCATATGTTATGAGCAAAACAACAAGGGGCAGATTTACAAGCCCCTTGCGCCACTTTTGCGTAATTTTTCCCATGTTAAAAATGACGTAAATGTGAAGCAAAGGGCCTGTAAATCTGCCCCCAAATGCTTTTCTCAGGGAATACAGTGATGCCCACCTCTGGGTTCTAGTACATCATACCGTCACTTCACGTTAAAGTTTATTCTGCCATTTCAGCTCAAGTACCAAGACCAAGAAGAAATGACTACCCCTCTCGAATAGTAAAGTTTTGACTCCATTATATAATTTTTGCAGAAAGTAGTTGAGAAAATGTTTGTGAAGACTTGCGATTTCACACTTGTCATATCCCGCTGACTTCTTGGCCTAGGAACTTCTTACAAATGCTCTCAAAGCGTCCTTAGCCTTAAAACAAATCTGTGGAAGGAAAAATAACATGCAAATGTGTTAACAAGCATTTTATCTGTACTGTGCCTTGCCCGTTACAAGCAAAGGTGACGCTTATACAAAGGCGGTAAATAAATCTAGACTGCGTTTAGCTTCGATGTTCACACCCTTAGTGCCTTCTCTCCTCCGCTACAAATGTGCAGCATGTTCCCGCCTGTTTAGCTTCTGAAAAGCAATAATATTCAACCACGCTATCCCAAAAGTACAGGGCTAAAGAAATCTAATTCTGCTCTAAAGAAGGCGATGATTTAGTGACAAAGCTAAATAGAACGCTGTGAAAGTACATGAAATATTTGCATGGAAATAATTACTTTTTGCCAGGCGCATTTAAGAGAGACAAAAAGAACTTTCTATTCGGTATATTCTTGGAGACTTTGCATAAACAGCCAGGGTATAATTATTGAATGCACAGTTTATGGTTATCTCATCTTGAATAAAGTTTTTTTGTCAGCATTTCACAAGTTTATTTCAGAATCCGTTTGCTTATGGAAGTAGGCACGATTCAGACGGAGAATAGTATTTGGGTAAGGAATAATGGGGCGGTTGGCAGATTTATTGAATTCTATCATTTAAAAACATAAAAATACAGCGCAGAAGAGAATCCATATTGGGGACATCATTATTCTCGTGAGGCTGTAGTGGTATCTGCATCTAGGAAACGCTCTCTAAATTACATGAGCATTTATTCATTATTTATCACAGCAATACATTTTTTAAATGCACATATTGAATCTGTCAAGTGTGCACTGGAGCAATAAACTCCAATATATGACACGAGGCTTAAAGATACACGACAATGATTCTATTTAGAAAACATTTAGCAAATTAATTCCTTCTTCAGATGGGACACGTTATTCTGCCAGTAATACAATAAACAATTTTCTCAGGCCCAAATTACATGCCAAGCGTTATGAATATGCTACACCAGGGCGCCACTGATGGGATCGCAGTGATTGTACCGTCTGACAATTATGCAGCACTGCAGTTGTAGTTTTGCACGAACCATTTGCACCAACGGGATACAAAACAAAGAATGTGATTTTTAAACTGGTTATCCCTTGAAAAATGACAGGGGTATTCGAAAAAAATCAACAGATGATGCAACAATGTATATAACCCCTTTCCAGATCCTCTCATGCTTCAGTTTAGTAAAGGACACGGGGCCTCATTTATAAGAAATGACGCATCACTGCGTGAAAGCAGCGATGCGTCACTTCTCAGTGCGCACTCCTTGCGACATACCTGATACTTCGGGGCAGATTTATGTCGGACTTGCGCCATGTTTACGCTGACGTTGCATCACACAACAGCGGCGTAAACGTGGCGCATCCCTGCGACCCATTTACAACGTGACGCATCTAGGCAGATGCGTCACGTTGTAAAGCCATGCGCCACCTGTGGATGTTCCGGCGCAGGGTGGGCGTTCCGGGGCAGGTGCGCCTCGCAAAAGTGCCTGCGTGAAATCTACAAGATTTCACGCAGGCACTTTTAGGCCAGTGCTGCGTCAAAACCCTGCGCCTGCTTGAAGCAGGCGTAAGGCTTGATGGAGCATTGGACAGAGAGGGCACCCAGAGCATTGCTGGAGCTGCGTCGTGCTTGCGACGTAACTCCAGCAATGCGCCGCCTTTACGGCATAGATGCGTCACGCATCTGTGCCGTTTTTGCCCCATGGTGCGCCGCATTGTAAATGCGGCGCACCATGGGTGGCGGAGCTGCGGCGCACAATAACTGGGCATCCCTGGGGATGCGCCAGTTATTGTAAATTTGCCCTTTCATTCTTACTGTATGACGCATCATGTCGCAAGTAGTTACAGATATGTCCGTTTTTCTGACGTATCTGTATGGAACAAAAGTGATGCATTGCTGGAGTGTGTCGCAAAAGTGACGCAACTCCAGCAATGCGTCCTTCCACATGGGAAAGGCTCATGTGAAAGCTTTAAAGAATGCACCAGAATTTGAATTTGATGAAGAAATAATCGACATAGTTTTGTCGAAGATGCTGAGTTCTAATTTTGATACCTTAGTTGACCTAGTAATAACATTTTCTATCTCTCAAAAATTGGATGCCACTGCAATTTTATTGATTGTTATTGTCAGATAATAATAAGCGTTCAGCTTGCAATGACTTTGGTTGTAGTCTAATACAAGTGATTTTAGAATGTAAAAGAGTAAAGCAATTTTGAGCATTGATCTGCGAGGCGATCTCCTTCATTTTGAGAGCCCACCTAATAAACTTTAAAGCACTGATTAGCCTGGGTTACATTTGCTCAAGAACCCTCAGAAAACAGTTCCTATAGAAAGCACTCATGATTGGAAAGGGGATAATTTAGAGAATATAGAGTTAAAGCCATCTCTTTATCTAGGAAGAACGGAATTTTGGCAAGTTTCCCCAGGTATCTGTTAGAAAGATTTTACATATTGGTTCTCTTCCTCTATTAAAACATCCATCTCTCTAAACATAGATAAATGTTCTGCAAAACCTAAATCACTAACTACAAGATGGCATCCCCTGCATCTATCTTGGTGGGGTCGTTTGGACACTATCAAGATGATGCTGACACCTATAGTTCTATACCTCCTCTCTAACATTCCATTATCCATTCCTTCTAATTCCTTTAAAAGAATCAATTCCATTCTCACCTCTTTTCTATGGAATGGTAAAAAATCAAGAATGGAGTTACAGAAATTAACAAGATCAAAATCCGAAGGAGGAGTTAACTTCCCCCATTTTTCTAATTATCATAAAGCCTTTCAACTAAGACAATTATCAAAATGGATCACTTCTCAATCGGAAAACAGGCCTCTTTGGGTAGATCTCGAACTTTCTTTTTTAACCCCCTTTTCATTCCAGGAATATCTTTCCTTTACCCGAAAACCACAAAAACTCTCTACTCCAATACTTAAGCAATCATGTAAGCTATTATCCAATGCACCTCATTTGGTTACACACGACTCAGAATCCTTTCTCAATTCCACAATTTGGCATAACAAACAGATCCTTATCAAAGGAAAGCCTATATATTGGAAAGTCTGGAGGAACAAAGGTCTACTTTGGGTCCACCAATTTTTCGACCAAGGTTCGCCCATTCAATTCAACCAAACACAAACTCTATATCATTTACCCCTTTCCTTTAAATCTAAATTTTTGACCTTGCAGAATGTACTAATTGAGGCATGTGCTAAAGTTACAACCTCGCCCTCCTCACAATCCCAACCCCTCTTTCCGTGGCATCGTCTCTTGCTCACAAACCCCAAAGCTTCAAACATTTATTCTCGCCTAATGGAACCTCCTGATGACAGGCAGAAAACTAAGGTAGAACTCTCTTGGGAATCCGATCTGAAAACAAACTGGCCTGTTACTCTATGGAACAGAATTTGGCTAAAACTTAGGAAATCCTCTAGAGCCGTCAGCAGAACGCAAACACTTATCTTTCTGTATAATCGGTTATTTTTCACTCCAATTTACCTCAATAAGTTACATACTACAAATCCTAACACATGTTGGACATGTTCCCAAAGTGTAGCTGACCTTAAACACATGCTATTCACATGCACACATGTCTTTAAATTCTGGGAACAGGTCTGGCACCAAATTAACACTATCTTTCATACCACAGTACCCTTATCCCTCACCAATATATTCTTAGGTAGCTTATCACCGGAATGGGGGAAAAGTCATTCTCAGCTAAGACTCATTGATCTGTTACTGGCTGTAGCATTTCAACAGATTTCAAAACATTGGAAAGACTCTTCCAAATTGTCCTATCTAGCATGGTGGTATGCGGTATGCCATAATCACCGCTTAGATACAGCTCTAGTCCACCCTATCTCTCTAGCTATGAAACGACTACACCTCTGGTCCCCCCTCACACACTTTTTAAATCTAGCAGCAAAACACACTTCCTCCCCCGAGCCCTCAATACAAGAAGTTACCAAGCCTCCCTGACTTCCTACTGTTTACTTGTATATAATTCTGATTATTTTGTTAATCCCTATTGCACTCCTTTAATGATGTATTGTGGACATGTACTGCTATTTGCAATATTCATGAACCTATGAATGTTTTCATCTCATCTGCTATGTTACACTTTTATTGCCTTGTTGTTTTTTTTATATTAACAGTATTCTCTCATGCCTTTATGCATTGATAAATAACTGTTTGTACGTAGTATTGTTTTCACAACAATTTTAATTCTTTAATAAACCTTCACTTGTACTTAAAAAGAAAGATTTTACATATAAACGGGTAACATGATATATATTTGACAACATATGGATACCATTTCTTGAAACATTAATACAAAGAATTGCACTTTATTCAATGTGTGTTGCAATATAGTATTGTCTAACTGCTCCTCCTTTTTGCTCCACATTTACCCCCTGTTAGAACTGGGGGTCTCTAGTTGGCAGAGGTAGGTACCATTGTCCAAATAGGGACCCTTGCTTCTAGTCAGGGCAAGGAGACAACCCTCTGAGATAACCCCTGCTCACCCTCTAGGTAGCTTGGCACGAGCAGTCTAGGCTAACCAGAGGCAATGCGTAAAGTATTTGTACCAACACTCACAGTAGCACAGTGAAAACACCACAAACTGACTCCACAACAGTTTAGAAAAATAAAGGTATTTTTAATCTAAACTACACAAGACCAAAACGACAAAAATCCAACATACACAGTTCAAGAATATGGTTTCAAAAGAGTTCTTAAGGTTGCGTTAAAATTCTTCAAGTTGCGGTAAAATAAACCACAGATGCGTGAAAAGTTCACAGTTGCGTCACGTTTACTCACAGTACGTTTTAGTTGCAACAAAGTTCCAAAAGCAGAAGCTGGTGCGGTGGAAAACAAGCGATGCGTTGCTCCTGAGACCCTGGCGAGGCGTTTGCGACAGCCCCGCTGCAGCAGCGGGCGAGTTGCGACGAATCCGGTCTGTATGGGGAGGAAGGCCACTTGTATGGATTCCGGTGCGTAGGTTCCGTAGGAAGTCTGTTCTCGCAAAGGCACGATGCGACGATCTCGAAGGGGCTGCGACGATCTCCGGGGCGACGATGCGCGGTCCAGCGGTGATCCTCTCTCTCGCAGCTCCTCAACGCGATGGTTCTGCGACGATGCTCGCAGCGACGTGATGCGGTCCGCAAGCAAGCGGTGCGGCGATCTCACCCAGCGACGACAGGCTCTGCGACGACACTCGCAGCGATGTTCGACTTTCCCGCACCGGTCTGGTGCGTCCCGCAAACGAAGGATGCAACGGCTCTGGCAGCGGCGTCAGGCGCTGCGACGATCTCGGCCTCCGTAGCGGCGGGAAACTTCTGGCACTGTCGAGGATGCGCTCCGCAAGCGAGCGATGCGACACTTTTCAGTTTCAAAAGTCTCTCAAGATTAGTTTCAAGCTTCCCAGCACAGGTACAACCTCCAGAGGCCCCACAACTGGATCAAGCACTCTAGGAAGGACAGAACTCTCTCAGCAGAGTTCAGGGAAGCTGGGGGTGACGTCCTTTTGTTCCTGGGACTTCAAAACAGGGAGCCAGCTCTTCTCAGGCCCTTGGAGATTCCTTTCAAGACAGGGGACAAAGCACACAGCTAAGTCCTTCCCCTCTCCTTGGCAGCAAAGCAACAGCAGGTCAGTCCAGCAGAGCAACAGCAGGACAGTCTTCCTTCTTCAGTTTCAGCTTTCTCCTTGGCAGAGGTTCCTTCTTGATTTCCAGGATGATCTAATTTTCTGTTGTCAGGGGTCCTGTACTTATACCCCTAAAGTCTTTGTTCTCTCTGTGCATGTGGGCCCTGAGCCCAGTCTGAACCAGTTCTGGGTGTTTCCTGAGTACTTTGTTTTGCTGGCTGCTTCTTTCCTTTCAGAGTGAGGGGCAGGGTCCTCAGCCGCCCAGCAGGAGGTGGAGCCAGCATTGTGGGGGGAAATCCCAGCCCTGGAGCACTTTGTTGACATGATTCCTTCTCTCCTTTCACAGTGCAGGGCAGAGACATCAGACACACCACAGGGGGTGGAGCCAGCACTGTGGGGGGCGGGCACAGTCCTATTCAGACCCAGGTGCTAACTCCTCCCACCACTCAAGTTGCAAATGCAGTCATTCAGCCTAGGGCTGACTCAGCCAGCCTCCTGGGGAATTCCCCAGCCCCTGTCACTCTCAAACCAGACAGTCAATACACAAACAGGCCCAGGCACACAGAAGGGTCAGACAAGAGAACAGCAACTTTCTAAAAGTGCTGTTCTCAAACACAGGATTTAAAAACAACCTTTCCTAAAAGATGTGTTATTAAATTCTGAGTTCAGGGATACTAGATACTTATATCCTATCTTGTTCCTATGGGAAGAAATGCTGTTAACCACTGTAGCCAGCGTCCCCCATGTTAATCTATGGAGCAAGATAGCCTTACAATAGTGAAAAACGAAAATGGCTGTAATTCACTACCAGAACATGTTACCTGCACCAGTATATGCTCTACCTTTCACATACACTGCACCCTGCCCAGGGGGGTACCTTGGGCCTTGCTTAGGGGTGACTGATGTGCACAAAAAGGGAATGGTTAGGCCTGGTCAGTGGGGACACTGACCAGGAGGACATGGCAGTTCTAAACTGCACACAGGCACTGCAGTGTCAGGCCTGAGACATCATTTTAGGGCTACTCCTGTGGGTGGCACAATCAGTGCTGCAGGCCCACTAGTAGCATTTGTCATCACTAGCCCTGGCACACCCAGTGCACTTTACTAGGGACTTCATGGTGATACAAATATGCCAAACATGTATATCCAATTAGAATAACACTTTACATAGAGAGCATATGCACTTTCGCACTGATCAGCAGTGGTAAAGTGCGCAGAGTCCTATTGGCAACAGCCACGGGTCAGGAAAAATAAGGGAGGAAGAAGCAAAAAGTTTGAGGATGACCCTGCAAGAAGGGCCAGTTCCAACACAACCCCCTTCCAGCGTAAAGCCAGGGTAGACCAAACGATACCTCGATGGGATTCCCTGCTTAAGGCGATAGAACACGGAAACTGGCCCACACAGCAGGGCAGTCCTGTTCTACGCCGTCCTAAACCCAGTTGGATCACTCTATCCATTCTCTCATGGTCCACCATGCCAATCCATGTGGAACCCTTCTCCTCACCTGTGAACACCACCTGTGCAGCACCTAACATTAATTTCCTCACAGGTGTGTCCCAACAGACCGACAGCAAGCCACAGTGACCACCAACAGTGATCGGGGATGAGACCCAGGCCTCATGCCTCTCAGGGCGCTCAAACCTCTGTGGCGTCAGAGGGTGGGGGGCAGTAGCCCCAGGTGCTTGGCACCCTTTGTCCACTCCCTCTCTTGTCAGGTCAGGTCTGACATCCTGGCACTGACCCACCAGTCCCGGACCAGTATCCGGTGGCTGGACAGGAGGCTGGGGTGGGCTTCCCCGCACCCGGCCCTCCTCTTCCTTGGGGCTCTGTACCCTCCAACCTGGAGTCGTACCCCCTTCTAGAATAGTCAGGACACCTGTGGCAGGTATCCTGCACCATTCACCCACCAGGTCAGGGGTGCTATCCTGCAACTGGTATTCCAGGTCAGGGGGGACACCCCAGACCTGGCCCTCAAACCTAGGCTCCAAAGCCTCCAGGTCAGACAGCACCTGAACCTGGCTTCCCCACCCAGGGACTAACCCCTGCAGTGGAACACTTGCCTGGCGCACCAGGACTTCACTCACTGAGGTGCCTATACTGGTAGACAGTACCCACCTAGCCAACACAACGGTTTGGCCCAGTCCACCCCCAGGGTGAGACTCCTGCCCTCCTTCCAGGGGCAAACCTGTCCACCAAGACAACCAAGAATACAACTTTCCTACCAGTTCAGGACCTCCCTCCAGCAACTGGTCTCCCAACCTAGGGTTTAACCCCTCAGGTTGTACCGGGGTCAGAGGCGAGGACTCCCTCCCTCTGCACCCCCTTCCAGAGCGCTTCACCCTCCCTACTGGAGGGGTACCCCTGGGAACCATATTGGTCAGGACACTGGTTACAGATGTTCTTCCTTCCAGGTCAGGCAAATCCTGAACCTGGTCTCCCAACCCAGGGACCAAAACCTGCGGTTGTGCATTTGCCTGGCACACCAGGACTTCTGGGGACTCACATAGTACCCCCTTGAGGGTGACACACAACTCATGTGTCCTGTGACAGTCTGCCTGGCGCAGATCTCCCGACCCCTGTCCACCTGACAGTGCGCGAAGATCTCCCAGGACAGGAGTGGTGTCACCATGGTCACTCACTGGGGACTCAGCCCTTCTGACTGGTCCCTGACCCACTGGTTCTCCCACCGGGGACTCCTTCCCCCTCTCACCCCTCAGTTTGGACTTCTGCACCCTCCCAAATGGAGCGGCACTGCCAGACACCAGAACTGATGGAGGCCTGGTTACAGGCACTCCCCGTTCACCAGACACTAGGAGATCCTCCTCAAATGGCCTACAAGTACACTCTAGGTCCCCAACCTGGTGTACCCTTAAGGAACCCTCCAGGCCCTGAGACTGGGTTTCGGGCACCGTGAGACACACCGTCCCACACTCATTCCTTCTCCACTGAGACCGGACATGAGCCCCTACAACCCTCCCACTACACTGGGACCTAACTGGGCTACACTGAACCTCTTCCACCTCACAGGTCTGGAAGATACCTAAGCCACTCCTTTTGGGATCACTCCCCAATGCCTCCTCAGACTCTCTGGAATCCACCAAGAGATCTGCCTCCAACGCAAGCTCTCTGGGCTCAGAGAACTCACACTCCACCGGGTGTTGGCATAGCTCTGGAAAACAGGGACTTAAAATATGCTCTCCAACAAATGAATCACACAGCCCCCTACAGTTTTTAACCAAGCTACCCTTTGCCTCACCCTCCAGTGCCTCACACAAGTACCCCACACCACTCTTCTGAGACTGGCAAGATAGTATCTGACTGTCTCTGTCACACAACCCACACTCTTCTGGCTGGTCTTCACACACACACACCAAGGTTTCTACCATGGGGGAACCCCTCTCCCTGTACCTCTCCTCTAGAGTCAGTATAGTGTCCCTCCCACCACTAGGAATATGGTCCCCTGTGCCAGTCTCCCAATCTACTTCAGGGACACTGCACTCCACTGGAACTACACCATAAACCTGAACCCCCTGGTGTATGTCGACCCCCTCCCTTAAGTCAGGCGCCACATCTCTGGGTGTTTGTACCTTTCTCTCAGCACTAGATATCATAAACATGCTGCCACCATCTGAGCTGGACTCCACCTCCAACTCAGCAAAGCTCCTTCCTTGAGCATCCCATTTTTCTTTCTGGGCTAAGGCCCACCGGATCATACCTTCCTTGTTTAGCCGGTCTAATTCTCTGCACCTTTGCTCAGCAGCAAGGAGCCACTCATCTTTCTCTTCCTCACTGTCAGAGAAGTCCTCCTCCTCAGAATCATCTGCTAATGTTGCTTCCCAAATTCTGGCCTCATGGGAATACAGGCATGCCTCAAGATCCCTCCTTGTGGAACCTTTCTCCACGGGCAGCCCCCTCTTCTTGCAAAAGGCTTTTATCTCCTCTTCTGAGTAGATGCACAGGTGGAAAAAGTTGACTTCCATTTTGGCAGGATTTTACAGGTGCAACACTAGCCAGAGTCTCAATATCCAAAAATACTTCCAGGAGGACACCGGAAAAAAAAACAGTATGTGGTGGCGTAGTGGTCTGCACTCGCTAGTGATGTACACCAATTACTGTGGGTCAAGTACAAATACAAGTTCAAATCCCACCGCCTGACCACCAATGTTAGAACTGGGGGTCTCTAGTTGGCAGAGGTAGGTACCATTGTCCAAATAGGGACCCTGGCTTCTAGTCAGGGCAAGGAGACAACCCTCTGAGATAACCCCTGCTCACCCTCTAGGTAGCTTGGCACAAGCAGTGTAGGCTAACCAGAGGCAATGCGTAAAGTATTTGTTCCAACACTCACAGTAGCACAGTGAAAACACCACAAACTGACTCCACAACAGTTTAGAAAAATAAAGGTATTTTTAATCTAAACTACACAAGACCAGAACGACAAAAATGCAACATACACAGTTATAATAATAATGTAATCTTTATTCGGTTTTTTAGCATTTGCGAAAACCATAAAAGATGTCATAAAATACAAACATTCACATTAAAAAATGCAGAGTATTATACAATTAGAAATGAAGATAAAAATGCCAACAATTTACATAAAATATGGGTAGGCCCTACATTTTAAAGGTTGTTTCTGTGCCTTATGATGCACTTAAAGAAGTTTAGTACATGGTACACGGTGGTTTCAGAGTCCAAGTACTGTAGTGCCAGCATAGCTGGACGGCATTGTCTGTGGCCCCATTTTTTTAATAGAGGAATAAGCCATGTTTTTCGATGGGGGTGGAAAAACTTGCAGAACAATATTGTGTGGATGGTGGACTGTATGGAGAAGCCATCACATGGACATAGATCCATCTGAGTGTTCCAGTTGTTTTTTTCCGGGAATGTCACTAGTCTGAAAAAAAGGTTCATTCTGAACCTAGTAAGGAGCATCTTTTCGTATGTCAATATCTCTAGAGTCAGATATAGCTGCATCTTCAGAGACTGCTGCGTCATAATTGCATGCGTGACAGATTTTTTTGCAATCGATGTGGACAGTCTCAGGGAGTCCAAGTGGCTCAAAGCAGTTTGCTTCAGGTCTTTCTTAGATATGTTTTTTAGGTTTTCTGGTTCGTGGTAATATTGTGGTAACCCCAAGTCGGTAAAAAAGTGTCTTACATAGGAGAGCCAAGCTATTTTGTTGGCGTGGTCCAAACCCATCGTATCCTGTAAGATGCTTTTGGTCAAATTATTTTTTTCCGACAGCCAGACTCGCCTCCAAAGCATGAGTGGTTGGATTTTAATTAGATCTTCGATGTATGAGATTCCCAGTTCTTTGTGTGAGGCATAGGTGGAAGTGCCTCGTGGAGTTGATAAAAGGAATCTCATGAAAATATTTTCTTCTTTTTGTATGGAGCAAACGGATGTGTGACCCCAGATCCCTGCACCATATAGTGCAATGGATTGGCATTTCGCAGCATATATCTGTAATAGTTCTACTGGAGGTCTTTTTCCAAGCTTATTTGAAAATTTAATCAGCGCCATGATTGCACGTTTAAATAGGTGTCTCCTAGCCTCAACCGCCGCTTTCCAGTTCAGGGCGTCATCTATCATTATACCTAGATAGGGGTATTGTGAGGTTTTTTCAACTTTTTGGTTGTTCAGAAAGATGGACTTGGATACTTTTCTTGGTCCGCCAACCACCATAACAAAAGTTTTTTTGATGTTGATATGCAAATCCAAGGCACCCATGAAATCTGCGTATTTAGATAAGGATTTCTGCAATTCAATGGGAGTTCGAGCTAAAATGACTGCATCGTCAGCGTAGAGTAGCGCTGGGATCAAGCGATCTTTTGCTTTTGGAAGGTCCTTCCCCCCTCTCAACATGGCCTCTTCCAGTCCATTAGTGTAGAGAGAGAAGAGGAAGGGGGCCAGGACACAACCTTACCTCACTCCTCGCTCTACGCTGAATTTTGCCGTCAGTTCTCCTTTTGTCCCATACCTCACTCTCGCAGTAGCTTTACTGTAAAGCTCCCTTAAAAAATCCAAAAGGGCGGGATCAACCCCCATAGTGCCCAACAGTGACCAAAGCTTTGCGTGTGAAACGCAATCGAAGGCGGAAGACAAGTCCACATATACCATGTAAATGGCACCAGGTTTAGCATGGGTATATTTAGATGTAAGCAGGCTTAGGTTTAGGGCCTGTTCGATGGTTCCAAAGCCCTCCCTGAAGCCAAACTGTAGGTGCGAGAGGATGTTTTTGTCTTCTACCCATTGTTGTAGCTTCCCGAGTAGAACTCTGCCGACTAATTTGCCCAAAGAGTCGAGAAGGGAGATTGGGCGATAGCACTTAGGGTCCTGCCGCTCCCCCTTCTTATAGATTGGGACCATGATGGAAGAAGACCATGAGTCTAACAAGCCGAGTTTCGATGTTGCTATACAAACTCTTGTAATTATTGGTGCCCAAAGGTCGGGAAGATGTTTAAATAAGTCGACTGGGACCCCATCGGGGCCTGGGGCTTTTCCGGACTTACTTGAGGAAAGCGCCATTTCAAAATCCTGCAGATCGACCTCCAGTTGTATGGGATAGACTACTGGGTTAAAGTTGGACTCGTGATCTTCGGTGTTGGATCGCAGTTTGAAGATTTTTGAAAAATGGTTCACCCACGTATCCTCATCAATAGCTACGTCAATTTTTGGGGCGTTGGAATCGGTTAGCAGCGGGGATTTAACTATTTTCCAGAATGCCTTACTGTCTTTCTGGAGTGCACTCTTGTGCAAGGCATTCCACAAGGATAGTTTTAGCTCTTTTTTCCTTGTGCTCCTGGCAATATTATACTCCCGTCGAAGAGCTTGGATGGTTGTTTTATCTCTGATTGGATTTCCGAGAGCTTTCCTCAAGTTGGTCTGCGCTTTAGTACAGTCTCGATTGAACCAACGTATAGAGGTTTTCTTATTTTGATTGGGTGTGTTGGTTAACAATTTTTTGACTTGTTCTGTTATTAAATTGAAGTTTTCCAAAATTTGGTTAGGCTCTGCATGTGGGTCAAGACAGATTAAAATGTTGTTATAAGCGGTTGTTACTAACCGTTTTGTAAGAATGTTAGGGTCCACTTTTTCCCATTTTATCGTGAAACCGTTAGTTTTACCCAGTTCAAGCCTATTCTGGGTTAGCGTATTTGCTATGGTTGCCATCAGTGACCTTTGTCGGGTTGTTTGAAGTTTTAGGCTTAATGCGGAATGATCGCTAAGGTTGTTTTCCAAGATTAAGATACTGTTAAGTTGATCTTTCAATGCTTCCGTGACAATTACATAGTCCACGGTGGTTTCGTGGCCCCTTCCTCTGTAAGTGGGTTCTAGCCTATTATTAAACTTTTGGATGGGATTTATAATTTGCAGATCCAGATCAGAAAGTATTTTATTCATGGTTTGCCCCACTCCTGAGTGGATAAAGTGGACAAGGGGGTTATCGTGTTCGTCTACCAATCCACAATTGTCATTGTTAGAGCAAGGATGAAGGTTAAAATCTCCTCCCCAGATTACATGGGAATTTTCTTTTTTCTGTTTAGGATGACAATGTTCAACTATTTTTTCTTCAATTCGTGAAAGAACGGCTATGAAGTTATCATCCTCTAGGTTGTTATATATGTTGATTATTGTAATGGGGAGATTTTTACCAATTATAAGGGTGAGGATCTGGAAATTCGGTAGTAGATCTGCCTTGTAAATCTTTGTGTCAGCAATTGTATTTGCCAGGTAGATTACCAGTCCCCCTTTGGGTCTGCCTGAGGTGCTGGGAAGGGCTAGGGATGTAAATGTCCTGTACCCCATGAAGGGGGGTCGTTGCCCAAGTCTCTTGTAGGCAGATGATTTGTGCATGCTTCAAGAAGCCGGCAGCCGAACCATCCTCGATTTTGTTTCTGAGGCCAGCCACATTCCAAAAAACTATCGAGAGGTGGGTAGATGTATTGTCTGAGGCTGTGTTTTTCATTTGTGAAGGGGCGGGAGGGGGGGTGCGAGGATCCGGAGTTATTCGAGAGGCCTCCGGACTTTTGATTTTTGGTCAATCGACCATTTCCAGGCCGCTGACCCTGTTCGTGGTCGATATACCTCACCAGTTTTGTCCATTGGTGTTATCTCTGTAGTTGGATCCAAATAATTGATGAGGTGGTCTCTCCCACTGCTCCCAAGTTCTGGATCTGTTTTGCGGGCCCACGAACTGCCAAGGTACTTCTCTCTGCTGGTGATTTCGATTTACTAACCACCAGGAGTCATCATGGTTGCTATAACACGGTGGTAGCCTTGGCCCAGCGACCTCTAGCTCCCACGGCTGCGGAATTGGTTTCCGCCAGATGTTATCAGTATGGCGAGTATGATTGTGGGTGTTATACCTTTTTGGGTAGAAGTAGGACAACGATCTTGTTGCGATCCCCCCCGAGGTGCTGTTGAATTCCCCGGAGCAGATGTACTCGGCTATACTGGGATCCTCAAAGGTGATTACGATGCAATCACCCCGGAGAGTTTTTTTCCTGTAACCTACCCACGGGGTCCGACATACTGACGCTATTCTGCTGTTCCAGGGGGGCGGGACGGGGCGGTTTGTATTCAACCAATGCTGAACCTTGTTCTGTAGAGACCAATTGGGTTCAGTTCCCTCACCTGTGAGTTCGGGTACCCCTGTCATAACTACCACGTATGGAGATGCCTCAGGTGGCATATTTAGAGTAGGTCTTTGATCAATAGGCCTTCCTGGGGCACTTTTTGGTTTTGGTGGGTTTGTGTTTATTGCGGCAGGGGTACTAGGAGCGGGTGTGTTTATAGTTGGGGTGGTTGCTGTTGGAGTTAATTGGCAGTTGGTTTGTAAGGAAATGGTCAAGGGTTTGGGAACTGGTTTTTGTGCAACAGGAGGATTAGCTGGTTTTAGAAGGGTTGGTATAGATTGTGTTTTGGTCTGTGGGGGAGGTAAAGTTACAGATTTCTTAACTGCAGGAAGAGTAATCGTGGAACTTTGGGGTGGTTTTGGATGAGATTGTAAGGGAATATGTTTAAAAGAGCCTAAAATTTTTGTTACTTGACTCTCAATATTGGTGAGTCTGGATTCTAGTGGGCGAATGTATGAATTCAGGAGAGAGGCTATCTCCTTAATTAGCCTCGCTAGTTCTCTCTCTCTACCTGATTGCTGTGGGGTTGAGGGTTCTGGAGTTAAAGAATCTTGTAAATCGTGTGGTAAGTGATGCACTATTACAACATTATTTGTTGGGGGAACAGAGTGATGGGATAGTGTTGGAAAGTTTGTGTCATCGACCAAATTTGCATGATCGGTTGCTTTGGTATTTTCGGTGAGTTCAGAATTTTTCCTTACATTCCTTTTCTTTATAGCTCCCTCCCGCCTCCCTCTCATTTGCCTTGTTTCTTCAGGCGTTGGATCAGGGAAAATGTCAGGGTTTTTTTCCAGATCGCTTTCTGTAAAAGTTACTGAGATTTGTGATGCTGAAAGGTCTATATTATTTGGAAGACTAAGCCTATTTGCGATCACCACGGTTTGGCTAGGTACTGACTGTACTTCTGGGGTTTTTGCGGTTGCCAGTAGTCCCAGTGAGGATCGACGAGCGATTTCAAGTTCAGTTGAGACTCTCCTCTCAATTAGACTTATGCTTTGGTCGATAAATGTGTTTGCTTTAGCTAAAAAGTCATCCATTGGGCCCAATAGTATTTCTCCTATACCATTCTTTTTTGTTTTTTTCTGCTTGCTAGATCTTGTATTCATTCTTGTGGTCATTTTCCAATATTTAAGCGTTAGGAGCTCTTTTTATGTTAACTATCAAGTTATAAGAGTATTCAATTAAGATGGTTAATACCTGTGTTGGAACGACCAGGATGTAGGACTTAGGGGGGTGGGCCGGACCGGACTCTCACGTTCTCGAACGGCCTCAAACGGCCCGCTCTTTGCCCGGTCTTCGCCCCGGGCTCCGACCCGCGCGCGTCCCGCTGCGCGGAGGAAGTAGTATAAGTTATATACTTCTGGGCGGTGGGCGTGTCTATGGGCGTCTCCGCCGGGGGAAGAGGAACCAGCTGTGCAACGTGGAGGTTGCTGGTCCTCGCAGTCCCCCGGCTTGTTGGTGGTGAGTTCAATTGCCTAGCCTCGACCCAGGGGACTCAAGCTGGGAGCGCTGTGCACGCCCTGCCGATTGCAGGGCTCGCTCACACCAGCGAGTCCTCGTAGAGGGGAGGCGGCACGCAGACAAAACGGGAACAAAGGCAAACGGAGCTCTGCTCCCTCCGTGGACAGTGCAAGCAGCACGTTACTGTGGTCAGCTGAGTGAGTGGCACCCGCGAAGCGGGTGTCACGAAAGGTAATAGGCTGATGGGCGTGTCCGTGGGCGTCTCCGCCGGGGGAAGAGGAACCAGCTGTGCAACGTGGAGGTTGCTGGTCCTCGCAGTCCCCCGGCTTGTTGGTGGTGAGTTCAATTGCCTAGCCTCGACCCAGGGGACTCAAGCTGGGAGCGCTGTGCACGCCCTGCCGATTGCAGGGCTCGCTCACACCAGCGAGTCCTCGTAGAGGGGAGGCGGCACGCAGACAAAACGGGAACAAAGGCAAACGGAGCTCTGCTCCCTCCGTGGACAGTGCAAGCAGCACGTTACTGTGGTCAGCTGAGTGAGTGGCACCCGCGAAGCGGGTGTCACGAAAGGTAATAGGCTGATGGGCGTGTCCGTGGGCGTCTCCGCCGGGGGAAGAGGAACCAGCTGTGCAACGTGGAGGTTGCTGGTCCTCGCAGTCCCCCGGCTTGTTAGTGGTGAGTTCAATTGCCTAGCCTCGACCCAGGGGACTCAAGCTGGGAGCGCTGTGCACGCCCTGCCGATTGCAGGGCTCGCTCACACCAGCGAGTCCTCGTAGAGGGGAGGCGGCACGCAGACAAAACGGGAACAAAGGCAAACGGAGCTCTGCTCCCTCCGTGGACAGTGCAAGCAGCACGTTACTGTGGTCAGCTGAGTGAGTGGCACCCGCGAAGCGGGTGTCACGAAAGGTAATAGGCTGATGGGCGTGTCCGTGGGCGTCTCCGCCGGGGGAAGAGGAACCAGCTGTGCAACGTGGAGGTTGCTGGTCCTCGCAGTCCCCCGGCTTGTTGGTGGTGAGTTCAATTGCCTAGCCTCGACCCAGGGGACTCAAGCTGGGAGCGCTGTGCACGCCCTGCCGATTGCAGGGCTCGCTCACACCAGCGAGTCCTCGTAGAGGGGAGGCGGCACGCAGACAAAACGGGAACAAAGGCAAACGGAGCTCTGCTCCCTCCGTGGACAGTGCAGTTCAAGAATATGGTTTCAAAAGAGTTCTTAAGGTTGCGTTAAAATTCTTCAAGTTGCGGTAAAATAAACCACAGATGCGTGAAAAGTTCACAGTTGCGTCACGTTTACTCACAGTACCTTTTAGTTGCAACAAAGTTCCAAAAGCAGAAGCTGGTGCAGTGGAAAACAAGCGATGCGTTGCTCCTGAGACCCTGGCGAGGCGTTTGCGACAGCCCCGCTGCAGCAGCGGGCGTGTTGCGACGAATCCGGTCTGTATGGGGAGGAAGGCCACTTGTATGGATTCCGGTGCGTAGGTTCCGTAGGAAGTCTGTTCTCGCAAAGGCACGATGCGACGATTTAGAAGGGGCTGCGACGATCTCCGGGGCGACAATGCGCGGTCCAGCGGTGATCCTCTCTCTCGCAGCTCCTCAACGCGATGGTTCTGCGACGATGCTCGCAGCGACGTGATGCGGTCCGCAAGCAAGCGGTGCGGCGATCTCACCCAGCGACGACAGGCTCTGCGACGACACTCGCAGCGATGTTCGACTTTCCCGCACCGGTCTGGTGCGTCCCGCAAACGAAGGATGCCACGGCTCTGGCAGCGGCGTCAGGCGCTGCGACGATCTCGGCCTCCGTAGCGGCGGGAAACTTCTCGCACTGTCGAGGATGCGCTCCGCAAGCGAGCGATGCAACACTTTTCAGTTTCAAAAGTCTCTCAAGCTTAGTTTCAAGCTTCCCAGCACAGGTACAACCTCCAGAGGCCCCACAACTGGATCAAGCACTCTAGGAAGGACAGAACTCTCTCAGCAGAGTTCAGGGAAGCTGGGGGTGAAGTCCTTTTGTTCCCGGGACTTCAAAACAGGGAGCCAGCTCTTCTCAGGCCCTTGGAGATTCCTTTCAAGACAGGGGACACAGCACACAGCAAAGTCCTTCCCCTCTCCTTGGCAGCAAAGCAACAGCAGGTCAGTCCAGCAGAGCAACAGCAGGACAGTCTTCCTTCTTCAGTTTCAGCTTTCTCCTTGGCAGAGGTTTCTTCTTGATTTCCAGGATGATCTAATTGTCTGTTGTCAGGGGTCCTGTACTTATACCCCTAAAGTCTTTCTTCTCTCTGTGCATGTGGGCCCTGAGCCCGTCTGAACCAGTTCTGGGTGTTTCCTGAGTGCTTTGTTTTGCTGGCTGCTTCTTTCCTTTCAGAGTGAGGGGCAGGGTCCTCAGCCGCCCAGCAGGAGGTGGAGCCAGCATTGAGGGGGGAAAGCCCAACCCTGGAGCACTTTGTTGACATGATTCCTTCTCTCCTTTCACTGTGCAGGGCAGAGACATCAGACACACCACAGGGGGTGGAGCCAGCACTGTGGGGGGCGGGCACAGTCCTATTCAGGCCCAGGTGCTAACTCCTCCCACCACTCAATTTGCAACTGCACTCATTCAGCCTAGGGCTGACTCAGCCAGCCTCCTGGCGAATTCCCCAGCCCCTGTCACTCTCAAACCAGACAGTCAATACACAAACAGGCCCAGGCACACAGAAGGGTCAGACAAGAGAACAGCAACTTTCTAAAAGTGCTGTTCTCAAACACAGGATTTAAAAACAACCTTTCCTAAAAGATGTGTTATTAAATTCTGAGTTCAGGGATACTAGATACTTATGTCCTATCTTGTTCCTATGGGAAGAAATGCTGTTAACCACTGTAGCCAGCGTCCCCCATGTTAATCTATGGAGCAAGATAGCCTTACAATAGTGAAAAACGAAAATGGCTGTAATTCACTACCAGAACATGTTACCTGCACCAGTACATGCTCTACCTTTCACATACACTGCACCCTGCCCAGGGGGGTACCTTGGGCCTTCCTTAGGGGTGACTGATGTGCACAAAAAGGGAATGGTTAGGCCTGGTCAGTGGGGACACTGACCAGGAGGACATGGCAGTTCTAAACTGCACACAGGCACTGCAGTGTCAGGCCTGGGACATCATTTTAGGGCTACTCCTGTGGGTGACACAATCAGTGCTGCAGGCCCACTAGTAGCATTTGTCATCACTAGCCCTGGCACACCCAGTGCACTTTACTAGGGACTTCATGGTGATACAAATATGCCAAAAATGTATATCCAATTAGAATAACACTTTACATAGAGAGCATATGCACTTTAGCACTGATCAGCAGTGGTAAAGTGCGCAGAGTCCTATTGGCAACAGCCACGGGTCAGGAAAAATAAGGGAGGAAGAAGCAAAAAGTTTGAGGATGACCCTGCAAGAAGGGCCAGTTCCAACACCCCCGCTGTACAATTTTTCTTTAGTGCAAATCAACAATATTTCTCAACTCCTTTTCTATAGCATCAGTTGATAATAGAGTTCTACATGCAGAGAAACATATATTATAGACTATGCTATAACATACAGATTATTTTCTCAGTACTACATAATGTAGTCCAGCTGTGTGATGTAATACTACAATGCAAATACCTATAGTAATTTTCATTTGAAGTTGACATGAATTGGCTGTAAACTTAAATTAACATGCTTATTTATTTAAAAAAAATAAAGAAAAGATAACAGGAAAAACAAAAACTGGCAAATTGTGACATGTTTTCGTTCTTCTGAATTTAGTAGCAAAAAACATTACTATGAATAGTTGTAAGTGTGCATCACAACAGTAAACAGTAAAAAATTATTTTCCCTGTTTGAAGTTCCTGGAGGCTGATTTGCATTATCTCTCTAGTAACTCCCAGCCTGTGTTGAGTCTGGGAAGAGATGTGAAGGACATGTGAAACACCTCCAAAGAGCACACAATAGGCTGACCTGAGCATGCAGAGATGACTCACCTTAGCTTAACAGAATAGGCAGGCTGGGGGCAGTGGGCTCTCTGTTGACACCACAGTGTAAAACCCAGCTGGACAGGTCATTGGAACCGCATGAAATAGGTTTGCACGCTTAAAAGGGAAAGAACAGGGTGCCAAGACAATTATTGTCTATCACCTGTCTGTGCTTGCTAAAGGACCCTGCTTTCATCTAACCAAACGTCTGCGACTGGCTTTGTATTGTGGGTTCATAGCCTATTTCAAACTGGATGTTAGTGCTAGATGTGGGAAGACACTACTGATTACCATTCTGCAGTCTGGCACAAACCACAGCCATCAGAGCCCAAGTTTGGAGTAGCCGAATGTTTTTGCCATTTGCAAACTTCTCAAATATATGGCATTTGGGCCAGTTTCAAGACTGCGCTGCAAGCCGGCAATGGAAGACTGGGAGTAATGCTTTGCTTTCACCCAATCAGGGTGGCACAGTAAGAGTTGAAGCCCATGAGGGGCATTTAAAGTAAAGCCCCTGGATAGCCTTGGTAGCGCGGGATAGGTTAACCTATGCCAATTGTTTTTTAGCCTAATAGACGTATTCCTTTTTAAGGGACAGAGAACTGCCACTGAGGCCTGTTTGGGAGGACTCAGTGCCATCTCAAAGTCAAAATATAGCAGCATTAGTCCAAACATACAAAAAGAACATTTCCTTACATGGCACCTCTCCAGATGAAAGATGGTAGAAAGCTGACCTATATCCTGGTAGTTCAATTCATCTAAGTTGAAGAACCTGAAAAGGCCATCTGCACTTGCATGGTCATTCCTAGGTTTGTGTTTCCCTGTAAAGTCCATAACCTGTTGAGGTTTGCTCCTATCACCTGTATAAGCCACCTGAGAGGTCTGTGGTCAGGTTGAACTCGTAAGTGAATCCCAAACATTTATCATCTCAACTTCTTCAGGGACCAAGCCACCGCAAAGTCTTCACTCTCAATGGCACTCCAATGTTTCTCTATAGGGAGGAGTCAACAACTGATAAAGGCAACTAGTTGAACCTGGTCCTCATCATTGACTTGTGCCAACACTATTCCAATGGTTTACACATAAGGGTGTGCAGTTCCTGGGAAGAGGTACAGGTGCTTATAGTCTATCAGGTCAATAGAGTACGCTCTATTAGGAGCAAATGCCTTCACACACCCCAAGAGGTGTCATGCTTCATCATCTGGGCATGCTCCTTGTCAGGCCGGTGCTGCAATGCCCGCCGGGCCCCCCGAGGGGACTCTTTAGCGGAGATCTTTTAATTATGCTGTTTGATGAGTGCAAGTGTGTGGTTGGTGAATAGTAGTGTGGTAAGAGGAGTGATTAAAAATGTGCGGGGATATCAGGTTTAAGTAAACTTTACTAGCGAGGCTCACTAACATAATTATAAGCAGTGTTGCTCATGTGGGATACAATGGTCCTAAAGAGCTGTTGTGATTAGTGTCTAAAACATGAAGTCAACATGTTTATTGCCTGCTCTAGCCCCAATGGCGGTCTATTGGCAATTCATTAGTACCAGGGTGGAGTAAACTACACAGCTACATGACTGATTCTTTATGTGTGCAGTTAGTTCAAGTAATCAGTCATACCATGTATAACAAAGTAAGATTCTTCCTTGTTTATGAAAGTGACCTGATAGATAAACAATAGGAAAGGGGGTGTCAAAACAGGCAAAACAAAGAACACATACAAATGATTTTTTAGATCCTGGTAAAAAAGTGGCCAATGATTGTAATTGTAATTGTAATTGTAGGCATACTTATAGAGCGCAGCTGTCACCCAAAGGGTATCCTGGCGCTATGACCATAGACATTCCTACAGATGTTAACTACACTGCTCTCGGGAAGAGGTAGGTTTTTAGATCCTTTTTAAAAGACGAGAGATCCTGCTTGCACCTTAGGGACAGAGGTAAGGAATTCCAAAGTTTGGTGGCCGTAAAGCTGAAAGAGCGGCCGCCCATCCTCACCCTTTTTATACTGGGGACTGTGACCAGGAAGGCCGAAGAGGATCTCAGAGGTCTGGCAGTAGAATACCAGGAAAATAGATCTCGCAACATCACTGGGCCCATCCCATGCAGGGCTCAGAAAACCAAACAAGAAGATTTAAAGCAAATCAGTTTTTGAACCGGAAGCCAATGAAGATCCGAAAACGCAAGAGAAGACGAGGCAGACCATGGCTGCGAAAGAGCTAGTTTGGCCGCCATGTTCTGCACCCGCTGTAGCTTCATGACCAAGGTGTTAGTGGCCCCCAGAAGCAGTGTGTTACAGTAGTCTAATCTACTGAGAATAATACTACGCACTGCTTCCGTCCTTGCCGGGGGGGAAGTAGCAGAAGAATTTTCCGCAGCATGCGGAGCAGTAACATGCAAGTCGCCGTGGTTTTATTGACGAAGGCATCCAGCTGGAGACTACGCCCGAGCAGGACGCCTAAGTTGCAGACAGATTCTGCCGCCGCTACAGAGCCTAGAGTAGAAGAAGGCCAAAACCCCTCGGGTAAAGGACGGGGCATTCGGTCCGATGAACAATAGAGAACTTTACAATTGAGCATGACAATTCATTGCTTATTATGGATCGCACCTTATTGCATGCTCCATGGTGTGGTTCAAGGTAGCAATTTTGTGGGAACACGTTTGTAGTTACACAAATGTGCAAAAATCCTTTTGCTGACACTGGCATCGACTCATTCTCTATTGATACAGTAACAAAGCAGTTGCGAGGCCATGGTTTATCTGTTATATGATCTCAGACTGTCACCACACTCATTCGTACATCACTGGTGTTTAGGTCAAAACACATGTTGCCTTTCTAAAAATAATAATAATATCCGATGTTGTTGTTAAGTTCAATCACTCACCCATTTCAAAGTATGGTGGGGTGTTACGGGAAATAACAGAGCGAACCACTCATTCGCAACCTAGAAGGATAATGGTATATCCTGAGAGTTAAATGGTAAACATGCATCTTACCCCGATTAAAGTGGGAAGTGTTCTGGGGATTTACTCACTCATTCGTAGCGTGGCATGCGCCTGCACACCTACCCTGTCTCTGTCTCCCGTCCTGAGGCAAGCCAGGAGTGGTGGAGTTATAGTACTCCCAGTACTTCCTGGAGTTTGTTTCAGAAGACTAGTATGCAAAAGGCATGTTAGAAATGGGGGTCTCAAGTTGGCAGAGGTAGGTACCTTTGTCCAAATAGGGACACTTCTTCCTAGTCTGGATAAGGGAGTTACTCTCCTAAAATAAAATAACCCCTCCTCACCCCCTTGGTAGCTTGGCACAAACAATCAGGCTTATCTTAGAGGCAGTGTGTAAAGCATTTGCACATAACCAACAGTAATACAGTGTAAGCACTACAAAAGGACACCACACCAGTTTAGAAAAATATCCAATATTTTTATATACTTAAGACAAGACCAAAAAAGATTAAAATCCACAATACAGTACTTAGAAATCTTCAGTTATCAAAATAACATTGAAAAACAGTCCCCTGAAGTCCATCGCTCCCTCTGGGGCTATCGTAGCAGCATGAACAAACAAATCCAAACAGTTTTGCCTGACCGCAGCATCGCAGGCCAGCTACAGTGTCGGGGAGCCCCGTAAAACAGTACTTTTAAGAAATGCAGGGTGTTGGCGACCTCCTGTTGAGCTTCTGAAAGCAGGGCATCCTCAGGTGCTGGTTCCGGAGGTTGGTGCAGGAGTCGTCAGGTCCTTGAAGTCACATGTGTTGCAGATCAAACTCCTCGCGGTTGAAGTCAGGAGTACTGGCATCGGCAGGCATTGGGTACTGTGGTGCGAATTGCAGTGGTGCAACCTGTGATGCCCTCAGGTCGTGGTGCAAGCAGTTGCTTGGTGGTGCCGTCAGATGGTGTTGTCGGTGAGACCAGGGTCGCGGTGTAAAGTGATGTGGTACTGGCAGGTCACGGTGCAAGCAGCAGCGTCATCGTTGCTGAAGCTCTGTTGTCGAATGACAAACTGGAGTCGATAGCGCCGGCCTCGGTAGGCCAAGGCTGCTGTGCGGTATGAGTGCGGTGCATCGTGTAACATTACCAGCGGAGCCCTCGAACCACATTATAGGCAGCTGCGTCAATTTTGGCGTGGAGCAATATCGTTGGGGATACCAAGGTGGCATTGTGAAGCGAGGTGATGTGAAGTGAGGTGCGTACAGGTTACGGTGCAAGCAGCAGCCCTTTCCTGGCCCACCTAGACTGTCTGGAGCGACAGCTACTCCCCAGTCCTGTCATCCAAATCCCTGACAGTTAATCGACAACCCCAATAGAGGCCTACTGGATGGCTGAGCAAGAAAATACCTACTTTCTAAAAGTGGTATTTTCAAACACAGAATGTAGAAATCACCTTCACTATAAGAAGCATCTTTAGATACTGAGTTCAGGCATTCTAAACGTTATTTTTCTACCTAGTTCCCAGGGCCAGTTATGTTTATAAGATGTTATAAAGAACCAGTCTTCCGCAAATCCCTGAAAACACACCTATTCTCCTCCTAAATCAGAATTTCTGCCCCTTTGACCGCTCTTTTCTTTCAAAGTTCAGCGCCGGGACGCCCCGTTGGGGCTGCTGCGCGCTTTATAAAACTCTCAAAATAAATAAATAAAATAAATAAAGAAACTTCCCATTCTGTCCTAAGGGAACAGGTAGCCTTGCAATAGTGAAAAACTAAATTGGCAGTAATTTACTATCAGGACATGCCACACACACCAGGGCATGTCCTACCTTTCACATAAACTGCACCAGTAGTGGCTCCAGTAGGGAGTGCTGTGGGGCGGGGCAGGGAAGTTGTAGGGTTGGGCATAGTAAACTCCGGCATATGGCCGATCGGAGTTAGGTAAAGAAATACATAAATAAAACAAATTAAATTGCGCAGGCTGCAATGCATTTGGCGTTCCTCAACATTTGTCCGTGTGAGCAAGTTCAATATATATCTTGTGTCTTGATCAAAAGATGGAGTCTCTTTTACTGATGGTTTCAAGAAATGATCCTACAATTTGGACAAAGGTTCCAATAGGGAATCTATCCCACAGACAGTGGGTCTTCCTGGTGGAGGTAGAGTGCCCTTATGAATGTTAGGTAGAGTGTAAAAGTAGGGTACTCTGGATTTTTGTTGCTAAGGAACTCTGCCTTGTGTGATTAAAAACACTGGAAGATTTTACAAACTTGGAGACTAACATTCAAATACCCAAGGTTTGCATTTAAAAGAACAGCAAATCTAAAAGATATGCTCATCACTACAAGGCCTTGAACACACACGCCCTGTGCAGAGACAACTTAGAATCTGCCTCTCTTGTGGGTAATGTAACATTTGTACCCTCACACAGCCAACAAAGAATGTCCAACTGACGGACACACTGCCATAGATACAACAAAAACACACCAACTGCAACACACACAATTGCATTTATTTGATTAGTTGTCCCTGTCAGCTGAAATACGCAGTCATGACTACCCGGGCCATCAAAGAACTAATCACAGAGCACCGGAGCAATATCAGGTGCAAAAAGACCAACACTAAGGTGTGCACCCATTACAGCACCGCAGTGCACACATCGGATGACCTGAAATGGACCATTCTAGAGTCACATCCACAGATACAAAAAGAAGCTCTTTTTAGGAAGGAGCAAATGTTGATTTTCAAATTGTCCACACAAAGATTTGGGCTGAAAGATTATATCCCCTGTGGAGAGTTGAATAGATAATATATTACAATTCCCCCGCTAGAATGTACAATAAGATGTAGATGAATCAAACAGTACCCAACAAGGGAGTTACATATACCTGCTGACATCATCGCCAGTGGTTCAGCTACACATACGAATACACATGCCCAACCTTCCTCACATTACATGCAATCATCGATATTGAGTGAGGGTGACCCCCTAGCCAATGAATAAACGGATTTGGCAAAATATAAAAATGTGGTTAATATTTCCAATCACAATAAACTAGATAAGGCGTTTTTGTAAGTTCATCGAGAGAGCCGGGTAATCATCTGATTGGTGTTTCGATTTGGATAGATCAGGAACTGTCATCCCTCAATTAATCACCCCTAAGATGGCTGTTGCAGTTTCCGTACTAGTCTTCCGAAATTAATTCCAAGAAGTACTGGGAGTACTATATCTCTGCCACCCCCGGCTTGCCTCGGGATGGGAGACAGAGACAGGGTAGGTGTGCAGGCACATGCCACGCTACTAATGAGTGAGTAAATGCCCAGGACACTTCACACTTTAACTGGGGAAAGATGCATGTTTATCTTTTAACTCTTCGGATCTACCATTATTCTTCTAGGTTGCGAGTGAGCGTTTCGCTCTGTTATGTCCCATACTTTGAAATGGGTGAGTGATTAAACCTAACAACAACACTGGGTATTATAATTATTTTTAGTAAGGCAACACTCCAAACGACATGTGTTTTGATACACGGAGTGTGTATGCAAATGTGACATCTTTAAGATGGATGTTGCAACCCAATATGTGTCACGACCTAAACACCGGTGATGTAATACTGGGTGTGGCAACTGACTGAGATCATGGAACAGACAACCTGTGGCCTCACAACCACTTGGTCACTGTATCGATAGAGAATAAGTCGATACAAGTGTCAGCAAAAGGCTACTTGCACATTAGTGTAACTACATACATGTTCCCACAAAATTGCTACCTAGAACCACACCATGGGGCGGTTGTATGTCGTTACAATGCATACTTTTACAATGCATGCCATTACAATGCATTTTTTACAACGCAACATCCATTACAATGCATTCCATTACAATGCATGCCATTACAACGAATTTCCATAACTACCATTACAACGCATTCCATTACAACGCATACTACATTTACAACGCATCCCATTACAACGCATACCATTATAACGCATACCATTACAACGCATAATTGGTAAGTATTGGATAGTATAGGGGTAAAAATTACTATTCTACCTCCAGGGGGGAACAACAGTAGGGTAGGTGTTGGATAGTGTAGGGGTAAAAATTACTATTCTAACTCCAGGGGGTGCAACAGTAGGGTAAGTGTTGGATAATGTAGGGGTACTATGCGTTGTAATGGTATGTGTTGTTATGGTATGCGTTGTAATGGTATGCGTTGTAGTGTCATGCGTTGTAACGGTTGCATTGTAATGACATGCGTTGTAATGGATGTTGCGTTGTAAAAGTTTCATTGTAATGGAAGTGCGTTGTAAAAGTTGTGTTGTAAACGTTGTTCCCCCATGGGGCTTGCAAAAAGGTGATATGCATAATACGCAACGAATTGTAATACTGGTCATTGGCCTACTTGTATGTATTCTTTGTTATGTCTGTTTTCTACCCCACCTCCCCCCTTTCTTATAGCTTATTATTTATGGTCACTTTGATAAACAAGGTAGAGTCTTACTTTGTTCTACATGGCGTGACTGATTACTTGAACTACATGCACACAGAAAGAATCAGTCAAGTAGTAGTGTAGGTTACTCCCCCCTGGTCCTAATAACTGGCCAATAGACGCGCTTGGGGCTAGAGTAGGCAAGAAACATGTTGACCTCACATTTTAGACACTAATCCGACAGCTCTTTAGGACCACTGTATCCCACATGAGCAACCGTTTTTTTATTTAGGTTAGTGAGCCTCACTAGTAAAGTTTACTTAAACCTGGTATCACTGACCTATTTTAATCACTCCTCTTACCACACTACTCTTCACTCCCCACACAACTGCACTTATTTAACGGCATAGTTAAAGATCTCCGGCAAATAGCCCCCTCATGGGTTTTTGTCGGGCATTGCAGTGCACTCCCAATGAAGAGCATGCCCAGATGATGAAGCATGACACCTCTTGGGGTATGTGAGGGCATTTGCTCCTATTGGAGCATACTCCATTGACCTGATAGACAATAAGTATCTGTACTTCTTCCAAACAACTGCACACCCTTATGATTAAACCATTGAATAGTGAGCACATGTGCTGGACCTTCCTAAAAGCTCCTGCTTGATTTTGTTTAAATAGCACTATTCCAATCCCATGTTCAGAAGTTTCTGTTTGATCACTCAACTCCCTACTATAGTCCGCTGCTTTCTATACAGGTGCTGAACACAATGCTTCTTTCAGGGTATCAAAGGCCTTGTGACACACATGAGCCCAAATAACTGTTTTTTTAAAAGAGTTCTGTCAACGTTGCCCCAATGGAACTATAACCTTTCACAATTCTTTTGACCAAAAAAGCTCTGACCTGTGTCTGAGTCCTTTGAGCCCTCTAAGTCAGGACGGTCTGGATCATGTTTTGAAGAGGTTGTACATTTGATCTACCTACTTAGTACATCAAAGAGTATTGCCCTATTTGGCACTTACCTGCTTGATGTGGGTACCGAAGCACCATATGTTCCACCCTGGTGAAACTAAATGTACCAGTAACATCAAGTATGCTGTGCTAAAAGCATCCTTACAGGACTGTGTTCACCAACTTATTAACATTGATAAGTTAATTGTTCAAACCATATGCCATCACTTTGAACTATATGCGGCCTCCTGTGGTTGAAATTGCAGACCTCTCCCTGGCCGAGGAAAATCTGCCACTATCCCGAAGTTAAGTCAAATGTACTCAGATGCTTCACAGCCCTAGCTTGTGTATGAGCACATCAGCATATGGTATAGGGTGAGGATCATTGTTAGTGATAGCATCTAGGCCTCTTATATTCCACACAGCAACCCATCTCAGGGTTCCCACCTTTTGGATTAGGTTTGGACACATTTTCCAGTGACAGGGAAGCAGCTTCAAAAGGGGTGGGCACAGCACTCAGGCTACCTTTGAAATCCAGGAAGGACTTAGTACAACCCCCCAGGCCACCCTACTCAGGAGAGGAAGACACTTCCCCACATGTCTTTGTACTTCAAGTATTTTTTTATATTGGCCACAATGCTTTCACCCACTCTGTGTTAACTGCCCTCTTTGTTGATTTTTATAGCTGTCAGATAACATAGCATGTGTATTTGTAAAGTAAATGTTCACCCATAGGCAGCTTCGCACTGAATAACAGATGTTTATTGCTACCCAACTCAATGGCACTCATTATATCGACCTCAGATGGATGAAAGGCTGGCTGGGCCCGCCAGGATTTGTACCTGTGACCATGAGGTCGAACACAGGTCCCTGCAGTGGGCATATTGAGTCACCCGACCCAAACTTTGGGCCTCTAACCATGGCTCTGTAATGAACAGTGTGTCAAGCTTTTGGTCAGAGATCGTACTGAGTAGTTCATTGTAGTGTGCTAATTTTTATGACCATAAAGATAAGATGGGGTTTAGGAGAAGATGGGTTTAATTTGTAATTATGGTCCTTTCATGGGCATGAGATTGCCATGGTTGATGCCTTCATGTTGGTGATATATTTTCTTTGGTTTATTTTTTCCGAAGTTGAGGTTGGGAACGTTTGTGTAGGCTCATGTTTTAAAGATCAAAAGCAGATGGCTTGATTGTAAATATATCTTTCTGTTTGTCTATCATAACAATAATAGTAACATCCATTCAAACTAAATGTAAACTAAATGCATTGGATCAGATGGAATGGTCCAGCTGTCAAGAGCTGCATTTCATTAAGAAGATTAGAGAGGGACTCTGTGGCACATGATCTGAATTCCTCATTCTTCTTCCAAGACAGGAGGTGGGGGAGAGGGTAAGGAGCCAATTGCTCATCGGAAGGCAAGGCTTTAATTAGAAGAATGAAAATGGAGTGATCAGCTGAGAAATGTCACCAATGTGTGTATCTTAAATTGAAGGTGGTCGAGGCCTATAGTTTTTATAAATTAAGTGTTCTCTGCAAAATGATGTTGTTGTGGACTGTGCAATACCTCCCAATAACAGCTGGGGAATCGAATGTTGTTTGATGAGATAAATGTGAAGAGGCTGCATAGTGAGGGTTAAAGGTTGAATGCTCATACCAATGCGCTTACTCTTGTGTTTGACATATCGATGTTAGACGTCTAATAGATTTGTTGAGTGATCAATGTAGCAACTAAACATTTGATATGCACACTGAGTTGGTAACCTGCTGTCAGATTAGAGAAAAAGCGTTTTTTTAAGATGTTGTCAAACCAAGATTACAATTTGAACACCCTGGCACTCATAAAGCATGAGCCATAGTTTCCTCTCTATTATGCTTTTCACCATGTAAGACACCTCTTTCAAACTTCTCGTTTAGATCATAGGGTTGCCTGATACCCGAAGTCTTTTACATCACATGACATGGAGAAGAATAGATAGCAAATGTACACGCAACGTAATGCAGTGAGCCACCTTCCTATACTACGTGAAAAGGCGAGGGCTGGAATAGAATGTATTTAACATCACACAGTGCATTTCTGCTCTCTGCATACACCGGTGCACAAACTGCTGCCTAAGGCCACTACAGGTACCCTTGCCCCATGTTGCAGGGGTACAAGGATTGTAGGCAGGATTGTTTGTGTTCAGGAAGGGACACTTTGCCAAAACAATTCACAGAGGCATTTAAAAGAGGGGAAAAACAAGGAGAAGTAAACATATTTCTCCTCATTATGCCTTCCCGGGAGAAGACATAGCATTTTGAGGCATTCCCAGGTCTACCACTAATGGTAAATCTGAAATTGCTCCAAAATACGTATGTGAATGCATGAGATAACCCATGCTCCACACATAGAAGGATTCCCTGGGACAAATTAATGAAACGCACTGAGTGACTTGTGCTACCTTGTGTTTACTCCACGCTTAGCAAGCCCTGCAAGGACACCCAAGGTGGCCTGGCCTGGTCAAGGCTTTGCGTTGCACTTGGCCCCTCTGTGTAGCGCAATGGCGACGTATACTGATGATAAGTATGGGCCTTAGCACTTGATAGAATCTAACTAGTGAGGCCTTAGTTCGTTGTGAGTCTTTGCAGTCTTTCATATCACACACTCTTCTCTTAGACTACACCTTATGATAAATAGATCTGAGAGCCCTAAATCACTGATGAGTCAATAAAACGTTACAGCAAGTATTGAGCATTTTGCGGTTTTGAGGAGCAGCCAATGTGTCACGCATGAAAACCAGATGTTCAGTAAACGAAGGGTTACGTTATTTTGATTTAATGGAGTGAAAACTGCATTTATAGAATGCCTGCCAGCCTTTTGAAGAGGATTTGAAGTGATTCAGGGTTCCAAAATTCAATCTGTAAGAAAACCTTAGGACACCTTTTCATGCATGTTCCTAGCAACAAAAAGTAAACATCGCATGCAACATCTCTGTACCAGGTGGCATATTGCAAGACACTAATAAACCAATAACTATGTTCAGTTCAATAAAGAAAATGCAATATACCATATGTGTGTCTTTGGTAAAAAATAAATAAATAGTCAAAGATGTGGTCAGAAAGGAAAACGAAAAAGTCCAGTAAACAATTAAAGGAAGGACTAGAAAAGTAGAAAAATGATGATAAATCATAATGGACATTAGTAGCCAAGGGGATTGCAAATTATGAAAGTAATATCAACACCAAAGTCCCTGTAGGTTTTTTAGACATTAGCGCAGCAAATGAATAAATATAGTCGCTGTTTGAACGTAGTCTTTGGGGAATGAGCTTCTGGCATGATGTTGATATTTCAATGATCTATTTGTCGGGTTTGTTTGTTGATGGATAGTTTGCTGTTGGTCTCAAGTGCTTGAGAGAATGAGGAAATGGGCATCATGGCCTTGTAAGTGCGTTCACGAATGTTTTAGCATCACTGTCGTTTGCGGTGTTTTATTTCATTTTATTTTTTAATTTAGTCTTTGTAATAATATATTTTTGTCAGAGTCTTGGAAATCAGCTCCCCCTGAAAGAAAAATACACATTTATGTTCATTTCTGTGCTGAAATGAAAACAGCATTTATCTGGAATGATTACAACATCTTTCTATTGCATGTCTTACCCGCACGTCGTTGACACAAAGAAGAGAATAATAGACATGATTGAACATTTCATTAAAAAAGAGCACGAGTTAACATTAATTAGAGGGCTACTTGCTCTAAGGCTTCTTGGATTATTAATGATTGGGAAGATTTTCATTTTCCAGATATGAAAACACTTATGGAAAGTGCCCCACACGCTCCTTGTTTTGCTTTGCCATGGCAGCTATATCCGACAATGAATGGGCGGCCTAGCAAACGAAGTTCTTTTTTTTATAGTACACAAATTAACAATGGCGAGAAGGCAAAGAGCGTGGTGGGTAAAATAACTTGCAGGTTTCTGTGTATATGTATTAGAGAAAGAACATTTACAACCCTGCATGCCTTTACCACGCATGCCTTTACAATGACTTTAGTTGTAAAGGCATTAATGGTAAAGGCATATTCGTTGTAAAAGCTTTAAACAGTGGCGGCTGCCAATAATAAATGGTGGTGTGGCGGGTGAGGGGAGCGCGGGGCAGAGGGGGAATTAATAATAATTTAAAAAAATTACCTGACACATGTGTGTTTTGGTCGGCCTGAGACGGCCGATCAAACACATGTGAGCACTTAGGGACCAGGGAGTGCACAATCACTCCTCCTAGCCCTTCCATGCCCCACCGCTCCATGCAGAAGCTGGCAAACAAAAAATTAAATGTTGCTAGAGCATTGTTATATTTTTAGTTTGCTGGCTCCACGCAAGGCAGGGTAGCGACTCTCCTCCGCCACTGCAGAGGAGCTGCCACTGGCTTTAAAGATATGTATATGTAAGTATTAATTGTTTTAATTTGGGCACAGCTGCCAGGGAAGCTGACTCTGATGCATGGAGCTCACGGTTCAATCCCAAGTGCCGGCGGCAGCTCAGCTCATCATCATGTGACCCTGGGCAATAGCTCACTTATTCTCACCAATGGCCCCCAGCACCTTGAAACATTTATGGGTGATATGTTTGCGCTTTACAAATAGAAATTGCACATATATGTATATATATATATATATATATATATATATATATATATATATATAATAGGTCCTAACTATAACTACCTACTGGCGACCGCCAGTAGGTAATATATATATATATATATTCACTGAAAAAACCATAGGTTATAGACCATATATAGTTAGGAATTAGCATTTACAAAACCTTGAAAATTCACTGAAAAAACCATAGGTTATAGACCATATATAGTTAGGAATTAGCATTTAAAAAACCTTATTTTACTCACACAAAACCATTGAAATTCCATATATAGTTAGTTGCACTAACTATATATCGCGCACCCGCAATCCACTGCTGATCATGTCACATATTACATCATTCATGACATGGTCAGTGACATCACTGATGACATCACTGATGACATCTCAAATGACATCACTGATGACATCACTGATGACATCTCATTTGACATCATTCTTGTGCTAATACGATAAACCTCTTCAGACTCTAATATAACCTTAGATACACTCAGTGTATACAGACACTCACACACTGTCACTCATCCATGGAGTTACTCACACACCTAGTCAGTCATGCAAAGAAACAATCTCACCTCCATTTCCTTAACTATACAGTTATACACACCTTACTTATTCAAGCATATACTAACACATATTTACTCTCTTACACAATCCCTGATACAAGTTCACAATGATCCATACAGCCACTCACACATTCAGTGGCTCTCATGCACAGTTAATTATATATGCCAACTCTCACATGTACTGTGTTTTACATATGTACTTACTATGACATGTAGCATTGAGATATCCATTCACTCATCAATACACTCATGCACACAGTCAACTGCCCATGTAGCTGTTTCCACATGCACTCTTGAACTCATACACCTAGTGAATCAACTGCTGACACATCTATGCACAGAGTCACACACCTCCCAGCCACCCCCACACAAACTCAATCTCCCATACAAATACTTGGGCAACCAATCAATAACACATATAGCCTCTCGTATAGCTAATGATCAACACATGCAGCAGTTTACATCACAACAGACATACTGATGCACACATTCAGACTGTTTAGTCACTAACCCATGCATTTAGTACGACACATTTATTCACTCACTCACAGTCAGTCACGCACCTACTAAATCCTTCATCCAGACACTTATACATCCACTCATTCTTCAATATATCAAACATATTTAAACTTTACAGAAACACACAGTCACTGGATGATGTCATCAGTGATGTCATCAGTGATGTCATTTGAGATGTCATCAGTGATGTCATCAGTGATGTCATTTGAGATGTCATCAGTGATGTCATCAGTGATGTCATTTGAGATGTCATCAGTGATGTCATCAGTGATGTCACTGACCATGTCATGAATGATGTAATATGTGACATGATCAGCAGTGGATTGCGGGTGCGCGATATATAGTTAGTGCAACTAACTATATATGGAATTTCAATGGTTTTGTGTGAGTAAAATAAGGTTTTTTAAATGCTAATTCCTAACTATATATGGTCTATAACCTATGTTTTTTTCAGTGAATTTTCAAGGTTTTGTAAATGCTAATTCCTAACTATATATGGTCTATAACCTATGGTTTTTTCAGTGAATTTCAATGGTTTTTTAATAGCAAATATCATAAGCTGTCGAATGTCAAGTACGTGGTAAGTGAAAACATTTTCGTGTTTATGCACACTGATCTGCTTTGAATGGTGCCCCGCCCCCCCTCATTTCTATTAGGAGTACTCTCTCTTTGCAGATAGTGAAAGGTAGTTAACGCAGGCCTTTGCCCCCATTGTAATCCGTCGTGCCTGCTTCTCTCTCCATTTGATTGATTGTTATCCAAGTATTTACTGTTTTAGAATTAGTTCTCTTTGGTTCATTCTCTATTTACAAACAAACACAGAGTCGCAATACTCTGTTTAGTCTTTGCAGATAACGAAAAATCGTGTAAAAAAAAAGAAAAGGAATCGAGCAAAATCAGTAGGCCACTAATGGGATTTCTTTTTGACCTCGCTAAAATAGAAACATTAGGAACAACCCCTCATGACAAATACAAAACTAGTGAGATGAACTGAACTCCACACAATGATGGCTGCAAAACAGCTCGGCTCCGCCACCCACCCCGCCCAAAATAACGATAAAGAACGGCTGCCATGATTGGTTGCGGAATGACCACGACGGAGCTACGAAATGGTGCTGCTCTCATGCTAACCCCAGCTTCAGTCTGAAACATCCAGAAACACTGTAGACTACCAATTCGATCAGTTCCGGTAGCGCCCCAATGTAACCCGGTAGAGAAGAACTAGCCCTCCCCTCTTTGACTGATGGTTCTTGTTGCCTGTCCCTTCTGTTGTCATTTAACAGAACTATTTAGCCTGCTGAAAGGGGTTGTGTTCCGACCGCTGGTTGGTGGAGACATTTTGACTATATTCTGTACCTGCGTTGTCGCGTAATGCGTCATATGACGCGCCGCGTTAGCGCATCCGGAAGTCATCCGGGGCGCGCAGCGCGTAACGTAAGCATAACAAGTCATGTGACTTGTTAATAAAACTTTTCATTGGTTCATTTTACTTTTCTTATTGTAATGATGAAAGGCTTGGTCATATGACCTAAAAATTACGCTTTTCATTACTTCCGAACATTATTTTTTCTTAAATATATGTTATAATGTTCCAGGCTAATGTACTTTCCCGGAAATTTTACAACTGTCCTGCAAGTAAAATATATTCTTTTTTCGAGAAAAAGAGCGTTTCTTCGTCCCATGACGGAGCCGTTGAGCAAAAGAGGGTCGACCTGCTGTCTTAGTCGCCGATAAGCCTGAATATGAGATTCTTATCGATCACTTTATGTTGCAGGAATAGAAAACACAACAGCCCTTGACCATTTATCTTTACTGCGTTCCTTCGTATTATACCTTTTACCCTTCATGTAATTGGTCTGCTTTATTTCACTTGCCTTTTAATGATTCTAAAACAGTCACTATTATTAAAAACTTTACCAATGTATATACTACTACCATGTTTTCTTTTAAAAACCTTTATTGTGAAAATTTCATTATACAAATACGAGCCTATAACCACGTGGGCCTGCCACAGAGCAAACTGTAATCGTATATGATGAATAGACATTTACACTGTAGAGGAACGTAACGGGCGAGCCATTAGGTTGCAAGAACTAAGGTGTCTAACAGTTACGGAATCGGTGGACGTACATTTTATAATTAAAATACGACAGGGCCAGTTACAATAAAATTATCTAGATATACATTTGCGGGCAAGTACCATGGGTGACGTTAGTTCGAACTTTCAACAGTACAGTAATCAATAACACATCAGAACTTAATATCAAGAGGGATGTCGAAATATTCAATCAATTCTCGTCCCCGCCCGCCATGTGCTTCAAAACTGCATACGTATCTCGTGATTTCAAGGTTCTGCAACCAGTACACAACAAGGAGTTACGAGTCCCATTTATTCCGGCGCCATTTTGGGCGAGGACGGGCAGGTCCAGGATATAGTCAAAATGTCTCTACCAACCATCGACTATGATGATGTTCATATGCTGTATTTATTAGAGTAACACTCATCTGTCCACATGAAATTAATTTGCCACAATCTAAACATGTCATTTTAATCTTTCCAAAGTTCTTCTAAATATTTGGGACCGTTTCCCTTGCCTCTGAAGCTCTCAGTGCCACTTCTTTGATGAATGTACTAGCAGGTCAGGGGTTCTCCTCCAAATCTCTCTTTTATGCAGCACTATAATTAATTGGTGCCACCTCTCCATATGACGATGCATGGTATAGTTACCACAACTATATTTTTTTTCGGTTCCTCTGGAGAGTTCATCGTGGCAGATGAAGCGTGTAACGTACCGGGCATTTACCTTTTTTTGCATGTACAGGAAAGGAAAAAAAAATCGAGCGTCCGAGTTCTAAGGTGTCCCAGGGCCATTTTAGTGGACCAGGCCCAAATCCAAAGAACAGGCCGCCATTTTGAGAGTCCTCTTGCAGCCGCCTGTCGCTGTAGCATCAAGAGCAGCCGAAACTCAGCTGAATGGCAACTGAAACGGTAAAGGGGCGCCCCACTACAGCAGACGAGCCTCCACCTAGGAAGGCCCATTCACGCCGGCTCCCCCCCCCTTCGGGCACCCCACGCCGTTATTCGGAGCAGTATTGTAGGATGGCCACACCAGTGCGGCAGCTTGCTAGACATCACCTCGGTGGTAACCGAATCTCAACGCCTTGTGGTGTCTCCTATTCAGAAAACATTGTTATGCTGCCTTCGACCTATTCGCCGCAAGTGCGCACACAACTCAACTGCATAGCTTGCTAGACACCACCTCGGTGCCATCCGGATCTTGGAATGTCAGCACCTTTTGGTGTCTTCTCTTCAGAAAATATTATTGCGCTGCCTTTGGCCCCATTCGCACATCAGTCCGTACTGACGCCATCTCACAGGCTAATGGGGCGCCCCACGCCGACTTTCAGCATTGTAGAATAACCACACCAGTACAGCAACTTGCTAGACATCACCTCGGTGCCATCCGGATCTCGGCGCCCCACTGCAGATGAAGTGCCTCTCAACTATGAAACCACCACGGTGACATCCGGATCTTGGCGCGTTGTGCTGCCTTCGGCCTATTCGCACATCGGTCCGCTACTGACGCCATCTCACAGGCTAATGGGGCGACCCACGCCGAGTTTCAGCATTGTAGGATGACCACACCAGTACAGCAACTTGCTAGACATCACCTCGGTGCCATCCGGATCTCGGCGCCCCACTGCAGATGAAGTGCCTCTCAACTATGAAACCACCACGGTGACATCCGGATCTTGGCGCGTTGTGCTGCCTTCGGCCTATTCGCACATCGGTCCGCTACTGACGCCATCTCACAGGCTAATGGGGCGACCCACGCCGAGTTTCAGCATTGTAGGATGACCACACCAGTACAGCAACTTGCTAGACATCACCTCAGTGCCATCCGAATCTTGGCATCTCAACGCCTAGTGGTATCTTCCATACAAAAAATATTGTTACGCTGCCTTTGGCCCCATTCGCACATCAGTCCGCAACTTAGACACCACCTCGGTGCCATCCGGATCTTGGAATGTCAGCACCTTTTGGTGTCTTCTCTTCAGAAAATATTATTGCGCTGCCTTTGGCCCCATTCGCACATCAGTCCGCTACTGACGCCATCTCACAGGCTAATGGGGCGCCCCACGCCGACTTTCAGCATTGTAGAATAACCACACCAGTACAGCAACTTGCTAGACATCACCTCGGTGCCATCCGGATCTCGGCGCCCCACTGCAGATGAAGTGCCTCTCAACTATGAAACCACCACGGTGACATCCAGATCTTGGCGCGTTGTGCTGCCTTCGGCCTATTCGCACATCGGTCCGCTACTGACGCCATCTCACAGGCTAATGGGGCGACCCACGCCGAGTTTCAGCATTGTAGGATGACCACACCAGTACAGCAACTTGCTAGACATCACCTCGGTGCCATCCGGATCTCGGCGCCCCACTGCAGATGAAGTGCCTCTCAACTATGAAACCACCACGGTGACATCCGGATCTTGGCGCGTTGTGCTGCCTTCGGCCTATTCGCACATCGGTCCGCTACTGACGCCATCTCACAGGCTAATGGGGCGACCCACGCCGAGTTTCAGCATTGTAGGATGACCACACCAGTACAGCAACTTGCTAGACATCACCTCAGTGCCATCCGAATCTTGGCATCTCAACGCCTAGTGGTATCTTCCATACAAAAAATATTGTTACGCTGCCTTTGGCCCCATTCGCACATCAGTCCGCAACTTAGACATCACCTCGGTGCCATCCGGATCTTGGCATCTCAGCGCCTTGTGGTGTCAGTCAGAAAATATTGTTGCGCTGCCTTTGGCCCCATTCGCACATCGGTCCGCTACTGACGCCATCTCACAGGCCAACGGGGCGCCCCACGCCGACTTTCAACATTGTAGGATGGCCACAGAAGTGCGACAACTTACTAGACACCACCTCGGTGCCATCCGGATCTTGGCGCGTTGTGCTGCCTTCGGCCTATTCGCACATCGGTCCACTACTGACGCAAACTCACAGGCCAACGGGGCGCCCCACGCCGACTTTCAGCATTGTAGGATGGCCACACCAGTGCTGCAACTTGCTGGACACCACCTCGGTGCCATCCGGATCTTGGCGCGTTGTATTGCCTTCGGCCTATTCGCACATCAGTCCGCTACTGACGCCGCCTCACGTGCCAACGTATTTTCTCCGCATTTTATACCCTATGCCGCATAACAGGTCATGTGACTTGTTTATAAAACTTTTCATTGGTTCATTTTACTTTTGGTTTCCTAATGATGGAAGGCTTGATCATATGACCTAAAAACAACACTTTTCATTGGATGAAAACTTTTTTTTTCCCCCAAACGATGAAAGCCCCACCTTGTTTCTGGATGTTTCAGACTAAACTGGCGTCAGCATGAGAGCACCACCATCTCGTAGCTCCGTCGTGGTCATTCCGCGAGCAATCATGGCAGCCGCTCCCCACCAGAAGCCTGCAGGAGTCGGGGCCCCCAAAACTTTTGATGAATTCTCAAGGCGGAGGGGACGCTTTCGAGAATGGGGTCCAAGACCTAGCAGACAAGCGTCCGATTTCCAAGGTGTCCCAGGGCCATTTCAGTGGACCACGCCCAAAAAGGAAAGAGCCTGCCGCCATTTTGAGAGTCCTGTGGCAGCCGCCTATCGCTGCACCGCAAGAGTGGGCGCAACTCAGCTGAATGGCGGATTTTGACACAGTGGACCAAAAGCGGACGGAATGGCAACTGAAACGGTAAAGGGGCGCCCCACTAAAACAGATGAGACTCCACCTGGAGAGGCCCGTTCACGCCGCCTCCCCGGGGCGCCCCACGCCGTTATTCGGAGCAGCATTGTAAGATACCAAAACCAGTGCGGCAACTTACTGGACATCACCTTGGTGCCATCGTTCTGCTGCCTTGGAACTATTCGCACAACAGTTTGCTACTGATGACCCACCCCCCGCGACGCCCCACGCCGTTATTTGCTGGGTGGCAACTTACTAGACATCACTTTCGTGTCATCTAGATTTCGGCGCGTTCTGCTGCCTTGGAACTATTCGCACAACAGTTTGCTACTGATGACCCACCCCCCGCCGGAAATCTGGACGTTGTGCTGCGTTGGGACTATTCGCACAGCCGACCGCTACTTCGTTGTTTTTCCCTAAAAATGTTTATATGTTATTACTATTTTTGTTTTCTTGTATATATTTATAAATTATTAAAGTTTTATAATCTTACTACTTTGTCGGAGTGCTATATATTTTTAATGTGACACATAATTGTAAAAACTTTGATGTACAAAGAGTCATCCCTGGAATCTTCCGCTTCACGCTCGGTCCCCTCCCCAATCACAATACAGGATGGTTTTCAGATAATAGCAACGCTTCTGCTGTGACGGATCTCATCGAGTGTGGGCCTTGATCTACTATAACTCCTTTGAAGAGGGGTGATTCTTTACAGCTGTGGCCATAAACTACATCTGCAGGGCTAGCTGATAGCCTAGGACCGGCCTGGACAATCGGACACAGAGGAAAAGGAGTGTCAGAGGGTGCGGTAGTGAATAGGGCGAAAGGGAGGTGTCGGGCGGGCACAGGGTGTGATTCTCAGGGAAGAGCAGCGCAGATGGGGGGAGGTTTATTACCCATGCATAAGACAGAGAGCGGGGGTGACCACTGCCTGGGTGAGATGCTTGCGAGGGTGGGGAGCCATGCTAAGGATCGACAGCGTGCACAGAGTGGGTCTGGTCAAGGCATCTAAAATGGCTGCCGTGCACGACAAAAGTGTGGCATTTGAAAAAAGACAAGATGGCGCAGACAATGTTTTTCAACACTTCCTGATTTCCTTCGAATCGAACGTTAACAGACGTTGGGGCATATTACCAAAGTTAAGCGATATTTATCCCTAACGATGCATTGCAAAGATTTTTTTACCGTCAGAAATTATCGCAGATAAACCTTGCTATTATCAAGGTTTATCGCAAATACGATAAAAAACGACCGCAATGCATTAATATCGCTGAAAACTCAGCGATATTCATGCATTACCGAGCTAATGCTCTTAGCCATGTTATCCACCTCCCATTGGATAACATGGCTAAGAACTGCTCAGGGCAGCTGTTACTTTTTGGAGATATTCGCGCTTATCTCGAATATTTCCAAAAGTTGATAATAGGAGATAGCGATGTTAGCGACTGTTTCCAGTCGCTAACATCTTGGCATGCCCACTTTGCATGTCATTAGTGATAAATATCACTCACATGCAAAGTGGGACCCAAGATGGTCGCTATCTCCTACTAGCCGTCGCTAACTGGTGTTAGCAACAGCTAGGTAATACAGATATAATTTTATCTCCGCGAAGCGGAGCGCTGTTACAGATATATATCTTGTTTTTGAACGTTAATTTCTCAAAATGCACTGAAGCACATATATTGAGACATAGCAAAGGCACATCGGGCTACCAGTCCCTAATATTTTACCAAGTTTCGTGCAAATCCATTCAGCCGTTCGATTATTATTATTATTATTTTTTTTTGCCCCGCGGGGCCCTTTTAAAACCTCCACATCAAACCTAGGGGGTCAGCGAGGATCTACTATGCCCCCTTATGGTCATTTGCCCCTTCGCTTTGGCCTCCTCTTGTCTCTCGATCCTACCGAGAGACAAGATGGCAGCCGCTACGTACTGTTTGGAATGTTTACAGACACCGGAGAGCCAATCAGCTTCGCTTCGCAAAGCTCCGTAACGCGAAAAGTACGCGAAGCGGTGCGCTGTTACAGATATATATCTTTTTTTTAACGTTAATTTCTCAAAATCCACTGGAGCACATATATTGAGACCTAGCAAAGGCACATCGGGCTACCAGTCCCTAATATTTTGCCAAGTTTCGTGCAAATCCATTCAGCCGTTCGATTATTATTATTTTGGTTTTTTTTTGCCCCGCGGGGCCCTTTTAAAACCTCCACATCAAACGTAGGGGGTCAGCGAGGATCTACTATTCCCCCTTATGGTCATTTGCCCCTTCGCTTTGGCCTCCTCTTGTCTCTCGATCCTACCGAGAGACAAGATGGCGGCCGCTACGGACTTTTTGGAATGTTGACAGACGCCAGAGAACCAATCAGCTTCGCTTCACAAAGCTCCGTTGCGCGAAAAGTACGCGTCCTGGGACGCTGCCCGGTCCGCTGTTACAGATATATATCTTTTTTTAAACGTTAATTTCTCAAAATCCACTGGAGCACATATATTGAGACCTACAAAAGGCACATCGGGCTACCAGTCCCTACAATTTTGCCAAGTTTCGTGCAAATCCATTCAGCCGTTCGGGCTAAAAGTGAGGCCAACCGCCCTATGGAAAACTCAATGTTAAAAACACGTTTTGGGACCCCCCTTTTTTCTCGGCCCCCCCTTGACGAACCCCCCCCAAATTTTCAAAGGCTGCTCAGAAACAAAATGTGCCATTTTCCTGAAAATTTCAGCCAATTCCGTCCACAAACGGCAAAGTTATTAGACATAGAATTTTCAAAAAACCCATAGAGAAAAAATCCTAACTATATATACCTACTGGCGACCGCCAGTAGGTAATATAATATATATAAATAAGGATGTTTCCTTCATCGCAGTGTTGTGCGGCCTCAAATGCTGGGCATTTTTTGGTACATATATATATATATATATATATATATATATATATATATATATATATATATATATATATATAAAAACAATGTCCTGCTGATTCAGCTCTCGATGCTGCACTTTAGCCACAGGTACAGACCTCTCAGACACCAATATTAGAGAAATGAAGTGTTTTTATTCTCTCCTCTCCACCAGCATGACGCGTTTCGGCTGTATTACAACAGCCTTGATCACATGGCATCAAAATACCAATGGGAGTGCTTAAATACTGTCTTAATTACGATTGACACCAACCACATGAGTAACTGACATAGAAAAAATATATATATATATAAACCACGCTATTTACAAAGGTTTAAGATGGAACATGTTGATGGTACAATGATATAACCATACCCATATTAATATTCACTAATAATGAATTAAATTTCATAAACTGCGTTTCGACTTTCACATTACAAATTGTGATTGCAACAATAATATTTAAAGTGCAAATGCTCATGATTGTAATCATAGTAATAAAAATTCTCTTTCAATATTACAATAAGACTAGTACTGCATAGACAGACATATGAAACCTCATGCCCTCTGTATCAACCTTACTACCAGTTTATGTCTATATGTGTGTATATATATATATAAATACACACCAAGGAAAAGCATTTTTTCATGTGCCTATAATGTTGGCGTCATTTGACGAATCTTTACGAAATTTTCCCAAAAGTTTCTGTTTTTTGATCATCTCCTATCTTGAAAGTTTGGGGGTGATTGTTCAGGTGGGGCTGAGAGAAAAAGGGGGTCCCAAAACGTTTTTTCTCAATGCAATTTCCCTAGGAAACTTTAGACAAGGCTACAGGTCAAACTGCTCAAAGGAATTATACCAAATTTGGCAGGGAGAACGGTCTTGGTCCAGAAAGCACGCTTTAGTTTAAATGGTGTAAATCCATTCAGTAGTTTTTGAGAAATATCGAATTTTACAGATATCGATATTTGAGAATTCTGACATCTAATTGCTGAGGGGTTGCGAGCACAAGCTTGCGGCTCTTTGGCTGTGAACGGTTGAACCTAGGAAGTGCTGGCAGCCATTTTGTGAATCAGGCTGTCAACTCGCATCTCTCCATCTACAAGCCATCGGGTTTGTTGTTCTACCACTGCGAGGCAACACTGAAAATATACTGCAGCTCTATCTCCGAGAGACGCCCCTTTCGTGGTCCCTCTCCCCTCATCACCAGCTCGCTATTATGCTTTTAGAAGTCAGTGTTTCAGCTCGCAGCTCTGTGTCTGCAAGCTGTCAGACATTTTGTAGCTCAGTCCAGCAGCTCGCATCTCTCCCTCTACAAGCCACCAAGTCTGTAGTTTTACCTCTGCGAGGCCACACTGGAAATATACCGCAGCTCTGTCTGTGCGAGATACCCCTTTCACGCTGCCTCTCCCCACATCACCAGGTTGTGGCTATGCCTTTAGAAGCCAGTCCGTCAGCTTGCAATTCTGTGAGTCAGCCCGTTGGCATGAACCCCTACACCACCCAAACACAACTGCACTGCCGTAAACTCTAAAACACTACCCTAGCACAATCTCCTACATGACACAAATACAACGGCACTACCCTATACCCTAAAACACTACCCCAACTCGACCCCCTACAATACCCAAACACCACTGTGCTACCCTAAATCCTAAAACACTACACCCAGCACGATCCTCTACACTACCCAAACACCACTGTGCCACCCTAAACCATAAAATACTACCCTCAGCATGATCCCCTACACTACCCAAACACCACTGTGCTACCCTAAACAATAAAACACTACCCCCGCGTGATCCCCTACACTACCCAAACACCACTGCACTACCCTAAAACACTACCCCAGCGCGATCCCCTACACTACCCAAACACCACTACGCTACCCTAAACCATATAACACTACCCCCAGCATGATCCCCTACACTACACAAACACAACTGCACTACCCTAAACCCTAAAACACTACCCCCAGCGTGATCCCCTACACTACCCAAACACCACTGTGCTACCCTAAACCATAAAACACTACGTCCAGCATGATCCACTACACTACACAAACACCACTGCACTACCCGAAACACCAGTGCACTATCCTAAACCCTAAAACACCACTCCCAGCACGACCCCCTACACTACCCAAACACCACTGCACTATCCTAAACCCCAAAACACCTTCACCAGCACAACCCCCTACACTACCTCTAGCACGACCCCTACACTACTGCACTAACCTAATCCTTAAAACACTACCCCCAGTATGACCCCCTATAGTACCCAAACACCACTGCACTACCTTAAACCCTAAAATGCTACCCCCAGCACTACCCCCTACACTACCCAAACACAACTGCACTACCCTAAACCTTATAACCCTACCCCCAGCTTGGCCCCCTGCACTACACAAACACCATTGCACTACCCTAAACCCAAAAACACTACCCAGAGCATGACCCACTACACAAACACCACTGCACTACCCTAAACCATAAAACACTAGCAGTCATTCAGATCACAGCTCTGCATCTGTGAGACATCGGGTCTGCAGCTCTACCTCTGCGAGCCAGCCCGCTAGGTTGTAGCTGTGTCTCTGCTAGTAGGCCTGTCTGCCCATTGCTCTCCCTCTACCAGTGAGCCTGTGGGACCGCAGCTCTACCTCTGTGAGCCTGCTCGTTAGCTCGTAGCTGTGTCTTTGCTAGCAGGCCCGTTGGCCCGTTGCTCTCCCTTTGTGAGTCAGACCACAGCTCTCCCTCTGAGAGCCAGTACACTTCTGTGCCTTTGTGAGCCGACAGCTTATAGCTCTCCCTGTGCAAGCCACGGGCAGCAGCTCTCCCTCTGCGAGCTTGCCCGACGGCCCGCAGGTCTCCATGTGCTAGCCGGATGGCAGCTGTCACTCTGCAAACCGATTTCGGGAATATAAGGCGGCTCTAAAAGGAGCACTTGTGTTTATTAGTTGGAGCTACATATAAGTGCGGATGCACAGCTTCAGGTTATTCAGTAAAAATGGATTTCCCTGATCTGTAAAGTACTCCATCACTTCTGTAGATATCAGCCATATCAAAAAACATGTTGTTGATGTAGATCGACCCCATTCTATGGTATCTGAGGTATGCAGAAACAGCTTTGTTGACATTCTTTCTAGATTTTTCAATCTGAGGACCAAATTTGTTTGACCATTTCCACTTCTGTCTTTGGCATATATTGGAATATACCAAGACAGTTGAGGCAAAAGCAACATCAATTGTTCAAAGGTGTTCTTCATTAGCAATTCCAAACCTACCCCAGTCATTGTGCCTAGGTCATTACCACCACAGTGCACAATCATAAGAATATGGTGTTGTAGATGCAAACAGGTTTTAACCAAAGGCAGCAATTGGTGCCACTTCAATCCTCTCTGTGCAAACCATTTAATGTCCACATTTTGTAAACCTAGGTCTAAGTCAACATATCTCTGTTTTGCATACCTCTTGCACCATAAAACATATCTATGACCTACGATCCACACTAGCATTTTGAAGGTATGACTGGAAGGTATGGATAAATGTCTGTAGCTCATGCAGTCCATTAGTAGAATAAGAGATATGTTTAAAGATGGGGAGCTACTTTTTTCCCTTACAAAACGATAACTGATTGGGAGATGAAAAGCATTGTTTTCTAAAAAGTAGGGTGCATATTAGATTTGAGGAAAATCATCTTTGTCGTTGGTTAATAAAAAGCAGTTTGAACATGGAGTACATATCATAGGATAAAATTTGTTCAGCTCAACCACACCTGCTACTTGTATTTGGAAGGCACTGTTTGAACTTAAAAAAATTGTGAACTTTTAACTTTTAACATGCATGTGACGTTAAATGTTCGAGGAAATGTTGCAAAAATATCGTTAGGTTTAAAAAAATCATGAACTTTTAACCTGCACATGTTTTGGAATGTTCTAGAAAGTGTATTGATAGAATACTTTGAACTTCCGATCTGTATGCATCCTTAAATATAAAAAAACGGTTTATATGGAAAGTTAAAAAAAAAACAATAGAGAGACGTTTTGCAATTTGAAAAAATCAAGGAAGTATTCTGATTTGTTCTGTACATGTTGCAAAACAATTTATGTGTGGAGCAACAGAGAAATTGTGCCATTATTGGTTCCATTCTTGGTTCCATTCTTGATGAAAGCGGTGCATTACATGTAACTTGTGACAAACAAAGAATTGCATGCGTTTTTGCCATTTTTAATCTGCATACCAACTACGAAGGTAAGTTAGAAATTATTAAGGTGTGTTATGTGTTCTGTAGTAGTGGTTAAGTAGTTGAGGCGATATTTTTAAGTTTGAAAGTATTTTTTATTTCTAAATGACATAGGGCCAGATGTAGGTAAAATTATTTTACCACCGATTCGGTATTTAAGAAGTGGTAAAATATAAGTACCGAGATGTAGGTAAATACAGATGTGCATTTACCGAATCGGTAAAATTCGGTATTTACCGATTCGGTAAATACCGACCGGTAAATGCCCATTCATTCCTATGGGCTTTGAAGCCCATAGGAATGATTGGGCATTTACCGGTCGGTATTTACCGAATCGGTAAATACCGAATTTCACAAGGGTGCAGGGGGTGTCACTTTGACACCCTCTAGCACCCCCAAAACGGGTTCAGGTGCCATGTGGCAGGCATACCTGCCCTAAGGGCAGGTCTGCCTGTCATATGGCACAGGTGTGCATGCACACATGTGCATGCACACCTGAATCGGTATTTTACCATCAACTTGTATTTGATGGTAAAATACCGATTTTGTAGGGCTTGTGGGACTCAGAAGAGTCCCACCTACATCTCGATTTTACCGATTTTGTAAAAATACCGGTCGGTAAATTTACCGACCGGTATATTTACAGATTCGGTAAAATTACCGAAATGGCCTGTTTTCAGGCACCTACATCTCAAAATCCAATTACCGGTCGGTAACGGCCGAATTCGGCCGTTACCGACCGGTAATTGGCCACCTACATCTGGCCCATAGTGTTAGTAAAGTGTGGTGTTTCACATTGGTTTTAAAATAGACATAAAGTGTGACTAGGTGTTAAACAAGTACTTTATATATGTTTAGGAGTTTTTCAAAAAGAAAATGAGGTAATTGTCATTTGTAAAAGACTGTATGGCTTTGAAAATTAGATTTAGTGTTAATTTGGATTTGTATAACTATTCCGGCGAGATAAACAGAATTTCGCAAGTTTCCAAATTATGCTTAATGTGGAAATAGTGGGGAAGGGGTGAGAGTAGAACATTCATCTGTTATTAACTTAACAGAGGTGGAACAAAAACCACAAATGTTATGTGGACAATTTGTGGTCTCATTTTTTTCCCTGAGAGGTAGATTTCAATATCAGTCAAGGCTGGTGTGGAACTGGGAGGCTATGGATTTGAGTGTTCTTATAAAATCTAAGTTGTTGTGGAGCGTTTTTTCAGAAGGCCTTTTTTATAAATATGTGAGAGATAAAAAATAAATGTAAATGTTTTCTGTATATTTTCTGTATGATTTTGTTTGCAGTGCTAAAGTAAATGAAATACCAGTATTTGTGAAGCACACAGCTACCTCCGAATTAGTGTCACGGCGCTGGGGGCAGTTGGGAGGGTTAAGCGAGCTATTCCCCAGGTCACATGGTGCTGGGCTAACCTGCCGCCAGTGCCGGGGATCGAACTGTGAACCCTGTAGTCTGGAGTCAGGCACCCTGCCCGCTGCGCCACACCTGTTCCCTTAGACGTGGTGTGGCGCATTATTAGTGAAGGTTATAGTCAGGGTGTGTTTCTTTGCTGAATATACTCAGGTCTTTAAGTGGTCCGGGTCTTGTTGGTACTGAGGTCCGCCACCCCTTTAAGACAGTTGCCAATTTTTCATCACACTTTAGGCTGTTAATGTACGTATAATAAAGGGATGATACATAAAAAGTTTGGGAATTACACCTTTATTTAGTCTGTTCTTCTCCCACCACCATGTTGTGCCCCCAGCGGTACTGATTATAAAAATAAATTAATACAGCTCTTTGTATTATAAAAATAGCACTTCTAAGTGTATTGCCATATTGGTAGACTTTGTACTATATAGAGAATGTTGCAATCAGTTTCAATTATATAAAACTGCACTGTGTTATGTTGGAAATATCACATATGCATACGTTGTGATGTCATATTTTATACTGTGAGGTACATTTGAATATAAGTGAAGACAGGTGTTATACTACAAACCCATTCCGAATGTGCACAGATTACCTGGAGAGTAAATGGACAAAGTAAACATGCACATTGCTTTATTTATGCACCTATTGTTAGAATCATTTGATGATACTTTGAGATATAATCTAAACAGTGTTTGTGCTTTACAATTGGGTACACTGCATTGTGTTAGTAGTTTGTGACTAGATGCTGCTAAAGGGATTATTTATTGCTCGTTCTTACGAAATAAAGGTGGAGGGGGTGTTTATTTACAAGAGATATTTTATAAATGTGTGAGAGATAAAAAAGAAAAAAGATTCTTAGTAAATTTTCTGTACAATTTTTTTCACACTAGTAGACTAACTGTGATTATAAGTGATGAAAATTGTTAGGATGTGTCTCTGTGCTGAATATACGCAGGACTTTAAGTGGGCCGGGTCTTACCGGTGCTGAACACTGCTACCCCTTTCGGACACCCGTCATTTTTTTCATCCCACTTAAAGCCCTGAATAAACGTATATTAAAGGAATGGCACAAGTTTAGGAACTACACCTCCATTTACTCTCCTCATCTCCCACCCCCATTTTGTGCACCCAACAGTAGTGTTAGTAAAACTTAAGTAATAGAGCTTTATCTAGTATGAAAATAGCACTTATACTTTTATTGGCATGTTCGTGGGATCTGTAGTGTAAAGAGAAGGTTGTAATCAGTTTCAATGGTACAAAAGTGACGTGACATATGTTTGAAAGATTACATGGTTTTAGGAATAAGCTCTCCCTCTGCGAGTCCTCGGGCCCGCAGTTGTACCTCTGCAAGCCAACACTGGAAATATACCGCAGCTCTCTCTCTGAGATACCCCCTTCACGCTCCCCCTCTCCCTCCCCACGTCACCGTCCCGCACCTATCCCTTTACAAGTGGACGATCCACACCTCTCCCTATACTAGTCAACCCGCAGCCCTCTTTGAGCTGAAGGGCCGCAGCTCTCCTTCTACGAGCGAGCCAGTTGGCTCGTAGCTCTTCCTCTACGAGCCAGTCGGCTCTACCTCTGTCAGATACCCTTTTCACACTCATTCGCACAACATCACTGGCTTGCAGCGGCCCGCAGCTGCTGCTGTCCGAGCCGGCTCACAACTCTGCCTCTGTGAATTGGTACACAGCTGTTCCTCTGCAAGCCAAAGGCTCACAGTTCTCCCTCTAGAAGCTGTCAGGTCCACAGTTCTACCTCTGCAAACCAACACTGGAAATATACCGCAGCTTTCTCTCTGCTAAATACTACCTTCACCTTCCCTCGCCAGACATCACCGGTTGCAGGTATCCTTTTGGAAGTGGACGGCCCGCAGATCTCCATATGCAAGTCAGCCTGCAGCTGTCCCTATGCGAGCCAGCCCGCAGATCTCTGTCTGTGAGGCAGCCCATTGGCTTGCAGCTCTTTCTCTGCAAGCCGTCGGGCTCGCAGTTGTACCTCTGCAAGCGAACACTGGAAATACACCGCAGCTCTCTCTTTGTGAGACACCCCCTTCACGCTCCCTGTCCCCACATCACCATCCCACACCCAACCGTTTGCAAGCGGATGGTCCGCACCTTTCCCTATAGCAGTCGGCTCGCAACTGTTCCTCTGTGAGCCGGCCCGCAGCTCTCCTTCTGTGAGTCGACATGGCTGCAGCTCTCCATCTATGAGCCAGCCAGTCAGCTCACAACTCTCCCTCTGTGAACCATTAGTTGGCACACAGTTCTTCATCTGCAAGCTGTTGGGCCCGCAGTTGTACCTCAGCAAGCCAACACTGGAATTATACCGCAGCTTTCTCTCTGTGAGATACCCCCTTTAACCTCCCTCTCCCCACATCACCGTCCCGCACCTATCCATTTGCAATCCGACCTTCCACACCTTTCCCTATAGCAGTCGGCCCGCAGCTGATCCTCTGCGAGCTGGCCCGCAGCTCTCCCTCTGCGAGCCGACAGGCCGCAACTCTCCTTCTATGAGGCAGCCAGTCAGATCGCAGCTCTTCCTGTACAAGCCAGCCCACAGGCTCACAACTCTCTCTCTGTGAACCATCGGTCAGCTCGCAGCTCTTCATCTGTGAGCTGTCAGGCCCGCAGTTGTACGTTTGCAAGCCGATGTCCCACACCTTTCCCTATAGCAGTCGGCTTCCAGCTGTTCCTCTGTGAGCCGGCCCACAGCTTTTCCTCTGTGAGTCGACAGGCTGCATCTCTTCCTGTATGAGCCAGCTAGCCAGCTCGCTACTCTCCCACTGCGAACCATCGGTAGGCTCGCAGCTCTTTGTCTGCGAGCCGTCAGGCCCGCAGTTGTAAGTTTGCAATCCAACACTGGAAATATACCACTGCTCTCTCTCTCTCTGTAAGATACACCCTTCACACTCCCTCTCCCCACATCACCGTCCCGCACCTATCCGTTTGCAAGCCGATGGCCTGCACCTTTCCCTATAGCAGTCAGGCTGCAGCTGTTCCTCTGCGAACCGGCCCCAGCTCTCCCCCTGTGAGCCAATGAGCCGCAGCTCTCCCTCTACGAGCCAGCAAGTTGGCTCATAGCTCTTCCTGTACAAGCCAGCCCGCCGGCTCGTAACTCTCCCTCTGCGAACCATTGGTCAGCTCGCAGCTGTTCATCTGCGAGCCGTCGGGCTCACAGTTGGACCTCTGCAAGCCAACTCTGGAAGCATACCGCAGCTATCTCTCTGCGAGATACACCCTTCACGCTCCCTCTCCTCACATCACCATCCCACATCTATCCCTTTGCAAGGCGACGGCCCACACCTTTCCGTATAGCTGTCGGCCCTCAGCTGTTCCTCTATGAGCCGGCCTGCAGCTCTCCCTCTGCGAGCTTATGGGGCACAGCTCTCCCTGTATGAGCCAGCCAGCCAGCTTGCAGCTCTTCCTGTATGAGCCAGCCCACTGGCCCACAGCTCTTGTTCTGTGAGCCGGCCCTCACCTCCCCATCTGTGAGCCGACACACAGCTCTCCCTCAAGGATCCGATGGCCCACAACTCTCCCTTTGTGAACCAGCTCGTTGGGGGGACATCTCACTCCCACTGTGTGCTATTTTTATACTAGATTAAACTCTATTTGTTTGCTTTTATAAACTGTACATTCAGGGGCACAAAGTGTTGGTTACAGTACCAAAGCACACGTAAATGTAAATTAAGGTAATTACGAGGTTTTTTCTGGTGTTAAAGGTATATCCACGTGTGGGCTGGCACATTACCAAAATGGGAATGACATCTTACTTAATATCTTCCCCCTCTCCACCCCCTTGTTGGTAATTTTTGTTGGTCACTAAAAGTCGATCTGTTTTTGGTTATGTACATCCTCAATGAAATGGAAGCCTGTACCATATCTTTGTTAATATGGAGCAGTGTTATGCTTGCTAAGTTGCCAATAGAAGTGTTAAGCTAATAAGGGTAACGTTTACATGTGCCATTTAGTTGACAATCTTACTCTAAGTATACAGATAACAATTTTTGAAAATAGTATCTACAAAGGCATCTGTAGTGGGTTGCAGAGGAAGTGCTGTGGGACAATGTGGTGCATGGAATGGTGATGTGGGGCGCGGGGGAGGGGAATAGTAAGAGGAAGTGGAGTCATATATAAAATGGAAAGGTGAATCTAAGTAATTTAATAAATATGTGCTGTAAGGTCGGTGACACAACCTGCCATCTTACTGTTCCTTTATTCCGCTCTACTAGCATGCAGCATTCCAGGTGCAAGCCGTCAGTGGAACTTATCTAATTGTATGTGATGTTTTTGACATATTGAACAGATATAACAAATACTTGAAACTTTTTTTTCTTTCTCAGAAAATTATTTTGTTTGGACTAAAAGTTGAAAATGCCTAGAAACACTGAGGAAATGGAAAGACAAAAAGGGAATCAAAAATGCGGATTACAAATAAACGAGAGTACTACAAAAAGACTTTCTTCAAGTAAAAACACTAGACAGTTTTTTTTAAGTATTACAAACATGTAATGAAACTAACATCATACAAACGAAAAATAAAAAATGTTCAAGTAAGGAGAAGCAGAATTTGACTTCAAATTGCAAGAAAAGACATCAAGATAAGGACAGAATATTTGTTTCCCGTAGGCAAAAACAATTTCAAGAAATTCATCAAATACTTTTTCAAAAGGATGCCAAAATATAAAAATAAACTGTTGCAATTGAAACAGAAACAGCATATTGAAAGCATAGTGGATACTGCGTTTAAGTTAAAACAAAGAATATTCACTTTGACTTTGAAGAGGATGAAACAGTGTTGGATAAAACAATGAAGATTCTAAAAGACAAAAGTAAAAAAAAAAACTTGTAACAAGGAGCAACTTTTGTAAAATCTTCAGTGGAAAATGGAAACATACTTCTAATAGTGAACCTTTTTTAATGAAGAGGGTTACTTCCAAGAAAATAGTTTACCATTTGCAGTTGATACTGGAGGTTGTTGTTATGAAGTTAAGAATTGTTGTCCTGTTTCAAAAGAAGAAATGGTTAGTATTAGTGCAGAACATTTAATAGCTGAAGAAGTGTAAGGAAAATGCACACAAGCTCCTGTCTATAAGTAGGATTGTAGCGAGAATATGCACCGAAAAGTGTTAAACAGAAGGTTAGGGTGTTACAAGGACTAGATCCATGTAATGTAAGTAGATATACTGAGAAACATGGTAATTTTCTTGCTTGTCTTTCTAGAAAAGTGTGTAAAAGTGTTTTTTATCACTTGAGGATGTTAGCAGTACACCATTCAGAAATACGGAAGTCTGTAAAGAAAGTGTACTATGTAAAATGTCCTGCTTTATGTTTAAGTGAACTGAAAACAGATTTTTTACATGGTTCTTCATTAGATGTACAAAAAAAGTGTGATGATATTGATTTGCGATATTTTGGTTCAGAAGAGCAGTGCATAGAAAGTGGAAGTTTGACAATTACAGATGTTGAAGAAGATGGGAACATGATTAGGGTTGATCAGTTTGAAGAAGATATTGGAAAGTTCATCATATTGTGCTCTGAAATTCCAAACTATGTGTTTGTTTGTTGTTGACGTACTAATTATAAAACTCAAACTAGGAATGTTGATTTGTATTGGAAATCTGAAAAGGAGAATAATGATAAATGGAAGGAATTTGCAACTTACTTGTTAGTGGAAGGTCAATTTGAGTTAGACAGTGATCAACGTGTCTGTAAATATTGTTATAACAAATTAGAAGAGAACAAAATGCCTACTACAGCAGTACATAATAAGTTAGAATTAGAAGTTATTCCATAGGAACTGGCAGATTGCAATACATATGAGTCAGTTCTAATTCAATCTGTTCATCCATTTCAAACTATTTTGCATGTAGCCTACAACAGGTAAATTGCCATCCACAGACTTACAAAGAGTGCTGAAAGGAAGAGTGGTGTACTTACCTTTAGATTTAAAGAAAAATATTGAAATTGTTGGTGGAGACAAAGAGGAAAATGAAGCAGTAGTTATTCTTGTAAATGGAGTACCAACAAAGAGCCAGAAAATATGGCAAGAATTGGTGAATGTTAAATAAGTTCAAAAGCCTACATTATATCTTGTGAAGAATAATATGTATTCTAAAAGTGTAAACGTGGAAGAACAGGTAATAACTTTGAAAGATGTGTGTGAAATTTCAAGTGGTCAAACAGAGAAAGTGGACAAGTCAAGGAGTGAAGAGGTTTATGAACATTACACAATATGTCCTCTACATTCAAAAGAAGTAATAGGAAACTGCATTGAGTGGTTTCTAATGAAAAAAGCAAAGGGAACTCTAATGAGTGTATGGGAGAAAAGCTTAGAAGCTCGTTGTTTTCCACAGCTGTTTCTTACTAGAGAAGGTAGACAATATGATGACCAACATGTACGTATTCCAGCTTCAGAATATCTCTCAACAAAATTATACTCTGAAGATCCTAGATTTAGACAGTGTATTCCATATATATTTCTCCTTTTGTTTTGAAAGTGATCTGTCTTCTCTGTCCTATGTAGTGAACCATATAGTGAAAACTGGAGTTCATCAATCAGTTCTTTCAGCGAAATAATTTGTGGAGAAAGTTCAACAAACAGATGAAAATGTTAAAGCACAGTTAATTAATTTGATGGTATGTCAACGAGGAACAAATGAGCATTTGTATCGTCATCATGGAGTACTGAAGTGTATTTTACGGAACTTAGGTACACCAACATTGTTTGTGACATTTAGCTGTGCGGAGTTTGCATGGGAAGATTTGCTTGAATTTCTACGTGAAGCAAATTCCAATATAAAAAAATGTTGAAATGAAGACACCTGGAGAACTGTGTTCTTTGGATCCTATAAATGTGTGCAGATATTTTAATCATAGGTTTCAAGCTATGATGTCTTTTATCTGCAATTAAAAGAACTCTCCTATTGGAAAAGTTACTGATTTCTTTTGGAGAAAGGAGTATCAAGTGAGAGGTGCTCCTTATATACGTATGGTATTATGGATCAAGGATGCACCTAAATTTGGAACTGATTCAGATGAAATAGTATTGCCTTTCATTGAACAGTATGTGACATGTGAGATTCCACGAGAATGAGGAGAAAGAAGCTTGAGACAGCAAGTTTTACATTTCCAAAGTCAACATTGTGGAAAGTACTGCAGATGACAATACAAGTCTAAAGGAAAATGTTATATCAAGTGTCGGTTTGGATTTCCATGTCCAGTAATTTCTAAAAGAAGAGAAAATACTCTTTTTTCTTCATTAAGGCACACAATAAATCGCAAATCCCTAAAGAATACCTACAACTTAAAAGAACAGAACTGTCCAAGTATATTAATGACTACAATCTGGTTATTTAAAAAATGTGGAATGCAAACACGGCCATCCAGTATGGTGCAGATAACTCAATTGCTGTTGCACGCTATGTTACATCGTATTTAACGAAATCAGAAGAAAATGAGATGAAACAAATATAGGAAAAAATTGTGCAAGAGAAGAGCCTTAGCAAAAAATTATACAGCTTTATTTTGAAAATGCTTTCCCACATAGGAATTGGATCCTATGAATGTTCAGACCGCTTGAGCTTTTCAAGTTTATATTCAAAATCACGAGGGATCATTTGGATAATTTTAGGTCTTGCCTGCTCACAATATAGAGTGTTGAAATCATTAGAAGAAATTGAATACTTACCATCAAATGAACCAGACAGTACAGAATTTCTTAAAATATGTTCGATACATACTATCCTAAAAGGAGTCGACATTAGGAACAGGTATGTCTGTATGAAGTACTTCAACATTACAGCTTTAAAAGAAATGTTAAACAGAATTTAAAAGAAGGAAAACATGCAGTAGTTGGATGTCATGGATGTTTAGTAAAACACACAAAAGGTAACCTTATCAACCACAAGAAACTGAGTTGTGAAACTCCAAATAAGCGAGAATTTTACTATTTAGCACTTCTCCAACTCTTCAAACCATGGCATAGCGAAAGTGAATTACTTGGAGATTTTGACTGCTACGAAGACTCTTTTAATGTATGTAAAGATAGCATTGCATGTTCAATTTTCCCTCCATATTAAAAAATGTTGAATGATGAAGTTGAACTGGAAAATACTATGACAGCTGAAGTTGCTAATGAAAGTTCTCAGGATAGTCAAAGTTCTGGTCCATGTAGTCAAGATCCTCTTGGACAACCAATAGTGGAAAATGAAGCATTGATTGCTATGCATGAAGTCGAAATTGCAATGTAACAAGCACAAGAGGAGAAGTACATATTGAACAGAAATAAATATATGTACAAGTGCGAGAACAGACAGAACATGGTTTGTTACATAAAAGAAAGAATGTGTATGTTCATCATTTAAACCTATTCTGATGTACATCAGTGGTCAAGCTGGAACAGGTAAAAGTCTTTTAATTCAAGTTTTGACCAGGTATCTTAAATAAACTACTGGTTCACATTAATCTTTTGTGGTAACAGCTCCAACTGGATTAGCTGCGCACAATGTTAAATGAATCACTTTGCATAGATTACTGATGTTACCAGTTGGGCATGATAATACATTAGAATATCAGAAGTTGTCTGGAGAAGCTTCTCATGAAGTGTCAAGAGTGCTGAAGAAGATGAAACTTTTAATTATTGATGAGATGAGCACGATGTCAAACTGGTATTAAAAACAGATTACAACGTTCTCTTTGGAGGAAATCATTTAATTGTATTTGAAGCTCTGCTACAACTAACTTCTGTCAAAGGAGAACCAGTCTTTAAAACTCTCCTACATGAAGTAACTAGGACATCTTTGGGAAGTATTGGAAAAGTGAATCTCTGGTTAAATTTTGAATATAAAGAACTCACTCCGAATATGCGACAAGCAAGTGATGAAGATTACGGAAGTATTCTGAAAGGTGTAACAATTAGTGTTCTAAGCAAACATGGTAAGCAAGCTTTACAAAGCCGTCTACTACAGAACTTGTTTACAATTGAAACACATCAGCAGTAGTAATGTTCAAGAAAATTGTAGAAAAAAGTCTATAGTTTGCTTAATGCCTACAGTGCAAGAGTGTTCTACATTTAATCAAGAGTTTCTGAAATTGGAAAATCAAGAAATAGTTCACATTGAAGCTATTGATAAAATCAAGCATCAAGGATTAACAATTCTTCTTTCAAATAAACTACAGACTAAATTGGATTCTTTGGAAAAGTCTGTATCAAAAATGGCTGGCAAAGATTTTTTTTTAGATGTATGTATAAACTGTCAGGTAATTTTGAGGCATAATTTAAATATTGAAGAAGGTTTAGTGAATGGAGCAATGGGAAAAGTGGTTGAATTTGTAAAATATCAAAACTGAAATTCCATTGAATTCTTGAAAATTAAATTTGATCAGAATACAGACAGATTGGCTGTTGTTCTGTAAGTTTTTTGCTGTTAAAAGACTTGTATGTTCGTAGAAACAGTTTCCTTTCTGTTTAGCATATGCAATAACCATTCATAAATCTCAGGGTTTTAGTGTGGATAATGCTTTAGTAAATGGTGGAAGAACTGGGTTTAAAGAGGGAATGCCATATTATCTCGAGTTAGAACATTGGTTGGTTTGTATTTATTTGATTTCAATGAAAACAAGGTTAGTGCTTATGTAAATTTTGTAAGAGAAAATAATCGTTTAAGAAGACTGTATGTACCGACTATAGGTGAATATCCTATTTATGAAAAACTTGTTGTGTGTTTAAAACACAAACATGTTGATGAATCAAGTGTGGTTCAAAATTTTAAAAAAAATCAAGAGAAAAGAAAGAAAAGATGTAAAGAAACAGAAAATAACAAACAAGTGATGATGTTGTGGGATACCAATTTGAAAATGCTTCTGGTGTCAACTGCTATGGTAATGTTATTCTAAACATTGTATTTTATCTAGAAGATCTTTATGGTGAAATCATGGAAAGTCAGGAAAAAAGAATATGTTCTGCACTTTATATGTTATTTCACCAATTGAGAACTGACAGAAGTAAGATCCATACAGCTTCTGGTATTCGCCAACTCTTGGATACATGTACTGGATCTTTAATGTTCATCCCTAATATACAACAAGATGCACAAGAGTTTCTGATGGTTATGCTTGGAGTATTAGAAGATGAAGGAATCCAGGTTGAGAGTTTCTTTGGATTTAGTTACAAATGGGATCATAAATGTGAACAGTATTTATTAACTTCAAGCTCTATAGTTGACCGAGAACAGTTTCTATATTTAACAATACCTGACTGCAAATCAATCAGTAAAAGAAGCAAATCATGATATGAAATGGTCTCGTTGTCAATCAGAAATGTTATCTACATAATGCTTACAAAGATTTGGAAAATATGTAATTTGAATGCTACAACGCTGTAGACCAAATGGAAGAAAAGTGAAAACGAAAATAATTTTTTTTGCTGCTAGTGAAGTATCTATTTCTGGAAAAATTTTCGCAACACTGGCTATTGTGTTCCATGCTGGAGGTACTACCATATGTCGTCATTATATTGTAGATAAAAAATACAATAATGGTTGGAGTCACTGCAATGATGCACAACTCGTATTTATTTTTTCTGAAACAAAAATATTAGATACATTATTAGGCCTAGAGGGAAAATGTGAAGATGCTTTAAGGAATTCATACTGGATGATTTAAAAAGAAATGACACATTATTTGGCCTTGAGGAAAAATGTGAACAGAAACTACAGAGTAAAGGTAAGATTTTAAAATTGGAAATAGTATTGGTGTATTGGAGTCCATAGTGCTAGTATGATGCCTGAAACTCCCACAAATGTTAGAGGCAGAGGAAGTGGGAGGAAAGATACTTACCACAAATGTTATGTGCTGTGCTTGCTAGTGCTACTGAGCCACTATGTGTTGAAATAAGTTTGTGTTACTGTTTTGCTAAGAGTATTGGTTACTTACAATATTCTTTTTCTTTCTTGATATAGATCCACCTTCCCAAGAAAGACCACCATGGAAGGAGTTAGCAGCCAGGGCCCGGCGCCGGAAACTGGAGGCCATCTGCAAAGATTACCGGGGACTGGTGGCTCAGGGTATTGGGCGTTGGGGTTTATGGTCATTGTTTGGACTTTTGCGTTTTGGACATTGGTTGGGGTTAGGCCCCCTCGTTTCGGGAACGCAGCGGACGGGCGCAGCGGGCACACCGAAGGCGCGCCAAAGGAAAGCCCGTCTGCGTCCGTCCGCGCCCTGACAGGCCCCGGGGCATGCCACGCTATTGGGTCGATTGTTTACTCCCGTGAGGAGCTGCTGATCATTAACAACGGCCAGGGTCACCTGAACGAGTAATCACGTAATCGAGCCCAGAGACTGGGGCTCCTAGTTAATTGCTTTCCCACCCTCGATACAGCTACCACAACATCTGTTGGCCTCACCAGTCACACAGCGTCCGACCCTCATCCCCACTCCATGTCTATAGCCTATCTAAACACCCGCTCCATGGTGAAACACAACCTGGACCTCTTTCTTTTATTGGACGGGGACAAACTCGACATCCTTTTACTCACTGAGACTTGGTTGACTCAAGACTCTGCCCCAGATATAATAGCGGCACTACCACCAAACTATTGTATCATTCACGCTGATCGTGGACCAGGTAAACCTGGAGGGGGAGTGGCAGCTATTTTCCGCCACGACCTGAGCGTCACCGCCTAAAAATTGATACTGCCTACACAACTATGGCATGCGTCCTCCTGTATAGACCCCCTACTAATATGCCATCTTTCCCTCTAACGCTCAGTGAACAAATCGCCAACCTGGCCATTGATCACGCCAGGATTCTTCTGGTCGGGGACTTCAACTACTGGTTTAATGACCCCCTGGAAGGTCCGCAGTCGCGTGAACTCACTGAGCTTCTTACAAATTTAAACTTTGAACAACATGTATTTTCACCAACTCATTGTAAAGGCCACATTCTGGACCAGGTCTGGACCAACTCTCTTCTAGTTACAACTCCGGTCATCTCCCCGTGTTTATGGTCCGATCACTCTCTCCTCAAATTTTATCTCATCTATACCCCAAAAAATACCACCGTCACAGCTATGGGTGGACGAGCCAGGAAATGGAATTCCTTAGACAGGTCGGAATTTCTACAAACTCTTGCCACCTCCATTCCCCCTCATCATCCTGACATTAACACAGCAGAAAACAACCTTTCTCCCTGGCTGCAAACAGCCAGTGACGTTCATGCTCCATACAAGACGATCAAACTGGCCCGGCGCGCAGACGCCCAAAAATGGTTCTCTCCAGATCTAAAAGCAAAAAAACTAGCCCTTCGACAACTAGAGCGACATTGGCGCCGTAACTTTGCCTCTGACGCTAAATCTCGATATATCACAGCTAGGAAGGATTACATGAAATCTATCCTAGCCACTAAAACTGCTTACTTCTCTTAACGCATAACTAACTCAACCAAGAAATATAAGGACATTTTTTCTATTCTCAATGAATTAACCAACCTTGACAATGCCCGTCCCAGCTTGCCCCCGACCCAGGTCCTCTGCGATTCACTGAATGTTTTTTTTAAAGAGAAAATTGCTGCCATCAAAGCCAGTATTCCACAAACCTTAAGTTCTCCCCTTTCAGCTCTAAGCCCCAATACCACCAATTCACTTAGCAGTTTCACTCCTATCACCTCAGATCAATTTCAGGAACTACTGGTAAGAGTAAAATCAGGCGCCCCATCCGACAGATGTCCTCCTTATATCTTGAAAGACTGCCTATCAGTTATTCCGGCTCCCGCTTGCACCCTCCTAAACAACTCTTTGGCCACTGGACAAGTTCCCCTCGCATTCAAAGAAGCAACAGTAATACCCCTCCTAAAGAAACCGGGCGCAGACCCCACCTGCAATGCAAACTATCGCCCATTCTCCCTTCTCCCCTTCTTAGCTAAGGTGTTGGAGGCTCATGCTGCAAACTGCCTGTCCAGTTTTATAGAAACATCAAACTGCCTTGAACCACATCAGGCGGGCTTCCGCCCAGCCCATTCAACGGAGGCGGTGGTAGTGGCAGTAATGAACACCCTCAGGGACTGTGCCGACAACCGCATCCCGCAGGCCTTAGTGCTCCTGGATTTGTCAGCCGCGTTTGACACGGTCGATCATACCATCCTGATGGACCGTGTCTCTCAGGCTGGCATCCGGGGCATGGCAGCCTGCTGGCTGAAGTCCTTCTTGGTAGATCGCTCTCAAGCAGTTCGCCTGGGCAATTTAGCGGGTACCAAGCAAGCCATCACATGTGGAGTACCTCAGGGTTCGTCCCTGTCACCCCACCTGTTTAACCTCTACATTTCTCCTTGAATCCAGGCTCTTAGAGACAATCAGGTAACGGTGCTGAACTATGCGGACGACTTACAGCTCCTATTCACAATCGACAACTCGGATACGTCCATCTCCTTCTTCCAGTCAACAATGAGGTTAATCCAAACTTGAATGAACCAAAATCATCTGAAACTGAACCCAGGAAAAACCGAGCTGGTCCTGACTTGGGACAGTCTTAAATACTGGGGCCCACATTATTAGCCAACAGATATGGGTCAAGCTCCGATCCCCTCATCATCGGCAAAGAAGCTTGGCATCTCCTTAAATAGCGACCATTCACTTAAAACGCAAGTAGGTCAGGTGGCCTCCAAGTGTCTTTTCGAACTGAGAAAAATCCGGAAGGTCCGTCGCCTTTTGACCCGTGAAGCCCTGACACAGGTGGTGATCGCTACTGTGATCTCTCACATAGATTATGCAATCTCGATATATCTGGGCCTTCCCCAGTTCCTTCTGAAACGACTCCAGATGGTGCAGAATCATGCAGCCAGACTGATTTTAAGCCAGCCCAGATGGCAATCAGCCACCCCCCTCCTGAAAACCCTCCATTAGCTCCCGGTGGCCCAGCGCTGCACCTTTAAAGTCAGCTGCATGATTTTTAAAGCGCTCCACTGCAAAAGCCCTAAATTCATCACAAAACTCATCACAAAGTATGCCCCGTCCCGAAGCCTACGCTCGGCCCACCAATGTCTCCTACAAACACCATCTTTTAAACGTAAACGCTCGGGCAGCTGTAGATTGGGCATGCTGGCACCTCGCCTGTGGAATGCCCTTCCCCTATGTCCTGATCTCATGTCATTCAGGAAATGCCTAAAGACCTGGCTTTACCAACAAGCATACCACTAACTCCGCAGGCTTCCAACTCTGACTGCCCTCTGTCTTCCACAGCGCCAGGAAACCAACCGGTGTCAGCGCGCTTTACAAACCATTGTTAACATAACATAACATAACATTAGGGAGAGGGGTGGTTCAGGTCACAGTGGGATGGTTGATTTTTGTTAGGGTAATACATTATATTTATACTTAAACAAACAAACAGATAGATGTGGTACCCCTCACTGAGTTATTTGTCCTACTGGGACTGTCAGTCTCTCCTCCTAGTCCATTATACCTCCCACCAAACTTATCTTACCTGTGATTGATGAAGATTAATTTTGGCAGGGCGATGGCTGCATGGTTTCCCAAGAGAATGGAGAAGATGCCATGGTTGTGGTGGTAGTAGTGAACACTGGCAGAAGCATTTGCAAACAAGAAAAAGAGACAGTCACTTGCCTGAGAGAGATTGTGGGAGGAGTAGTAGAATAAAGTAAAGTACAGTACAGAAGAAAACTGCCAAACAAACAATATTTCAAATGCTAAAGTAAAATAAAACATAATGGTGGCGGGGACTGCTTAGTACAAGAAGTTACCAACTGTAGTTGTATCGAGTGAGTCACTTAACACAATCGTAATTCGTAACCTTTACTGCTGTGTGGTAGGATGTTGATGATTAATCCAATCAATGCTGGCAATTAATTATGATGTATTAGGGTGGGTCCCTTTGGAAAAAGAATTACCTAGCACATATACTGAGCATGAGTGGGCAAACAGAAGAAGGTCTTTGAAATTGAATTAGTGTTGCTTTCACTACATCTGCCCCAGCAAGCGTGTGATCAATTGTTGGTGTTCATTTAATGTAGGCACATCACACCTCAATATAAATCACACAGCCCGGGGGAAGAGGGTTACAGTTTGATGAGTGGATGGGAAGGGGGCTTGGGGAAAAGTTTGACAAAGAAAAACAGTATGCATGCACACAACAAAAGCAAAACACATTCTTGGAAGACAACCATGATCTTATCCAATGGATCTATAAAGGGAGAAAAAGGAAATGCATGCCTGATGATGAAGATAACTTGATGGTTAATGAGTAGTACTTACTAACTACTACTTCACAATTACACAGTACAGGGCAGCAGTATATTAATATTCAATTTGCCTTGCCTGTAAAGTATGCCCTCAGAGTGACCCAAATAACATGTTGTACCGGGCTTACTTTTAAAGCTAGCAAAGAAAATTATAAAAGACGAATGATGAATGATACTAAACTTACTGTATTATCCTGGTCAAATTGTGGAGTTGCATTTCGTCATTACTCTTGGTCCTCCCTTCCATGGACGCTCTGCACATCAATCTTGAATGCCACTGCCTGCCTGATGCGGATTGGTAAGGTGAGTGTGAGTTGTTTCTCCCAGTATAACACAGGGTAAAGGCCGGCCTGTAAGTGTAGATGGAAAAACAAAAAGGGTATTGAAAAATAAATGAATTTAAAAAAAGCTTCAATTATGGTGGAGTGCAAGAAGACAAGACTCTTGAGAGAACACTTTCAGACTGAGGCAGCTTGGATACATTGTAACAACCTCCATTTACCTTAAATTTTGACAGAGCCTGACAAAAGGCATATACAGCAACCTAGCATTTTCCAAATCAAGTGACTAAATCAATGTACCGCTTGTTGAATTGTTGTGTTTACCTTTTTGCCACTTCATGAAATGCAGTTATTCCATCAATCATCTCCGATCCAACTGACTGACTGCGTGCAAAGACCGATACACACACAAATAAAAGAAAGTAACAATTTGAAAGCCTAGTTGTCAGGGAAGAGGAGCTCGTCCTCAAACTCTGGTGGTTCAGACAGACGTAGGTCATTTAACCCACTACTTACGTCCTCGAAGTCGCTCTCCTCTTCCTGCTGTGATTCACATATTTTGTACTTCAGCGGTATAAGGTGCTGTTTCATTTTTATCATGGTTAACCTCTCCACGCTTTTGGGCAAGAGACTGGTCCTTTTCAAAGTTACAATGGCACCAGCATCACTGAAAACATGCTCAGAATTGACACTTGCGACAGGGGAAGCCAGATACTTTATCACCAGCCTGCTGAGCACTGTCCATTGGCTTCTTTTCCCATACAACACACCAATGGTGTTCGATCCATGAACTACTCTCTCGGTCATTCAGATAGGCCTGGACCATCCACTTAATGCTCAGGGGTGCTCTGATGTGCTTGGCCTCTTTGCCGTTGCAGATTCAGCACTGGACTTACCATACCCCTGGCGTAGACCTTGGCCATATGCAAATCAGTCTGACCCTGTGCCTCATGGGAACAGTCCAGCCTGAACTGCCAAGCCATGCCTTCCCTGGACCTGAAACAAGCTTCCTAGGACCGGTTTCTTGCATTTCAGCCATCTTCAGCCAGGCTTGCTTGAATCCAGTGGCAAAGTGAACAAGAGACTCCCGTCTGAGCATACCCTGCCAACATATGGCGAACAAAGTGGTACAAAAGGGGGTGGTGATGGACGGAGCATCTGAAAAAATCAAATACTCACACCCAGTCAACAGATCTGGGTTTAATCCATCACCGTTCTTTAGCCCACTCTGCCACCCCAGTTCAGACATGGCCCTATGCAAATCAGTCTGACCCTGTGCCTCATGGGAACAGTCCAGCCCGAACTGCCAAGCCATGCCTTCCCTGAACCGGAAACAAGCTTCTCGTATGGGGTCCGCCTACTCAGAGACCTTCTGGGGAGATTATTAAGGGCATGCTGCACGCCATTGCGGTGGGGCAGCCAGTTCCTGCCACTGCCTACAACTCTAGCTTTCAAAGACTGCTTTAAATCTCGGTTCATTCGTTCACAACACTATTACCCTTAGGTCTGTATGGAGACGAAAACTTGATTTGGACCCCCAATGAAGTCATGGCATCCTTATACGCTTAAAGGCGAAAGCAGGACCCTGATCCGAATGGAAGGTGCCACAGGAAAAAATCCCTACAAAGACACGCAAGTCTATTATGACAGTTCGTGAATTAGCGCTGCAGTGTGGCCACACCCACATAAAGCGTGTGCATGAATCAACTGCTACTAAGATGTACTTATACGCAGTATCAGAAGAAAAAGGACCGCAGTGATCTAAGTAAACACAACCAAGTGGCTTATTAGAAATGTACACCTGTGTCTGTGGCGGACCCCCAGCAGTTGAAGGTTTAATCTGCTGGCAAAGGACACATTGAAGGACATATCACACGTCTGTTTGTACAGTCCCCGCCACCAGAACTGGAATTGTTTCTGGTCTCTGGTAGGTCGCCAGAACCAAAGTTTCTTCCTTAATATTGCTTAGGATGATAATGGAGATTGTGGAAAAGTACCACAGTAACCTAATTCTTAAATCCAGAGCTGGTGCCACTCCACGCTCCTTTTGCACCTGCCTGAGTACATCAGGAAGAAATGCCAATGAAAGGGTGCCATGCATGTTAGTATAAATGCATGCAAAATGCCACCCATGTGTTACATTACTCTGCGAGTGACACTGGAAGACTCATAGTTAGTATTCTATGTTTTTCTGGGGGTATAGTGTATGGATAAACTGCCTCTAACTGGTTGGTCTGAGGGACCAATCCAAAATGTCATTTCAATACGCTTTGTGAGCACTTTTCCCATGATAGCGTTAATAGTCTGAGGGTCAGTGGTTTGTACTTATGGTAGGAGAAACAGGTCCTGCTAAGAGAGCAAGTCTAGAGCTCAAAGTGCATTGTGCGAATTGCACTAGTCTCCTGTATAAGGCAACTGTATAGTTATAAACCCCAACCACCTCAGCGAATGCTAGGATGTCAGGACAAAGGATGGGTGTTTAGTCAGCCAAAAACCAGCTACTTTGCTCAGAGGTCCGAAGCTGACATTTCTGTGCATGTGTGCAAATTGATGAGAAAAACTGTTCTGTTTCCTGGTAAGTCAGAGGGAATTCCAAACCTTGGCAAGCTCCACAATGTTCTGGCATGTCTGCTCCTATGTAGATATGAAACTGTCCTGTGGCAGCATCAATACACTTAAACTCCACCCATGAGTAAAATGTTTCAAAGGTATATGTCACGTGTGCAGCTATTACAAAGTACCTGCCCCCCCTCATCAGGAATATGTCGACTTTGGAGACAACTGTTTCTCAATAACTGGTGCCCATCACAATAGTTACTGACATTGTAAACGGATTCAATTGAATATGGAATCAAAGAATCAGAACACCCACAGAATAGAGAATAACCTTTTAAGAGTCAAGCTTGACAATACTGTAGAAATAGGTGCTCCTTTATTCCCCAGTAGGAGGTAACCATGTTTACTATAGACATCTATGTACTGATATAATAATAGAGGACCTGGGGAGGACTGGGACAAATCTGCCAAGCTGATCCACCCAAGGTGCATTGCTGATGGACTGAAGGAACAGGTTTTCCCCACAGAGCTTCTCTGCAGCAGCAAATCCAATTCAGCAGAAGCTTACGAGAACGCATCCAACCTAAAGCAGCCCTCTTCAGCTATAGCCCACAGCCTAGTTTGGATGGCAGATTCAGAGCTCCATAAAAGAGACCCAGTTGCCCGATTCATGTGTCGGCATATTGCCCGTTGTTCTGCTTGGGGATTGTTCCATCCTAATTCGCTTCCTAGACTCCCCCTAAATCCTCCTTACTACTTCCGTGATCTCTCTCATTTATTTTTAAGTATTCCTCTTTTTCTGGCCACACCTCCCTATGCATCCCTCATTTACTAGTAAAATATAAGGATACCTGTTTGGAGATCTCCACAGTTAGGTTAGAGATCTCCACACGAATGTAAATGTAATTTGTAAATGTAATTTGTACTTGTAAAGCGCACTAATACCCATGGGTGTCCTGGCGCTGTATACCGCTGTGGAACCCTTTCTGGCTTTTCCCTGTGAAATGTCCACTCCTGGGCACCCCCAAGGTGAAGCAAGGCATCCCAGCGCTGTTCGGGCCGTTGTGGAGATTAAGCAAGCTATTGCCCAGAATTGCAGTGTGGGACCCATGATTAGAATAGGCACCGAGGCGAGAATTATCAGGTCCGAGGAAATTGAGCCCAAGACCCGCCGAGGTGGGAATTGAACCCTGGTCCCGGGCCAGACCTCTGCATTAGGGTCTGCCACTCTAACCATCTGTTGACTGGGTAGGAGTGTTCTGATTAACTCAGATACTCTGTCCATCACCACCCCCTTTTTGTAATTATTTTGGCCACCATGAGTGTGGAAGGGTATGCTCAGACATGAGTCTCTTGCTTATTGCACCATCAGGATTCAAGCAAGCCGGGCCGAAGACGGCTGTAATGCCAGAAACCGGTCCCCGGAAGCTTGTTTCCTTTCCAGTGAAGAATTGGCTTGGTAGTTTGGTCTGCCCTGTTCCCATGATGCACTGGGCCAGGGACAGACTAATTTGCATATAGCCAGGTTCTGAACTGGGATGGTGCAGTGAGCTAAAAAACGGTGATGGATCAAGCCCTGATCTGTTGACTGGGTAGGAGTGTTCTGATTAACTCAGATACTCTGTCCATCACCACCCCCTTTTTGTAATTATTTTGGCCACCATGAGTGTGGAAGTGTATGCTCAGACATGAGTCCCTTGCTCATTGCACCATCAGGATTCAAGCAAGCCGGGCCGAAGACTGCTGTAATGCCAGAAACCGGTCCCCGGAAGCTTGTTTCCTTTCCAGTGAAGAATTGGCTTGGTAGTATGGTCTGCCCTGTTCCCATGATGCAAAGGGTCAGGGACAGACTAATTTGCATATAGCCAGGTTCTGAACTGGGATGGTGCAGTGAGCTAAAAAAACGGTGATGGATCAAGCCCTGATCTGTTGACTGGGTAGGAGTGTTCTGATTAACTCAGATACTCTGTCCATCACCACCCCCTTTTTGTAATTATTTTGGCCACCATGAGTGTGGAAGGGTATGCTCAGACATGAGTCCCTTGCTCATTGCACCATCAGGATTCAAGCAAGCCGGGCCGAAGACGGCTGTAATGCCAGAAACCGGTCCCCGGAAGCTTGTTTCCTTTCCAGTGAAGAATTGGCTTGGTAGTTTGGACTGCCTTGTTCCCACGATGCACTGGGCCAGGGACAGACTAATTTGAATATAGCAAGGTTCTGAACTGGGATGGTGCAGTGAGCTAAAAAAACGGTGATAGATCAAGCCCTGATCTGTTGACTGGGTAGGAGTGTTCTGATTAACTCAGATACTCTGTCCATCACCACCCCCTTTTTGTAATTATTTTGGCCACCATGAGTGTGGAAGGGTATGCTCAGACATGAGTCCCTTGCTCATTGCACCATCAGGATTCAAGCAAGCCGGGCCGAAGACGGCTGTAATGCCAGAAACCGGTCCCCGGAAGCTTGTTTCCTTTCCAGTGAAGAATTGGCTTGGTAGTTTGGTGTGCCCTGTTCCCATGATGCACGGGGCCAGGGACAGACTAATTTGCATATAGCCAGGTTCTGAACTGGGATGGTGCAGTGAGCTAAAAAACGGTGATGGATCAAGCCCTGATCTGTTGACTGGGTAGGAGTGTTCTGATTAACTCAGATACTCTCTCCATCACCACCCCCTTTTAGTAAATATTTTGGCCACCATGAGTGTGGAAGGGTATGCTCAGACATGAGTCCCTTGCTCATTGCACCATCAGGATTCAAGCAAGCCGGGCCGAAGACGGCTGTAATGCCAGAAACCGGTCCCCGGAAGCTTGTTTCCTTTCCAGTGAAGAATTGGCTTGGTAGTTTGGTCTGCCCTGTTCCCATGATGCACTGGGCCAGGGACAGACTAATTTGCATATAGCCAGGTTCTGAACTGGGATGGTGCAGTGAGCTAAAAAACGGTGATGGATCAAGCCCTGATCTGTTCACTGGGTAGGAGTGTTTTGATTAACTCAGATACTCTGTCCATCACCACCCCCTTTTTGTAATTATTTTGGACACCATGAGTGTGGAAGGGTATGCTCAGACATGAGTCCCTTGCTCATTGCACTATCAGGATTCAAGCAAGCCGGGCCGAAGACGACTGTAATGCCAGAAACCGGTCCCTGGAAGCTTGTTTCCTTTCCAGTGAAGAATTGGCTTGGTAGTTTGGTCTGCCCTGTTCCCATGATGCACTGGGCCAGGGACAGACTAATTTGCATATAGCCAGGTTCTGAACTGGGATGGTGCAGTTAGCTAAAAAACGGCGATGGATCAAGCCCTGATCTGTTGACTGGGTAGGAGTGTTCTGATTAACTCAGATACTCTGTCCATCACCACCCCCTTTTTGTAATTATTTTGGCCACCATGAGTGTGGAAGGGTATGCTCAGAAATGAGTCCCTTGCTCATTGCACCATCAGGATTCAAGCAAGCCGGGCCAAAGACGGCTGTAATGCCCGAAACCGGTCCCCGGAAGCTTGTTTCCTTTCCAGTGAAGAATTGGCTTGATAGTTTGGTCTGCCCTGTTCCCATGATGCACTGGTCCAGGGACAGACTAATTTGCATATAGCAAGGTTCTGAACTGGGATGGTGCAGTGAGCTAAAAAAACGGTGATGGATCAAGCCCTGATCTGTTGACTGTGTAGGAGTGTTCTGATTAACTCAGATACTCTGTCCATCACCACTCCCTTTTTGTTATTATTTTGGCCACCATGAGTGTGGAAGGGTATGCTCAGACATGAGTCCCTTGCTCATTGCACCATCAGGATTCAAGCAAGCCGGGCCGAAGACGGCTGTAATGCCAGAAACCGGTCCCCGGAAGCTTGTTTCTTTTCCAGTGAAGAATTGGCTTGGTAGTTTGGACTGCCTTGTTCCCGTGATGCACTGGGCCAGGGACAGACTAATTTGAATATAGCCAGGTTCTGAACTGGGATGGTGCAGTGAGCTTAAAAAACGGTGATGGATAAAGCCCTGATCTGTTGACTGGGTAGGAGTGTTCTGATTAACTCAGATACTCTGTCCATCACCACCCCCTTTTTGTAATTATTTTGGCCACCATGAGTGTGGAAGGGTATGCTCAGACATGAGTCCCTTGCTCATTGCACCATCAGGATTCAAGCAAGCTGGGCCGAAGACGGCTGTAATGCCAGAAACCGGTCCCCGGAAGCTTGTTTCCTTTCCAGTGAAGAATTGGCTTGGTAGTTTGGTCTGCCCTGTTCCCATGATGCACTGGGCCAGGGACAGACTAATTTGCATAAAGCCAGGTTCTGAACTGGGATGGTGCAGTGAGCTAAAAAACGGTGATGGATCAAGCCCTGATCTGTTGACTGGGTAGGAGTGTTCTGATTAACTCAGATACTCTGTCCATCACCACCCCCTTTTTGTAATTATTTTGGCCACCATGAGTGTGGAAGGGTATGCTCAGACATGAGTCCCTTGCTCATTGCACCATCAGGATTCAAGCAAGCCGGGCCGAAGATGGCTGTAATGCCCGAAACCGGTCCCCGGAAGCTTGTTTCCTTTCCAGTGAAGAATTGGCTTGGTAGTTTGGTCTGCCCTGTTCCCATGATGCACTGGGCCAGGGACAGACTAATTTGCATATAGCCAGGTTCTGAACTGGGATGGTGCAGTGAGCTAAAAAACGGTGATGGATCAAGCCCTGATCTGTTGACTGGGTAGGAGTGTTCTGATTAACTCAGATACTCTGTCCATCACCACTCCCTTTTTGTTATTATTTTGGCCACCATGAGTGTGGAAGGGTATGCTCAGACATGAGTCCCTTGCTCATTGCACCATCAGGATTCAAGCAAGCCGGGCCGAAGACGGCTGTAATGCCAGAAACCGGTCCCCGGAAGCTTGTTTCCTTTCCAGTGAAGAATTGGCTTGGTAGTTTGGTCTGCCCTGTTCCCATGATGCACTGGGCCAGGTTCTGAACTGGGATGGTGCAGTGAGCTAAAAAACGGTGATGGATCAAGCCCTGATCTGTTGACTGGGTAAGAGTGTTCTGATTAACTCAGATACTCTGTCCATCCCCACCCCCTTTTTGTAATTATTTTGGCCACCATGAGTGTGGAAGGGTATGCTCAGGCATGAGTCCCTTGCTCGTTGCACCATCAGGATTCAAGCAAGCCGGGCCGAAGACGACTGTAATGCCAGAAACCGGTCCCCGGAAGCTTGTTTCCTTTCCAGTGAAGAATTGGCTTGGTAGTTTGGTCTGCCCTGTTCCCATGATGCACTGGGCCAGGGACAGACTAATTTGCATATAGCCAGGTTCTGAACTGGGATGGTGCAGTTAGCTAAAAAACGGTGATGGATCAAGCCCTGATCTGTTGACTGGGTAGGAGTGTTCTGATTAACTCAGATACTCTGTCCATCACCACCCCCTTTTTGTAATTATTTTGGCCACCATGAGTGTGGAAGGGTATGCTCAGACATGAGTCCCTTGCTCATTGCACCATCAGGATTCAAGCAAGCCGGGCCGAAGATGGCTGTAATGCCCGAAACCGGTCCCCGGAAGCTTGTTTCCTTTCCAGTGAAGAATTGGCTTGGTAGTTTGGTCTGCCCTGTTCCCATGATGCACTGGGCCAGGGACAGACTAATTTGCATATAGCCAGGTTCTGAACTGGGATGGTGCAGTGAGCTAAAAAACGGTGATGGATCAAGCCCTGATCTGTTGACTGGGTAGGAGTGTTCTGATTAACTCAGATACTCTGTCCATCACCACTCCCTTTTTGTTATTATTTTGGCCACCATGAGTGTGGAAGGGTATGCTCAGACATGAGTCCCTTGCTCATTGCACCATCAGGATTCAAGCAAGCCGGGCCGAAGACGGCTGTAATGCCAGAAACCGGTCCCCGGAAGCTTGTTTCCTTTCCAGTGAAGAATTGGCTTGGTAGTTTGGTCTGCCCTGTTCCCATGATGCACTGGGCCAGGTTCTGAACTGGGATGGTGCAGTGAGCTAAAAAACGGTGATGGATCAAGCCCTGATCTGTTGACTGGGTAAGAGTGTTCTGATTAACTCAGATACTCTGTCCATCCCCACCCCCTTTTTGTAATTATTTTGGCCACCATGAGTGTGGAAGGGTATGCTCAGGCATGAGTCCCTTGCTCGTTGCACCATCAGGATTCAAGCAAGCCGGGCCGAAGACGACTGTAATGCCAGAAACCGGTCCCCGGAAGCTTGTTTCCTTTCCAGTGAAGAATTGGCTTGGTAGTTTGGTCTGCCCTGTTCCCATGATGCACTGGGCCAGGGACAGACTAATTTGCATATAGCCAGGTTCTGAACTGGGATGGTGCAGTTAGCTAAAAAACGGTGATGGATCAAGCCCTGATCTGTTGACTGGGTAGGAGTGTTCTGATTAACTCAGATACTCTGTCCATCACCACCCCCTTTTTGTAATTATTTCGGCCACCATGAGTGTGGAAGGGAATGCTCAGAAATGAGTCCCTTGCTCATTGCACCATCTGGATTCAAGCAAGCCGGGCCGAAGACGGCTGTAATGCCAGAAACCGGTCCCCGGAAGCTTGTTTCCTTTCCAGTGAAGAATTGGCTTGGTAGTTTGGTCTGCCCTGTTCCCATGATGCACTGGGCCAGGGACAGACTAATTTGCATATAGCCAGGTTCTGAACTGGGATGGTGCAGTGAGCTAAAAAACGGTGATGGATCAAGCCCTGATCTGTTGACTGGGTAGGAGTGTTCTGATTAACTCAGACACTCTGTCCATCACCACTCCCTTTTTGTTAATATTTTGGCCACCATGAGTGTGGAAGGGTATGCTCAGACTTGAGTCCCTTGCTCATTGCACCATCAGGATTCAAGCAAGCCGGGCCGAAGACGGCTGTAATGCCAGAAACCGGTCCCCGGAAGCTTGTTTCCTTTCCAGTGAAGAATTGGCTTGGTAGTTTGGACTGCCTTGTTCCCATGATGCACTGGGCCAGGGACAGACTAATTTGAATATAGCCAGGTTCTGAAATGGGATGGTGCAGTGAGCTAAAAAAACGGTGATGGATCAAGCCCTGATCTGTTGACTGGGTAGGAGTGTTCTGATTAACTCAGATACTCTTTCCATCACCACCCCCTTTTTGTAATTATTTTGGCCTCCATGAGTGTGGAAGGGTATGCTCAGACATGAGTCCCTTGCTCATTGCACCATCAGGATTCAAGCAAGCCGGGCCGAAGACGGCTGTAATGCCAGAAACCGGTCCCCGGAAGCTTGTTTCCTTTCCAGTGAAGAATTGGCTTGGTAGTTTGGTCTGCCCTGTTCCCATGATGCACTGGGCCAGGGACAGACTAATTTGCATGTAGCCAGGTTCTGAACTGGGATGGTGCAGTGAGCTAAAAAATGGTGATGGATCAAGCCCTGATCTGTTGACTGGGTAGGAGTGTTCTGATTAACTCAGATACTCTTTCCATCACCACCCCCTTTTTGTAATTATTTTGGCCTCCATGAGTGTGGAAGGGTATGCTCAGACATGAGTCCCTTGCTCATTGCACCATCAGGATTCAAGCAAGCCGGGCCGAAGACGGCTGTAATGCCAGAAACCGGTCCCCGGAAGCTTGTTTCCTTTCCAGTGAAGAATTGGCTTGGTAGTTTGGACTGCCTTGTTCCCATGATGCACTGGGCCAGGGACAGACTAATTTGAATATAGCCAGGTTCTGAAATGGGATGGTGCAGTGAGCTAAAAAAACGGTGATGGATCAAGCCCTGATCTGTTGACTGGGTAGGAGTGTTCTGATTAACTCAGATACTCTTTCCATCACCACCCCCTTTTTGTAATTATTTTGGCCTCCATGAGTGTGGAAGGGTATGCTCAGACATGAGTCCCTTGCTCATTGCACCATCAGGATTCAAGCAAGCCGGGCCGAAGACGGCTGTAATGCCAGAAACCGGTCCCCGGAAGCTTGTTTCCTTTCCAGTGAAGAATTGGCTTGGTAGTTTGGTCTGCCCTGTTCCCATGATGCACTGGGCCAGGGACAGACTAATTTGCATGTAGCCAGGTTCTGAACTGGGATGGTGCAGTGAGCTAAAAAACGGTGATGGATCAAGCCCTGATCTGTTGACTGGGTAGGAATGTTCTGATTAACTCAGATACTCTGTCCATCACCACCCCCTTTTTGTAATTATTTTGGCCACCATGAGTGTGGAAGGATATGCTCAGACATGAGTCCCTTGCTCATTGCACCATCAGGATTCAAGCAAGCCGGGCCGAAGACGGCTGTAATGCCAGAAACCGGTCCCCGGAAGCTTGTTTACTTTCCAGTGAAGAATTGGCTTGGTAGTTTGGTCTGCCCAGTTCCCATGATGCACTGGGCCAGGGACAGACTAATTTGCATATAGCCAGGTTCTGAACTGGGATGGTGCAGTGAGCTAAAAAACGGTGATGGATCAAGCCCTGATCTGTTGACTGGGTAGGAGTGTTCTGATTAACTCATATACTCTGTCCATTACCACCCCCTTTTTGTAATTATTTTGGCCACCATGAGTGTGGAAGCGTATGCTCAGACATGAGTCCCTTGCTCATTGCACCATCAGAATTCAAGCAATCCGGGCCGAAGACGGCTGTAATGCCAGAAACCGGTCCCCGGAAGCTTGTTTCCTTTCCAGTGAAGAATTGGCTTGGTAGTTTGGTCTGCCCTATTCCCATGATGCACTGGGCCAGGGACAGACTAATTTGCATATAGCCAGGTTCTGAACTGGGATGGTGCAGTGAGCTAAAAAACGGTGATGGATCAAGCCCTGATCTGTTGACTGGGTAGGAGTGTTCTGATTAACTCAGATACTCTGTCCATCACCACCCCCTTTTTGTAATTATTTTGGCCACCATGAGTGTGGAAGGGTATGCTCAGACATGAGTCTCTTGCTCATTGCACCATCAGGATTCAAGCAAGCCGGGCCGAAGACGGCTGTAATGCCAGAAACCGGTCCCCGGAAGCTTGTTTCCTTTCCAGTGAAGAATTGGCTTGGTAGTTTGGTCTGCCCTGTTCCCATGATGCACTGGGCCAGGGACTGACTAATTTGCATATAGCCAGGTTCTGAACTGGGATGGTGCAGTGAGCTAAAAAACAGTGATGGATCAAGCCCTGATCTGTTGACTGGGTAGGAGTGTTCTGATTAACTCAGATACTCTGTCCATCACCACCCCCTTTTTGTAATTATTTTGGCCACCATGAGTGTGGAAGGGTATGCTCAGACATGAGTCCCTTGCTCATTGCACCATCAGGATTCAAGCAAGCCGGGCCGAAGACTGCTGTAATGCCAGAAACCGGTCCCCGGAAGCTTGTTTCCTTTCCAGTGAAGAATTGGCTTGGTAGTATGGTCTGCCCTGTTCCCATGATGCACTGGGTCAGGGACAGACTAATTTGCATATAGCCAGGTTCTGAACTGGGATGGTGCAGTGAGCTAAAAAAACGGTGATGGATCAAGCCCTGATCTGTTGACTGGGTAGGAGTGTTCTGATTAACTCAGATACTCTGTCCATCACCACCCCCTTTTTGTAATTATTTTGGCCACCATGAGTGTGGAAGGGTATGCTCAGACATGAGTCCCTTGCTCATTGCACCATCAGGATTCAAGCAAGCCGGGCCGAAGACGGCTGTAATGCCAGAAACCGGTCCCCGGAAGCTTGTTTCCTTTCCAGTGAAGAATTGGCTTGGTAGTTTGGACTGCCTTGTTCCCATGATGCACTGGGCCAGGGACAGACTAATTTGAATATAGCAAGGTTCTGAACTGGGATGGTGCAGTGAGCTAAAAAAACGGTGATGGATCAAGCCCTGATCTGTTGACTGGGTAGGAGTGTTCTGATTAACTCAGATACTCTGTCCATCACCACCCCCTTTTTGTAATTATTTTGGCCACCATGAGTGTGGAAGGGTATGCTCAGACATGAGTCCCTTGCTCATTGCACCATCAGGATTCAAGCAAGCCGGGCCGAAGACGGCTGTAATGCCAGAAACCGGTCCCCGGAAGCTTGTTTCCTTTCCAGTGAAGAATTGGCTTGGTAGTTTGGTGTGCCCTGTTCCCATGATGCACGGGGCCAGGGACAGACTAATTTGCATATAGCCAGGTTCTGAACTGGGATGGTGCAGTGAGCTAAAAAACGGTGATGGATCAAGCCCTGATCTGTTGACTGGGTAGGAGTGTTCTGATTAACTCAGATACTCTCTCCATCACCACCCCCTTTTTGTAAATATTTTGGCCACCATGAGTGTGGAAGGGTATGCTCAGACATGAGTCCCTTGCTCATTGCACCATCAGGATTCAAGCAAGCCGGGCCGAAGACGGCTGTAATGCCAGAAACCGGTCCCCGGAAGCTTGTTTCCTTTCCAGTGAAGAATTGGCTTGGTAGTTTGGTCTGCCCTGTTCCCATGATGCACTGGGCCAGGGACAGACTAATTTGCATATAGCCAGGTTCTGAACTGGGATGGTGCAGTGAGCTAAAAAACGGTGATGGATCAAGCCCTGATCTGTTCACTGGGTAGGAGTGTTTTGATTAACTCAGATACTCTGTCCATCACCACCCCCTTTTTGTAATTATTTTGGCCACCATGAGTGTGGAAGGGTATGCTCAGACATGAGTCCCTTGCTCATTGCACCATCAGGATTCAAGCAAGCCGGGCCAAAGACGGCTGTAATGCCCGAAACCGGTCCCCGGAAGCTTGTTTCCTTTCCAGTGAAGAATTGGCTTGGTAGTTTGGTCTGCCCTGTTCCCATGATGCACTGGGCCAGGGACAGACTAATTTGCATATAGCCAGGTTCTGAACTGGGATGGTGCAGTTAGCTAAAAAACGGTGATGGATCAAGCCCTGATCTGTTGACTGGGTAGGAGTGTTCTGATTAACTCAGATACTCTGTCCATCACCACCCCCTTTTTGTAATTATTTTGGCCACCATGAGTGTGGAAGGGTATGCTCAGACATGAGTCCCTTGCTCATTGCACCATCAGGATTCAAGCAAGCCGGGCCAAAGACGGCTGTAATGCCCGAAACCGGTCCCCGGAAGCTTGTTTCCTTTCCAGTGAAGAATTGGCTTGATAGTTTGGTCTGCCCTGTTCCCATGATGCACTGGGCCAGGGACAGACTAATTTGCATATAGCCAGGTTCTGAACTGGGATGGTGCAGTGAGCTAAAAAAAAAGGTGATGGATCAAGCCCTGATCTGTTGACTGGGTAGGAGTGTTCTGATTAACTCAGATACTCTGTCCATCACCACTCCCTTTTTGTTATTATTTTGGCCACCATGAGTGTGGAAGGGTATGCTCAGACATGAGTCCCTTGCTCATTGCACCATCAGGATTCAAGCAAGCCGGGCCGAAGACGGCTGTAATGCCAGAAACCGGTCCCCGGAAGCTTGTTTCCTTTCCAGTGAAGAATTGGCTTGGTAGTTTGGACTGCTTTGTTCCCGTGATGCACTGGGCCAGGGACAGACTAATTTGAATATAGCCAGGTTCTGAACTGGGATGGTGCAGTGAGCTAAAAAAAACGGTGATGGATAAAGCCCTGATCTGTTGACTGGGTAGGAGTGTTCTGATTAACTCAGATACTCTGTCCATCACCACCCCCTTTTTGTAATTATTTTGGCCACCAAGAGTGTGGAAGGGTATGCTCAGACATGAGTCCCTTGCTCATTGCACCATCAGGATTCAAGCAAGCTGGGCCGAAGACGGCTGTAATGCCAGAAACCGGTCCCCGGAAGCTTGTTTCCTTTCCAGTGAAGAATTGGCTTGGTAGTTTGGTCTGCCCTGTTCCCATGATGCTCTGGGCCAGGGACAGACTAATTTGCATAAAGCCAGGTTCTGAACTGGGATGGTGCAGTGAGCTAAAAAACGGTGATGGATCAAGCCCTGATCTGTTGACTGGGTAGGAGTGTTCTGATTAACTCAGATACTCTGTCCATCACCACCCCCTTTTTGTAATTATTTTGGCCACCATGAGTGTGGAAGGGTATGCTCAGACATGAGTCCCTTGCTCATTGCACCATCAGGATTCAAGCAAGCCGGGCCGAAGATGGCTGTAATGCCCGAAACCGGTCCCCGGAAGCTTGTTTCCTTTCCAGTGAAGAATTGGCTTGGTAGTTTGGTCTGCCCTGTTCCCATGATGCACTGGGCCAGGGACAGACTAATTTGCATATAGCCAGGTTCTGAACTGGGATGGTGCAGTGAGCTAAAAAACAGTGATGGATCAAGCCCTGATCTGTTGACTGGGTAGGAGTGTTCTGATTAACTCAGATACTCTGTCCATCACCACTCCCTTTTTGTTATTATTTTGGCCACCATGAGTGTGGAAGGGTATGCTCAGACATGAGTCCCTTGCTCATTGCACCATCAGGATTCAAGCAAGCCGGGCCGAAGACGGCTGTAATGCCAGAAACCGGTCCCCGGAAGCTTGTTTCCTTTCCAGTGAAGAATTGGCTTGGTAGTTTGGACTGCCTTGTTCCCATGATGCACTGGGCCAGGGACAGACTAATTTGAATATAGCCAGGTTCTGAACTGGGATGGTGCAGTGAGCTAAAAAACGGTGATGGATAAAGCCCTGATCTGTTGACTGGGTAGGAGTGTTCTGATTAGCTCAGATACTCTGTCCATCACCACCCCCTTTTTGTAATTATTTTGGCCACCATGAGTGTGGAAGGGTATGCTCAGACATGAGTCCCTTGCTCATTGCACCATCAGGATTCAAGCAAGCTGGGCCGAAGACGGCTGTAATGCCAGAAACCGGTCCCCGGAAGCTTGTTTCCTTTCCAGTGAAGAATTGGCTTGGTAGTTTGGTCTGCCCTGTTCCCATGATGCACTGGGCCAGGTTCTGAACTGGGATGGTGCAGTGAGCTAAAAAACGGTGATGGATCAAGCCCTGATCTGTTGACTGGGTAGGAGTGTTCTGATTAACTCAGATACTCTGTCCATCACCACCCCCTTTTTGTAATTATTTTGGCCACCATGAGTGTGGAAGGGTATGCTCAGGCATGAGTCCCTTGCTCGTTGCACCATCAGGATTCAAGCAAGCCGGGCTGAAGACGACTGTAATGCCAGAAACCGGTCCCCGGAAGCTTGTTTCCTTTCCAGTGAAGAATTGGCTTGGTAGTTTGGTCTGCCCTGTTCCCATGATGCACTGGGCCAGGGACAGACTAATTTGCATATAGCCAGGTTCTGAACTGGGATGGTGCAGTTAGCTAAAAACGGTGATGGATCAAGCCCTGATCTGTTGACTGGGTAGGAGTGTTCTGATTAACTCAGATACTCTGTCCATCACCACCCCCTTTTTGTAATTATTTTGGCCACCATGAGTGTGGAAGGGTATGCTCAGAAATGAGTCCCTTGCTCATTGCACCGTCAGGATTCAAGCAAGCCGGGCCGAAGACGGCTGTAATGCCAGAAACCGGTCCCCGGAAGCTTGTTTCCTTTCCAGTGAAGAATTGGCTTGGTAGTTTGGTCTGCCCTGTTCCCATGATGCACTGGGCCAGGGACAGACTAATTTGCATATAGCCAGGTTCTGAACTGGGATTGTGCAGTGAGCTCAAAAACGGTGATGGATCAAGCCCTGATCTGTTGACTGGGTAGGAGTGTTCTGATTAACTCAGACACTCTGTCCATCACCACTCCCTTTTTGTTAATATTTTGGCCACCATGAGTGTGGAAGGGTATGCTCAGACATGAGTCCCTTGCTCATTGCACCATCAGGATTCAAGCAAGCCGGGCCGAAGACGGCTGTAATGCCAGAAACCGGTCCCTGGAAGCTTGTTTCCTTTCCAGTGAAGAATTGGCTTGGTAGTTTGGACTGCCTTGTTCCCATGATGCACTGGGCCAGGGACAGACTAATTTGAATATAGCCAGGTTCTGAAATGGGATGGTGCAGTGAGCTAAAAAAACGGTGATGGATCAAGCCCTGATCTGTTGACTGGGTAGGAGTGTTCTGATTAACTCAGATACTCTGTCCATCACCACCCCCTTTTTGTAATTATTTTGGCCACCATGAGTGTGGAAGGGTATGCTCAGACATGAGTCCCTTGCTCATTGCACCATCAGGATTCAAGCAAGCCGGGCCGAAGACGGCTGTAATGCCAGAAACCGGTCCCCGGAAGCTTGTTTCCTTTCCAGTGAAGAATTGGCTTGGTAGTTTGGTCTGCCCAGTTCCCATGATGCACTGGGCCAGGGACAGACTAATTTGCATATAGCCAGGTTCTGAACTGGGATGGTGCAGTGAGCTAAAAAACGGTGATGGATCAAGCCCTGATCTGTTGACTGGGTAGGAGTGTTCTGATTAACTCATATACTCTGTCCATTACCACCCCCTTTTTGTAATTATTTTGGCCACCATGAGTGTGGAAGGGTATGCTCAGACATGAGTCCCTTGCTCATTGCACCATCAGGATTCAAGCAAGCCGGGCCGAAGACGGCTGTAATGCCAGAAACCGGTCCCCGAAAGCTTGTTTCCTTTCCAGTGAAGAATTGACTTGGTAGTTTGGTCTGCCCTGTTCCTATGATGCACTGGGCCAGGGACAAACTAATTTGCATATAGCCAGGTTCTGAACTGGGATGGTGCAGTGAGCTAAAAAAAACGGTGATGGATCAAGCCCTGATCTGTTGACTGGGTAGGAGTGTTCTGATTAACTCAGATACTCTGTCCATCACCACCCCCTTTTTGTAATTATTTTGGCCACCATGAGTGTGGAAGGGTATGCTCAGACATGAGTCCCTTGCTCATTGCACCATCAGGATTCAAGCAAGCCGGGCCGAAGACGGCTGTAATGTCAGAAACCGGTCCCCGGAAGCTTGTTTCCTTTCCAGTGAAGAATTGGCTTGGTAGTTTGGTCTGCCTTGTTCCCATGATGCACTGGGCCAGGGACAAACTAATTTGCATATAGCCAGGTTCTGAACTGGGATGGTGCAGTTAGCTAAAAAACGGTGATGGATCAAGCCCTGATCTGTTGACTGGGTAGGAGTGTTCTGATTAACTCAGATACTCTGTCCATCACCACCCCCTTTTTGTAATTATTTTGGCCACCATGAGTGTGGAAGGGTATGCTCAGAAATGAGTCCCTTGCTCATTGCACCATCAGGATTCAAGCAAGCCGGGCCGAAGACGGCTGTAATGCCAGAAACCGGTCCCCGAAAGCTTGTTTCCTTTCCAGTGAAGAATTGACTTGGTAGTTTGGTCTGCCCTGTTCCTATGATGCACTGGGCCAGGGACAGACTAATTTGCATATAGCCAGGGTTCTGAACTGGGATGGTGCAGTGAGCTAAAAAAACGGTGATGGATCAAGCCCTGAACTGTTGACTGGGTAGGAGTGTTCTGATTAACTCAGATACTCTGTCCATCACCACCCCCTTTTTGTAATTATTTTGGCCACCATGAGTGTTAAAGGATATGCTCAGACATGAGTCCCTTGCTCATTGCACCATCAGGATTCAAGCAAGACGGGCCGAAGACGGCTGTAATGCCAGAAATCGGTCCCCGGAAGCTTGTTTCCTTTCCAGTGAAGAATTGGCTTGGTAGTTTGGTCTGCCCTGTTCCCATGATGCACTGGGCCAGGGACAGACTAATTTGCATATAGCCAGGTTCTGAACTGGGATGGTGCAGTGAGCTAAAAAACGGTGATGGATCAATCCCTGATCTGTTGACTGGGTAGGAGTGTTCTGATTAACGCAGATACTCTGTCCATCACCACCCCCTTTTTGTAATTATTTTGGCCACCATTAGTGTGGAAGGGTATGCTCAGACATGAGTCCCTTGCTCATTGCACCATCAGGATTCAAGCAAGCCGGGCCGAAGACGGCTGTAATGCCAGAAACCGGTCCCCGGAAGCTTGTTTCCTTTCCAGTGAAGAATTGGCTTGGTAGTTTGGTGTGCCCTGTTCCCATGATGCACTGGGCCAGGGACAGACTAATTTGCATATAGCCAGGTTCTGAACTGGGATGGTGCAGTGAGCTAAAAAACGGTGATGGATCAAGCCCTGATCTGTTGACTGGGTAGGAGTGTTCTAATTAACTCAGATACTCTGTCCATCACCACCCCCTTTTTGTAATTATTTTGGCCACCATGAGTGTGGAAGGGTATGCTCAGACATGAGTCCCTTGCTCATTGCACCATCAGGATTCAAGCAAGCCGGGCCGTAGACGGCTGTAATGCCAGAAACTGGTCCCCGGAAGCTTGTTTCCTTTCCAGTGAAGAATTGGCTTGGCAGTTTGGTGTGCCCTGTTCCCATGATGCACTGGGCCAGGGACAGACTAATTTGCATAAAGCCAGGTTCTGAACTGGGATGGTGCAGTGAGCTAAAAAACGGTGATGGATCAAGCCCTGATCTGTTGACTGGGTAGGAGTGTTCTGATTAACTCAGTTACTCTGTCCATCACCACCCCCTTTTTGTAAATATTTTGGCCACCATGAGTGTGGAAGGATATGCTCAGACATGAGTCCCTTGCTCATTGCACCATCAGGATTCAAGCAAGCCGGGCCGAAGACGGCTGTAATGCCAGAAACCAGTCCCCGGAAGCTTGTTTCCTTTCTAGTGAAGAATTGGCTTGGTAGTTTGGTCTGCCCTGTTCCCATGATGCACTGGGCCAGGGACAGACTAATTTGCATATAGCCAGGTTCTGAACTGGGATGGTGCAGTGAGCTAAAAAACGGTGATGGATCAAGCCCTGATCTGTTGACTGGGTAGGAGTGTTCTGATTAACTCAGATACTCTGTCCATCACCACCCCCTTTTTGTAATTATTTTGGCCACCATGAGTGTGGAAGGGTATGCTCAGACATGAGTCCCTTGCTCATTGCACCATCAGGATTCAAGCAAGCCGGGACGAAGATGGCTGTAATGCCAGAAACCGGTCCCCGGAAGCTTGTTTCCTTTCCAGTGAAGAATTGGCTTGGTAGTTTGGTCTGCCCTGTTCCCATGATGCACTGGGCCAGGGACAGACTAATTTGCATATAGCCAGGTTCTGAACTGGGATGGTGCAGTGAGCTAAAAAACGGTGATGGATCAAGCCCTGATCTGTTGACTGGGTAGGAGTGTTCTGATTAACTCAGATACTCTGTCCATCACCACCCCCTTTTTGTAATTGTTTTGGCCACCATGAGTGTGGAAGGGTATGCTCAGACATGAGTCCCTTGCTCATTGCACCATCAGGATTCAAGCAAGACGGGCCGAAGACGGCTGTAATGCCAGAAATCGGTCCCCGGAAGCTTGTTTCCTTTCCAGTGAAGAATTGGCTTGGTAGTTTGGTCTGCCCTGTTCCCATGATGCACTGGGCCAGGGACAGACTAATTTGCATATAGCCAGGTTCTGAACTGGGATGGTGCAGTGAGCTAAAAAACGGTGATGGATCAATCCCTGATCTGTTGACTGGGTAGGAGTGTTCTGATTAACGCAGATACTCTGTCCATCACCACCCCCTTTTTGTAATTATTTTGGCCACCATTAGTGTGGAAGGGTATGCTCAGACATGAGTCCCTTGCTCATTGCACCATCAGGATTCAAGCAAGCCGGGCCGAAGACGGCTGTAATGCCAGAAACCGGTCCCCGGAAGCTTGTTTCCTTTCCAGTGAAGAATTGGCTTGGTAGTTTGGTGTGCATTGTTCCCATGATGCACTGGGCCAGGGACAGACTAATTTGCATATAGCCAGGTTCTGAACTGGGATGGTGCAGTGAGCTAAAAAACGGTGATGGATCAAGCCCTGATCTGTTGACTGGGTAGGAGTGTTCTAATTAACTCAGATACTCTGTCCATCACCACCCCCTTTTCGTAATTATTTTGGCCACCATGAGTGTGGAAGGGTATGCTCAGACATGAGTCCCTTGCTCATTGCACCATCAGGATTCAAGCAAGCCGGGCCGTAGACGGCTGTAATGCCAGAAACTGGTCCCCGGAAGCTTGTTTCCTTTCCAGTGAAGAATTGGCTTGGCAGTTTGGTGTGCCCTGTTCCCATGATGCACTGGGCCAGGGACAGACTAATTTGCATAAAGCCAGGTTCTGAACTGGGATGGTGCAGTGAGCTAAAAAACGGTGATGGATCAAGCCCTGATCTGTTGACTGGGTAGGAGTGTTCTGATTAACTCAGTTACTCTGTCCATCACCACCCCCTTTTTGTAAATATTTTGGCCACCATGAGTGTGGAAGGATATGCTCAGACATGAGTCCCTTGCTCATTGCACCATCAGGATTCAAGCAAGCCGGGCCGAAGACGGCTGTAATGCCAGAAACCAGTCCCCGGAAGCTTGTTTCCTTTCTAGTGAAGAATTGGCTTGGTAGTTTGGTCTGCCCTGTTCCCATGATGCACTGGGCCAGGGACAGACTAATTTGCATATAGCCAGGTTCTGAACTGGGATGGTGCAGTGAGCTAAAAAACGGTGATGGATCAAGCCCTGATCTGTTGACTGGGTAGGAGTGTTCTGATTAACTCAGATACTCTGTCCATCACCACCCCCTTTTTGTAATTATTTTGGCCACCATGAGTGTGGAAGGGTATGCTCAGACATGAGTCCCTTGCTCATTGCACCATCAGGATTCAAGCAAGCCGGGACGAAGATGGCTGTAATGCCAGAAACCGGTCCCCGGAAGCTTGTTTCCTTTCCAGTGAAGAATTGGCTTGGTAGTTTGGTCTGCCCTGTTCCCATGATGCACTGGGCCAGGGACAGACTAATTTGCATATAGCCAGGTTCTGAACTGGGATGGTGCAGTGAGCTAAAAAACGGTGATGGATCAAGCCCTGATCTGTTGACTGGGTAGGAGTGTTCTGATTAACTCAGATACTCTGTCCATCACCACCCCCTTTTTGTAATTGTTTTGGCCACCATGAGTGTGGAAGGGTATGCTCAGACATGAGTCTCTTGCTCATTGCACCATCAGGATTCAAGCAAGCCGGGCCGAAGACGGCTGTAATGCCAGAAACCGGTCCCCGGAAGATTGTTTCCTTTCCAGTGAAGAATTGGCTTGGTAGTTTGGTCTGCCCTGTTCCCATGATGCACTGGGCCAGGGACAGACTAATTTGCATATAGCCAGGTACTGAACTGGGATGGTGCAGTGAGCTAAAAAACGGTGATGGATCAAGCCCTGATGTGTTGACTGGGTAGGAGTGTTCTGATTAACTCAGATACTCTGTCCATCACCACCCCCTTTTTGCAATTATTTTGGCCACCATGAGTGTGGAAGGGTATGCTCAGACATGAGTCCCTTGCTCATTGCACCATCAGGATTCAAGCAAGCCGGGCCGAAGACGGCTGTAATGCCAGAAACCGGTCCCCTGAAGCTTATTTCCTTTCCAGTGAAGAATTGGCTTGGTAGTTTGGTCTGCCCTGTTCCCATGATGCACTGGGCCAGGGACAGACTAATTTGCATATAGCCAGTTACTGAACTGGGATGGTGCAGTGAGCTAAAATAAACGGTGATGGATCAAGCCCTGATCTGTTGACTGGGTAGGAGTGTTCTGATTAACTCAGATACTCTGTCCATCACCACCCCCTTTTTGTAATTATTTTGGCCACCATGAGTGTGGAAGGGTATGCTCAGACATGAGTCCCTTGCTCATTGCACCATCAGGATTCAAGCAAGCCGGGCCGAAGACGGCTGTAATGTCAGAAACCGGTCCCCGGAAGCTTGTTTCCTTTCCAGTGAAGAATTGGCTTGGTAGTTTGGTGTGCCCTGTTCCCATGATGCACTGGGCCAGGGACAGACTAATTTGCATATAGCCAGGTTCTGAACTGGGATGGTGCAGTGAGCTAAAAAACGGTGATGGATCAAGCCCTGATCTGTTGACTGGGTAGGAGTGTTCTGATTAACTCAGATACTCTGTCCATCACCACCCCCTTTTTGTAATTATTTTGGCCACCATGAGTGTGGAAGGGTATGCTCAGACATGAGTCCCTTGCTCATTGCACCATCAGGATTCAAGCAACCCGGGCCGAAGACGGCTGTAATGCCAGAAACCGATCCCCAGGAGCTTGTTTCCTTTCCAGTGAAGAATTGGCTTGGTAGTTTGGTCTGCCCTGTTCCCATGATGCACTGGGCCAGGGACAGACTAGTTTGCATATAGCCAGGTTCTGAACTGGGATGGTGCAGTGAGCTAAAAAACGGTGATGGATCAAGCCCTGATCTGTTGACTGGGTAGGAGTGTTGTGATTAACTCAGATACTCTGTCCATCACCACCCCCTTTTTGTAATTATTTTGGCCACCATGAGTGTGGAAGGGTATGCTCAGACATGAGTCCCTTGCTCATTGCACCATCAGGATTCAAGCAAGCCGGGCCGAAGACGGCTGTAATGCCAGAAACCGGTCCCCGGAAGCTTGTTTCCTTTCCAGTGAAGAATTGGCTTGGTAGTTTGGTCTGCCCTGTTCCCATGATGCACTGGGCCAGGGACAGACTAATTTGCATATAGCCAGGTTTTGAACTGGGATGGTGCAGTGAGCTAAAAAACGGTGATGGATCAAGCCCTGATCTGTTGACTGGGTAGGAGTGTTCTGGTTAACTCAGATACTCTGTCCATCACCACCCCCTTTTTGTAATTATTTTGGCCACCATGAGTGTGGAAGGGTATGCTCAGACATGGGTCCCTTGCTCATTGCACCATCAGGATTCAAGCAAGCCGGGCCGAAGACGGCTGTAATGCCAGAAACCGGTCCCCGGAAGCTTGTTTCCTTTCCAGTGAAGAATTGGCTTGGTAGTTTGGTCTGCCCTGTTCCCATGATGCACTGGGCCAGGGACAGACTAATTTGCATATAGCCAGGTTCTGAACTGGGATGGTGCAGTGAGCTAAAAAACCGTGATGGATCAAGCCCTGATCTGTTGACTGGGTAGGAGTGTTCAGATTAACTCAGATACTCTGTCCATCACCACCCCCTTTTTGTAATTATTTTGGCCACCATGAGTGTGGAAGGGTATGCTCAGACATGAGTCCCTTGCTCATTGCACCATCAGGATTCAAGCCGGGCCGAAGACGGCTGTAATGCCAGAAACCGGTCCCCGGAAGCTTGTTTCCTTTCCAGTGAAGAATTGGCTTGGTAGTTTGGTCTGCCCTGTTCCCATGATGCACTGGGCGAGGGACAGACTAATTTGCATATAGCCAGGTTCTGAACTGGGATGGTGCAGTGAGCTAAAAAACGGTGATGGATCAAGCCCTGATCTGTTGACTGGGTAGGAGTGTTCTGATTAACTCAGATACTCTGTCCATCACCACCCCCTTTTTGTAATTATTTTGGCCACCATGAGTGTGGAAGGGTATGCTCAGACATGAGTCCCTTGCTCATTGCACCATCAGGATTCAAGCAAGCCGGGCCGAAGATGGCTGTAATGCCAGAAACCGGTCCCCGGAAGCTTGTTTCCTTTCCAGTGAAGAATTGGCTTGGTAGTTTGGTCTGCCCTGTTCCCATGATGCACTGGGCCAGGGACAGACTAATTTGCATATAGCCAGGTTCTGAACTGGGATGGTGCAGTGAGCTAAAAAACGGGGATGGATCAAGCCCTGATATGTTGACTGGGTAGGAGTGTTCTGATTAACTCAGATACTCTGTCCATCACCACCCCCTTTTTGTAATTATTTTGGCCACCATGAGTGTGGAAGGGTATGCTCAGACATGAGTCCCTTGCTCATTGCACCATCAGGATTCAAGCAAGCCGGGCCGAAGACGGCTGTAATGCCAGAAACCGGTCCCCGGAAGCTTGTTTCCTTTCCAGTGAAGAATTGGCTTGGTAGTTTGGTCCGCCCTGTTTCCATGATGCACTGGGCCAGGGACAGACTAATTTGCATATAGCCAGGTTCTGAACTGGGATGGTGCAGTGAGCTAAAAAACGGTGATGGATCAAGCCCTGATCTGTTGACTGGGTAGGAGTGTTCTGATTAACTCAGATACTCTGTCCATCACCACCCCCTTTTTGTAATTATTTTGGCCACCATGAGTGTGGAAGGGTATGCTCAGACATGAGTCCCTTGCTCATTGCACCATCAGGATTCAAGCAAGCCGGGTCGAAGACGGCTGTAATGCCAGAAACCGGTCCCCGGAAGCTTGTTTCCTTTCCAGTGAAGAATTGGCTTGGTAGTTTGGTCTGCCCTGTTCCCATGATGCACTGGGCCAGGGACAGACTAATTTGCATATAGCCAGGTTCTGAACTGGGATGGTGCAGTGAGCTAAAAAACGGTGATGGATCAAGCCCTGATCTGTTGACTGGGTAGGAGTGTTCTGATTAACTCAGATACTCTGTCCATCACCACCCCCGTTTTGTAATTACTCTAACCATTGAGCCACACTTCTCCACTGAGAAGGTAGGTTAGTGATTAGCATTGTGTAGAACATGACTATTATTATTGTTGTGCTACTAAGAATACTACAAAAGGAGGACTACCAGCCAGCTACAGTTGCACTCTCCCACTCCTATTGATAAAGGGGCAACCATCGATTGTTTACCCTACGTGGGACCTTCATGCAGGGCACGAAAATAACAAAATGGTGCATGCACACACAGAGTGAGAAAACTCAAGGTGCATGAGGGTGATTGATGTTTTTGTTCGTCTCAGTAAATAAGCTTCAGCTTTGGGACCTTGCTTTTTATAAGAGAAAACTTGATGCGCTAAACATGGCTCCCTTTCAGCAAAGATTCAGTGCATTCAAAGAAGCCGCAGTAACAGCAATTTCTCAAAAGACACCAGTGTCCCTGTTCGGTATCTCTAGAAGGGGAGTGTTTCCTATCACCCACTGCTCATCCGGTGAGCCAGGACTACTCGGTAGGGTCAAAATGACCCAGTCTTTTCAATGATTAGCTAACATATGCCAAGAGAAGAGTATGGGCCTTATTTGGAGTTTAGCAGACAGGTTACTCTGTCACAGTTGTGTGACCTGTATGCTGTGCAAGCTATTACAAGTGCATTACATCCAATGACACTTATAATATGTTGGATGGGAATATCCGTCATGCTTGTGATGGTCTAACCCATCCTCAAACACTAAATCAGGCCCGAAGTCTGTGAAAAGAAGAAAGAGGTGCCATTCACAAGTAAAACAGTGCTCCAAAAGGATGCCTGGATTGTGTAGAACTTGCTCAATGGGAAGCTTAATAGAATCATCAGCATTTTTGACTAATCAAGAGTCAAAAAGAACTAAATATGAACATCTGTGTAAATCCACTCAATACAAAAATTGCGAGGCAGGCCATACATGTCGTACTTATATTAGATCGGTGTCATCCACCTATGCAGATTATAAAAGTGAAATATAAAAGAGTATATGAAAAACGGCATCTAAAAGGGCTTCCATTTGTTTAAAAAGAAAAATGGCCTGAAAGATTGATAGGCTTACCAGAATCAAGTACCACAAAGGAGTCACAATGCAACAAGAGAAAGCAGCAGTATGGTCAGTCTGCAGAATAAACGAGAACTGCCATATAATAAATAAAGGTGACTCCTGATTGAGTGAAGAAATCAAACGGTGAAGTGGAGATCAGTTCAGTGTAAGAAATATATTTCTACTGCGCAATGGAGCGAGAGGCATTTGAGCTCAGTCTAAAACCCTCGGATCCTTGAAAGACTTTTCCACTGGTCACCAAAGGCTTAAACTCATGGTGTGTCCTGCCACTAACACGTCTAACATCAACATCCTTCTAAGCAACTACAACCTGTTTCTGGAAAACTCTGCAACATCTACACTCCAACTAAAACATGAACATGCACAACAAAATCTGCAGCACCCTGGTGCTCCAAAAAGCTTTGTCAAGAACGCCTGATGACCTCATGCAGCTGAATTCCCTCAATAGAACTTGAAGACTACTCATCTTCTTTTCGGGCTAAAGCCAGGCACTACACCACCACCAATGAACCCCATTAATGGAGCTGCCAACAGAAGTGGAACCCTGTTCAAAACAATCAAGCACTGTGATAAAAAAATGTATGTTGTGAGGAGAAAAAAAGAAAATAAGAGAGACAACAAACTATCCTTGTCTTGTGAAAGGTGGTGCATATCAGGCAGCACACCAAAACGCGTCAATGCTAGTGTTTTTAATTAAATTCAAGGGACTATTCTGCTGAGTACTTTTGATATTAGCCTGATTTTGTCAATAGAGTCCAACAAATTAATATGTGGGATGTTTTCGAAATGATTCACCTAATTTTGTCTCTTTTTCTGAAATATGTTTTTATGAATTCATAAACATTTTGGGATCATGAATGTGATTTTCATTGTCAAGTTTTTAACACTGTTTTATTAAAAAATAAATTTGTATACTTTCTTAGAAATTGTTAGCCTCAATTGCAATGTGTTTATATTGGCAACCGTCGGGGTCTCCTATTCTGGCACGTGTGTGGATGAAACATTGAATGGATGATATGAAGGGTGATTGTTAGTGACATTGTTTCCAAGGGGATTTTTATTTTACACCATATCAAAAGAAAACAACAATCCCTCAGATACTTGAAAGACTTTTCCATTGGTCACCAAAGGCTTAAACTCATGGTGTGTCCTGCCACTACCACGTCTAACATCAACATCCTTCTAAACAACTTCAACCTGTTTCTGGAAAATTGTGCAACACCTACACCCCAACTAAAAAATGAACATGCACAACAAAATCTTCAGCACCATGGTGCTCCAAAAATCTTTGTCAAGAACTCCTGATGACCTCATGCAGCTGAATTCCCTCAATGGAACTTGAAGACTACTCATCTCATCAGCTAAAGCCAGGTACTATACCACCACCAATGAACCCCATTAATGAAGCTGCTAACAGAAGTGGAACCCTGTTCAAAACAATCAAGCACTTTGTCAACCACTGCTTTACACTCCTATCCAACACTTCATGGACAAGGGTAATGCCATCAACCCTTCTTCAATTAGAAAATAGAGCAGATCCATCAACATACCAAATATCCTGCTTCTGTTACTCCCACTTCTCCCCACTGTATCCCAAAATGCTCATCCTTCAAATCCTGTCTTTAAAAAGACATCACTGTCGTCCTAAGCTCACTCAAAGACATCACCTATCAAAATGATACCTTACATTCATCAATTATCAACGTCCTTGCTGGAGAATCTCTCATACACTGCTCAAGTCAAAACCATCTTTATTCGGCTTCCATAATTCGTAGAAAACCATAAAAGCACAGATAAAAACATTTTTTTTTAAAAAGAAATAATTATAAAATTATCATATTTCGAGACATACATAGTGCCAACAGTTAATTAAGGTTAAGATTGCCACGTTGATTGACACAAAATTTCAAAAAGCAAGCTACAGATTTGGCATGTATTTCATTATCCAAAATTGAAGTGCTAGAAAAGCAGGACGGCACACTCGGAGTCTCATAGATCTTAATATTGCAACAATCCAACGTTTATGTGGAGCTTTGTAGTATTCACAGAACAATTAATTGAAGTTTGTGGAGCAATGGTATCACATGGACAGGGTACTAAATTCCTTGTCCAATCATTTTGCTGAGGGAAGGAGATCAAACGATGGAAGCTATCTAATCTAAATCTTGTTAAAAGAAACTTTTCATATGGGTTCTGGTTAAATGTCAGATGATAAGGCTGCATGGAAAAGGTAGTTTGTACAGCTAACAGATGCTGTACTGAGGGTTTTCCTATTTCCTGCGAGAGTCGTAGCTCACCTAGGTGGGAAAGACACAATGTTTATAAGTCTTTCCTTGACACTTCAGAAATAGTAGGTGGATCTGTAAAATATCCCTGGAGACCTAAGTCCTCCAAGAAAGACCTTACATATGCTAACCATCCTATCTTGTCCATATTATCCTGTAACATACATTCTCGAATAAGACTTTGTGTCAGTTCGCACTGCTGTGTGGTCTAATATGCCTCCATAGCATAATCAATTGAATCTTTAAAATGTCAGAGATATGGTCCAACCCTAATTCTAAGTGGCAGCCATATGTCTTAGTAGTTTGTGGGACTGCGAGAAGATAGCGCAAAAAAGAGTTTTCTACTCTCTGTATAGCATCCGTATTTGTGTATCCCCACAGCCCTGCACCATAGCTAGCAACACTAGTGCACCTTGCCTGATAGATTTTTAGCATTTCCAGTGGTGGCCTTAGGAACAGTAATTTCCTAGCCTGGACGGCTGCTGTCCATTTAAGCTTATGATCTATTAACCCGTTGGCTGCTTCCGCTTTTTTGCGGCAGTGCGGCCGTTTTAAAAAACGGGCGCGGTCGCGTCAGCCATTGGCCGACGGCAGCACCAGCGAGGTAGTGCTGCCGTCTGCCAATGGCTGAAGGCACCAGCCAACGGGTTAAAATCCCTAAATAGGGGTATGTTGTCGTGCACTCCAGACTGCTGTTATTGACAAAAAGATCTCTTGTTTTTTTGGTCTATGGCCTGCGTGCATGGCATAAGTCTTTTATATATTTACTTTAAGATTCAGAGAGCTCATAAAGTTACAATATTTATTCAATTACCTCTGGAGCTGGACAGGGGTTCTCGCCATACACTACTCATCATTGTCAACTTCTCCCTCACTCAAAGAACTTTACTTGAAGCTCTGTAAATAGGCCAGATCCTTCCACCGCTGAAGAAGCGCATGCTCTATCTTGATGATCTTGCCAATTACTAACCAATCACTCTTTTACTCTTCATTAGCACGAGTATAGAAAAAGCAGTCAAAGCACAAATTATTTATTTATTTATTTATTTATTTATGTATTCAATTTATATAGCGCATTATCACCGGTTGGTCTCTAAGCGCATGTACTTGAAAAGACTGATCATTACAGAGAACAGGTAACCAAATTATATCAAACCCCACGCTTCTCGGAAGAGTACCGTTTTTAACATTCGCCTAAAAGGCAGTAGAGTTGGTTCCTTCCGTAGGCAGAGTGGTAGTTTATTCCAAGCTGCCGGTAGGGTAGTTGAAAAAGCACGTCCACCTAAGGTAGCCATGCGGTAGCGAGGGCTAACCAGAAGAGTGTCCTCAGACGAGCGCAGGGTCCTTCTAGGAATGTACTGCACCAGCCTGGCTTTAATATAACTAGGAGCATTGCCATAGACTGCCTTATGCGCGATGCACAGACCTTTGAATAAAATCCTCTGCCTAATAGGGAGCCAATGTAATTGGCATAGAAGAGGAGAGGCATGCGTACTTCTAGATTTTCCAAAAATCAGTCTCGCTGCATCGTTCATCACTATTTGCAGTCTTGAAAGTTGTTGCTGAGGGAGCCCAACATAGAGGGCATTTCCATAGTCCTAACGTCCTAAAATCATTGCGGACACCACAGTGCTTAAAGTGGAAAAGGACAGCATCTGCGAAATTTTACGCAATTGCCTAAGGAGGCCAACGCATGTGCCCACCACAGACGACACTTGATTTTTCATAGATAGATTACCATCAATATGGATGCCCAGGCTTTTCACCACCCTAGCTGGTGCCGGGGTCCTACCCAACTCCTTTGGCCAAAAGCGATCGTTCCACGGGTTGCCCGAGATGGTGATGGGCAACACTTCAGTCTTCTCTGGATTGATCTTCAGGGAGTTGGTGGACATCCAGTTACTCGTAAACTTTAAGATGTTATGCAGCCTAGCCTGGGCTCCAGATGAATCCTCAATTTGTATGATAATCTGTGTGTCGTCCGCATAGTTGTAAATCTGACACTCCATATGATTAAGAGCAGAAATCAGTGGCTGTAAGTATATATTAAAAAGGAGCGGTGAAAGGGCCGAGCCCTGCGGAACTCCACAGGTTATGGCTGCTGGTGTGGATACCAGGTCTGACAACTGGACCCTCTGCGATCTTCCCTGCAGGAATGAAGTTAGCCAGCCTATCGCGGTCCCCCCCGATGCCCAGATCTCTCAGACGTTTCAACAGAAGATTATGACACACCGTATCAAACGCGGGATCTAAGAGCACCAAGGCCCCGGGATCTTCTTGTCAGCTCTGCATCTTAATTCATCCAAAATGGATACCATCACCAGCTCCGTACTATGATGTTTTCGAAAGCCAGCTTGATTTCGCTCTAACAGGTCGTTGGTCTCCAGATGTTTCGAAAGATGCGTCAGCACATGCTGCTCAATCACTTTAGCTAGAAAGGGTAATTGGGAGATGGGCCTATAGTTCTTTACATTTTTAACATCCGCCCCAGATTTCTTAAGAAGCGGGATCAGCCGAGCTTCTTTAAAGGAAGTTGGAACCTGTCCCATCTCCAAAGACCTATGTAAGAGGGTAAGAACATCCTCTTCAAACCCCGGTATAGCGAGCTTAAAAACACTAGGAGGACAAGGGTCCACCTGGGAGCCTGAATTCACCCTCTCCACCAAACTCACAAACATCTCCTTAGTAATCAAGGGTAATGTGTTAAGGAATTGGTGTACGTCAGGGGTATCTGGCATAGTATGTAGTGGACAGTCAAAAATTGGAGTTCGAGATATTTCACCCTGCAGATCTTCAATTTTACTTATAAAGAAATCCTGGAAGTTCTGACAGTCTTCCTGAGAGAACTCCGGTTTCTACTCTTTGATATTTCTCAATTCCTTAAGTACTTTGAAGATTTCTTTCTGCGGGACCCGAGCTGTCGCAATTCGGGTCTCAAAAAACTCTGCTTTGCGAGTCAAGATAGCCTTTTTGTAATGCGCAAGCTCCTGCACATATAGGTTCTGGGCATTAGTAATATAGTCCCTCCTCCAGGCTCTCTCCACCTTCCAGAGAGCCTGTTTCTTAGTTCTTAAAGTATCATCAAACCAGGGTGCCCCCATCCCTCTATCCACCCATTTCACCTTTTCGCCGGAGAAACAGCGTCAATGGCTTTCTTCAGTTTATCAAATAGCTTTTGACTGCCAGCCTCGATGTTCTCATTAGCTATATTTAAATCGGTGGAATTTAATAAATGGCCAACCAGCTCTTCCTTATTTATGTAATTCCATCTCCTTACAGTTTTCCATACCGTTCTCTGCCTATTTCCACCCCTGTGGATCTTCCTTCGGCCCGTAATTAAATAATGGTCAGACCAAGCACACGGTGCGGTGATAACATGGCCTGAGATAGAGTCTGTAGTTCATACCAAATCTAAGGTATGACCCTTATCATGGGTAGGGCCGGTCACTAGTTGAGTCATACCTAAGTCCATTAAGGCCTCTTCTAGGTGCAAAGCTTGCCATTCCTTTGGGGAGAGTTCCCAGTGAAAGTTAAAATCTCCAATTACCATCAGGTTCTCATTAAGCATGGGCGTAAAATCCGCTCCGCTCGCGGATTTTTCGGATTTTCGGCAAATTCGCAATCCGCGAACTCTCGCGAATTTGTCGAAAATCCATGAATTCGCTCGCGGCGGATTTTTTGCTTGGTGATACAATATTGCGGCGCGCGGCGTGGTTCATGGCGTTCACTTTCCGTCATTTAGCGTTTGCCGAGTTGTTTTTCTCGATCATATTTTGCGAGTGCTGCGCCATTTTGGATCTTGCTGCGGGATCCCGCGGGAGTTTGGCGCCCGCGAATACGTAATCGCGGCTTGCCACCTTGCACAGCACGCCTCGCGAGAGTTCGCAATTGCGAACACGTAGTTGCGGGGGAAAGGAACAATCTCGCACTCGCGAAATAGAGATTTAGCAATTCTGCACAAGAAATCCACCAGCAAACAGGATAAACCTTCAGAAAATGATGATTTTTATCAGAATCACTCCTCAGGTTGACATTTGCATGGCCTTTTTTTTGCAAGGAGTCCATTTTTGGGGGGGGGGAGGAAGGAAGTGCCCCACAGTCTCCAACTTCCTGTTCCTGTCCAGCAGGCTCCTCCCAGTGCTTTCTTCATGTGCTGGTCACTTTCATTTGGACCTTGACCTGGAAGGATTACTTTTTGTGGGTGCTGCTGGATATTTGGATTTGAGGCCTTTTTGACTTTCTTTGGATCACTTTTGGATTAGAAATCAACTTTCACAAGTAAGTTTGTTTGGGGCATTACAGTTGCTGCAACTACAATTTTGGATCTTTTTCAGAACATTAAATAAAATATATTGTGGGTAGCCACAGTATCCAGTAGGACCAGTGTTGGTTATGGGTGCATGATACAACTGTTTTGTTGAATGGTGTTTAACATTGAGGCCATGGATGGGCTTGGATTGTGCTGAATTTTGTGTTTTTTGTCGTTTTTTGGAGCTGCTGGTGGGGCCCTTTGCCCAGGGGTGGTGAGTGTTGCATGGGCCCAGTCTTTCTGTGGGGTGTCCTCTTGAATTTAAACACCATTGAGGCCATGGATGGGCTGGGATTGTGCTGTTTTTTGTGTTTTTTTGTCGTTTTTTTGGGGCTGCTGGTGTGGCCTTTTGCCCAGGGGTAGTGGTGCATGGACTGAGTGTGCCTGTGGGGTCTCACTCTCTTTAAGGTAAACATCCTGGATGGCATTGGATTGTGGTGATTTTTGGGTGTTTTTCTGTTTTTTTGGGGTGTACTGTTTATGTGGACTGGCCATGTGGGTGGTGGTGGTGGCCATCTTGAGTGCTGGCTGGTACAGGCAACATGTGCTTGGGGTGCAAGGGGCCATTTTGAAGAGAGGCAGTGTCTGAGGCCTGCACTTATTTAGCCTACTTTTCATCCATTATCCCCAGGGGTAGTGAGTGTTGCATGGGCCTAGTCTTTCTGTGGGGTGTCTTCTTGAATTTAAACACCATTGAGGGCATGGATGGGCTAGGATTGTGCTGAATTTTGTGTTTTTTGTCGTTTTTTGGAGCTGCTGGTGGGGCCCTTTGCCCAGGGGTGGTGAGTGTTGCATGGGCCCAGTCTTTCTGTGGGGTGTCCTCTTGAATTTAAACACCATTGAGGCCATGGATGGGCTGGGATTGTGCTGTTTTTTGTGTTTTTTTGTCGTTTTTTTGGGGCTGCTGGTGTGGCCTTTTGCCCAGGGGTAGTGGTGCATGGACTGAGTGTGCCTGTGGGGTCTCACTCTCTTTAAGGTAAACATCCTGGATGGCATTGGATTGTGGTGATTTTTGGGTGTTTTTCTGTTTTTTTGGGGTGTACTGTTTATGTGGACTGGCCATGTGGGTGGTGGTGGTGGCCATCTTGAGTGCTGGCTGGTACAGGCAACATGTGCTTGGGGTGCAAGGGGACATTTTGAAGAGAGGCAGTGTCTGAGGCCTGCACTTATTTAGCCTACTTTTCATCCATTATCCCCAGGGGTAGTGAGTGTTGCATGGGCCTAGTCTTTCTGTGGGGTGTCTTCTTGAATTTAAACACCATTGAGGGCATGGATGGGCTAGGATTGTGCTGAATTTTGTGGTTTTTGTTGTTTTATGGGGATGCTGGTGGGCCCCTTTGCCCAGGGGTGGTGAGTGTTGCATGGGCCCAGTCTTTCTGTGGGGTGTCCTCTTGAATTTAAACACCATTGAGGCCATGGATGGGCTGAGATTGTGCTGTTTTTTTTGTTTTTTGTCGTTTTTTGGGGGATGCTGGTGTGGCCTTTTGCCCAGGGATAGTGGTGCATGGACTGAGTGTGCCTGTGGGGTCTCACTCTCTTTAAGGTAAACATCCTGGATGGCATTGGATTGTGGTGATTTTTGGGTGTTTTTCTGTTTTTTTGGGGTGTACTGTTGATGTGGACTGGCCATGTGGGTGGGGGTGGTGGCCATCTTGAGTGCTGGCTGGTACAGGCAACATGTGCTTGGGGTGCAAGGGGCCATTTTGAAGAGAGGCAGTGTCTGAGGCCTGCACTTATTTAGCCTACTTTTCATCCAGTATCCCCAGGGGTAGTGAGTGTTGCATGGGCCTAGTCTTTCTGTGGGGTGTCTTCTTGAATTTAAACACCATTGAGGGCATGGATGGGCTAGGATTGTGCTGAATGTTGTGGTTTTTGTCGTTTTTTGGGGCTGCTGGTGGGGCCCTTTGCCCAGGGGTGGTGAGTGTTGCATGGGCCCAGTCTTTCTGTGGGGTGTCCTCTTGAATTTAAACACCATTGAGGCCATGGATGGGCTGGGATTGTGCTGTTTTTTGTGTTTTTGTTCATTTTTTAGGGGCTGCTGGTGTGGCCTTTTGCCCAGGGGTAGTGGTGCATGGACTGAGTGTGCCTGTGGGGTCTCACTCTCTTTAGGGTAAACATCCTGGATGGCATTGGATTGTGGTGATTTTTGGGTGTTTTTCTGTTTTTTTGGGGTGTACTGTTGATGTGGACTGGCCATGTGGGTGGTGGTGGTGGCCATCTTGAGTGCTGGCTGGTACAGGCAACATGTGCTTGGGGTGCAAGGGGCCATTTTGAAGAGAGGCAGTGTCTGAGGCCTGCACTTATTTAGCCTACTTTTCATCCATTATCCCCAGGGGTAGTGAGTGTTGCATGGGCCTAGTCTTTCTGTGTGGTGTCTTGAATGTAAACATCATGGATGGCATGGGATTGTGCTTATTTTTCTGTGTTTTTCCATTTTTTGGGGTGTATAACTGAACTGATGTTCCTCTGTCTTCCATTGCTTTTCGGTGCACAAGACTCTAGAGAACCACCAGTGCCAGGAAGAAGTCCTGCAGCGGTGTGTGTGTGCAGCATAACGTCACGCGACGTCACGTCTGGACACAGACAACTCTGCAACTCGTGCAACTGCTGCCTGCTGTTCTGAAGAAGATGGCCCCAAAAAAAGTTACCCGTAGCTCCTCCAGCAAGAAAGTTGCCAGTAAGGAGCAGAAGAAGCAAGTTACCAAGGAGACTGGTGTGCCAGCCGCCCCTTTTTTTGGGAGTAAAAAAAAAAGTATGCCTGCAGCAGCAGCGGGATCTGCTGGGGACCAAGCTGGGAGCAGCACCCCCGCTCCATTGGGCTCAGTGTCACCACCACCACCACGCCAACTTAAGTCCAAGCCCTTCAGTGCTGCAGAGGCACTTAGTCTAGTTCACCATCGACCAGTGATGTTGGCTCATCGCAAGAAAGTAGCAGCAATGTCCCTCAATCAACACAGGTTGTTGTAACTCATTTGACGAGTGTTGAACAACCACAGCCGCAACAAAAACCACATGTGCAAGTACAAGCCCAAGTACATGTGGAAGGAGAGGCAGCACAAGGAGATGCGCAAGCAGAGGTGCATGGAGGGTCACAAGTGCCCACAATAGTTGTTCCTCCCGAAGTAGGGGCACATCAGGAAATCGACAATCAAGGCGAGGTATCATTTGAGGAAGACACTCCTCCTGATGATCATTCATTGTCTTTCACACCCCTAGCAAGGAAGAGATCGAGGGTGGTGTCTACATCTTCTTCAAGCACACCTCCTTCTGATGATACGGATCAAAATTGGGAACCAGCACCACTGCCGTCTGAGAGTGAGGCACATGATCTGACAAAGGTAGTTAAGCGTAAAAGGAAGCTCGTCCAAAGTCTCAGAGTTATGGAGTGTGATGATGAGGCTCAACAAGAAGTGGCGGATACTGCTGCTGATGAAGACTCTGACAACGACGACCCAGTCATCATAAAGGTCACTGCAGCCCCAGCGGGCATGCAGCAAACAGACATTTTGACCCTAGCCCGAAAAGCTGCTGAGCGTGATGATGATGATGTTGTCGACGAGGAGGCAGTGGAAACACCAAAATCATTGGAGTTAAGTAGTACACCAACTCGTACCGCTTCCATATTTCTTTCTCACAAGAAGGGACCTCCATCCACCTCGACCTTAATTAGTGGCGGTGAAAGTGCACAACGTACAAAAGTTGGGCAATCCAGATCCTCCACTTCATCTGGCATTAGCAGCATGACCACCACCACCAGTATCGCCGCCTCCTCCGGCCCCCACAGACACTTCAAGTCCCCAGTTTGGGACTTCTTTACTGTTTGCCCAAAAAGGGAAAAGTTCGCCATTTGTACCATTTGTAAGGTTGCAGTTAGTCGTGGTAAGTTTGGTACCAACTATGGTACCGGAGGCCATAGAGGTCATCTTAGGAGACAGCACACTGTCCAATGGTTTGCGCACCTAAAGGCGATCAAGGAAGCCCGAATTGGAAGTCAAGAAAACGTTGATGTTGCATCTGATGATGACGAGGAGGAAGAAGACGTGTCAAACACTTCACTTACACCCAGTACCCCTGTCAGCAGCACACCCCACGTGAGGCACACTAAGAGTGTTGGAGCAAGTGAGACACCAACGCGCAAAAGTTCACCAGCGAGCATAATTGGGTCAACGAAGTCATTATCATCCCGTAAATGCTTGGTCCAGGGCAACATTAGAACCATGTTTTCTTCAGACGCGCCATATGAACGCAACCACCCACTGACGCGTCTGTATAACATTAAGCTGGCTAAAATGCTAGCTGTGGACCTTCTCCCTTTTTCTTTTGTAGAAGCAGTAGGTTTTCTAGAATTAGTGGCAACGCTCTGCCCTAAATGGAAGGTTCCTAGCCGGTTCTATTTTGCCAGAGTTGCGGTTCCAGCACTACATGAAGATGTGCTGGAGGCGATTGGGGCAGCTTTGCAGAAGAGTGCTGTTCACACAATACATCTGACAACAGACATGTGGACCAGTGGCGCAGGCGCTGATTACATGTGCATCACTGCACACTGGGTCTCTTTTTCAGGTGTTAAAGCAAAGCTAAACGCAGGTGTTGACCCGGACCAAGTTTTTAAAGCTGCTCGTAAACATGCAACACTAGCCATGTTTGGCTTGGAGAAAAGTCGCACATCACAAAACATTTTGGACGAGTTTAACAAAAAGGTCTTTCACTGGCTGAACCCAAAAAAACGCAAGATTGGTATGTTTCCACGGATAATGGCGCCAATGTAGTTAAGGCCATGGCGCTGGGTGACTATTTCAGAGTGCCGTGTTTGGCGCACTGTATCAACCTGGTAGTTCAAAAATTCTTGAGTGATAAAGACAGTCCAGCGTGCGAGGTAATGGCCACCTGCCGCAAAATGTGCAACCATTTCAGCCATTCTTTTAAGGCCCGGAAGCATCTGAGGAGCCTGCTACTTGAACGTCGAATGCCAGTGAAAGCACTCATCCAGGAGGTGGTAACACGTTGGAACTCAACCTTCTACATGCTTGAGCGTCTGTATGAGCAGTATACGGTACTCGATCACTATTTCTTAAAAGAGGGTACAGCTCAGAAGGACCTGCGGATGGATGCGGCGCAATGGGACATAGTTAAAAGCCTGACAGACATGCTTCGTCCTTTTGAGTTCTTCACGCGTGCAGTCAGCCAGGAGGACTGTAATTTGGGAAAAGCTATCCCATTGTTGTGCATGCTGGAGCACCAACTGAAGGCGGTGTCTTCTGAGTTAGAAAAAGATGAAAAAAACAAAGACCCTTTTCTTTTGTCGGAGAAATTATTAGAGCGCCTACGTGGTGATGAACGTCTTAAAAAGATCAACTCAGAACAGCATTACATTTGTGCTACTATTCTGGATCCACGCTACAAAAAGGCGCTGGCAGGCCAAGCATTCTTTCCTTTTGCTGATGAAGATGTTAAAAAGTACAAACGTTGGCTAGCCTGGTCAGCCAAGAGGTTTGAAAAAGAACGGCAGGATATTGAAGGAGAAGGCAGTACATCAGCATCAGCATCAGCAGGCCATCCCCAGTCAAAAGAATCCACTTCTGCACCTGTGGCTGTGGCACAAGTGACCTCTCAGCCGTTAAAGACACCGGCAACCGGATCATCTGCACCACACACAAGAGTAACAGTGGCTGCTGAAGCGGATTGGCTAACTTTGCTTGGGTATGGTTCTCAAAAAAAGGTCACAGGCACAGCAAAAAGTAAGCAAAGTGGAGGAACCGTTGAGGACCTTGAGTCGATGGTGCAGGACTATCTGAATGACTCAACAGAGGTCTTTCTTAATGATGAGCCATTGCAGTATTGGCATGGGAAAAAACAATTGTGGCCACAGCTCTCCAACCTGGCTATAAACTATTTGTCTTGCCCACTCGCAAGTGTGTCTTCTGAACGTGTTTTCAGTGCTGCTGGTGGCATTGTAACTCCCAAACGGAGCCGCCTCTCGCCCAAAAATGTGGAGAGGCTAACAATGATCAAGATGAATCAGCACCTCATACCACCAGATTACAAAGTACGAGAAAGCACGCCGCATGAAGACGAGGAGGACGGCAACGTAGATGAGGGGATTTGTTCTCTGTTCGGTGACGCTGACCTCATCCTGCCTGAATTCGCAGAGTATGATGACGAAATCTTCTTCTTATTCCCTGACACCGAGCCCTGAAAATGAGACAATGAATCAATAACTTTCTTTTTCGTCCTTATTCACTTTTATTCCTGTGTGTCTGTCTTTCTTTGTTTTGCACAGTTAATTTAATTCAAACTTTAATCACCTAATCCCAAAAACAAGCCCATCAGCAGAACTGTCTTCACTTGTTTGTTTATTGATTTGAAGGTGCCGCAGTCTACATTCCTCAGGTTCACAAGTTCAGAAGAACATGCTCCTCTATCCTCCTCCTCCTATTTCCCTCAAAGCAGAGGGCTGGATTACGCCCAATGACGAAAGACTCAGCACTTGTGGGGGTGTTCTACTTCTTTGCGGGTGAGTTGACGGCTCTGGGCCCATTGCTGTGAAGCTCTAATAACGGATAAAAGTGTTTTGGACCAAATATGAGGCAGAAATTTCTTGCCGTTTTTGCTGACTTGCTTGCCTTTGAGGTGCTCTTTGGCGGGGTTCCGGGTGTTTGTGGGTGAGTTTTGGGGTCTGGGCGCACTGCTGCGACAGTCTAATCTTGATTGCATTTGCTTTTCAGGAAATCCGTGGTGGAAAACAGGAGTTATGATGATGACCTAGCTGCACAGCCCGTTTGGACCGAAGGCCGAGAGATATTGTAAGTATGAGATTTTGGTTTTTGGCTGTTTGGGGGTGTTGTCGCATGCTTTTTTGCGCGTGGGTTGGCGGGTCTCTTGGGGCATCCCTGGGAAGGTCTAATACCGCATAGAAGTGGTTTGGACAAAATCCATAAGGAAAAGCCTTTTTTTTGCTATTTCTTCTGACATCTTGCTCAATGTAGCGTTTTCGGGGGCCTGTTTGGGGGGCTTCCTGGTGTTTGTGGGTGGGTTGCGGGGTCTCTGTCGAATCACTGCTGCGACAGTCTAATCTTGATTGCATTTGCTTTTCAGGAAATCCGTGGTGGAAAACAGGAGTTATGATGATGACCTAGCTGCACAGCGCGTTTGGACCGTAGGCCGAGAGATATTGTAAGTATGAGATTTTGCTTTTTGGCTGTTTGGGGGTGTTGTCGCGTGCATTTTTGCGGGTGGGTTGGCGGGTCTCTTGGGGCATTCCTGGGAAGGTCTAATACCGGATAGAAGTGGTTTGGACAAAATCCATAAGGAAAAGCCTTTTGGCACTTTTTCTAACTTAGGGTTCGTTAGGGTTAGCCCTAGCAGCAGGATTGCATGTGTTTCGGGGTGTTCTAGATTTTTGCAACTGAGTTCTGGGGTCTTAGAGCACTCTTGGAGCGATGCTGGCTATGGATACTTTTGCTTGCTTGCAAGTGGTTTGAATACAATCCACGGTGGGTAAGGGTGTATTTGGGCCTACTTTTACTTTCAAAGTAAGTTTTGTCACCATTTTTCTGCTAGGCCTCGTTTTTTGAGATCTGATTGGGGGTCTTCTACATTTTTGTGACTGGCTTTAGTAAGGGTCTTGGTGGGAGCATTACTGGGAAGGTCTAATTTTGTTCTAAAACACAGTTTACAGTACACCTAGCTTGAGGGGAAAGATCCGCTAAATTAATTTGGCCATACTTATTTATCCTTAAAAAGGTGACTCAGACAGATTACGCAATTTCAAAAATATTGTACTGTCTATTAGGAAAATCAAAGTGTGAATTTTTGCACCACACAGCGTACATACCTTATATTTATTTATCAGTGGTATTGTAATAGCACTTCCTGTTTTCCGTTCAATAATTACAGGCCGGGTTTCAGTCAACATCCGCCAGGCAGGCAGTGGACAGGGTGTCTTCTGTCAGTGGTCACTGGTCACCAACATTGATGGACGAAGCGTCAGCTGGAATGGAGGAGTGCCGCTAATAAGAGGAATTGTTTGCTGCATGCAACTTACTTACCAAATTCAACAGGACAACTCCAACAACATACAGAATACAGATACAGTATCCATTGTTTTCATCTATGAGTGTGACTGCATGTGGTTAGCTTTAGTTTGTACCCAAAGATTTCTTTATCTTCAATTATTGTTAGTCCATGCTGTGCTTTTTTTTTCTTCTCTCAACAAAACCTACCCAAAAAGAAACCCCCATTCCCATCCATTTTCCAAACCCTAACCCTCTTCCCCCGGGCTGTGTGGTTTTGCTTGATGTCTGATTAAATGACATCAATAATTCCACACCCTTGCTGGGGAGGATAAGGTCATAGCAACAGGCTGGTGAAGGAATACGAGGATATATTCTAGACTTACTCAGCTTCAGTACTATTTCTTGTAGTAGTAGGAGCCAATGTCAAATAAATTCAACGCAAGTACTAGTTATACTTGCAATACTTTACCATTTGTTAGGCTACATTGTGGCACTGTTCTAGTGTACTGTCACCTGCTATATTCTCTATCGTACCGTAACCGTTGTAATGCTACAGTAAGGACAAACCAGGTTTTGTTTTCTTTTTTTCCATAGGCATGCAACTGCCACTGTGTCACACCACTAGTATCACTGCAACGAGGAAATTTCATCCGCCCAGGATTGCCAACCTTAATCCCCATATCCCGTGGAGCCAGCCCTGGGCCTAGCCCTAATTTCTAGCACAAATTACAGGTAAGATAAGGGTTTGGTGGGAGATAGTATAATGGAGTATTAGGACTAGACGAGAGATTGACGGTAGTACTACTAAAGTCCTAGGACTCTTCAGGAAAACAAACTTACTGTTAAACCCCCACCCACCAGACTGAAAAGCAGTAAAAAACAGGTATGGTCAGATAAAGTTTAAAAAAGTATATTTATGTAGCCCTAACAAAATAATCTCCTTGAAGACCCTCCCTAACCCCAACGATTGTCTTTCAAAAGTCCCAAAAAGAACCCAACTCCCAAATCCCACCCCCCAAAAGTCTCTAAAAAAAGGGCAAGGGACACTCCACTACTGGAGGGTGCTGGTGAATTTTGCGGCCAGGGCATCATACTCCTTGCGGAGGGTGGCATGGTCGAAGCGGAGGCCCTCCACCAAGTTCTTATAGTTATGGACCTCCTGCTCCAGGTACGACACTCTGAGTCCTAAGCGGCGCTGGCGTGCCTTGCAACTCCTGTGGGGGGCAGCTGGTCTTTTTGCTGCTTGGCGGTGGCGGTTGGCTTTGTTAGCCCGGCTCCGTACCGCTGGAGCACTGCGCTGGCTGGCAGCCCGTGGGGGCACGGAGGAGGATGCAGCTGTCCCAGTGGAGGATGTTGTGGTTCCACCGGTTGACTGCGTGTCCTCCTCCTCCAGGGCCACCAGCCGCCGATATTCGGCGACAGTGGCATCCAGCCTCCGTTGCCGGGCCATTCGAGCCTGCTCCCTCCGTGATGTCGATTTGGAAGGAGCAACTATATGAAGAAAGAAAGACATAGTCTGTAACCAATGCTCCTTAACATTAATAACACAAAGTGATTGAGCCGAAAGTTGTGTCACAGTACAAGTAGCAAATTGAAAGCACAGTACATAACTATTGAGGACAGTATCTATCTAACCTCCCACTTCTGCATCCTTGCTCTAACATTAGTGGGAGTTTAATGAACAAATTCTACGACCACTATGGACTTCCATTACAGTCGACTATGACAGTACACCAGTCTTATTCTTCTTCTTCTCTCTTGTTTAGGAAAATTGGTACGTTATCTTATGCAAGCCGGCAGAATGCCAGCGCAGTGAACTTGCACCCGAGAAAAACAGACGCACACCATGATGAGTGAGACAGACTTGCGTTACTGTACCGGTCCAGTACATGCAGGTGGTGAAGCTATTACTTTTCTATTACGGGTGGCACTGAGAATACTCTGTTACAAGGGCTACTGCTTAATTAATTTACCTTTCACCCTACAGTGCAAATGAGTACTAGAAAAGGAAAATGAAGAAGCTAAATAATTTGATTATCTATCACTTCATATGGGATGTATTTGATGACATATGGGATGACTTTAGGTGCTTTGCTTATTATTGAGTGAACAGTGATACACCCACACATGAATGACGTACTACTACTAAACTAAAGTTATTAAGAGAGGTACGGAGTGTCCACCGTAATAACCGGATATATGCTGTGCTTGCAGTTGCAATACAAACTACTGCTACTATTCATGGTAGTATTGGACAAATTTACAATTTCTTTTCCTTGCCTTCCCTACACTGGAACGGACGTGCGGGTGCGGTGTTACATGCTCTTCAAGGTAACACTTAGTTCATCCAGTGACCATCTACTCTCTCTAGATACACATGTGCTATCTAAGAGTCAGATAATACCATGCTCCAGGCATCCATCCATTCAAAGTATATGCACACATACAGTTTCTGTTTCACCCACCCAGGCTGTTGTCCTTCCACCCATCCTTGCTTCATCATTGACCCAGCCATGCACCATACCATATTCTTTCCTTCCCAGCCACCTCGGGGGCCAAGCAAACACATATCATTCTTCTTTGCCAGCCATCATAAAATTTCTCGTCCTTCCACACTTACTTACACCCTTCTTTCGCTTTTCGTTCATCCCATCCATCAAGTTCATCTAAGATCTTATTGGGATTCTTCTCACCAAAAACTTCACAGCTAAGTCGAAGTACATTTAGAGGAGGCTACTACCTGGTTGATTTATAATACACCCGTGCAGAAAGCACACTATGCAGTCTTCAATCTCAATAAGTAAGGAATATATAGCTTACCTCTTCCCGCCACCACCGTGCGAACCCTCACAGGAACGTCCGGCACTTGCACCGCCTCCTCCCCAGAGTCCTCGCCCAACACCACCACCTCCGCGCTGGCCCCGCCACCAGATGTTCCACCTACAAAGTACATTTAAGAATGTTAGAATACACCACTCACTACTATATAATATTTGGTCTAGGAGGAATAAACAAATGTTAAAAAAACGAAATACAATGTAATAATTTGTAACTGTCTACTCTAAAGTAAAAATGTCCCTTTTTCCACAAGAAATGTGTCCAATTAATCGTTAGCACTAAGCACTTTTCCATTTTCAGTTAAACGTTTACTTTTATGACAAATTTGATTTTAATAAATGTGTTTACTTTTAATAAAGCTTTTCAACTTAAATAGACTCTGACTCCGTACTCTTGTCCTGCGTTGGATAATCTAATGATCATTGGGGATCAATCATCGGTGACTTTGGGAGCTAAATGACTCTGCCACACTATCTAGTCAGTAAGGAGATTGGGGGTTCTTCAAAGTCTGATATCACTGAGGTATGTGGAAAGAAAGTCTACCTGCGCCTATTATAATTGATAAACAATGCACTATTTAGTGTTCATAGTTCGGTTTCTGCAGATTTGTCCCTGCAACAGTAGTAGAATGGATTGTCCTCCTATCCAAACCAAAAGTAAAGTAGTATCTTATTCTTTCTTGGTGGTCATTCACCTTTTTATTGTTGGCAATTGTCAAAGCATAAACATTTAGAAGACTTGAAAAGACATTATGGACAATCCCAGAGGACTGCACTCAGTGCATAGAGCTATTGCTGACTAGAATGGGAGTCCAATGGAATTGCCAAATGTGCAATCTTAGTTAGCTACACAGACAGACTAATAAGAATAATCTAGTAATACCACAGGGAGTCATAGTCGAGGCAGGATAAGAATTTAGATCCAGTCTACAAGAAGATCAAAGACGATTTAGAAAAAATCGAATGAGGAACGCTAGGAAAAAATAGGTACTCTATATTAAAATTAAAACTTACTGGGGCCAGCAAAGGAGCCCTCGCCTGCCCGATCCTGGCCTGCAATCTCCTGAACAGCACCCTCCTCCTCCTCCTCCTGTGTCCTCTTGCCCTTGGGGGGAGCTGATGTACAACATGAAAGAAAGAAAGACCAGAAAACATGGATGAGATTTGTCAACCAAATCAAACATTTCAAAAGAACAATAACAAAATATTTTGGAGAAATAGCAAATAGATAGACAACTATTCCACGGGATATATTGACCTATCTCATGTGGTATACTACGTTATTCGTATTGCCTGATTTGCGGACCGTTGACTTTGAAAGTTCCTATGTAACTCACTAAACAGACTACTAAAAAGGTTTGCCTAGGCCTGGCAGGCAGCAGTCCGCAGCACGCAAAGTGACAGACAAAGTCCATCCTGCTTGCAGATCAGTGAATACTCAAACTATCAATCCACCAACCACCACCACTATTTCTTCTTATAGCCATGTGTCTAAAGGAAGGACTGGACTTCAGTCTGTTTGGGCTGATTTAGAAGTCCCTTGCGGCTCATTTTCCTCCATTGTTGCGTGACTTTTGTGACGCAGCGGCAGAACAAAAGAGTCGCCATGGTGCGGCGTATATATAAAAAAAACGCATATGGGAGATGCATCACGTTGTAAAGCCCTGCGCCATCAGGGGGCGTTCCGGCGCAAGGGAGTGCGTTCCTGCGCAGGAATGAATCCTAAAAGTGGCTGAGGGAAATCTACAAGATGTCAATCAGTCACTTTTAGGACAATGATGCGTGACTCAAACCCTGCGCCTGCTTGAAGCCGACGTACGGCTTGATGCTGCATTGGGGAGATAGGGCACCCCAGAGCATTGCTGGAGCTGCGCCATCGTTGGCACGCAACTCCAGCAATGCGCCGCCTTTACGGCACAGATGCGTAAGGCTTCTGTGCCGTTTTGGGCCAATGGGTGGTGGTGGCAGGGCGCACAATTACTGCCGCATCCCTGCTACTTTACAGGGATGCGCCGGTAATTGAAAATATGACCCTTAGTGTCTAGCATTACGCAGTTCTTTACACTACACTCATACATAATTTCTCAGGCCAATGAAATGAACACAAAATACAAACAAATAAGCATAGTAGCAAGCAAGGCTACTGAGAAGGAGAGCAGTGCACCTGAAATGCATAGAAGATTTTGAAATATAATTTACCTACAATGTAATTGGCAGCATTATTGCTCTTGGTAAAGAACAAAGATTTGCAAATAACAGAGCCGGATAAAACAGATTAGTGATGAAATAGCTAGAAATAGCTACTACTACTCACCAAGCCCGGGGACCTCTACGCCGAGCGCGTCCAGCAAGTCCCGTTCCCGGTCCATGACATCCATCCAGCGGTGGGTGGCCTTGTTATAGGTGCGCCGGACCCCAGAGAGCTTAAACATGGCCCGGCACACCTTCTCCCACCGCTTCCGGCGCTCCCGGATGCCATAGCCGGTTGCGATCTTGCCGCCTCCCAGGATGGTCTTGGGGAGGCGGCGCTGGACGTGAAGATGAGTGCGGCCACCTCCTCCGCGCTAAAGATCTCCCGTGGCATCACTAGCTCCCCCCTCAAACGCCCGCACGGGAGCCGGGCACGGGGTGCGGGACCCTTCCCCTTCTCAGGGTGCTTCCCGGTTCCCTTTACCATGGTCTGGGCAGAAATGAGTTAAATAATAAAGAAGAAATAGAATAGGGAAGAAGAAAAGAAAAGAGTTTAAAAAAGTAGTTTAAAATTAACAAAAAGTAGCAGAAAACACAAAAATATAGAGCTAGAAAAATAGAGGGATAGATAATAAGTAAAATAGATCAAATAAACTTCAAACAAGCAAAGGATGGCAGAGATTCAGAGAGGATACAGAAAGCATGCCCAGAACCATAGCAATGAATGAGAAACAAGATGGCCGCGCCCATTCACGACCGCGTGGGTAAGTTCGCGCGAGATTTTCCTCGCGATCACGCGCAAAATTGTACTAGCGAGCAGCACACTTTGCGAGATTACACATAGCGGCCGGAAACTGAATTACGTCACGCAAACAAGATGGCCGCGCCCGTGTACGACCGCTAGGGTAACTTCGCAAACGTATAGCTACAAGCGCCTTGCGAACACGCAAAAAATCACGCAAACATACACGCCACAAAAAAAAAATAGTGTATTCGCACGCATTCGCGGCTTCCGAAATCGATCTCGCACGGATTCGTGCCCCGCAAATCGCGCGAAATTGCAGAAAAACGATTTTTGCTGTACTGAAAGCAATCAGCAGGTGCAAAAGTTCAAACTTAACATTAGTAACCATTCACTCTAGTGCTTCCTGAGGGGCCCCTCCAGAGTTCAGTTGCCTATTTGCAACTATTCCATGACCCTGCTATGACCCAAACAGCAGGCTCATAGAATAGCTACAAGTAGACCATAAAGGTCCTGTGAAAAAAAATTGCACTGCAACAGAAAGCAAATTACAGATAAGGAAGGAAGCAGGTGCCAGCCAGACTGGAAGTTTCAAAATTACTGACACATTAATCACCCCCTAATTAATTCATGGCAGTTGAAGAAGGTCAGGTGTGCTTGCTTTCACTGCAACAGAAAGCAAATTACAGATAAGGAAGGAAGCAGGTGCCAGCCAGACTGGAAGTTTAAAAATAAGTGACACATTAATCAACCCCGAATTAATTCATGGCAGTTGAAGCAGGGCAGGTGTGCTTGCTTTTTTTCACCCCCATAATCTACAGTGATAAACAAACCTAATGGGTGGCAGTGAGGATGTACCAGAGGGTGGCATGGGTGTACCAGAGGGTGGCAGTGGTGAAACAGAGGGTGCTGTGAACCTGTGATGATAAACCAGACGTAGAAACAACATAGTCGCGGCCGTTGCGAGCCGAAAAGTAAGTTCGCAATTGCGAAATGGTCCACAAATCCTCGCGAACGCTCGCCAACACAAAAAACTTAAAAATCCGCTAATCCGCGAGAGTTCGCGGATTTTGCGGATTGCGAATCCGTAAATACGCAAATTCACGTACGCGAGATCCGCTAGATCCGCCCATGCTTAGTTCTCATAACGGAATCTGAGGTCATGAACGATTTCCACAAAGAGATCCAGAAAGGTTGGCTTAGCCCAGAGAGGACAATTCAGCAGTAAGATGACCCAACAAGTAGTGCCCATCTCAAATTTCACGCCCAGAACCTCTGCTCCCCCACAATTTTCCGCGCATAATCTTTCTATCCTCCAGCAACTGTTATAAAAAAACGCAACCCCCCTCCTCACTTGGTACCTGTGCGATTAAGCCAGATAGCCTTAAAGTTCGGGGGGAGAGAGGCCACCAGATCTGGGGTAGAAGAATCCTCAAGCCAAGTTTCCGTGACCCCAAGGATATCAACCCCACCATCCTGTAATAATGAAAATATTTCTAGGTTGTGCCTCTGCAAAGAACGAGTATTTAACAAACCATACTTCAAAGTAGTATCAGCCATCCAGTTTTTCCTCCCCTCCTTTGGCAGCAGGGATTTGTACAGCCCCTCCTGTCGTAACAGAGTTATGCATTCCTGGGTAAGCTGTACATCAACCTGGTTAAGCTGTAGTAAAGCGGTTCTACAGTACCTGATGGATTGACCAGGGGTTATGGCCCCTGGTCCCGGTTGGTCGTGGATGGGCGTAGATGGGCTCACCTCTGGCGAGCCTCCGGCGCGCGCCTCCGGCGCGCGCCCGCTGCGCGCATACGCTGCACGCTAGCATGTGGCAGGTTTAAGTAGATGTCGTAGGTAGATGCCTGACAGCTAGAACGCTGCCCCAAGATGGCGCCCCAAGAAAACGTCCCAACTATCCCCAAGATGGCGGTAGTAGTCGTGATTGTGGCGAGAGACCCACTAAACAGCAGTGAGGAAACAATTTACAGTGCAGGTAAGCGGGCCTAGAAAGTAAAAAGTGTGCAGTGAGAAATAATATCCCACCAATTAAAATGTATACTAAAATGAAATGCCTCGAAAAGCGAGCTAAGCAAAGCGCTAGTGAGCCTCTAAACTCGATACTTCTCTGAAGACCTTCTCCTGAGCAATTCAGTTTTACCATGTACAGGACCAGCCTGCAAAAGAGAGCGTCTTAAGTAGACGTCGTAGGTAGCCGCCTGACAGCTAGAACGCTGCCCCAAGATGGCGCCCAAAGAAAACGTCCCAAGTATCCCCAAGATGGCGGTAGTAGTCGTGACTGTGGCGAGGGACCCGCTAAACAGCGGTGAGGAAACAATTTACAGTGCAGGTAAGCGGGCCTAGAAAGTAAAAAGTGTGTAGTGAGAAATAATATTCCACCAATTAAAATTTATACTAAAATGAAATGCCTCGAAAAGCGAGCTAAGCAAAGCGCTAGTGAGCCTCTAAACTCGATACTTCTCTGAAGACCTTCTCCTGAGCAATTCAGTTTTACCATGTACAGGACCAGCCTGCAAAAGAGAGCTTCTTAAGTAGACGTCGTAGGTAGCTGCCTGACAGCTAGAACGCTGCCACAAGATGGCGCCCAAAGAAAACGTCCCAACTATCCCCAAGATGGCGGTAGTATTCGTGACTGTGGCGAGAGACCCGCTAAACAGCGGTGAGGAAACAATTTACAGTGCAGGTAAGCGGGCCTAGAAAGTAAAAGTAAAGCTCATATCGATACCACACATCTCCTTCCTGCATAACTATCAATCAGGCTTCAGATCATGCTGTAGTATGGATACAGCTTCCTTACAAATCACACATAATGCTCTCCTGAAGTTAGAAAATGATGACCCAGTCTCTTGATATTATTCAATCTCTCACCTTCGTCAGACAATGCCGACCACCCAACTCTCATTCACATCTGGAAATCATGAATGAAATTCTGCAGGTGCGTCCTTTACTGGCTTTCCTCCTACTTATCCGACTTGACAACAGTTCATTCACATACATAATATTTCAGTTTAAAAAAGGTCTCAATTAAATGCTTTTTCCGGGATTCCATAATGTAACTTGTCATCATCAACCTTTATGTGGAACACCTTGAAGCTCAACTCTCAGGTAACAGCATCAAACTACAGCAGCACACCACAGACATCAAATGCCTCAATTATTAACGCATCTCAATCAGGCCTTGAGGTGTAGTGCACACCTGAAGCTTAACTCAACCAAAGCAGAATTTCTGCTGGTCACCAAGAACAGTAAGCAACGACTTGTAGAAATGGGGCTCAATGTGATGAACATGCAAAGACTCAATCTCAACTTTTAGCCAATGCTAAATTTATCAGATTAACACTTAACGCCAATCTCAACCTCAAGGCACATATCATAAAGAAAACTAAGATGCCCTTTGCCAAATTTCTTATTAATTTCTTATTATTATTTCTTAGTTCATAATGGGTGCAATTAACTTTAGGTGTCCTGGCTCTACGTTATGGCATTTAACTTTACAATACAATTAGAAGGGCCTAATGATGACATTGGTCTACTAAGGGCCCCATTAGGATGACGGGCGGACTTTGTACGCCCGCCATCCCATCGGTAAAAGGGACCACCCGCCTTAAGGGCAGGGATCCCGATGTGTGCATTAGGATGCGCCCGCCAGAGTGGCGGGCGCAACCCTCATTTTTAACATTGTGGTCGGGCGGTGCTCACTACACAGCTCGCCACAATGTTAAAAATGTACGCATGCATTTGCATACACGAAGCGGCAGGAAACGCGCGGTGCCTGCTGATTCCTGTATGCAAATGCTGGGGGGTTCCACAGGTACCGCGGTGAGGAAACAATTTACAGTGCAGGTAAGCGGGCCTAGAAAGTAAAAAGTGTGCAGTGAGAAATAATATCCCACCAATTAAAATGTATACTAAAATGAAATGCCTCGAAAAGAGAGCTAAGCAAAGCGCTAGTGAGCCTCTAAACTCGATACTTCTCTGAAGACCTTCTCCTGAGCAATTCAGTTTTACCATGTACAGGACCAGCCTGCAAAAGAGAGCGTCTTAAGTAGACGTCGTAGGTAGCCGCCTGACAGCTAGAACGCTGCCCCAAGATGGCGCCCAAAGAAAACGTCCCAAGTATCCCCAAGATGGCGGTAGTAGTCGTGACTGTGGCGAGGGACCCGCTAAACAGCGGTGAGGAAACAATTTACAGTGCAGGTAAGCGGGCCTAGAAAGTAAAAAGTGTGTAGTGAGAAATAATATTCCACCAATTAAAATTTATACTAAAATGAAATGCCTCGAAAAGCGAGCTAAGCAAAGCGCTAGTGAGCCTCTAAACTCGATACTTCTCTGAAGACCTTCTCCTGAGCAATTCAGTTTTACCATGTACAGGACCGGCCTGCAAAAGAGAGCCTCTTAAGTAGACGTCGTAGGTAGCCGCCTGACAGCTAGAACGCTGCCACAAGATGGCGCCCAAAGAAAACGTCCCAACTATCCCCAAAATGGCGGTAGTAGTCGTGACTGTGGCGAGAGACCCGCTAAACAGCGGTGAGAAAACAATTTACAGTGCAGGTAAGCGGGCCTAGAAAGTAAAAGTAAAGCTCATATCGATACCACACATCTCCTTCCTGCATAACTATCAATCAGGCTTCAGATCATGCTGTAGTATGGATACAGCTTCCTTACAAATCACACATAATGCTCTCCTGAAGTTAGAAAATGATGACCCAGTCTCTTGATATTATTCAACCTCTCACCTTTGTCAGACAATGCCGACCACCCAACTCTCATTCACATCTGGAAATCATGAATGAAATTCTGCAGGTGCGTCCTTTACTGTCTTTCCTCCTACTTATCCGACTTGACAACAGTTCATTCACATACATAATATTTCAGTTTAAAAAAGGTCTCAATTAAATGCTTTTTCCGGGATTCCATAATGTAACTTGTCATCATCAACCTTTATGTGGAACACCTTGAAGCTCAACTCTCAGGTAACAGCATCAAACTACAGCAGCACACCACAGACATCAAATGCCTCAATTATTAACGCATCTCAATCAGGCCTTGAGGTGTAGTGCACACCTGAAGCTTAACTCAACCAAAGCAGAATTTCTGCTGGTCACCAAGAACAGTAAGCAACAACTTGTAGAAATGGGGCTTAATGTGATGAACATGCAAAGACTCAATCTCAACTTTTAGCCAATGCTAAATTTATCAGATTAACACTTAACGCCAATCTCAACCTCAAGGCACATATCATAAAGAAAACTAAGATGCCCTTTGCCAAATTTCTTATTAATTTCTTATTATTATTTCTTAGTTCATAATGGGTGCAATTAACTTTAGGTGTCCTGGCTCTACGTTATGGCATTTAACTTTACAATACAATTAGAAGGGCCTAATGATGACATTGGTCTACTAAGGGCCCCATTAGGATGACGGGCGGACTTTGTACGCCCGCCATCCCATCGGTAAAAGGGACCACCCGCCTTAAGGGCAGGGATCCCGATGTGTGCATTAGGATGCGCCCGCCAGAGTGGCGGGCGCAACCCTCATTTTTAACATTGTGGTCGGGCGGTGCTCACTACACAGCCCGCCACAATGTTAAAAATGTACGCATGCATTTGCATACACGAAGCGGCAGGAAACGCGCGGTGCCTGCTGATTCGTGTATGCAAATGCTGGGGGGTTCCACAGGTACCCCCATGTGCACCCCCACCCCTCCTTCACTCTGGGGGCCCGCAGGGTTTTTTGAGGATGGGAACCACCTCAGCGTTTTTGAAAGAGCTGGGAACAAGGCCCCGGTTAAGGGAGTTATTTAACAGTGTCAGGGGGGGAGAAGGACAGGCGGAGAAGGCCTCGCGTAAGACATGGGGAAGGCAGAAATCAGCAGGGGAACCTGAGGACACTTTGTTCAGAAGAGTAAAAAACTCATCCTCTGTGATCGGGGGGGATCTGAGTGATTACTTGGGGATTGGGGGTACATAGGGTAACAGCGCAAAGGGGGGCAGCAGTGGCAGGGGGACAGATGCTATGTTTAATTTTAGTTATTTCATCAATAAAAAACTGATTTAGGGAGTCGTAGAGCTCCTGGGATGGGAGGGGTCTAATGGTTACTCTATCTGGGTGGGACAGTTCCTCAACAATAGAGAAAATGTCCTTAGCTTTCGAGGCAGAATCAGTAATCTTCTTTGAAAAATAAGCGGTCTTTGCTTGCAGAATGGCTGATTTATACTCTTTAAGCTGGAACGTGAATGCCGACTTATTATCAGCGGCGTAATCACGACGCCAACGCCGCTCAGCTTGTCTAAGTCTGAGCTTTTTCTCTTTAAGTTCTTCCGAGAACCATCATTGTGCGTCGTGTGGGCGTTTGAGTCTAACCTGTCTGAGAGGGGCTATGATGTTACAAGCTGAATCAAGCCAATGATTTAGGCCGGAGGCCTGGGCGTCTAGGGAGTCACAGTCAGGGGGAGGAGAGGTTTTAAGCAGGGATATGAATTCGCTAAGGTCGGCTTTATTCCAGTTCCTAGCTATTAGGTTGGTCTCAAGTGTCCGAGTAGTGTTTGACCCAATAGTCAAAGAAAAGGTAATAATGAAGTGGTCCGACCAAAGGCAGGGAAGGATACAGGGAATGGAGATATCTAAGTTGATAGTCCATACCTGGTCCAGTATATGGCATTTAACATGGGTGGCTGATTTGATATGTTGGGAGCAGTTAATGCTTGTCAGGAGGTCAGTAAAGGCCAGTGAACATGCACTCTCTTTGTTATCAGAGGGCCAGTAGTTAAAGTCTCCCAAGATAAGAACTTTGGAATTGTTAATGACCAGTTGGGAGAGCATGTTACCAAACCTAGGTGGGAAGTTGGGCATATACTGGGGGGGACGATAAACCAAAACGCAGATAAGTGGTACCGCTGGAGATTCAAGTTTGAGGACAAGACAATCGACCAAGCTAATTTCATCCACAGCCAATGAGGAGAAACGGGTGGGGTGCTTGATGATAGCTGCCACCCCACCGCCCGGTTTGCCTGAGACCCTATTAGCCTGGAGGATGTAATAGCCTGGCGGGGTCGCAGCAAGAATATCCGGGGAAGATTCCTCATTGAGCCATGTCTCGGTGATGAATAGTAGGTCGGGTTTGTCAGAATCCAGAAATTGAAATATTTCCAGCTGGTGCTTAGGTAGACAACGGGTATTCAAATAGCATACAGTAAGCTCAGAGTTAGCAATCGTTTTGGTGAAGAAGGGGGAGGGGACCGGACACGGCGAAATGTTAGGAAGGAGATCCATGGCTGGAGGATGGGCAACCTCGAGAAAAACCCGTCTCGGGCTGAGCAGCCCCAATGAGTTGAGTTTGGACTAAGTGATGGTACTGAGGGGCCTGAGAGCCTGCAGAAGAGTCAAATCCAAGGCCGAATACCTGGTAGGGGGTGCATAGTGGAGTGCCCCTGGCCCCGGCCAGTCGCAGAGGGGCGCAGACGGGTTTACCTTAGGCGCACCTTCAGCGCGCCGTCGACACGCCTGCTGCGCGGCCGAGTAACCACCTCTCCCATATTACGACCCAGGAAGTGACGCAGCAGGGGGGAGTAGTCGCGTCCCTCCGTTCAAGCGGCACGAAATCGTCGTGACGAACCAGGGACCGATAAGGTAAGTGCAGGGGGGAGAGGATATTTTAAAACAGGTTTTTAGCACCAGAACACAGAGTGATACAAGATGGTACGAGTTAGCCAGTTTTTAAATCAGCCGCGCTAACACTCGCATTCAATTTAAAAGAAGAAATCACATAGCTCGCCAACCAGCATCTGGCACACACTACTCACACCAGTGCGGCATTCTGACTGGTGGCTATATGACTGATATGGAGATATGAGGGGTCAAACGTAGGGAAACACTGGGAAGACAGGGACATTGCAGCTACTAGTAGACATTGAAATAGGGAGACAACATTTTGGGATACATGGGTATGAAGATAAAGTAGATATACGGACATATATTGAGAGCTACGAGACATGATTGGCATGAACATAGAGCTACAAATAAACACTGGCTGAGCGAGATGTGGCCACTGGGAGACTCGCCTCCATCAAACAGATTCTGATTTGGTTGAAAGCACGAGGATAATCAGAAATCCTTTTCAACATGTTCATAGTAAATCTATACCATAGTATTGGTGGAAGTGTATTGTACTATGATATAAAATACCGAATTAGTCGTAGCTATGTTTATGAGAAGTGGCACATTATCAGAAACAGGCATTAGAGTTAAGTACTTTAAAATATAAAATCATTTTGTCATTTTCCTGCATTTTAAAACAGGAAAAAATACCATATTGCAAGCAAAGACGATATGAACAGACAATCATGAACTTTCCACTATCCTGCCATATTCCATCTGGCAGTGCGGTACCACCCTCAATGTTCACAGCTTTAAAGTGCCATTGGATATGTAGTAGTAAATAAACACGGCACATTCTAGGAATAAGTGAATATTTTATACTTAGCATGTACCTAATTAATGAAGCAGAAATGTACATCTTTGCCTTTTTTTGAAATAAACAAAAATTGTCTTGAAAAAGGAGCTATGTTCGTGTGCAGTCGAATACATTCACTTAATAAATCACTGAAGCCCTGAAGCAATTAGTATATAAGATGGGAAAATTAACTTTTGAGCTGTCCTGAAAATCATCTTTGAAATACATTGTCTTGCAGAGGGCGTATTTCTCTGCTAGTGGTAAAATCAATGCAATTTATTTTGAATATGCAACATCAATCTAATGCTAATTAAACATATGGATATTAAAATTAATGTGACTAGCTCAGGGGTACTGGAATTGGAAAAATATTTCCAATGGAATAATGTAATAAAAAGGGCATATGCGCTTTTCTGGTCATGTCACTCTTCAACTGGGCATAACACAAATATATGAATCTAAACATTTCAGAATCCATAAATGACTGAGGTTCAATTCACTTGATTTGATTTAGTTGAATAAAAAATCCAATCCCCATAAAACAGTGCACCGATGTAAAAGCTCCTTTTTTTAAGAAGGTTTGTAAGAAGTTGAGTTATGTTATGATGCTCATTTGAGAGTGGTTGCACTATTCACGATAAGCTCAACAGCAATCTATGCGGTTAAAGTTATTGAGGGCCATATTATCAAGCCTGGGCGATAAAATTATCGCCGCTTTATCGGCCGAAAACGCCGATAAAGCAGCGATAATGGGCTTGATAATATGCTCTATGGAATTCCAATCGAAGCCCATGTTAGATATCTTCACATCTAACATGGGCTTCGATTGGAATTCCATAGAGCATATTATCAAGTCCGTTATCGCCGCTTTATCGGCCGTTTTCGGCCGATAAAGCGGCGATAATTTTATCGCCCAGGCTTGATAATATGCCCCTTAGTCCCTTAACAGGGCTCTGCAATTATTACTGCCTGTGGGGGGGAGGGTAGGAGCGGTGGTTTTGTCACTGGCTATTACTCATTCGCCTAAGTAAAATATAACTGATCAATTTCAGTATGTTTTTTTATTTTTAAAAGTTAGTTGTTATATCAGTACATTACATAAATAGAACATCACTTTAACCTGTGTGTTTTTACATTTAATTTATTGGGTTTTTAAACATAAGCCAAAATCTTATTACCTTACCTCACTATGAGATATTTTTAATCTTGTCTTATTCTGTGAGTTTTCAAGGTTTTTTTAATGTCATGGGAGAGCTTATAGCCTTACCTAACTATATTTTCCCTATCACCTTTATTTTAATTTCTAGAGTTTTTCAACTTCAAGTTTAAGATCGTATCACCATGCCAACTATAAAGTCACTTAAACCTTTGCTTTTTGTAGAGAATTTATTTTTTCATTTTTTTTAACATATTCAGCAAGCAAACCTCCTCACTGAGCATAGCTTTAGGGTGTGCGCAGCATGGGGTTAGGCACAGGGTCTGGTCTAGTCTTTGGCCTGAGTCCATCTCATCCCAGGCAATCCAAATCCCCCACTTGCCCTCAACCCCTGCAAGGTGTGGCATTCCGACCCTGGGCGGTATCTGGTTGGCAGCAGGGCCTGCACCCCAACCCTACATTAGCCAAGCCATGTGCATGTGACCAACCCGCCATGGATCCCTAAACCAAACGTTTCTTATTTTTTAACAAATTAAATTAAATACTGTAGCAGTCTCATGGTACTGCAGCTCAAGCGTAACCCGCCATACAGTGAGACTGGGCAAGCTTCACTTATCAAGGCTTGTACTGTCTCTTGGTAACACAGCTCATTCCCCTATCCCGCCCCTTACATGTCTTTTTAGAAAGGTTCTAGATACGAGGAGTGTGTCTTAATGCCGAGTATTGGTCCCGGGAACATATTTCTTCATATTGCGGTCAGCAAATCTGATTTCTCAGTCGCATAGCATAGTACCAGCCCCACGCGACTGAAATGATTGGTAGGAAAAAAATCCCTCTCAGCCATTTTTCTACTTTGTGGTACCAAGGAGTTCCACAGGTCTTCCACAGGATTTCTACTTGATCAACTGTCAATATATTACTGTAATTTAAATGCTAAATTCTGAAAAAAGGCTAAATGGATTACACCAAATAATGAGTATCACGCTTTCTGAATAAAGATCCAGTAAAAGAGCAGAGCTCAATGAGAGAAATGTGGGGAAGTTTAGTGAAGATTCGTCGAATGGCGTCACAGTTATTAGTAGAACAAAGAAAAATCCTATGGAAGCTCTTACCTACCAGTCCTTTCTTTAGGCTGTCTATGTGAAAGCACCCGGAAAACAGGAAACTGGCCAATATCCCCTCCATATGATCCATAATATGATGCCATACTGCTGAACCATGGTGCACCCCGAAAGCGTATGGGTAAAGGTTGCCGGGGTCCGGTTGCATCGTGGACATGCTCTAGGTTCCCTTCCAAACATTGCATCAAATTTGCTGAGTGCTTGGTAGCTTTAGTGTACTATTAATTTTTGTGAATTTTAGTCCTTGATTTTCTTAGATTTTTCTAACATATTATCCCAGTCTTGGTCTGTAATGGGATTCCTCTGGTCACCCGCCCATCTCAATTTTGCTGTTATTTGCTTCATCTCTACCATACCAAGGAGTGCCCTATTCAGCCATGTAGTGATATGCCTCCCACTACCCAAGTACATAACTAACTGTAGAAAAGCATGGTGACATGACTTTCACGCCTCTTATTTCCTGAACTGCGTAAAGGCTCATTCCACTGCTCCATAAATCAAAGACTGTCCTCTATCCAGCCCAAAGTCATCTACCATCTGGTCCAATAGCAGTAAATTTGCCTCCACATCATAGTCCTCCACCCTAACCAACCTATCCTCAGTCCAGCGTTCCAGTAGCTGTGCAATAAAAAGTGCCTACTTTACCACTATGAAATACTGGGGCATAGAGTCTCATATTTTGTGTAATTTTACACTTTTCCCAGCATTTCAATGCTATAGTCAACAAAACCGGGCCCTTTGGTCATCTGTTTTAAGCAGTCAAATTTGATATCAATGTGCCACAATTGTTTTCTCAGCTTCCCTCACCTGGGATTCGAGTGGCCATCCTCTATTTCTATACCAGACTAGTTCACGGACCATCATGTTAAGATAATGAAACCAGACCTTGGTAAGCCAGCTCAGTGAATTATAAAAAAGTTTAGAGCAGCCTCGGTAGAGCAAATATTTTGGTGATTGCTATCCTAGTCATTACTGGGAGTTGCAATGATCTCCAAAAGGAGAGAGAGCTGCTTAGACTTTTCATTTCCTTGCCTAAGTTACCTTCTCACAGACTAGACTATCCGGGTTGTTATAGATGGTGCACCTAGATATCAAAAGAGTTTAGGAGCATATTTAATTCCCAGCATTGCCAGTTCTAGGGCAGGCATTGGTATGCATAGCTGAACATATAGGTGCACACTTTGGAACACGGCGACCCGGGAAAGGAGAGACCGGTGAATACAAATATTAAGACACAGACTGACTTGGAGTTATCCGTTCCAAGAGCATAACGCAACTCTTCACCCGGGTCCACGCTTCTTTGAAAACTCGTTCTGCGTTAATCTCTACACTACGAATCTTTGAAATTAATACCGTGGAAACAATATAATATTATACGGATGTGTACACTTGTACGTAGGGACAGCAATGAATACATTTCCTTGTAGCTCGCTATCTGAAGGACATCGTGGATTAGGTCACGGCCCCTGCCGGGTCGGAAATATCACCGGTGGAGCGACCTCCTTTTCTAGTCATACTTGGATTACAGCCCTGAGGATTCACGGAATTATTTTTCCAAACGCGATGAAACACGTGTCAGCTGGCTTGATCTGACAAAATTAATTAACTGAACTGTAGTGATTACCTACGAGAAATACTTGTTTGTTTGCTTGGTTCATTTGTATATGTGTATCTACACTGATACGACTGAAGTAGATTTTTCCATTGTTTTTGAAAGTAGTCATTTTAATGGTTGAGAAAAAGTCATTTAAAGAAACATTGCAAATGATTAGCTAGTACATTCAGAGGTCAAACACCCTTGCTGGATTCTTTTGCAAGAAAGTATGCTGAACTTTTCAACTGTGTGCTGGGTTAGGTGGGAGTTACAATGTTAACAGGGTGAATGAGCACTGGGGGGATGGGTGAATATTATGTGAGTTTCAAAGTGTTGAAATGTACAACCAATTAAAATGTGCAGTTTGGTTTTGAATTTGTGTGGGAAGAATTTTGATTGGTTATGTAGAAGAATATGGGTCTAAAATGAGAGGGAATCTGTGCCATTATTCTGAGGCTGCACTGACAGAAGCATTATTCAGAGATTCTGCTTAAGAAAATCTGGTGTGTGTGACTGACACTGTTCTACATCTTCCAACGCATTTTTAAAGGTGAGTAATGATTCTTTTAATAAAGATAGACTGCTGTATGCACTATGGGGAAGATTAAGAAGCATATTGTGCTTCTTTATTCTTGCATTGTGTGTCATGTTTTTTTGTAATGCTGTTTAAAAATTGAATGGTGCATATTGGAAATGAATTTTGGAATTGAGTTAGGTTTCTGCTTTGTTTTTGTGGTGGTCATTTAAATGGGCTGTGCTTTGTGTCAAAAACGATTTACTATGGAAAATGTTTTCTGGTAAAATGACTGGCTTTTAAATTTTGGTCAAGGATCACATTGAGTGTCTGTTTGAAATAAGGAATTAGGGGGCATATTACCAAGCAATAGCGATAATTATCGCTATTGCTTGGTTAGAGACAAAATTTTACCGCTTAGCTGCGGGGATTTTTATCGCAGATAAACCTTGGTATTACCAAGGTTTATCGCAAATGCGATAAAAAACGGCCGCAAAGCATGAATATCGCTGAAAAGTCAGCGATATTCATGCATTACCGAGCTAATGCTCTTAGCCATGTTATCCACCTCCCATTGGATAACATGGCTAAGAACTGCTCAGGGCAGGTGTTAGCTTTTGGAGATATTCACGCTTAGCGCGAATATCTCCAAAAGTTGGTAATAGGAGATAGCGATGTTAGCGACTGTTTTCAGTAGCTAACATCTTGGCACGCCCACTTTGCATGTCATTAGTGATAAATATCACTGACATGCAAAGTGGGGCCCAAGATGGTCGCTATCTCCTACTAGCTGTCGCTAACTGGTGTTAGCGACAGCTAGGTAATAGGGAGATAATTTTATCTCCGCTTTCTTGGCTTTTAAAGCCAAAAAAGCGGAGACAAACCCCCTTGATAATATGCCCCTAAATTTTCACATTTTTCAATAATGTCACCTGTGCCTTCTAACAGTTTGCCTCTCTTAGCTTAAAGGGCACTCTGTGTCTGTGTGTCATGTCACTTTGCATGTACATAATCTCTCTTTTTCTGTGTGTCATTTCTCTCTTTGTGTGTGTGTCATGATATGAGTCTCATATGGCTAAGATCGCACTGTGAGTCAAGCTTGATATTAAATGGATCTGGGTGAATAATTTGCTTAGTTGATGTCTTTAAAAATATGGAAGTACATGATTTTTAAAGTCAGTTAGGCTTTAGCATACGTACTAGTAGGGGATCTTAGGCAGCATGTCTGTTAGGCCTCTTACTTCAGAAATAGGCTCTAAGCTGTGCAATCAAGTTCCAGAGTGTGCCTTTGAAATGAAAAAGGAATGTTAAGTCTTGCTTATATATATATGTGGTCTGTTTTTTGCCAGTAGAAAAATTGTTTTTGACACAAAGCACAGCACATGTAATGGAAATCAGGCTTATGCTGTAAACTAGTGTTTATATAGTTTACTTATTGTAATTGCTATTTAATATGTTTGTAGTGGTCTATAATATGTTATTTTTTCTTTACCACAGATTATAATCATCTATAGAAAGATAAAAGAATATGCCATCAAAGGAAAGATGTAAAAAAAAATACAAACAGGATTTAAGGTCCAAAAAAAATGAAATACGAGACTCATCCAAAACAAGATCTTCAGTGAAAAAAAATAAAGCTCCTGGTAAGCAAACTAAAGATTTTTTCAGGAAGTTATTGAAATGTAAAATAAAAAGATGTTGTTTGAAAGAAGAATAAGACACCTCTAATTAGAAAGAAGAAATTGTGCCCCTCAAAAAATGTTAAACCTGTAGAAGGAAATGATATTGTCTATAGCAATAGAAGGAGAAATCAATTTATTGAAATTCGTTGACGAATGTTTTATAACAGAATAGTGTCTAATTTATTAAAAAATGTAAAGAGGTATCAAAAAAAGACCGTTAAGATTGTGAATGAAGCATTTAAAATAAAAAATAAATTATATAGTTTAGTAATCAATAGAATTCGTACACTAGATAAGGTAATCACTGTGTTCAAATCAAAATATAAGTGGAAAAGAGTAATTAATCGGACTCATTTTTGTGATGTTTTTTCTGGAGAATGAAAGCATAGTTAAAGTTGTGAGCTATTTTTTAATGAAGAAAGTTACTTTCAGGATAATGATTTGGTGCATGCAGTTGACACCAGTGGTCGAGCATATAAGGTGAAGGACGGTTGTCCGGTTGAAAAAGAAAAGATTGTGTCTAGAAATACAGAAGAGGTGTTAGCTGATGAAGTTTTAGGGAGATGTACTAAGGCTCCAGTGTATACTTGGAATTGTAGTAGTATTTGCAGTGTGCGACAGGATTCAATTGATTTGTTTCGCAGTTTCTTACGGACATATACTAAGAAAAGTCCAAAACAAAAAATTTAAATTTTGCAAGAGTTAGATCCTTGTAGAGTAAGAGAAAAAACAGGTTTGCAAGGGCATGCACTGGCTTGTCTTTCAAGAAAAGTATGTCAGAGTGTTTTTCACCATTTTAGGATGTTAGCAGTGCATCATAATAAAGTGAGGAAATTAGTGAGAAGTTTGTATTATGCAAAAAGTCCAGCACTTAAACTAAAACAGTTAAACAGTGCTCTTTCACATGGAACTGAATTAGATGTGAAGAACATTTGTGTAGAAAATGAGTTTTGTTACTTTGGTGAAAAAGAGGACAGTGCAGAAATTGATACAGTAATAGAAGGTAATGTGGAAGAGAATGTAGAGATTTCAAGTACAGAAAAATTTGAACATGAAATTACAAAGTTTAAGGTCAATTCAAGTGAAAGGCCTAATTTTACTTGTGTGTGTTGTCGACGAACTCATTATAAGAATCAGACTAGATTAGTTGATTTATATGTAAAAAGCGAAAAGGTAAATAATAATGAGTGGAAGGATTTTGCAACTTATTTGTTGGTAGAAAATTGTTTTGATTTGGGTTCTGATCAACGTATTTGTAAATACGTATAATAAATTAAATGAAAACAGGATGCCTGCTCGAGCTGTTCATAATAATCTGGAGTTGGTAGACATTCTTTCAGAATTCATGGATTTAAATACCTATGAGTCTATTCTGATTCAAGGTGTGCATCCTTTTCAGGCTATTGTTCGCATGGAGCCTAAGACAGGGAAATTGCCTCCTTCAGATTTACAGAGAGGATTAAAGGGAAGAGTTGTTTATTTGCATCTAGATTTTAAGAAAAATATTGATACAATTGGTGTAGAAAAAGTAGAGGAGGAACCTCTGGTTATTCTAGTTAATGAGGTTCCGACAAAGAGTAAGAAAATCTGGCAAGAATTAGTGGATGTTAGGAAAGTCAAAAAGGCAACATTGTATTTGGTAAAAAATAATCACTACTACAAAAATGTATATGTTGGAGAAGAGGAAACAACTGTAGAAGAGGACAGTGATTTCTCAGCTGGGCAAATTGAAAAAGTTGATGTCTCTAGAAGTGAAGAAATTTATGAACATTATAGTGTTCATCCATTGCATTCCAAAGAAGTAATGGGGAATGCTATTGACTTGTTTCAAATGAAAGAAGCAAAAGGACGTCCCATTAGTGTATGGGAAGAAAGTTTGGAAGCTCGTTGTTTTCCACAGTTATTTCCAACAGGTGAAGGTGGACGATATGACGACCGACCTGTTCACATTCCTGCATCTGAATACCGGACTTCAAGATTATATGCCGAAGATCCAAGGTTTCGTCAATGCATTCCATATTTGTTCCATCTACTGTTTGAGAGTGACTTGTCTGGACTTTCTTATGCAGTGAACCATATACTGAAAAGTGGAGTACATCTACAAAATGTTTCGGCAAGGGACTTTATGGATAAAGTGAAACTGCAATACAATGTTTTGGAATCTCAGCTAATTAATCTCATGGCATGTCAGCGTGGTACAAACGAGTATTGGTACCATCGTCAATGGGAATTGAAATGTATGCTAAGAAACTTAGGAACTCCTACATGGTTCCTCACTCTTATCCGTGCTGAGTATGCTTGGGAAGACTTACTTGAATTTCTACGAGAGGCAAATAAAAACATTGAAAATTTTGAATACAAGACACCTGGAGAACTGTGCTCTTTGGATCCAGTTAATGTATGCAGGTATTTCAATCATAGGTTTGAAGCTATGATGTCTTTTATTACAAACAAAAGAAATCCTCCGCTTGGAGAGGTGTTGGATTTCTTTTGGAGAAAGGAGTATCAAACAAGAGGTGCTCCTCATATACATATGCTGCTATGGATTAAAGATGCACCAAAATTTGGAACAGATTCAGATGAGAAAGCGATGAGTTTCATTGAGCAGTATTCTACATGTGCTGTTCCGAAAAGTACAGAAGAAAACAATTTAAGACATCAAGTTTTACGCTTTCAAACCCATCGTTGTGGAAAATACTGTTGTCGAAAATACAAATCCAAGGACAAGTTCTACACGAAATGCCGTTTTGCATTTCCACGTCCAGTAACATCGAAAGGAAGAGTGAACAATTTTATGTCTTCTCTGCGACATACTGTGACAAGAAAATCACCTAAAAATACATACAACCTAAGAAGAAATGAGGAGTCCAAATACATAAATGACTACAACCCAGTCATTTTGTCCATGTGGAATGCTAACATGGATATTCAATATGTTGCTGACAACTCTATTGCTGTGGCTCGATATGTGACGTCTTACATCACAAAATCAGAAAAGACGGAACTGAAGGAAATGTGGGAGGAAATTTCACATTAAGAGATTCTAAGCAAGAAATTATACAGTTACAATCTGAAGATGTTGTCGCATCGAGAAATTGGAGCATATGAATGTTCTGATCGGTTATCATCAGCAAGTCTATATGCCAAATCTAGAACCATCATTTGGGTGAGTCTAGGTCTTGCTGCAACACGAAACCGAGTTTTGAAATCTGTACAAGAAATAGAGTATTTGGCGGAGAAAGAACCAGACAGTACAGATATTTTGAAGACAAAATTGTTGGATACATACTATCCAAATAGAAGTAGTCATCTTGAGAACGTTTGTCTCTATAAAGTTCTGCAAACCTATACTTTTAAGAGGAACGTCACAGAAGATATCAATAAAGGTGTATATGCTGTAATTGGATGTGAAGGCTGTCTGGTGAAACAAAGAAAACGCCATTTGATTAATCATCGAAAATTGAGTTGTGAACCTCCAGACAAAAGAAAATTGTATTACTTAGCTCTTTTGCAACTCTTTAAGCCTTGGCGTACAGAAGAGGAACTACTTGGAGATTTTCTTACTTATGATGATTTGTTCAATGCAACCAAGGATACCATAGAATGTCCTGTTTTTTCAAATTATCTGCAAATGTTGAACGAGGAAATACAGCAAGAAGCTACAATTGCAGCAGAGATTGCTAGAGACAGTTCTCAAGACAATCACAGTTCTGCTTCATTGAGTCAGGATCCACTAGGAGGACCAATTATACAAAATGAAGCTGCCACTGCCATGGATGAAGTTAAAAGAGCCATGGAGTAAGCTCAGGAGGATGTAGTTAACTTAGAAGATTTGGAAAAAGAACTAAACGTTGAGCAGAGACAAATATATGACGAAGTCACAGAACAGATTGAGCATGGTTTATCTCATGAGAAAAAGAGTGCTCATGTACATCATTTATACCTGTCCGACTGTACGTGAGTGGAGAAGCAGGAACTGGAAAAAAAATTCTGATTAAAGCAATTGCAACGTATCTGCAGAAAAGAACGGAGTCATCGCTGTCTTGTGTTGTTACCGCCCCAACTGGGTTGGCAGCACATAACATTAAAGGGATTACTTTACATCGCTTATTGATGCTGCCAGTAGAGCATGATAATAAATTACAATACCACAAGCTATCTGGAGAAGCTTGTTGTGAAGTTTCCCGAGTCTTGAAGAAAATGAAACTTCTCATTATTGATGAGGTAAGCATGGTATCATATCAAATGTAATGCTTGCTTTTGTGCATTTAAGAATGCAAGAAATTCTTAAAACAGAGTATGATGTGTTATTTGGAGGCAAACACATCATTGTTTTTGGAGATCTATTGCGGCTAACTCCAGTGAAAAGACAACCAGTGTTTAAAATGCTTACACATGAAGATACAAGGAAGTGCCTAGGAAGCATTAGAAATGTTAACATATGGTTAAATTTAAAATATGCAGAACTGCTACAAAATATGCGACAGGCAAAGGATGAAGATTATAAAAATATTGTACAAGATGTAAGAATTGGAAAAGTAAGCGAGCATGGGAAAGCAGCTTTACATGCACGATTAATTTCAAATTTGTTTCCAAACGAAAACATTCTCCCAGAGAATATTTTTAAGAAAATTCCTGTAAACAAATCTGTCATATGCTGATGCCAACGCTGCAAGAATGTTCAATCTTCAACAACAAAATGTTAAAGTTGGAAAATCAAAGAGATTGTGAAACTGGAAGCTATAGATAAAATAGAACATGAAGGAGCAACTATTATTTTGTCAGAAAAGTTGAAATCAAAATTGGATTCTTTAGAGAAGACAATATCTAAAACTGCTGGTTTGGAAAAGACTCTGTATGTATCTTTAAATTGTCGTATAATTTTACGACGTAATTTACATATGGAAAGAGGTTTAGTAAATGGAGCAATGGGTCATGTTGTTGATTTTGTGAATTACCGAAATAGAGATGGAATTGAATTTATAAAAATTTAATTTGATGGTATTGAAGAAGTACAACAAATCAGTCGTTGTTCTGCCCGATTTTTGCTTGTGAAAGATTTATATGTCCGCAGAAAACAGTTTCCTGTTTCTTTGGCATATGCAGTGACTATTCATAAATCTCAAGGTTTAAGTGTAGATAGTGATTTGGTGAATATCGGAAGTTCTGTGTTCAAGGAGGGTATGGCATATGTTGCTTTATCTCGAGTCAGAACTTTATCTGGATTGTACTTGATTGATTTTGATGAGACAAACATTAATGCAGATCTAAATTGTGTAAAAGAATATAATAGGTTAAGAAGAGTGTATGCTTTAAATTTACTTCAATATCCTCTGTTTGAAAAGTGTGTGGTAGGCCGAAAAAGAAGAAATGAGAAAAATTGTAGTGAAGTAGTAGCAAAAAGAAAAAAGTAGATGAACTAGTAATTGTAAGCAGAAAGGAAAAGGATTCAGTTAAAGATGTTGTTGGATTTTAGTTTGAAAACAGTTCTGGTGTCAACTGCTATGCTAATGTAGTGGTTAATGTTGTTTTTTTTCTCCAAACTGTACAAGAACAGATTGCTGAAAATCGAGATCGAAGATTTTGTTGTTTGTTGAATTCTGTGTTTGAGAAATGTAACAGTGATAGAACAAAAATACAAAGTGTTTCTGAAATTCGAAATGTTTTAGACACATGTTTGGTCTAAATCAATTTTCACAGAATATTCAGCAAGATTGTCAGGAATTTCTAATGTATATGCTTGTTGTATTGCAAGATTAAGGTGTAGATGTAGAAAATCTTTTTGGCCCTTCTTATAAGTGGCAACATGACTGCGACAATCGTTCCTTTTCAAGTAGTACTACAATAAACACTGAAAGATTTATATATTTGACTTTACCACACATTATTTATACAACGATATGGACAGTATGTAATTTTAATGTTCCAACGATGTAGACCTGATGGAACTAAATTGACAACTTTAATTAAGAATTTTGTGGCTTCTCAATTATCAATTTCAGGAAGAACCTTTGCAACTGCAGCAATTATTTACCATGATGGTCCTTCAACAACATCAGGACATTACACAGCTTATTTAAAATGTCAAAAGGCTGGAGTAATTGTAATGATACTCAATTGACTTTCAAACAACGTTTGCCTTCTGACAAAATTCTTACCTAGTGTTCTTACAACCGAAATTTTAGGGAAGGTTATTGGCCTATGAAGATTGGAGCAGATAATAAAATTTAGTTTGTTGTTCAAAATTACTTTCCGAGTGAGAGTGATGAAGATAATAAAAAACATGTAGTTGTCATACAGGTAGTAGGTAGTGTATCACGTAGTGTGTGATGTGAGCATTGTAGGAAATATTAATCAAAAGTAAGTGAGGTGTTGGAAATAAAACTATTGTTTCATAATGTAAAAGATTTTGGAGCTTTTCTTTCAGAAACTCCGGTAAATGGGAGATTAAGAATATTCTTGTGTAATTTCCAAAAAAAAGGACTTTCCATATACTATTTGGCCTTGTGGAAAAGTAGGTGGATCAAAAGTGACTTAAGATAATTTGTTTCTAAATTTTACATTATTTATTGAAATGTTGTATGGGTTTTTTAAACACAATCATTTTGATTGTGTTTTTTTTGCCCGCTGTCATATGATGAGTAGTATTGAACTCACTGTTTTAAGTGAAATTCAATATATTCTGAGAACAGCAAAAATAAACCATATAACATGTTGTACAAATTATTTTGTATTTTGTATTATCAAATATATATTATTCTCCCCTTGTCTTATGCTCACTCACCTTTTTCCACCCTCTATCACTCCTCTAAACTCACCCTCACTGGCCTTCTCTCACTCTCCCTCACCTCCCTTTCCTTATTCCACTTCCCTCACTTATCCTCATTCCCCATTTCTTTACTGTCCTTTCCCTCTCTCCCATCCACCACTTTCCAGCTCTCAGTCACTCTACTTCACTCCCTCTCCCCTTCTTTCCTTTCTTTGCTCCCTCAATAATTCCCATTCTCTCACTCACCTTACTTCACTTTGCTCACTCCTTCTCTCACTCCCTCTGTCCTCTCACATCCTCACTCACCTTCCCTCACTCCCTCTCTCTTAGCCTCACTCTCTCGGTCCCCTCACTCTCTCACTCCTCTTCCATCACACTCACTCCCTATAACTCACCCACACTCCCTCACTTACCTTTCTTTGCTCCCTTACCCCAGTCCCTTTCTCTCACTCTTTCCTTCACTACCTCTATGTCCTCACTCCCTCAGTCCTTTCTGTCTCCCTACCTCACTTCCCTTCCCTTCTCTTTCCTTCCTACGCTCCCTCACTCATCCTTCTTCCTTTACTCACCTTACTCAAATTGTCTCACTCCTTAGGTCACTCCCTCTGTCCTCTCACTTCCTCAGTCCCCTTCCCTCAGTCCCTCTCTTTTAGCCTTACTTTCTCCGTCCCTTCAGTCTTTCACTTCTGTTTTGTCTCGCTCACTCCCTACAACTCACCCACACTCCCTCACTTACCTTTCTTTGCTCTCTCACTCAGTCCCTTTCTGTCTCTCTTTCTTTCACTACCTCTATGTCCTCACTCCTTCACTCCCCTTGTCTCATGCTCACTTGCCTTTATCCTCCCTCTATCTTCCCTCTTTCCTCAACCTCACTGCTCTTCACTCACCCTCCCTCACCCTTGTTCCCTTACTCTGGTTCCCTCAGTTATCCTCATTCAACATCCTTAACTCCCCTTCCTCTTTCTCTCCTCAAGCATTCACCTTTTCCCAGTCCCTTTGCTTCACTTTTCTTCCCCTTCTTTCCTTCCTTTGCTCCCTCAGTCATTCCCCTTCCCTCACTCACCTAACTCCCCTTTACTCACTCTTTTTCTCCCTCCCTCTATTCTCTCATATTCTCACTTGTCTTCCCTCACTCGCTCTCTGTTACCCTCATTCCCATTGTCCCCTCACTGTCTTACGACCCTACATTCACCCTCACTCACCTTCCATGCCTCAATGTCATGAATCCGCCATCAATCACTCCTGCTTCCCTGTCACTCACTCCCCTTTCTTTACTCCCCTTTCTTTCTTTAGTTTTCCTAATGCACATTCCTTTAGTATCTTACTCACTTTCACTTCATTTCTCTCTCCTTCTCTTGTTCTCTGTCACTGAACGTATCCATGTCATTATCCTCTTAGTAATTTGCTCTCCCTCTATTTCTTTTTCACTCTCTCTAACTTTCACCATTCCTTTGTTTTCCTTCCTGAGTCCTTCACTCCTACTTTATCTCTTACTACTCTTTTATGACTTTTAATCTCCTGCTTTCTCTCTTGTATTGTAAAATATATATTATAAATATTATAACTTACTTTTTTTTCTTTTTCACAGATATTAAATTTACAAAAAATATGTTATTAAGTTTACATTACTTATAAGGTAAGTTTGACATACAAAATTTATTTTCTCAACACTCTTTTCCTTAACCTCACTATTCTTGTCTCACCCACCCACACCCCCGTTCCCTTACTGCGCTTCTCTCACTTATTCTCAATCCCCATGTTTACTCCCCTTTTCCTCACTCCCCTCCCACACTCACCTTCTTTCAGACCTTCTCCTTCATTTCCCTTCCTTTCTCTTCCCTTCCTTCGCTCCTTCACTCTTTTCCCTTCCCTTACTCTCCTTACTCCACTTCACTAACTCCTTCTCTTACTCCCTCTGTCCTCTTACTTATACACTTCCCTTCCCTCATTCTCTCTCTGTTAGCCTCATTCTCTCCGTCATCTTAGTCTCACTCCTCTTCTGTCACGCTCACTCCCTATAACTCAGCCACACTCCCACACTCACTTTCTGTCAGCTCTCCTGTTTTACTTCCCTTCCTGTCTCTTTCCTACCTTCGCTCCTTCACTCTTTTCCCTTCTGTTACTCTCCTTACTCCACTTCAGTATCTCCTTCTCACAATCCCTCTGTCCTCTTACTTACTCACTCCCCTCCCTCACTCTCTCTCTGTTACCCCCATTCTCTCCGTCCTCTTAGTCTCTCACTCCTCTTCTGTTACGCTCACTCCCTATAACTCAGCCACACTCCCTCACTTATCTTTCTTTGCTCCCTCACTCAGCCCTCTTCTCTCACTCTTTCCTTCACTTCCTCTGTCTCCTCACTCTCTCACTCCCTCACTCCCCTTGTCTAACGCTCACTTGCTTTTATCCACTCTCTATCACCACTCTTTCCTCAACCTCACTGCTCTTCTCTTACCCTTCCTCACCCCCGTTCCCTTACTCTGCTTTCCTCACTTATCCTCATTCCCATTGTTCACTCCCCTTCCCCTCACTCACCTCCCACACTCACCTTCTTTCAATCCCCCTACTTCACTTCCCTTCCCCTCTCGTCCCTTTCTTTGCTCCCTCACTCATTTTCCTTTCCTCTCTCACTGCACTCCACTTCACTCACTCCTTTTGAATTTGTAAAGAATACAGCTCTTTTTGGAGGATTGGAGGTAGTTCTAAAAAGAACTGTTTTTTTCTTCTTTTTTAGGTTTATATTTTTTTTTACTTTTTCTGAATGTTTTTAAATTTTTGGGGTATTTTTTTCACAACAAAACCAAAAATAGGGAATGCCAAACTGCTCAACAGGAGCAAAAAAAAGGGGGAAAATTAGGGCTGAGGAGGGCAGCGATGTTCTTCCCTTTTACGTACAATTAGCAGAATACTCTGCTCTCCGTAACAAAGCAGTTCGTCACACTCTTTACACTTAATTGTGATGTCCGTAAAAACAGGTTGAATATTTGGAATTAACTCAACTGGTCTTCCTCTCACGGATGTTGTTGCTCCTCCGGTGGAAGTTGAGGCACCATATCTCGGGGGATTACGTGCCAGGTCCCTGACACTCTCCCGGGCATAGTTCTGGGGGTGCCTCCTTTGCACATGCCTTATCATCGTGGAGTTTCCAAAACTATATTTTCTTGTGAGGTCACCCTGTGAAAGAACAGTATGGCAAATCTTGCACTCCACCTTTGGAGCATTTACCTTTTTATGTCCTTGTGGAATGCTAAAAAATTTCCAAATGAAGTGCTCCTTCACTTTTGGCTGAGGAGGGTCCTCTTGAAGAAACTCATCAGAGTCCTCACTGCTGCTTGGTGGTCTTGCAGCCATTCTTTCTAAAGAATTGAAGAGCAGAAGGGAATAGGCCTTGCTGTCTCCAAAGTGAAAGAAGTAGTGAAGGAAATGGGTGGGGTTTTCATTAGTTGTAAAAAAAACTGTTAACAACCAATGAAAACTGTTATTTTAAGGTCACATGACTTGACGCGCTTATGCTGCGCGCACCGGAGCGCTTCCGGGAGCGGTTAGGGGGCACGAACGTAGGCGCTTCCGGGGGCGCTTATGCGGCGCGCCTGAATGACATTTTGATTGCTTTTCGGAAATGCGTTTAAAGTTAAAATACGGTTATTTAAAATCAGAAATACTACTTTTATAAGTATGCCACTAACACATAGATTCATCAACGTAAAATCGGCTCGCAAAGGGCCAGATTCTGAGAATCTGGCCCTTTGCAAGCGCAATTTTTGCATTTGGGATTCATCATCCCAAATGCAAAAATCGCTATTATAGAATTCGCAATTTTGCGAGGAATTGCATTTAAGGAATCTCTATTTGAGATTCCTTAAATGCAATTCATGAAACATCTAAAAATTGCGAATTCGCAATTTTGGGCCGCTATTTACCGCGAAGTCAAACCTCGTGGTAAATAGCGGAAACTTAGAAAAATGCACTTAAGTGCATTTCTCTAAGTTGTATGTTACACACACATGTCCCTGGGACATGTGTGTGCATAACACCAGCGTCCAATATCATTTCAGGGGTGCAACAGGGTGTCCTTTGGACACCCCTGCACCCTTGAAATCACAAACTCAAAATGCGAAATGCGATTCGCACATTGATATGTCTTCCCATTCATTCCTATGGGCCTCTAGGCCCATAGGAATGAATGGGGAGTAATTCCTTATTTGCGATTAGCAATTAGCTAATCGCAAATAAGTAATCTGTAGGAATCGCAAAATAAATTGCGATATGTACATGAATCCCGTTTTGCGAGTCTGTAATAGCGATTCCTTAATAATCGCTATTACAGACTCGCAAAACGGGACTTTGATGAATCTAGGGGTTAATGTCTTGCATTATTATCTACTTAAAATACATTAAAAAAATATTCTGCACCCGGGAATCGCACCCTCGCTGCGCTCTCGGGAGCGCTTACCGATGCGCGCACTCTGAGCGCTCCGAGGCAAAATGAAAAACAAAAACATGAAAAATACATTGAAAAATTAATTTTAGGAAAAAAAATATATATATTAAAAAATATAATTATTAGTTATAAAAAACAGCTACTAAAAAAACGTAATAATTCACTTTAAAAATCGTAGGTTACCAACTCGATATAGCAAGGAATTCGCTTTTAAAAAACCTTTGAAATTCACTGAAAAAACCATAGGTTTTACAATCGTTATAGTTAGGAATTAGCACTTAAAAAACCTTTGAAATTCACTGAAAAAAACATAGGTTTCACACCAGTTATAGTTAGCAGAACATTTTACTCATACAAAACCATTGAAATTCCCACGTTATAGTTAGTTGGACTCACTATAACTCGCGCGCCCGCAATCCACTGCTGATGATGTCACATATTACATCATTCATGACATGGTCAGTGACATCACTGATGACATCTCAAATGACATCACTGATGACATCACTGATGATATCTTAAATGACATCACTGATGACATCATCCATGTGATAATACGATGCACCTACTCACACTCTAATCTAATCTTTGATACACCAAGTGATAAATACAAACTACCATTCCTGAAACCATTGACACACCAATATCAGTAACTACATACGCAGTCACTGATTCCTAGGTCTACACACATATCCACTCATTCACACATACAATCACTCATACATACAGACACTCATCAATACAACACTATCATATGCACTCGTACACCTATACAGACACTCACACACTGGCACTCATCCATGAAAGATACTCACACACATAGTCAGTCATGCAAAGAATCAATCACACTCCCATGTTCTCATCTATACAGTTGATAGATACAGTCACTTATGCAATCACAGGCTCTCATGTTTAGTCATTTATATATGCCAACTCTTACATGCACTGTATTTTACATATGTACTTACTTGGACATGTAGCACTGAGAGATCCATTCACTCACCCACACACCCATGCACACAGTCAATTTCGCCCATACAGTTGTTTTCACATGCACTCTTAAACCCATACACCTTTCAGACAGTTTCGGACACCCTTAAATCGATTATAAGAGGTGAGACCCTGTGCTATTCAAAATACCGTTTTAAAAAAAAACAAGCTGAATTTAAGGCGGCCCTGGACAAAGTAACTCAGGCAGAATTAAAGTTAGCCTCTAATATCAGATTTGGTTCTGATATACAGGAAGCCCAAAAAGCTTTGTCCTCTGAGCGGTCCGCCGTCTACTCACTTTTGGCTGAGCAGGTAGCAGTGAAGTACAAACTATTCAAAAAAGAATGCTATGAACTTAGTGAGCAGACGGGCAGAATACTAGCGCAAAGACTAAGGCAGAAAACAGCTATCACCGAAATAATTAAAATTACTGATCAAAATGGTGTAAGCCAAGAGTGTAGGTCTGGTATACTGAAGGCATTTCGGGATTTTTATCAATCTCTGTATAACAAATCTAATGATGGTACTAGTGTAAGGAGCGATGTGTCCAGTTATTTATCAAATTTGGATTGTTCCTCCTCTCTCACTGAAAATCAAAGAGCAGTCTTGTCCGTCCCAGTCACTTGGGAAGAGATAGAAGGGGCTATTCTTGGACTAGCTTCTGGTAAAGCGATGGGCCCGGACAATATTCCCTTGGAATTTTATTGTACGTTCCGTAACATCTTGAAACCAGAGTTGCAAAAAAATTTTCAAGAAGCATTTTATGGTCGGTTCCCTCCCTCATGGTCATTAGCAACAATTGTTGTATTAAAAAAAAAATTCCTTAATAACCTCCGACAGCAAAATCTTTTCTAAAATTTTAGCAAATAGGCTAAATGATCTGATGCCTAACCTAGTAGCTAAATTTCAAAACGGCTTTATAAAAAAGAGAGACACAACGGATCATATAAGAAGGATTATCACCCTCATGCACTGGGCGCAGGCCTCGGGATCCCCAGTCGGAGTGGCCCTACTGGACGCCGAGAAGGCGTTTGATAGGGTCGACTGGGGGTTCCTTTGGCGTGTTCTGGCTTGGAAGCGTTTCCCTGTGGAATTTATAACGGCCTTGAATGCTCTATACAACGAACCTAAAGCAGTAATCCGAATAGCTACTGATATTTCTACCACATTAACAATAACAAGGGGGATTAGGCAAGGATGTCCTTGCTCCCCCTTGTTATTTGCACTTTACATAGAACCATATTTGCAAAAACTCACAAATGAGGACAGCATCCCCTCCGGTCATAATTCATCAAATAAGATATAAAATCTTAGCCTACGCTTACGATGTTGCGATCGTCACATTGGATATTAGTTTGGCATTTCCTAATATTATAGAACTAGCTCGTGAATTTGGCCTATACTCCGGCTACAAATTGAACATTGCAAAAACACAGATAATTCACTCTGCAGCCGGTTCACCAGTTGGTCTGACATTATCAACCATGGCTCTCTACCTAGGTGTGAAATTGTCCGCTAAGGTAGAAGATATCCTAAGGCTTAATCTTGATCCATTACTTGCTTCCACTAATAGGTCTCTCGAAAGGTTAAACAACTTACATCTCTCTCTTTATGGCCGTACTAATGCTGTCAAGATGCTTTTTTTTCCTAAATTTCTTTATTTTTTTCGGACTATACCTCTATTGTTCCCCTCTAGCTTTTGCATAAAACTAGATAGAATAATTTCAAGATTTTTATGGGGATATAAAAGAGCTAGGAGATCTCTCAACTGGTGTACCCTACCCACGATTAGAGGAGGTTGGGGAAGGCCGAATTTCTGCCTATACTATCTGGCGGTTTTGCTCAGGTACATGAGTCCTTTAATCTTTCAAGGGACAACTATAGATGATCCTACATATCCATCAATTTATGTAATGATTCTTGGAACTCAAGCAAGACAATGTCCAGTACGCTTTACCGAACCAAGTTACTCCAAAAAAACAAGATTTAAAGTCATACTAACGGTCTTCCAGATATGGAAGCAATTTAAGAAAAGATTCTGTTTGAATAGCAATTTTACCTATTATACACCACTATTTGATAATCCGATGTTGCCAACAATATTCACAGACCATATTGTGCAGCACTGGCAAAGTTCTAACATATCCCGGCTAGGGGACCTTTATCAGGAAGAACAATTCGTAACATTTATATACTTACAGCAACAGTATAATCTTCCCAAAACTGATTTTTTTTAATACCTACATGTACGTAGTTTTCTAAATACAAAAAATGTATTGAACACCAATAAAATTAAGAAAATTGATGTATTGGAATGCTGCTGGAAACAAAATAGAATTGGGGTGATCTATCAGACAATGATAAACCGAGTAGAAGACAATCTTGAATTATTTAACACGAAATGGCAAAAGGATTTGGGTATAGAGAGTATAAATTAATCTGATGCTCTAGCATTGTCCGACCAAGTTTTGTGTAATGGATCTTTAAAAAGCCAATTCTTTATGAGTATATTTGACCTATACTATACCCCTGCTAAATTATTGAAGTGGAAAGCCAATAGAGGTGATAAATGCAGCCGATGTGGATTTCTTGGTGCAAATTCTATTCACATGTTTTTTCTTTGCCCTAATCTAAAGCAATTTATTTCTGAAATTCAAAAGTTTTTAAATAATATTATGAACCTACCAGTAATACTTTCTGCCGAACTCATAATACTTGGTAACCAATCAAATCCCGATAGGCTGCAGACAAGAGCTGAAGAAGGCTTTTTATTCATATCTATGTCTATCTTTAGGATGTACCATGTTACTCCGCATACTTTTACTCCGCATACCGTTACAACGCGACTTTTACAACGAATACCATTACAACGCATAGCGCTTTGGGGTGCTGGATAGTGGTAAGTATAATTTACTATTCTAACTCCAGTCCCCGTGGACCCTAGGGAAGGTGTTGGATAGTAAATTATACTTATTCCCTATCCTAGAGCGCCCCCCAGCGCAATGCGTTGTAATGGTATGCGGAGTAAAAGTCGCGTTGTAATGGTAGTGCGGAGTAAAAGATGCGTTGTAACGGGTGTATACCCTATCTTTAGATACTGTATAACCTCTCATTGGCTTGATGGTGATCCTCCTTCATTTTTTCAGTGGCAATCTAAATTGTTAAACATATATCAATTAGAGAAACCTGTTTATTGTTTAAAGGGGACTTAAAAGAAAGCTTTTGGTTTAAAAATGTAGACCCCTGTTTATAATTGGATTCAATGTTAAAAGACTAATCTGTTAACTCATGTCAACGATGTTAAAGTGATGCTCAGTTCTGTTTATATACTATCTTTATTTATTTGTCTGATCTGTAATGCTCGGCTAACTATTTATCTGCTGCCACAAATGTTAATAAAAAAAAATAAAAAAATGAACCCATACACCAAGTGAATCAACTGCTCACACATGTATGCACAGAGTCACACACCTCCTAGCCACCCACACACACACGCAGCCTCACATACAAACACTTGGGCAACCAATCGATAACTCATATAGCCACTCATAAAGCTACTGATCAACACATGCAGCAGCTTACACAACAACAGACATAATGATGCACACATTCCGACAGTTTAGTCACTAACCCATGTAAGACACATTTAATCACTCACTCATACAGTCAGTAACGCACCTACTAAATCCTTCATCCAGACACTTATGCATCCACTCATTCTTCAATATGTAAAACATATGTAAGCTTTACAGAAACCCACAGACACTGGATGATGTTATCAGTGATGTCATCAGTGATGTCATTTGAGATGTCATCAGTGATGTCATCAGTGATGTCATTTGAGATGTCATCAGTGATGTCATCAGTGATGTCACTGACCATGTCATGAATGATGTAATATGTGACATCATCAGCAGTGGATTGCGGGCGCGCGAGTTATAGTGAGTCCAACTAACTATAAGGTGGGAATTTCAATGGTTTTCTATGAGTAAAATGTTCTGCTAACTATAACTGGTGTGAAACCTATGGTTTTTTCAGTGAATATATATATATATATTTTTTTTTTTCTTCCAACGTTACTGCATTCAGCAATCCTCAGCCAAACAACGCTGACGTCGTGGGTGGCCGCAGCTGCCACACTATATTTTCTCCCAACTTTCCATTCACATCCGTGTTCGGTTCACAGGAAAAAGACGGCACACCAGGTAGGTCCGGCACAAATAACTTTATTGTGCACTCAGTAAACAAAGACGACGCGTTTCGGCGTGAAGCCTTTATCAAGTGGCCACCATTTTCACATACTGTGTTTTTAAGTCCTTCCTTAGTTGCATGAACATAGAAAAAATACGATCATTTTTTCATGTATGACAAAATAAATACATTTACAATTCATATCACTGCAGAGTATCTTTGTCAATTCATTTATAAGGAATTTCACATCACACAGTATCTTTCTCGTACCAATTCGTAGGTGCGCGCTAGAAACCACCATATCCCAATTACGTATCTGTGACAGGTAGGACTTATATATATATATATATATATATATATATATATATATATATATATATATATATATAGTGATCAACTTAGGGGATCCTGCCAAAACGTGCAATAGCCCCGAGCATAAGAAATAAATGTTTGGATACCTGAAATCGGAGATTGCTGTGTCGTCATTCCGGTGCAGGAGCAGGAGTGCTGGATTTGCCTGTTTAAATAGATGTTTAAATAGATGTATATATAGATGGGAACCAGGCGTGGTGGCTACAGGAGACGACAACAACAATGAATGAAAATGAAATGGTAAATAAGACTATTGTCAATCTCTCCAGTCGCCAGCACTCATATCTAGAAAAGAAAACCTTATGCCTAGGCCTATCTTTTTGCCCTACGCAACTGTTTAATTACTCAAACACTTGCATTGACATGTTCAAATTTGTGAGAAAACTCAAACTGATCAAGTGGCATACACTAAAAACTAGCAACATAGGACAGAATACCAGGGTAAGCAACACAATCAGCCAACCAGACCTTACAGTAGGAGATGTGAACATTCTAAGAACAATGCAGGATCTAGCACTGAACACTGAACGTACTAATAACGAAGGCATAGATGAGACCACAGGAATCTGGGACATTACCACTGATAAAGCTGTCAGCACCTATTTTGGGCCTAAATCAGTCTTTTACCCTACCCTCCCACACAACAATATAGACACGTTTCAAGAAGTGGTCATTAAATCATTATTAGTTTGCAAACACCAACAGGCCAAAGGGAGATGCAAGGCATTCAATCTCACCATGAAGCAAATAAACCATAATCTCATCCCTAGCTAATGATAAAAACATAATAATTTGTCCAGCAGACAAAGGAGGGAATGTTGTGTTACAGGACAAAGAAATGTATCTCAAAGAATCCAATAGACAACTGAACAACGAGTTATTCTACTGTAAATGTAATACCAAAACTTACAATGACAGTATTGTGACCACTTGGGGGAAACTTTCCGAGTGGCAACAACAAGGAATAATCTCATCGGAAGAATATCTCTTTCTCAAAATGGATCATCCAAAACTCCCAATAATATACTTCCTCCCGAAAGTACATAAAAAGCCATTGCAAAGAGATGCCAAGTATATCGCCCACTTTAAAAAGGTAGTTAGATCGTTACGTTACATTGGCAACCTTTTTATATGGAAGGGAAGTCAACACAAAGCTCATGAGTGCATAGAACTTCTGAACAAGAACAACTACAACATTGTGTTGACCTACAATACAAGCAAGGAAGAAATAGAATTTCTTGATGTATAGGTGAAAGTTACTGCTAATACCTTGAAGAGCAAGCTCTTCAGGAAAGACACAGCAGGCAACAGTCTTCTTCATGCTCTCAGCAGCCACCCAGACACGCTCATATGGAGCATTCCGTATGGGGAGCTTCTGAGAGCAAGAAGAAACTGCAGTGATAACAGCAGGTACCAGGAAGAGGAAAGTACCATGATACAAAGATTCAGGGAAAGGGGTTACCCAGAGTGGGTCCTAGACATGGCAGTGTCCAAAATGAAGGAAATGACTCGAGAGAAAACACTGGTAGTCATAACAAGGGATGACACCAAGGAGACCCCAATACCAAAGTTATTCTTACATATAACAGGGACTCCCAGAAAATACAGAAGATCCTAAATGATAACTGGAACATTCTTAAAAGTGATTCAGTCATAGGTCCCCGCATCAGTGATAGACCAAGAATCACATACCGTAAGAGTAGACGTCTCAGGGATATACTCATGCAGGTGAACATAACTGAATGTACTGACCGTAGCCATCATAACCTGAAAGGGTTTTATCCATGCGGCCATTGCAAGGCATGTAAGAACAGTAGGATGGTACCAGAATTCAGCATACCCTCCAATAGGAACAAAAGAAAAATAACCCAGTTCCTTACATGTAGCATAACATATGTCATTTACATCTTGGAGTGCCCCTGCAACAAAAGATATGTGGGAAGTACAACCCTGACGGCAAAAAAGAGGGTTCTTGAACATCTTAGAACTATCACCAACAAGGTCCCCCAATATCCTGTAACATGGCATTTCGCTGAATTCCACTTATCTAATAGTAGTCTGTTATGGTATTTTGCCATAGAACAGGTACATGTGGATCACAGGGGAGGTAACAGGGAACTCTCCCTCAGAAAGAAGGAATCTAAATGGATTCTAGATCTTGAAATGAAACAGCCTCAGGATGAGGAGATGGCAACACACTTGATAGAAGAATAATCTGATACACAAGGCCTATCCACTACCTGTGCTGATATCTATGGTTCTTTAAGAATGTATTGTAACTGTATAACCTGTGTTTTTAATCTTTAATAGGGTACATGTGTGCTCTAATTTTAAATCTAACTTTCTTATTCTCTTTCTTTGCAGGAGAGAAGGAAGGGGCCCACTTTAGATCCACAAGCACGTCACGGGCTACCTACCCTTTTATTCACCACCACACGGGAGGCACCCTAGGAAGAATAGATAAGAACTTTCTCACTTTATACCTTCACTATATTTCACTTACTGTAACTAAGTCAATCACTCAGATGTGATGTACAGTGCAATTCTTAGAGAGCCAATGACACTTGGCGATCGCACGTGTTATTAAGCTCTTGCATTTTGGCAAGAGCGATTGAATTTACACAATCTGTGGTATGTCCAAAAATGCGAGGTGAATACGCCGCTTGGTGCAAGTATTGTAAGTGACAGGAAAATGAGAACTCTGCATGAGTATTAATAAATACATCATATAAGACATAACCAACCAGCCGAGCTGCAGGATAATTGGCCAGTCGAGGATTGGGGTATTAATCCTCATTACATCAGGTCTGTGTGACTGAACACAGAACGGGCTAATATGCTATGACGGGTGATAACGCTCACAGGAGTTGTAAATATCTACCTTTCTCCCATTATTTTCTTTCCCCCTTTCCTTAATGTTACATTTACTTTTGGGACTACGAGGCATGTCTATACATATTAACTATATGGTAGTATAATACAGAGATATGTGAAGATAACCAGTACTGCCAAGTATCACGCATCAGGCGTGACGCTAACGCATTTCAGTGTGGTGTTCCGCAACACCGCACTGAAATGCATTGTCACGCATTTTGCCCACTGAGACTGGCTGCACTCTGCTGACAGCTGAAACTGGCTACCGTAACGCCAGAGTGTGCCAGGGCAGGCTGCTGCCTGTAAATTATTTTACCCGGCTGGCGTTGCACACCGCGCAGCCGGGACGGCACTGACTGACTGTCAATATGGACGGTGAGACTCAGAGTCTCACTGAGGGAATATCGTGGCACAGCGCGTCATAAGAGGCCTGGGCTGCATCGGGCGCTGCATGTGCGGGGAGAACACACTGCTGCTGTGCGGCCACCGAAGGACAGACCCCCTGTGGGGCTCAGTGGCTCTAGTCTGGGCTCACCACTCCTTTACTGACCCCCGTTCGCCTCTGAGACAGCCAGGACTGAGTGCCTGCCACAGCCAGTGGAGTGCCAGCTGCAGCAGTCACTGGACTCGACTCTGTCTGAGACTAGTAGCAGAAGTTGAAGTCTGTTCACAACAGTAGGTACTACTATGTCGTAATTCTTTCTCTTACGGCGGCCTAACCTTTTGTATTGTGTGTTTTCTCTCGTCACACACAGATGCACGCACTGACAGAGTTGAAGTTTTAATACATAGCTGCGAAGGTTTCAGATTGCCATGTGTGACATTTCCATAATTTTTTCGATTTATGTGTTTCCCTCATCTTCATTGTTTGATTTTGCTCGCACAAAAATGTCACTCATATATGTTGAAATGTCACTCATAATTCCACAGAAATTATGAAAATGTCACACATAGCAATCTGAAACCTTGGCAGCTATGGATAACATTGATGTGATGTATATGTCTACACACTCAGATATGGCCGCCAGTTGCAGTATGTGAATGACTGACTGCATGCACGTCCTCTCTCTATGCTGAGAACCGGCATCTATGTATAGCACCACGTCACAAACGCCCAATGTGTGATCAAGAGTTTACTCTCGAAACACGTAACGTTGAAATAAAAATCTGCTGCTTAAACTGCAACTGAGAGCGCTCAGTGATTTTTTTACCCAACGCCGTTATCTTTTGCTGGCTGTGGCTCTACCGGATTTAACGCGCCATCAAACTACGGGCGGATCTCTCGGGAGGAGCCTTCTCTGCATCAGAAAATATATATATATATATATATATATATATATATATATATATATATATATATTGCGATGCAGAAATCCAACAGGAAACAAGGAATTCAGCGTGCCCACAAGGTAATTGCAACAAGTAAGTTTATTCCTGTCAAGAAAGACGACGCGATTCGACCATGTCCGTGGTCTTGGTCACATGACCCACGTCTCCAGAGTGCAGACATTTAAAGGTGCATTACACATAGTCATTCGCATGGATATAGAAAAAAGACTCTTTCCAACATGTTAATGGTCAAAGTTTTGGAAGTAGTGTTAATGGTGCATAACGTACAATTTATATTCAAAAAAAGAAAGTTTTTTTCCCTCCAACATGTTGATTGTCACATTTAAAAGGTATTTTTACAGTAAAGTGATGACATTTGTGCATAAATTAAATTAAAACAGGGGTACTGCAAGTTGTTCTGAAATGTCGCAGTCAGGGTATATAATGTTTAGAGTACATTGGTATACAATCACGGTCGGGCAGCATGGGTTACATGGGTTATAAGGTTAAGACAAGTCGAAATGCATTGTAAAGGTTTAACACAAGTCTACCGTGCAACACAGGTTCTCTGGGTAAAAGTTACAGTGCGGGGGTGCTAACGTGATTCGAAATAATTACTTCTAGTGCAGGTATAGTACCCGGGTGTGCTCGTTACTCAGAGGTGACTTGGAGTTTGGGCAATTGCCATGGACTCCGGTGCTCATATCTCTATCGTAGTTGTGACATCACAATGCAAGCTGCATAACACTCTCCTGCAAGATGAAAATATACAATTAATGCATGGAAACCAACATAAAATTAATTTGACATTGGATATAGTACATGGCATATATAGGTTCTGTCCCCTAAGTTCCGACCGTGCTCTGAATCATGCCTGGGTAAGCAGAAGCCTAGGAATTAAAAAAGGCTGTGAATGTGTGGTGAAGGAGGAGAGGAGAGGGGGGGGTGTGGGTAGCTTAAAAGGGGGGAAGGAAGGAAATGAGGAGATAAGTTGCGACAGCGAGGGGTTGTTGAATATTAAAATCATGGCACAGAAATCATTATAGGTGACTGTACATTTCCTCATCCTGGTTCATGCCAAACGGGAGCTTGGTACCTGCCTGGAGGATAAACCGTGACTCACGTTTGCAGAGTGCAGCAACACGGTTGCCTCCTCTGGGATTTGCATTGACTGTATCCAGAGAAAAAAATCTTGCTTTAGTCCAGTCTGCCTCGTGTTCTTTGGCAAAGTGTCTGTCTGTGCTGTCGCTATTGTCCCTGTTAGTGATGGCACGAGACCACACGGACAGACAAACGCATACATGACAAACTCTGTATTGCAATTGATCAATTGCAGTATTTTCGATTTGGTTTTAGTTCTTTCCAGGGTGACGTCTGTGACATTATTGCTGTGCTTACAAGCCTTGCAGTTCCCGCATTTGCGGAACCCCTTGTTCTGTTGTAGCCAGCTGCTTTTGTTGGTCTGAAGGTGGCTCTGTACTAGGATGTCTCTGATGCATGAGTTTCTTCCATATGTGACTGATGGTGTAGTCCCTATCGTGTTTCTCAGGATGGGGTCTTGTCTTAAAATATCCCATCTGTTTTTCAGAATGTTGCGGATCTGATTGGAGTGGCTACAGAATTTGGTGATGTACCTAATCTATTGTGTCTCATTGTTGTGTCTGTTCTTGTTAGTGGATCTACTCTCTCCCAGTATCTCCTCCCTGCATTTTGCTTCCACTCTGGTTTCTGCCTGATGTATGGCTTTTCTTGAATATCCTCTTTCCTTGAACCTGAGTTTCATGTCATTCTTAGTTTGTCTGTAGGACTCTTCTGAGCTACAGTTGCGTTTGGCTCTAAGGAATTCGCTGTACGGGATACCCCATCTGAAACTAGGAGGGTGTGCACTAGTAGAATGTAGGATGGAGTTCCCTGCAGTTGTTTTGGTGAAGAGATTGGTACTTATTTTTCCTTTTTCTACTGTCAGTCTGAGGTCAAGAAAATCAATGGATGTTTGGCTATAGAATCACAGGTTCATATTATTACAATTCAGACATATTTATATATATACCAAACTCCTCACCATTCCTCACCATTCGACAAGAGTTTCCACAGCACCAGAGAGAATCCACAGGTATTTTTTTTACCCAAAAGTGCTTTATTTAGTACACCATTTGTGCGAGCACGGACGGTAAATGCGTTTCAGCTCCTGCCTTCAACTGGACCATACAGTCGTGCTGTCTAGAACATCCATTTAAAGTGACATTGTGCATACGATCCCTTGTTTGTTTCAATTAAATATAGACTAGACTACAGTCGCAATATTTGTACTCGCAATACTGTATATATTTTTATATATATATATATATATATATATATATATATATATATATATATATATATATATATATGCACCAACACTCCTTCCATGAAAAGAGACAGCGACCCAGGGGGAGACGGTAGGTAACACCTTTTATTCAGCACAGATGCGAATGCATTTCGGCAGACTTCTGCCTTCTTCAGCGCCCAAAAACGATCCGTGAGCAATGTCTCATACTTGAAAACAGTCCCTCATTTAACCGCTTGCTGCTGCAAGCCAGCTCCACCCCACAGTAATTGACTGCACGCACCTGTGAGCAGTCCCAAGTGTAGTTCGAAACTGCAAGCCCCAGAATGCAACAGTGTGGTATCTGAGGCCAACGGTGCAGGAGTAAATCACCGGTTGATGAAAATAACATTCCGGGGGGGCAGGGAACAGCTGATCCTCATGGAAACAGATGTAACAGTCCCGCTTTGGTGTGCCAGATGTCCAGTGTCACCTCCGGTCCCCCAATACCACCGCAGCCATCTAGTCCAGAAAGTCCATAAAACAGGGGATGAGCTACAGCGTGCTCTACCCAGCATGGGATTAATAATCCCAAAACTGCTTACTTTCCTCCCTGGTTTCAATGGCGGGATACCAACCCTTCCAGCCAACGCTGGCAATAACAACGAACTGCAGGAGTCCAAGTCCCAGAGAGGCTGGTTACCCAAAGCGCGGCAGGGGTCCCTGAAAAGCGCCGCTGGGTGACGCTGTGTAAAGATGCACCAACACTCCTTCCATGAAAAGAGACAGCGACCCAGGGGGAGACGGTAGGTAACACCTTTTATTCAGCACAGATGCGAATGCATTTCGGCAGACTTCTGCCTTCTTCAGCGCCCAAAAACGATCCGTGAGCAATGTCTCATACTTGAAAACAGTCCCTCATTTAACCGCTTGCTGCTGCAAGCCAGCTCCACCCCACACATATATTATATATTATATATATATATATATATATATATATATATATTCCACAACTCTCTTTTTCCAAGAGAATAAGCCAGCACTCACAAAAGTTCCTTTCCCAATCTTTTATTTTGTTGTCATTGCTCCAGCATTTCGAAGTAAAAAACCAACGCGTTTCGCAACTAAATGTCGCTTGATCACGCGACATTTAGTTGCGAAACGCGTTGGTTTTTTACTTCGAAATGATGGAGCAATGACAACAAAATAAAAGATTGGGAAAGGAACTTTTGTGAGTGCTGACTTATTCTCTTGGAAAAAGAGAGTTGTGGAATATATCAAAGTGTGGCTCTGCTTGGAAGTCAAAGCACCGGTGGATAGAGCGCCATTGGACCACAAAATGGAGCCAAGGCTGAGGATATATATATATATATATATTCACTGAAAAAACCATAGGTTATAGACCATATATAGTTAGGAATTAGCATTTACAAAACCTTGATAATTCACTGAAAAAACCATAGGTTATAGACCATATATAGTTAGGAATTAGCATTTACAAAACCTTGAAAATTCACTGCAAAAACCATAGGTTAGAGACCATATATAGTTAGCTGGACATTTTATTGACATAAAACCAATGAAATTCCACATATAGTTAGTTGCACTAACTATATATCGCGCACCCGCAATCCACTGCTGATGATGTCACATATTACATCATTCATGACATGGTCAGTGACATCACTGATGACATCACTGATGACATCTCAAATGACATCACTGATGACTACATCCAGTGACTGTATAATTCTGTAAAGTTAAAATATGTCTTACATATTGAAGAATGAGTGGATGTATAAGTGTCTGGACGAAGGATTTAGTAGGTGCATGACTGAATGTATGAGTGAGTGATTAAATGTGTCTCACTGAGTGCATGGGTTAGTGACTAAACTGTCTTAATTTGTGCATCATTATGTCTGTTGTTCTGTAAACTGCTGCATGTGTTGATCAGTAGCTATATGAGTAACTATATGGGTTATTGATTGATTGCCCAAGTATTTGTATGGGAGACTGAGTGTGTGTGTGGCTAGCTGGGAGGTGTGTGACTCTGTGCAGATCAATCTGTACTTGTATCAATGATTGTATAAGAAAGTAAGTATGTGTTAGTACATGTTTGAAAATGTAAGGTGCTCTATGTTTAACTGTATAGACAAGAAAATTGAAGTCTCATTGATTCTTTACAGGACTGACTAGGTGTGTAAGTAACTCCATGGATGAGTGGCAGACTGTGAGTGTCTGTATAGGTGTATGAGTGCATATGATAGTGTTGTAAAGATGAGTGATTGTATGTATGAATGATTGTATGGGTGAATGAGTGAAGGTGTGTGTAGACGTAGCAATCAGTGAGTGCGTATGTAGTAACTAGTATTGGTGTGTCAATGGTTTCAAAAATTATACTCTTTTTAACACTGGGTGAAACAGAGGTTATATTAAAATGTGAGGAGATGCATTGTATTGTCACATGAATGATATCATCAGTGATGTGGTCATTGATGTCAAATGAGATGTCATCAGTGATGTCATCAGTGATGTCATTTGAGATGTCATCAGTGATGTCATCAGTGATGTCACTGACCATGTCATGAATGATGTAATATGTGACATCATCAGCAGTGGATTGCGGGTGCGCGATATATAGTTAGTGCAACTAACTATATATGGAATTTCATTGGTTTTATGTCAATAAAATGTCCAGCTAACTATATATGGTCTCTAACCTATGGTTTTTGCAGTGAATTTTCAAGGTTTTGTAAATGCTAATTCCTAACTATATATGGTCTATAACCTATGGTTTTTTCAGTGAATTTTCAAGGTTTTGTAAATGCTAATTCCTAACTATATATGGTCTATAACCTATGGTTTTTTCAGTGAATTTCAATGGTTTTTTAATAGCAAATATGCTGTCGAATGTCAAGTACGTGGTAAGTAAAAACATTTTCGTGTTTATGCACACTGATCTGCTTTGAATGCTGCCCCCCACCCCTCATTTCTATTAGGAGTACTCTCTCTTTGCAGATAGTGAAGGGTAGTTAACGCAGCCCTTTGCCCCCTTTGTAATCCGTCGTGCCTGCTTCTCTCTCCATTTGATTGATTGTTCTCTTTCGTTCATTCTCTATTTACAAACAAGCACAGAGTCAAAATACTCTGTTTAGTCTTTGCAGATAGCGAAAAACCGTGTAAAAAAACAAAAGGAATCGAGCAAAATCAGTGGGCCACTAATGGGATCTCTTTTTGACCTCGCTAAAATAGAAACATTAGGAACAACCTGTTGAAAATAGCAATGCGTATGTACATAAGCGGCGTTCATTTGTGTTCACAGTACCCCTTGTTGATTGTTTGAATCGAGCATTGAATTGTTCGAAGTTGGTTCTCTTAAGGATCTTCTCTGCCTGCAAACGAGGAAGAATAGGAATATTCTCTCTCCCTTTGCAGATAGTGAAGGGTAGGTAACGCAAGCCATTAACACGTCGTACCTATTTCATTCCTCATTGATTGATTGATTGTCCGAACATTGACTGTTTGGGAATTAGTTCTTTTTGGAGGTATTCCCTGTTTGCAAATAAACGTAGGAAAATCTTTGCAAGTAGTGAAAGGGTACGTAATGCGGACCTTTCTCCCCCGTTGTAATCTGTCATGCCTATCTACTCCCCACTGATTGATGCACCTGTTTCACCCGGACCATTTACTAGACATACGTCATCTGGCCCGACCAGAGAGCACCCCTAGTGAAAAGGACATATGCAATAATAACGAAGTGATCACTGTATCCTGTTAACAGAAACTTTAGCATGAAACAACCTGGAAAGAAAAGAATAGGAAATCGAAAATCAGTAGGCCACTGATGAACATGAACTTTTATTAAACAACGAACAAAGAAACGATAACATAACGTAATGATAAAACCTATTAATGTCCTAGAAACAAGAAAACGTTAAAATATGCCAGTGGTGAGAGACCAGAAAAACAGTAAGAGAAACCAAATCACCCTTCGCTGTCCCACCGCCTGCCACGCCAAAAAAATCGATAGACTAGGGAAAATGCAAGTCAGTAGAACATCCGCCCCCACTCTGGAAACTTCCAAGGTGGGGCAGGGTTCCGGCTACGCCCAGCCGGGAGCAGCCCATATAAGGCAGGTCCTGCTGCCACGCCTCGGCCAGGAGATCCTAACGTAGGGTGTAGCCGGAGGAGAGGCCGAGACCAGCGGGACCCGGCCAGGGGATTGCCTTTACAACGCTGAACAGTTGCAGGGGGGGGGAATGTCTCCTCGACCCTCCCCTCTCTCTCCCAGTCCGGCCGCGGTGGCCCTTGAGAGTTGCAGGTAGTCCCGCCACATGCTCTTCCGGTCCGGCCACCAACGGTCGGGGGGCCGAGGCCGACGGGATCCGGCTGCAGCCGATAAACCAAGAAACCCGTTCATGGGGCCAGAGCCAGGGGCGTCCGGCCGACATCTACCGGAAGCCCGGCCCGAAGACGGACGGGACACTTCTTCTTTCTTGTATAATTGCTGCAACAACCCTGGGGGGGGATGTCTTGCACATGCCTCCGACCCCCCCCCCCCTCGTCCTCATCGCCTGGTCCGGCCATAACAAATCTCAAGCGAGATGCCGTGGGGTGCACTGGGAGGGAGAGACGGTGCGAACAGGCCTCTCCCGCCTCCCCAGTGGAGGCTTCCTAGCTGCACCCTCAGCGCTCCAGGCGCCCGGAAAAGAGTTCTTCCACTGTGGCCATGCTGCAACGTCTCGCCCGGCAGGGTGGAGCCCGTCCGCTCATTTGACCCCGCGATCGCCAGTAGCTACCGAACTCTCAAAATGGCGGTCGACCTGGCAAGAGCGGGCCCAGCATAAAGAAATGGCCCGGTCACTGGTTGACTCCACCACCGTAGTCCTCCACGACCTTGAAGATTCTAGAGGAGCCGCGGGAGTCTCCGACCCCCGATGGGGAATGACTGCCATGATCACCCGTGGAGTGACGAAACTGTATCCGCGGGACGTCGGCGCCAGCCTCACTTTGAATTACTAGAATCCTGCAGACCTCACTTCCGGTGAAAGCACAGTGTGACCCGGTAGGAAAAATTGTTGCACCCCCTCCCCTTTTTGACTGATAGTTCAAACCACCGATCCTTTCCTTTGCCCTTTTAACGGAACTTTGGACTGCCTCCCCCTCTTTTACATTTTCTAGAGAAAACAAAACATTAACCACTACATTAGCATAGCAGTTGACACCAGAACTGTTTTCAAATTGAAAACCAACAACATCTTCAACAGAATCCTTTTTGTTTCTGCTGTGACCCTGCTACAGCACAGGCATTGTCCCCAGCAGTACTTCTGCAATGCCGGTAAGAATAGCTGTGGTGCCTACTGGACTCACTCACCCCCGCGGCGCCCCACGCCGTTATTTGCTGGGCGGCAACTTGCTAGACATCACTTTCGTGCCATCTAGATTTCAGCGCGTTCTGCTGCCTTGGAACTATTCGCACAACAGACCGCTACTGACAAGAATATTTCATTATTGGTGCTGTCAATTTCAATAAATCTATTGGATAATTCAAAAGAAATTGCCACGGTCTCTTCGTTGTTTAAATGTTTTTACTGTTTTTGTTTTTTTGTATATATTTATATGTTATTAAAGTTTTATATTCCTACTACTTTGTTGGAGTGCTATATATTTTTAATGTGACACATAATTGTAAAAACTTTGATGTACAAAGAGTCATTCCTGGAATCTTCCGCTTCAGGCTCGGTCCCCTCCCCAATCACAATACAGGATAGTTTTCAGATAGTAGGAACACGTGTGGTGTGACGGATCTCATCGGGTGTGGGCCTTGATCTACTATAACTCCTTTGAAGAGGGGTGATTCTTTACAGCTGGGGCCATAAACTACATCTGCAGGGCTAGCTGATAGCCTTTACAATCGGACACAGAGGAAGAGGAGTGTCAGAGGGTGCGGTAGTGAATAGGGCGAAAGGGAGTTGTCGGGCGGGCACAGTGTGATTCTCAGGGAAGAGCAGCGCAGATGGGGGGAGGTTTATTGCCCATGCATAAGACAGAGAGCGGGGGTGACCAGTGCCTGGGGAAGATGCTTGCGAGGGTGAGGAGCCATGCTACGAATCAACAGCGTGCAGAGAGTGGGTTTGGTCAAGGCATCTAAAATGGCTGCCATGCACGACAAAAGTGTGGCATTTCAAAAAAGGCAAGATGGCGCAGACAATGTTTTTCAACACTTCCTCATTTCCTTCGAATCGAACGTTAACAGACGTTGGGGCATATTACCAAAGTTAAGCGATATTTATCGCTAACGATGCTTACCAACGAATTTTTTACCGCTAAGCATCGTCAGAAATTATCGAAGATAAACCTTGCTATTATCAAGGTTTATCACAAATGCGATAATAAACGGCCGCAATGCATGAATATCGCTAAAAACTCAGCGATATTCATACATTACCGAGCTAATGCTCTTAGCCATGTTATCCACCTCCCATTGGATAACATGGCTAAGAACTGCTCAGGGCAGGTGTTAGTTTTTGGAGATATTCGCGCTTAGCGCGAATATCTCCAAAAGTTGGTAATAGGAGATAGATATCTTGCATGTTGTAATGCAAGTTATTGTGGTATATGGAACTCATACCATAATCTCTCAGGAAAGCAGAAACTGATCCTTTTGGGACCGCCTAAAAAGGCCTAGGGGGTGAGGAGTACTCTACTTTGCCCCCTTTTCACGTTCCGAACTATTTTATTTTACTCTCTTCTGTAATTACACAAAATAGCAGCGATAAGATGCATCGGAGACACACAGTGAGAGAAAGGAGGCCGGAGATGAAGAAGAGATGTCAAATACACATTGGAGATAATATAGTGGCAGAAGGGAAGTAAATATGAGTAAACTTACCATGTAACATAAAAATGTTGCACTCTATACTATAAGTCTCATTTTATACTACAATCACTTCGCTACAACCTCATAAATTAAAAATAAAAATGAATAATGTCTCAAACAATTTTTGATTTCTAAATATAAATTTATTCTTCAGAATTTTCTAAATTTGAAAGAACTAGTAACATGTCCTCATCAGCAATGTCCTCATGAAAAGTCTGCAATAATGATTCTTGTAACTCTATGGTCTCCAAACACTCGATAAATTCGCCATCAAGAGATTGATCAAAAAAATCATTCAAGTCATCTCCTCCTTCTGACAATATTTCATTATTGGTGCTGTCAATTTCAATCAATGTAGTGGAATCATTCAAGTCATCTCCTCGTGACAATATTTCATTATTGGTGCTCTCAATTTCAATCAATGTAGTGGAATCATTCAAGTCATCTCCTCCTTGTGACAATATTTCATTATTGGTGCTGTCCATTTCAATCAATCTAATGGAATCATACAAGTCATCTCCTCCTTGTGACAATATTTCATTATTGCTGCTCTCAATTTCAATCAACGTAGTGGAATCATTCAAGTCATCTCCTTGTGACAATATTTCATTCTTGGTGCTGTCCATTTCAATCAATCTAATGGAATCATACAAGTCATGTCCTCCTTGTGACAATATTTCATTATTGGTGCTCTCAATTTCAATCAATGTAGTGGACAATTCAAAAGAAATTGCCACGGTCTCTTCATTGTGAGCCATTTTATTTTGAAATTGCTTGCTGTAAATTGCAGAAAAAAATAATCACTTTCATTTATCGTTTTTAGTAATACATAATATAAAACTAACTTTATCAAGTATTTAGTATAACAGAAGGACTGCAAATAAATAACAGAAAACATTTTTCAAATTATCTTCAAGTGTACAACATAGTTCCCCTTACAAATTAACAACTCACCTTTTTAAAAGTAGGAAAAGTGTTAGTACTGTGTAAATCAAACACCAGAAATTCACCACCAAAAATTCCTCACAAATGTACCTCAGACAGTAGTATCACAAAATGGCTGTGGTTTCCTCTCATTTGACATATATACATAACCAATTAACTTTCATCACACACAAATACAAAACCAAAGTAACATTTTAATTGGTTCTAAATTTCAACACTTTCAAATGTGTTTTCCCCATGCAATTTTCCATAGGACATTTACATACATCTACAGCCTGAATGGCTGAACGGAATTACACCAAACTTGGCAAAATGGTACATCAAACCTAAGAGGTCAGGAAGGATCTACTATGCCCCCTTATGGTCATTTCCCCCTTCGCTTTGGCCTCCTCTTGTCTCTCAATCCTACCGAGAGACAAGATGGCGGCCGCTACGGACTGTTTGGAATGTTGACAGACGCCGGAGAACCAATCAGCTTCGCAAAGCTCCGTAACGCGAAAAGTACGCGAAGCGGAGCGCTGTTACAGATATATATCTTTTTTTGAACGTTAATTTCTCAAAATCCACTGGAGCACATATATTGAGACCTAGCAAAGGCACATCGGGCTACCAGTCCCTAATATTTTACCAAGTTTCGTGCAAATCCATTCAGCCGTTCGATTATTATTATTATTTTTTTTTTTGCCCCGCGGGGCCCTTTTAAAACCTCCACATCAAACCTAGGGGGTTGAGGTTCCGTGACGATTTTACTCATGTTTATAACATTGTCGGAAATACATAATTTTGGTATCAGTGAACCGCAAATGATCCATTTAGTATATCCTGGTGTTTTCGCTATGCTACGAGCAAGAGCACTCCAGTTACAAACACATTTCTGTTCTACCCGTGACATCCATCTTAGAACACGGAAGCCATTTTGTATTCCTTGCCCTCACATAGTCAATGGACACGCAATGATCTCTTTTTCATTAAAGGACACGTAGGCTTTAACCGGCGATTCACCTTGCTAGTGACACGTGCACCTTAGGCCAGCAACGCTGTAGCAGCATGACTCGGCAAGAACTGCCTCCCCAGCCTGAGGCCAGTCCTGCTATACTGGTTCTTGTGTTCGTTGGCCTGATCATGATTAGGCGGCCGAAGCTGGTAACCGTGCCCATTTACGACCCACAAACATTTCTTATCCTGTCTTTCTATCTTCTACACCTGGCTCTGCTCCTTTCCTTCTGGGCCTTTATTAGGGGGAGGTAACGAAATTTACGATGAGGCGGTCCGGGTCTTGAATGAAGAATTGACATGGGATTATGATGGACTAGTGGGAACCCCTCATTCGTAATGTTTTGACATCAGATACTGTTGACGATTCCTGTGCAACGCCAAATATTTATTGTTTAAGACACGAATGTTTAGAACTGTGGTAACATGTAAAGAATTTGCCTGAAGCCCAATATTTAGTATATAAGGAGCAATCCTCTTTGTACAAATCGAACAGGCTCCTAGATACTGCCCATGTGTAGTTTCTGTGACTTCTGTGTCCCTGCAGTAATAAACCTTTGGTCTTTGACGCCACCATCGAGAAGCCCGTGTTTCTGTTTGTTTGTGTACCAAGACAGGTTGAACTCCGGGGTCTTCGGGTGTTGTCCCTGACACCTCTGGACGGAAACTAAAAAGTCCAGAACTCCATTTGGCGCCCAACTCGGGGCGACGTCATTCGGTACCGGTCCAAAAGCCTGAAGAGTTCGAGGAGCTTCGTGTGAAGATTTCAGAGGGAGGCGCCCCACTTCATCGATCCCGGCATATCGCAAAAGTGGCCCCGACGTCCTCTTCCACGAGGGTTCCCGTTCAGACGGCTGCAGTGCTCCGTTGCCTTGACCGTCGCCCTGTCTTGGACCCGAGGTGCAGTCCTCAGTACGGCGAAACGTGACGGGTTTCTCCTTGGTGACGTCTTCAGTGCCTCAGTTAAGTATTCAGTGGTTGCTAGTTAAATATTTTGTAAGGATTGCTCCTGTTTGGATAATCCTTTTAGTTCTCAGTTCAGTTCAGTTCTGTAAGGTTATCACTGGTTATTCTGGTTACGATAATCATTCTGTTCAGTTCAGGTATCGATACATTTGTCAGTTCTGGTAGGCCTAAGTTCGTGGTTCGAGTGCGCATCTTTTCTGTTTGTGTCTTGTTTGTCTTGTGTTCCGGATTATAAAATGGTAAGTCGGAAACATTGTATGTTGTCTTGTTTTAGTTGCAACAGTGATTCCCGGTTGGAGGACTCGTGTTTGGTTCCCCCGATTGGAACTCCCCTTTATGATCTATATTGCAAATTTGGTGTGGGCCCTATCTCTTATAATGAGGTATGGATCCGCTACACAGAGAAAGACGGTGTCCTTAGTTGGCCACTACATGGTAGTTTCGAACCTGAAGTTCTCGATAATCTAGAAAGAAGGTTGTTTAAGAAGAAAGCCCGGCCGGCAATGTTTGATTCTTTCCGTTATTGGCGAAAAGAATCTAAACAGAGAGAAATTAAAAAGTTGAAGAAAGAACAGAAAGAGCAAGAGTTGACTTTAGAACAGTCTGCTAGGCAGCTGCAACTCAACGAGTCTGAGAAAGCGATGGAGGTGGCCGATAGAGAGCGTAATTTAGCGATAGACAAGTGCTATCCTGCTTTGCCATCGAGTACGGCTAAGACAGTAGAGGACCCTGAAAAGGATCCCCTGTTGTCTTACTTGTTACGATCACCCCCACCGTATGCACAGGGTGCTACGGCTCCACCTATACCGAATGTTCAATTACCGGTTGCTGGACAACCTGGTGTCCCTGTTCCCGCTCCCCTGAATCTAGTTCCTGTACCTCCTGTGGTCAATATTAATGTTCCTTCGACAACCCCTCTTCTAGGGTTGCCGGCTTCTTTTCCTATGCCTGTGTCACTCACACCTGCCACTTCACAAGCTATTTTGCCTGCTACTCCTACTGTTCCTGATCTATCTATTCCAACTACTACTCTATTCACTGCCTCTGCAAGTATTATGACTCCGCTTTCTGTTCGACGAAGAATCACTGATTCTGTCTCCAATATTCTATCTCCCTTCTATAAAACTCTGATTAAGACTCCTACCTCTGACTCTGTGCAGAGACGTAGTCAGCTTCCCAGTACTGAAGAAAGAGGAATACTAGATTCCACTGCCCTTAGATGGGTTTCGAAAGTTGGAAGATATAATGTACAAAATGTATTAGATACATTTATGCAATGGAACGAACCGACACAACGATATGTGTTCGATGAAATGTGTTTCCTTCTACGTGAGGAATTGGAAGAGGATGACCCTGAATCAAATTTAGGAGAATTAATTAATGTTCAGAAAGAGTTTGCTACAGGTATGATAGTTGGTCAAAATATAAAAGAAGCGATGGAACTAATTTTAAGTTATAGATCCGACTCATCCCTTCTTTCACCGAGAGAGTTAGAGAAACGTAGTACGAAACGAAATCGTCAATATCCAATGAGAGAGGTTCCACCAATTTGGCGCGAAGCTGTGCAAGCTAATGCACCGCTTGGTATTGCAGCCGCTCCGGCCCAATTCCAGAGAGTCTGGATACATATTCCATGGAAACGAGCTGAAGTGTTAGCAGTAAAACAGGCCTTGCCAGATCCGCGTAAAAATCCTGCAGGGTACTACAAAGAGTTGGCTCAAACAGTTGACGCTTGTGTATTGAATCTTGCTGACATAGATCTGCTATTTGGTAACGTAGTACCGCAACCAATTTGGGCTAAAATTCGTAAAGAGAATCATCCAGTTGCCCTAGGTGGTGACTGGGCAGCTATAACTGCAGCGGATGGTCAACAAATAGGTGGTTCCAAACCTGAACCTTTAATTGCTAACTTGCCTGGTAGAATAATCGATTTAATGAAAACCTTAATGCCTGCATTACGCGTTAACTGGGATAAATTGTCCGCATGCAAACAAAAGAAAGACGAAAGCGTCTCCGACTTTTTCACAAGATTCGAAGAGACTTTCGTAGATCATAGTGGTCAGGATATGAGCACAGAAGGGGGCCAGAGATTATTTGTTGATAAATTTGTGCACAATCTGTTGCCAGAACTTAGTGGTAAATTAAAGAATTCTGAAAGTGCGTGGGCTGTCTCTACGACTGCGCAAATACTTGCGACTGCTCAGTACTACGAAAATAGGGATAAAGAAGAGAAGGAAAAATCAGATAAAAAGACGAAAGATTTAAAAACTAAAGTACTTTTACAGCAAGCTTATCCGCCTCGCATGAATCAAACTAATATGCAGCAAGGGTCATATCAAAGAACGGATTATAATTTTCAAAGGCCACAATACCAATGGAATCAATGTGCTTATTGCAAAAAGGAAGGTCATTACAAAAGTGATTGTCCAGTTCGGGCGCAAAATAATGATGCGGCCGCTCAGAGAGGTCGTGGTAGTTCTATGCAAAACTCTAGAGGTCGAGGACGAGGTGCTATGCCTCCACAGACGAGTGATCGCCCCTCTAATTATTTCGACCAGCGTAATGGACAATCTGCCCAACAGAATAGGTCTCCACAGTATCATGTTGAAGACTATTATGAAGCTAGTGAGGAAGGTCAGCAAAGTGAATACTAGGACAGCCATGGACAAAGAGAGGGAGTAGTATCAGTACCAGTAGATCAGAGTGGGCCTTATGTCGCGGTAGCAACATCAGGTATAGTCGAACCGTTTCTGTTGGATACTGGTGCAGCAAAAAGTTCTATCATACATGCGAAACTCCCTGGCGCACCTTTGTCTGGCTCAACAAACATTTCAGTAGGTTTTTCGGGCGCCCCTGTTCACAACCCTGTTTCTGGTCCTTTGTCTATTTCTGTTGGACCCCGTCAATTGAAAGCACCCCTGATTTTGACGACAGGTTGTAACGAAAATCTGCTTGGTTTAGACTTGTTAAAACGCCTGTACGCGACATTATACTGTTCTCCAGCAGGAGTACAGCTTACGTTGGGTAAAAGAATAATCTCTCCGATGTACTTGTCGATGGATGCGCTCCCACCAGAGCTGCGTTCACTCCCTGATACTCTTTGGGCGACTGGTCCTAATGATGTAGGCCTATTGGAAATTCCACCTTATGTAGTAACTTTGAAAGCAAATGTCAAACTTCCACGAATTCCACAATACAGAATCTCTAGTGAAGGTGAGCGTGCGCTCCTACTGATAGTACAAGACCTGATCAAGAAAGATGTTGTAGAAGAGACTAGAGGTAATGTCTGTAATAGTCCTGTACTGCCTATTTTGAAACGAACTGACCCTACAAAGCCTCCAGTATATAGGTTCGTAATTGATCTTAGAGAGGTTAATAAAATTGTGATCCCACAGTTTCCTGTGGTTCCAGACATTACTGCATTGTTAACGTTGATTCCTGCTACAGCAGCATGGTTTTCGGTTGTCGACTTGAAAAATGCCTTTTTCAGCATTCCGATAGCCGAGGAAAGCAGAGATATCTTCGGTTTCTCTCTAGGAGGACGAAGTTTTAGATTTAAACGCGCTCCACAAGGTTATTGTGAAAGCCCATCCATTTACAGTCAAGCATTAAAAAGCCAGTTAGATTCCTTCGTACTTCCTCGTGGTTCTGCTTTAGTACAGTATGTCGATGATCTTCTAGTGGCTGCCGATGACAAGGAAACTTGCAAAACAGCTACGATCTCTTTATTGCATCACTTGTCAGATTTGAATCACAAGGTGTCACCTTCAAAAATGCAATACTGCTGCCAAGAAGTGATCTACCTAGGTCATCTCTTGTCAAAGGAGGGAAGGAAGTTGACCCCAGAGAGAATAAAAGCAATTACACAGATGAACGTTCCTAGCACGCAGAGAGAAGTACGTGCCTTTTTGGGTATTACCTCATATTGTAGGCAATGGATCCCAAATTTTTCTCTTCTAGCAAAACCATTGGTAGCCTTGACTGGGAAAGGTGTCCCGAGTCCGGTACCATGGTCTGCTGAATGTCAACAGAGTTTTTCTGAGTTACGGAATGCACTGTGTTCAGCACCTGTATTGGGTACACCCGACTACAGTAAGCCATTCACGCTCTATGTCCACGAGAGAGAAGGTTGTGCATTGAGTGTTTTGACGCAGAAATTCGGTGATAAACAACGCCCTTGTGCGTATTTTTCATCAACATTAGATCCAGTAGCTAGAGCATTGCCTAGTTGCTTGAGAGCTACAGCCGCAGCTGCAGCTTCCATTCGACAATCTGCTGGTTTAGTAATGAACAACATGTTAGTAGTCATGGTTCCTCATGCTGTGGATACACTCATGAACCGAACCAAGACGCAACACCTTACCAGTGCTAGATTATCAGGTTATGAACTGACACTGTTAGCTAGTCATATTCAGATCAAAAGATGCAATGTATTGAATCCAGCAACATTGTTGCCGACTAGCGAAGAGTCGAGTGATTCCGAACCACACGACTGTTGTTTCAGAACTGAGGAAGAAACAAAAGGACGAATCGACCTAAAAGACACTCCGTTGTCAGAACCAGATGGCACGTTGTATGTTGACGGGTCTTGCTTCAAATTGGAGAATGGTGATGTGACTGCTGCTTATGCAGTAACGACCTTGAGTACGATTGTGGAGACTGCAAGAGTGAGTCAGAATTCTGCCCAGGCTGCAGAATTGATCGCGCTAACAAGAGCGTGCGTTTTAGCTAAGGGAAAGAGAGTGAACGTGTTCACAGATAGTCAGTACGCGTTCGGCGTGGCCCATAGTTTTGGCCGTTTGTGGAAAGAGAGAGGTTTCATTACGTCCCATGGGACTAAGATTCAACATGGTCAGCTAGTTAATGACTTGTTGGAATCTCTAACCTTACCGACTGAAGTTGCGATTGTGAAATGCAGTGCTCATAAAGCAATCACGGATAATGTTGGTCGTGGGAATGCTTTTGCTGATGAGACTGCAAAACAGACAGCCAGAAATATGACGAGTAGAATGTATCTTGCAACGTCTGCAAGATGGATTTCTGAGTCTGGAATATGTGAAGACACAGTGGAAAGCGTGAAAGAAATTCAGAAAGAGGCGACTGAGGAGGAAAAACTTGCATGGAAAGAGAGCACGGGTAAATTGGACTCGAGTGGGTGTTGGATTGACTTGTCGGAACAACAGCGTTGGATGTTGCCTGATGCGTATGTGCTTGCAGTAGTAACAATGGCACATGGAACAGCGCACATCAGTTCAAAAGGGATTTGTAAGATGTTGGCTCCGGTCTGGAAGAATGACGGGATTAGTAGGTGTGCAGAGAGAGTGGTGAGGAATTGTATGGTATGCTTGATGCATAATCCTGGCAAGGGAATCCCCACACCTGCAGGTCACTTCGCTCCTCCTTCCTGCCCCTTTGAAGTGATCCAGCTAGACTTCATTCACATGGATCGTTGTAATAACCTGAAATACGTCCTAGTGGTAGTTTGTGCTTTCTCCAGATGGATCGAAGCATACCCACTGAAGGACAATACTGCCTTATCCACTGCCAAAATTCTTCTTAAAGAATACTTCCCCAGATACGGAATGCCACGGATTGTATGGTCAGACAACGGAAGTGAGTTCGTAGGGAAAGTTATGCAGAGTGTGTGTGCCGGCCTAGGGATTAGACAGAAATTTCATAGTGCGAATCATCCCCAGTCCGCGGGTTTAGTCGAGGGTTACAATGGCACCCTTAAACTGAAACTCGCTAAGATACAAGCATCCACGGGTTTGTCCTGGCCGGACGCATTGCCTTTGGCTTTGCTATCAACAAGAACAACTGTACATTCTAGAGTAGGGCTTAGTCCCTATGAAATAGTTTTCGGTCGTCCTGCAAATGTTTGGGGGGTACCTAGACCGAAAGAATTTAAGCAGCTGGAATACCCAATGTTAATTGATTACCTTTTCGACTTGACTGCTAAATTGAGTCTTATTCACCAACAGGTTTTCGATGCATTGCCAAAGCCATCGGAGAGTCCAGGTCATCAGCTGAAACCGGGTGATCAGGTGGTCATCCGAAATTTTGCAAGAACGAAAAATCTTCAGCCCAGATTTATTGGCCCGTTCCAAGTCCTGCTAGCAACGAGAACTGCTATTCGTGTGGCCGGAAGAAGAAATTGGATCCATACGACTCATGCTAAACGTGTGCCTCTGCCACTTCCTTACGACAACTGGGTAAAGAAAGGAATCGGTGCCTCTGAAACGGAACAAATCCCCAGGTTCATACCTTTCAGTGATGCAGAACTGATCACGGATTCACCAAATTCTGACTCTCCTCCCGAAACTGCTCTTTTGAACCCTGAGCATTTGTCATCTGTACCAAAAGAACATTTGTCATCTGCGAACGTGAACATTGCAACGTCAGCTGAAAATACATTGTTTCCAGATCAGACAGCTCCTGCAAAACTGAGATACAACTTACGTTCTCGCAATATGGACAAATAAAGCAGGAAACTGCCTATTTTCAGATTTGAATTTGCTATACATTGCCTCCAGCCAGGAAGTTTGCTAATACTATGTATTGTTTCTTTTTGTTTTAAAATTGCCTTGCCGTCTGGGTAGCCGTAGGGTCGTGGCTGTGTGCCTAGTTGAATCTGCGGGGGGTCCGACACAAGGTCGATCTTTCTGTTAGTTCTGGGAACTCCCAGGGCTGATAGAGGCATTTTCATCTACGTGCACATCATCAGTGGTCGCGAACGGTCGTAGAAGATGGAGCTTCCTGAGCTACAACGAGAAAATGTAATTTATGTTCGCAGAAATAGACTGAACAGAATACTACACAGCAAATGCTTTCTAATGCAATGTGCAGTTACATTTTTAATTGTTTTAATAACGTTGGTGGGTGGAATCGTCTTTGGTGTACATTTGATTTTTATGCCAGTAACTACAGTACCTTCCCTTGATCCTGCTACTTCTACGGTTTCTTCTATGCATTCTTTTCACTCATTTCCTGAACACGAACAAGCTCGACGCTCAGAATTTATTAACAATACATTTGTACAGCTCTTGCATCAACACCAACTGATAGTTAATACTACAGACTGCTGGGTGTGTGGTTTGATACCTCACACTATGGATAAAGGCATTCCCTATCTAGTCTTGCCTTTTAGCTATAATGGATCATTTCAGGCCTTTCAGACCATTTTTTCATATGCCCTTGAGACCTATCCTCCGCGTCCACCACGGTCCACTAAATACAACTCAGCCAACAAAGCTTTAGTCCAGGGAATTATTGATATGATTAAAGACGTCAATAATACTCCATCTTATCCTAGAGATGAATTGCTGGTGTATTTGACTTGGAACTCTACAGAGTACCGCCTTGGTTTGGGAGAAAGCAAGCGTAAAAGCTCCACTTCAGTTTGGGTCGTGCCTCACCGAGGTCAGGTCTGTTTGCAAGGAAATGGGAGAAATCCGAGAGCTCAGCTAGGGAGCAGTGAGTGCGTTGAGACTTACGTATTTCCGTCTGACTCCTCCCCTGCCTTTCTGACTGCTAGGGGTACCTACTTCATTTGTCAGGACAGAGCATATACATGGCTGCCTGCTGACTTTTCAGGTTCATGTTATATTGCTCGATTGTTACCTCCGACATACACTGCTTCTTCAGATTATCACAAAACCAGAGTAGCAAGAGGTGTCTTCAGCAAGGAAGATACCGCTGGTCAAGAAGCTGGAGACTTCTTCAAAGGTTTCCTTCCGTTTTGGGGGCCTATGGCTAATAGTAGAAGTATACGTCAACTAACACGAGTAGTTGAATCTACTATTACAGAAACTGCTGGTGCCCTTAGTAACTTAACTGCTGAGCTTCAAGCGGATCGTCTCATGACGTTGCAGAACCGTATGGTTCTAGACGTAATACTTGCAGATCGAGGTGGGGTATGCAGAATGATCCAATCGAGCTGCTGTGTCTTTATTCCAAATAATGCTCCAACAGTCTATGAAGCAATCTCTAAGCTACATAAGATTTCCGACTCTATACACGTAGATAAGGGAAACTGGTCCTTCATGGAGTGGTTTTGGACTCTGGTATCAGAGTGGGGATGGAAGGTTCTGATGGTCATTGGTGTCATCCTAGTATTTCTGTTCTCGTGCTGTCTTATTATCCAATGTGGTCCCGCTCTGTGTAGCCTCTGTGCTACAACCTGTTTCAGAAAACCACCTACATTAGGAGAAAAGACACGAGACAGGATGATGATACAACAACATGTCACTGACCTAATGAGCATAGAATTAGACTCTGACTCTGATATAGACTAAGTAATTGCCTATGTAAGGGCAAAAGGAGGGTCTGAGGTTCCGTGACGATTTTACTCATGTTTATAACATTGTCGGAAATACATAATTTTGGTATCAGTGAACCGCAAATGATCCATTTAGTATATCCTGGTGTTTTCGCTATGCTACGAGCAAGAGCACTCCAGTTACAAACACATTTCTGTTCTACCCGTGACATCCATCTTAGAACACGGAAGCCATTTTGTATTCCTTGCCCTCACATAGTCAATGGACACGCAATGATCTCTTTTTCATTAAAGGACACGTAGGCTTTAACCGGCGATTCACCTTGCTAGTGACACGTGCACCTTAGGCCAGCAACGCTGTAGCAGCATGACTCGGCAAGAACTGCCTCCCCAGCCTGAGGCCAGTCCTGCTATACTGGTTCTTGTGTTCGTTGGCCTGATCATGATTAGGCGGCCGAAGCTGGTAACCGTGCCCATTTACGACCCACAAACATTTCTTATCCTGTCTTTCTATCTTCTACACCTGGCTCTGCTCCTTTCCTTCTGGGCCTTTATTAGGGGGAGGTAACGAAATTTACGATGAGGCGGTCCGGGTCTTGAATGAAGAATTGACATGGGATTATGATGGACTAGTGGGAACCCCTCATTCGTAATGTTTTGACATCAGATACTGTTGACGATTCCTGTGCAACGCCAAATATTTATTGTTTAAGACACGAATGTTTAGAACTGTGGTAACATGTAAAGAATTTGCCTGAAGCCCAATATTTAGTATATAAGGAGCAATCCTCTTTGTACAAATCGAACAGGCTCCTAGATACTGCCCATGTGTAGTTTCTGTGACTTCTGTGTCCCTGCAGTAATAAACCTTTGGTCTTTGACGCCACCATCGAGAAGCCCGTGTTTCTGTTTGTTTGTGTACCAAGACAGGTTGAACTCCGGGGTCTTCGGGTGTTGTCCCTGACACCTCTGGACGGAAACTAAAAAGTCCAGAACTCCAGGGTCAGCGAGGATCTACTATTCCCCCTTATGGTCATTTGCCCCTTCGCTTTCGCCTCCTCTTGTCTCTCGATCCTACCGAGAGACAAGATGGCGGCCACTACGGACTGTTTGGAATGTTGACAGACGCCGGAGAACCAATCAGCTTCGCTTCACAAAGCTCCGTTGCGCGAAAAGTACGCGTCCTGGGACGCTGCCCGGTCCGCTGTTACAGATATATATCTTTTTTTAAACTTTAATTTCTCAAAATCCACTGGAGCACATATATTGAGACCTACAAAAGGCACATCGGGCTACCAGTCCCTACAATTTTGCCAAGTTTCGTGCAAATCCATTCAGCCGTTCGGGCTAAAAGTGAGGCCAACCGCCCTATGGAAAACTCAATGTTAAAAACACGTTTTGGGACCCCCCTTTTTTCTCGACCCCCCCTGGACGAAACCCCCCCCAATTTTCAGGGGCTGCTCAGAAACAAAATGTGCCATTTTCCTGAAAATTTCAGCCAATTCCGTCCACAAACGCCAAAGTTATTAGACATAGAATTTTCAAAAATCCCATAGAGAAAAAATCCTAACTATATATACCTACTGGCGACCGCCAGTAGGTAATATATATATATATATATATATATATAACACAAACGCTTGATACGGTTGTCCACAACACAAACAGAGCCAACAGCAATTGTGATCAGTTTCTTCTTTTAATTAAAATGCATGTCAGCCATAAGGGGTTACGGTGTACTCCTCTAGTACTCCTCTAGTGTTCTTCACATACCATGTGTGGGACTGGCTTGGAAAACAGACTTACATCGCTACACTGCTATTTTCATTGTCACTATTCATTTCAAAGGAAAATAAATACCCAAATTCTATTTTCACTACTGTGAGGCAAACTCCTCTCAAAGGCTAGCATTGGGTATTCCTTAATACACTTTTAAACTGTAATTCTAGCTCAGAGAGGTGTAGCTTTTTCAGGTTCCATATATTTGAAACTGTAATAATAAATCCTTCTCACTGTTGAAGTTGGATTTAACATTACTGTTTTAGAAATGCACTTTCCGAAAGTGGAGCTTTCTCTCCGCTTTTTGCTCTGTATGCCTGACAGCCTGTCTCCAATACATATCTGGGCTGGGTGACAGCTACACTTTGTGCATTCCCTGTAGAAAGCCACAACACAGGACAAATAGATGTATCTGAGTACTCATCTACATACATCTGCATTCTGATGGCTTGCCTGTGGAAGATGGAAGGGAAGGACTTACACTTCACTTGAATATGTAGTGTCCTGTTCCCACATTAAGGACCGATTACCCCCCTGGGACAGGACTGGGTTTAAAATTATACTTGTGCACTTCATAGAGCAGCTTGAAGTCACCCACACATCAAAGGCGATGAGGGAGAGGGGTTGGCCTAACGGCTAAGGCGCTCGACCTCGGACCTGGGAATCTGGGTTCGAGTCTCGGTAACAACGCCAAAAACCTCCTGTGAACCTGGGCAAATCACTTAATCTCCCCGTGCCTAAAAAATGAATGCGTGTCGTCATGTAACGTAACTGGTGCTATGTAAAGCGCTCTGATACCTGATTCAGTTCGGGTCTAGTTCGCGCTATATAAAACTCTGCAAAAAAAAAAAAAAAGGCACTTTTGGGAGTAAGTACTGGGTCTCTGACTCATAAAATCAGACACTACTGAACTTGTGATTGAAGTTCTGCCAGAGGAACTGCTGTACTGCTTAAAGGACTCCAATAGACTGTTGATCTGGAAGGCCTGCTTTTCTGTTTGTTCCCCTGCTACCAGGTGTTTTCTGAGAGCTGGACTCTGCCTTCATTCCAAGAGATCTCCATGGGCTTGTTGGCTTGCCTGCTGTTGCTTGAGACTCAGGGATATCAAAGTATCTTCCCCAGCTCCTGTGCCTGCCTCACTGGAACTGTCCCAGATACTTGCAACTTGGATTTTGACATATCTCCTGTCTGTGTGTAGCAGAACTGGCACATCAACCTGGTTGTGGGAGTAAAATAGTCCCATCGCACCTGAACCAACAATTTTCCTCCAGGGATCGATGCATCAGACAGCGTATCGCCCCTGCTGCAGCTTGGTGAGATCGTTGCATCCTCTTGACTGCGTAGCAGATTCCGTTACATCACTCAATGTCTCTAAACTCTGACTCCCGTCTTCAGAACTGGCACAGCACCTTCACTGCTTGGTGAATATTGACGTATCCTGTGGTCCTCGACATTGATGCATCTTGATGTTTGTGACCAGGAAAGGTACTTTGTACACTGGGGCTTGAGTGGCCCGCACTCCACCCGGTCAGGCCATACTTTGACTTTGCCCCAATCCAGCATGACCTAGAGTAACTTTTTTAGAGCTACTTATTTACAAGCTCTTTACTACATTTATTACTTTAAAACTCAATATCTCATCTTCTAATTACTGGTTGCTTGTCGTTCTGGTCTTGTTTTGTTCCGAACATAATAATCTATTTCTCTAAACCTTTGTGGAGTCTTTTAGTGGTGCATTAATTGTGTTGCATAAATACTTAACACATTGCCTCTTTAGACAAGACTGACTGCTCTGTGCAAAGTTCCCAGAGGGTGAGCTCAGATTATATTTTGATGTGTATCTAGCTTACCCTGACTAGAGTGGTGGTTCCAGCCTGGCCTGTATGCATAACTTTGCCAATGAGGAATGTCATAACATATGAGCACCCCTCCTTTGTAAATAAGCATATATTTGGTGTCTTTTGCAAGGCGCCCTCATCACACTTACCATTCAGTTTATTAATGAGAAATCATTTCTCGTCTCTACCATATCTGTCATGCATATTGCTATACAGGCTGCTGTGAGTCTCCCTCTCACCTCTGAGTGCCAGCCTCATCCATGCACACCCATCACCCCTCCCCCCTACTGCCACCAACCACCCAATCTGCACCTTGAGTCCTGGGAGAATTATCCGTCTGCCACTATAAAATAGCCCATCAACCCATCCACAGTGTGGTCGAGCAACAGCTCACAGCCCAAAATTGAAAACAATTAAAATACACATTACAAACTTATCTCATGGTGTAATACAAAGGTTGGTGATTAAAGTTGCTTATACGAATCATCCAGCAGCTTCAGTAACAACCCCATAAATGTTTCTCGACTAATCCAAACATAACCTTGTAGCAATTATATTCTCCCTGAGCCTCCATCAGCACTGCCAGGTTGGCTTATACGTTACTCAGAGTCCACGGGAGCCATTTCTCTCTTGGGATCAAAGACTAAGCTTACCATTCAGAAGATCTAGCTCAGTCATACTCAAGCAAGAGAGTTACAATCTTGTGCTGTTTGTGTAGTGATCTGAGGAGATTGGTCTATTTGGATGGAGGGGACATCGAGTCTATTTCCTGTCCAATGTTTTCACCACCGATGTTGCTCTGCTATCCACTTCCGTACTTTTGTGATGTCATCGGCAGACTATTCCACCACTGGTTTATCCAATTATGTGTGCTGTTTAGTGGGTTCCCATAACCTTCTAGCAGAATGATTTCTTTTATGAGTCTTAGTAGATGGTTTCGATGTAGACCCATTGTGTCCTTCTATGCCGTTATGTTATAGTTAGCACCAGTCCCATGCCGCCTGAGGATACGCAAAGAATTTTGCATTTCCATCAATTAGTACCTTCAATATGGCCAGGAATATGAGTGCACCCTGTATGACCCCTCTTTCATTGACCTTTTCATGGTCATTTCTGTGCCATTCGACCTTCCTGGTGTAATCTAGAAAAAGGCCACCATACCATTTTCCACTTTAAATGGGCTACGTTCCCTTGCTTTTTTGTAGCAGCACATCTCAGTCTCCGTAATGCAGCAGTTTCGCGACCACAGGTTTCGAGGGTAAATCAGGTGGCAGTTTTCGTGACAGGCATGCTATGGGTCATTTCCAGCGCAAAGGAAATAAATCTTGTGAGGCTATTTTCACCTGCTTCAATTTTTCAAGGAACTGTACCATGTCATCCCCATCCACACTTTCCGACTGTCCAACTACCAGGACATTGTTTCAGTGGCTTCTCTCTTCGAAATCTCCCATTCTAATTTCCAATATGATGACTCTGTCCATGATTGTTCATAATTGCTTTCTGACATTCTTGGACGCCGGCTGGAGCTCTTCCATCATCATCTCTAACCCTCCCATCCTCTCTGCGAGCTTCTGTTGTACTGCCAATTTTAGGGCCCTATTTAATTACCCTTTTGGAATTCCTAACCTGTTTTTCCAGATGCTCATTTCAACTCTCTTGCAGTAGCATTTATATTGCATTTTCTATTTAGCTGTTGAAGTTTAATGTACCCTTAAAAATGACTCCAAGAGGCTTCTTTCTGAAACATTTTCCATCTGTCAGTAGGACCATAACCACTTTGGAGATCTTTTTTTACTCAGGTGTTTTGAGAAGATCATTGTTTAGGTTTCTCTAGGTTTACTATTAAGTCATGTCAGGCACAACATTTTACAAATTAATCTATTTGACACTGTAAGCCACCCAGGGCTAGATCAAACAACACTGTATCATCCACATAAAAAAACTGGGGAATGGCAGGCAGTTTTGGTGGAAATATGCTAACTGCTTTGCATAGATTTTGCACTGTATATCTAAGTGGGTAATCATGGTATAGTTTTTTGGATGGTTATTAATACTCTTTTTGGTACCCTCACTCTTCCCCTCCAAGATTATGGCATTTTGTTTTCTGGTATAAGTGCCTCATATAGGAGGGAAAGGACTCAAGCCCACCTACTGAAGTTGTGCATCATTATCTCAACTGATAGACCATCCAATCACTGTGCTCTCAAAATTTGTAAGTTCTTTATTGAGGCTTCAATATCCATCTAGCGGATGCACTAGTGGAGTTTAGTTGAAGGCAAGCTGCTACCGGAACGCCTAGTAAAGGGTTCCAACTTTTGTTTTAGCATTTCTCCTCCTTTTTGCACTGTTATCTCTTCTCTACTCTAACTCAGCTCTCAATGGAACGCCTGATGAAGGGTTCCCTGCGCGCTGTGTATTCCTCTACTTTGTCACGTTTTATCACTTTCACCACCAGTTTTTAAAATTTTAAATTATGTTACAGCGCACAGATGCACTTTGCTCCCCTCACACTTCACAGGCTTCCCCGGTCCACTGCGGAGAGTTCAGTTTGTGTGGAGGGAAGACCTGACATACCGGAAGGACTCCACTTCAGGCAGGGCATCGCACGCAGGTTAGCAGTCCAACTGCTTAACCACAAGGATAAAAGCTGATGCACTTCCTGACGTGCAGCGGACGCACTAGTGGAGTTTATTTGAAGGAAAGCTGCTACCGGAACACCTGGTAAAGGGTTCCACATTTTGTTTTAGCATTTCTCCTCCTTTTGCACTGTCATCTCTCCTCTACCCTAACTCAGCTCTCAATGGAACTCCTGGTAAAGGCTTCCCCGTGCGCTGTGTATTCCTCTACTTTGCCGCTTTTTAATCACTTTCACCACCAGTTTTAATGTTTTTTAATTATCTTACCGCTCACAGATGCACTTTGCTCCCCTCACCCCTCACAGGCTTTCCCGGTCCGCCACGGAGAGTTCCGTTTGAGTATTCCTCTACTTTGCTGCTTTTTAATCACTTACACCACCAGTTTTAATGTTTTTTAATTATCTTACCACGCACAGATGCACTTTGCTCCACTCACCCCTCACAGGCTTTCCCGGTCCACCACGGAGAGTTCCGCTTGTGTGGAGGGAAGACCTGACATACCGGAAGGACTCCACTTCCAGCAGGGCATCACACGCAGGTTAGCAGTCCAGCTGCTTAACCACAAGGATAAAAGCTGATGCACTCCCCGACACACAGTGGGCGCACTGCCGGCGTGCCAAAGGTACGCCAAAGGCAAGCCTGTCTGCACCCATCCGTGCCTGGCCAGGACCCCCCTCGAGAGCATCCACTATACCGGTGAAGAATTGAAACACTGGAACAAACTCTCATGCTCTCATCCATTATCTCTCACAAAAGACTACAGCAAGTGCACACTCTGTTCTTACGAATTTACCCCATCGGGCCCACCCATATCAGACCCGGAAATACCCTACAAACTATATCTGCTCATTGCAGATCCCTACCTAAGCACAAAACAGAAATCTCATTGCTCTTGGCGGACCTAGCATCGGAGGTGTTTTTCTTCACAGAGACTTGGCTTACCCCAAACTCAGATCCCGACATAGTACAAGCTCGACCCCGGGGTTCCAGATCAAACGTCTAGACAGAGCACCCGGCAAAGGGGGCGGGTTTGCCATCATCCATAAGGACCAGCTGATCTGTTGGTTATTAGGTAGCCCCTTATGAGACTATGAGAATGTCCACTTTTTCATCTAATTCTCCCCCACTCTTACTTTCTCAGGCATCCTCATATACCGGCCCCCTGGAGCCCTGAATAAGTTCTATCAGTCATTAATAGAATCAGTTATCACTTCCGCTAGCAGTGCAGCTATATTCACCATCCTCGGAGACCTTAATCTCCATTTTGACGACCGGCTGGATTGATACGCAAAGGACCTAGCATTAGATCTTGCATCCTACCAGCTATCCCAGAAGGTCCCACTAACTACACATATCAAAGCACATCTTCCTGACCCGATTTTTTCAAACCTTGTGCAACCTAAAGGTACCGATCCCCTCCCCCTTCCAATGTCAGTCCACTTCTTAGTCCCTTTTCCTTGGTACCCCCGAAAACAGCTCCCCCCTCCCTTACACCGTCAATACTCACTAAAATCTGCCCCTGGTCGAAACTCTTTGTAGAAGAATGGACCCTCACCTTAGAGAACACCAGACCCACCCTTAATGATAATCCAACCCCTCCTACAGGGACTTCGCCACATGGACTGTAAATTCCCTAAACACGGTGCTTCCCAAAAAACCCATCTGGGAGAAAATTGGACCCAATAAACACGCCTGGTTCACTCCCACGCTCCGCCTCTTGAAACAGAACACAAAAAAACTAGAACGACTACGAAGGAAAGATTTCGCCCCCAAGAAAAAAGCAGACCATAGGTCACCTATAGCAACCTGTAAGAACAAAATAAAAACTGCCGCAGCCACATACTATGAACAAAAACTATATCAATCAGCCAACCCCTCCAGAGACTCGTTCCTTATCATCAAACAGTTACTCAAACTCCCGGACCCCCAGGCAGCACCTAGACAACATTGGGGACAATGTTGGGGACAACATTGCAACGAACTAGCAGATTTTTTCCAGTCCAAAATTCAAAACATCCTGAAGCACATCCTTCTCCAGATACCCTACCCCCGCTTCAACCTAGATACTCGGTACATAATAAGAGCAACCCGCCCCTAGACATGTTCACCCCTCTCACACAGGAATCTCTCCTTCCCATTCTATCCACTGTTAAAAGCGGGTCACCTCTTGACCCAGGGCCACTCAATATTCTCAAGAGAGTAGTACCCACTATCAATGCCCCCATCACTCACTTAATTAATGCATCCTTAGCAGCCAGATTAGTCCCCTCAGAATGGAAAAATGCCATGGTCAAAGCACTTCTAAAAAACCTCACCTAGACTCTGTGGAACTGGGCAATTATCATGCCATATCACTTCTCCCCGGCATCAGCAAGCAGGCGGAAAAACATGTCAACAAATCTTTGGCGGCCTTCCTGGAATTCCATGGACATCTTCATTCCTCCGAAAATGGCTTCTGGCCCCACCAAGTCACCGAAACAGCTCTACTCTCGGTGGTTGAGACCTCTAGAAAAAGCCTCAACCAGGGAGAGACCTCCGCCATAATACTCCCTGACCTCAGCTCGGCTTTCGACACTATGAACCACCATATTTTGGTCCACCGCCTCAGGAACAGCCTTGGCATGGCTCCAGTCATTCTTAGAAAACAGACACTTTCAAGTATTCAAAGGAGACACCCTATCCAAATCCTTCCCTCTGCAGTGCGGAGTTACTCAGGGCTCCTCCCTGAGCCCCACCCTTTTTAATGTGTAATGTATATATTGCCCATTGGCGGATATTGTATCGCTCTTCGTGGTCCATATGGTCACATACGCGGATTACACCTAGCTGGTTGTCGAACTAAATCAGGCCAAGCAGTCACCCATTGATATCCACTCCTGCCTCAAGGAAATCACCAACTGGATGAGTCTTTCCCATCTGAAGCTCAATGGTGACAAGACTGAACTGATGGTGCTAGGCAACCAGCTGAGCTTAAAATCAAGCACCATGTGGCCAGCCTGCATGGGCTCAGCCCCCATTCCCAAAACTGAAATAAAGAGCCTGGGCATCTGGGTGGACCAAGAACTCTCATTTAAGTTTCAAGTGCAAAAGACACCGGCGGCAGCATGCCATGGCATTCTCAAAACAACCCAAGAAATCCTCCCCGTGCTCCACAGTCAGGCTAAAAAACTCTTGATTCAGGCCCTGATCCTGTCCAGGTTCGATTTTGGCAACTCCCACTACCTGGATGCCCCCATCTCAGTTATCGCCAAGCTACAGGTTGTGCAGAACTCGGTGGCGCGATTACTCACTGGAACGAGCCGCCGCTGCTCAGCTAAACCCTCCCTCCGATCCTTCCACTGGCTTCCGGTACAGGAGAGAATACACTTCAAGGCTTTGTGTATTGCCCACAAATCCTTGAAGGGAAATGGTCCACCGCTCATCAAGGCCCCAGTCAGACCCTACAGGCCTTGAGAAGTCTTCGCTCAGACGAACTTCATCTGGCAGCGGTCCATAGAATCAGAAGGTCCAGATCGGGGGCCGCCTCTTCTCATATAACTCAGGCAAGCTCTGGAATTCCCTCCCCCTTGTTCTGAGGAAAAATCCCAACCACCTGGCCTTCCGGAAACAGCTGAAGACCTGGCTCTTCCCCTGAGCTCCCGCCCTCTCCCTTTCACAGTTCTGTTGCAGCGCTGGGACGCCCCCGGGTTGCCATGCGCTATACAAAAGCCTATTCCATTCCATTCCATAATCATTGGTGGCCTTACCACACAGTCATGGGTTGCTGACTTAGGACTAGATGTTTGTACTTCCTCATAGGCAGCTGATAAACCTGTAAAACCTTTATATATATTGAACCGCTTGGTTCTTCACAATCACAGGGCTACTATAACTTGGGACCATATTTTTTATTTTTCTATCCATTTAGCTGTTCTAATGTCCTTCCTACATTACTGCGAGCAGTGGTTTATAAGATGGACACTTCAAATTTTATGCCAGTTGACTGAAGGCGAATATGAGGGCACTGGTTCTCTGAGTCATGTACTTTTTTTGTTCTGTATGATTTTGTGAGTTGTCAATATAGAATCCCAGGTACTTATATTTTTTAACTTCCTCTAATTGGTTGCCATTAAGACTGCTCGCATCTCCGCTGACTGCCAATCTCCATAGTTTTAGTATTTGATGTATTTATTTCTAGTTTGTTTGCTGAAATGTAATCTGACATTTCATTTAAAACTCTTTGAAGTCCGATCTTTGTTTGACTCATTTTTTTTTGTAACTTTTTATTATATAAAACAAAAGGAAACAACACATCAAACATACAATCAAGGCAATACAGTAATAATAAAGCCATTAGGTCTGCGCTCAAGGAGGACGGGAGATACATAATCACAGGAGAAAAGATTCTTTGAATACAGATGAGGGGAGGGCGCCAAAGGTAGAATTGCATATGAACAGCACAATATACCACAGGTAGAAGGAATGTAGGTCAGGGCGACTGGGAAGGACTAGGAATAGGAGTGAGTGGGGGCGTACAGATATCTCCACGGTATGAGTTCCACGGGTTCCAAATCTTCCCCCATTTTTTGGGCCTGCCTCTCGCCATATACACTGTCTTCTCTCTGAACATGCACCAGTCCAGACTCTCCTTCCAAGCAGTCACTGTAGGCGGCCTCGGGGACCCCCACAACTGTGCAATATCCCTCTTCGCAACCATATTGGCCAGAGTCACCCACCGAAGCTGCGACACGTCATAATCATTCGGACCCCACACATTCAATAAACATTGTCGGGCTTCCGGCATCATCACAACACCTGTTACTTCATCCATCACCTCATGTATACGTTTCCAAAATCGCACCACCCAGGGCATTCCCATATGATATGGAGATAGGTGCCAAGGAGACCGCACCCACGCCTACACATGCCATCCGTGGAATAGCCCATATGGATCAGACGGGGACCGGTGACATAGATTCTGTGGAGGATCTTGAGTTGGACCAGACGGAGGCGGACCGGAATCGCCACCTCCCTGGGAGAGGAGATCACGGACTGCCAGTCCTCATCATCCAGTTCAATACCATCAGCAATCCAGGCTTCACGAAGGCGATCGAGCAGACTCGATCGGTCATTAATCATTTTCTTATAGAATAGCTAGATAGTACTGTCTGGCACATAACCATCTAGTATACGATCTTCGAGGGGGGAGGAATCCGGAATAACACTACCCACTGGCAACACAGAGTTCAGAGCATGGCGCACCTGGACAGAACGAAATTTTTCCCTGTCACTCAGCCTATACTCTATTTGCAGATCCGAGAAGGTCTTCACCCCTCCTTTAACCCAGAGATCACGAACTTTACTAATACCGATCGTGTCCCATTTATCAAAACCCTTCATCATCCATAGGCCACCCAACTTCGCAGAGGCATAGAGCGGAGTTACACCAGTTAATTTATCACTCCAGCCCATAGCCGCCGTTGCGCTATGCCATACCCGCACGGCTATAGCGGTAGGTCCCGAGAGTTGTGAACGGGAGGGTCCCGAATAAAGCGCCCTGTAGTAATGACCACCAGGTAGCAGCCACTTATCCATTTCAAATGCTGGATTCAACGCCGGGCCATACATCCCGTGGTTGATGGCAGCAAGGTGGGAGGCCCAATAATACCTACGAATATCCGGGAGCGCTATACCGCCATCATACCAGGGAAGTGTCAATTTTGGAAGAGCGATGCGTGAACGTCCGTCCCATATTAATTGCCTCTGCAACGATTGTACTTCCCAAAAATATTTCAACGGGATGATATCAAAACTATTCTGAAGTGCGTATAGGAACCGCGGTAAGGACATCATTTTAAAAAGGGCCGCACGCCCTAGGGGAGATAACGGTAATTTACGCCAACGCGCTACATCGGAGCGCAACCTTTGGAGTGGGGGGAGTAAATTACGTTCCTAGCGAACCGCCGGATCCAACGAGATAAACACACCCAAGTACTTTAAGCCAGACTGCGACAACTGGATGGGACAGCCCCGCGGCAAACGAGGGACATCCCCCGCAAGTACATAAACGTAGGATTTCGACCAATTAATGATAAGGCCCGAGTTCTTCCCGAAGGAGTTAAGTACGTCAAACAATACGTTGAGCGATTTTTGGGGAGATGTAAGGTACAATAAAATATCATCCGCGTATAAGGAAATGCGATCTTCGAATTCCGGCGTCCAGCGTATACCCTTCATCGAAGGTTCCCACCGTAGCCAAGCGGCGAGTGGCTCCAACGCCAAAGCAAAGAGGAGCGGGGACAACGGACAACCCTGCCGCGTGCCCCTCCCAAGAGTAAAAGGCATGGAGACACGGCCATTAACCACCACCTGTGCCAGTGGCGTTGCATACAGGAGTGTGACCCAACCAATAAAACCAGCGCCGAATCCAAATTTGGCGATTACCGCACAAAAATAAGACCATTCGATTGTATCAAAGGCCATTGTGGTGTCCAAGGACGCCAAGATGGCCGGTTCACGCAGCGTCGGGGCCCTCGCGAAAACACCATGCAAACGTCGCAGAATTAATGCCGTGTTACGGCGCGGGATAAAACCCGATTGATCCAGATGAATCAGGTCGCTAATAACCGTAATCAAACGATTAGCAGGCAGTTTGGCGAGGATCTTGGACTCCGCATTTAAGAGCGAAATAGGTCTATAAGACGAGCAGCGATCCCGTGGTTTACCCTCCTTATGGATCACCACAATAGTCGCAAGACGCTGATCTCTGGGGAGGGAGCCACTGTTTCGCGCAGCCAAAAACATATCACGGAGATAGGGAGCAAGAGTATCAGGACGTAATTTATACAGTTCAACAGGAAGGCCATTGGGACCCAGAGCCTTGCCGGAACGAATGGAGCGTAGCGCGAGAGCCACCTCATCCACCGAGGGCGTGGCATCCAAACAGTCACAATCCGATTCCGACAAACATGGAAGCGCTATATCTCGAAGCAACAACTGCGAATCCTCCTCTGGCCTGTCGGACACCGAGGTATAGACCTCTCAAAAATAATCAGCAAAGCATTCAACAATTTCAACAGTGTCCGTCACATGCATACCACCACATGTCTCAATCACCGGAACCACTCGACTCGCTCTCTCCCTTCTGTCCAGCCAGGCAATCAATTTTCCTGCTTTATCACCCACATCATATAGCCGTCCCTGCTGTTCCCTTCTCATCGTCTTTGCCGCATCAGTAACCAAAGTTTTATATTCTAATTGTTTAAGGCGGAGGACATGTAATGCTTCTCGAGACGCCCCTCGCTCCAATGCAGTCTCCAGGTCTGTGATTTCAGTCTCGAGCTAAACAATTGCCTCATTCTTACATTTCTTAGCACACCCCACCAAAGACAATGCCTGTCCCCTGATCACAGTCTTAAAAGCTTCCCATAACGAAACAGGCGAGGATACAGAACCAGCATTCTCAGTAAAATACAGATCAAATGATTTAATCAATTCAGAGCGAGTCTTAGGGTTAAGAAGATACCAGGGGTTAATCGGGGCTACCCTCCCTTCGGCGCCGATACTAAGATTTAAATTAAACCAAATAGGGGAATGGTCTGATATACCCCGGGCCAAGTGTCTAATCTCTCCAAACGAGGGGGACAGGGCAGCCGGTATCAGGATATAATCCAATCTAGAAAGACTACCATGAGCTCCCGAATGGAAAGTAAACTGTGTTTGCTCTGGATGCATTAGTCTCCAACAATCTATAAGTCCCAACGTTTCCAGGAAGTCACCCAACCAGGCTTGCGCAGCAGGAAGATCTCGGGGTGGATATCGGTCTATTCTGCCAGAAATGACGGAGTTAAAATCACCACCCAATATCAAAACACCCTCCGGGAGACCCAGAACCATCTGCCCCAGGTCCTCAAATGTCGTGGATTGTAAGCCCGGGGGGACATACACCGACACCAACGAAATTGGTTTTCCCTCCCTCCGCCCAACAAGTGCAACATATCGACCCCTGGCATCAAGGATCACATCATCAATCTCGAGGGGGAGGGAAACCCTAAGCAAAATACCCACTCCTCTAGAACTAGATGTAAATCCGGAATGGGCAGCAAGACGATAACCCCGTCTATTAAGAACGTGACAAGTATTTCCTATTAAGTGAGTCTCTTGTAGCAAAACGACATCAGGCGGAAGGCGCCGCAACAGCTGCATAACCACCCCTCTCTTTATCCGATCACCCAACCCATTCACATTCCAGCATAATACCCTCAACCCTCTAACCCCATCCAGATCCACAATGAACTCCCATCGCAAAACGAGCATCACACCAATGTCAAAGATAATGAAAGTACCTTGCCTTGAAAAAGAAAAGACAAACAATCCCAAAACATGTCCCTCCCTCCCCCCAAGGTTCCCAACACAACTCCCACCCTGCACCCCTGCACCGACTCAAAAGCCACCCCAATTTGCAGTGTGCCTGTCGCCCTAACACTTACAAACAAAGAACTAATCTACACAAAGAAAACCCCAGAGGAGGAAAGGGTCCCACCAGCCCCACTACCCCCCAAGATACGAATGGAATGATCAAAGAAGTCAGTGAGCCTCAGCTGGTCACGTGGAATATGTTCCGGACACAGGCACCATAATCATTCTTGGTCCATCAGTCCCCCCTCAGCACCACCAGTATGTTCCTGGCCAGCACGGCGAGCCGGCAAAGTGTCCAACCAATCACTCGCTTCCTCAGGCCTGACAAAGAAGAATGTTCGACTGTCATATTCAACACGCAGCCGGGCCGGGAATAACATAGCGTATTTTAGTTCCATGTCTCTTAGTCGCCGTTTCACCCCTTGAAATCCCATTCGTTGTTTCTGGACCGATTGAGAAAAGTCCGGATAAAAGTTCACAGCAGCGTTCTCGAACTGCGTAGGGCCGCTCGTCCGTGCCGCCTGCAAAATGGCGTCGCGATCTCTAAAATTGGAGATCCGTGCAATAATTGGACGGGGAGGAAAACCGGGCTTCGCCTGTCCCCCTGGCACTCTGTGTGCACGTTCGATGGCAAAGAATTTGCTCAGGCCTTTGGGTGCAAGATGATTAAGAATGAGGTCCTCCACTCGAAGATCAGTGGCGAGTGAACTAGAATCTTCCGGGACCCCAATAATACGCACGTTGTTGCGCCGTGCACGGCCTTCAAAATCCTCCAAGCGACGAGCAAAAAAGTCATTAGCAGATCTAAGGTCGCGCACTTCTGTTTGCAAGTCGGACACATCCGTGGTGAGGCTGGACGTCTTTAGGTCCAATGACTTCACCTTCTCGTTAGTCTTGGCCAAATCAGTTCGAATGAGGTTAACATCAATAGCCACCGTGTCCAACTTCAGAGCCAAGGCTTCATACTGTTGGCCAATAGAAGACTGAATACCAGCAATGGCGCCCATCACGTCCTGTAACGTTAATTCCGCCAATACAGCAGGATCGTCGACAGCCTCCTACCGGGTCTTAGGTGCGCCACCAGGGGATCCTTTAGAAAGTGTGTAGCGATCCATGACATTCGTCTGGGTTGAACCTCCACGGGTGGTGGTCTTGACTTTCCGTTTCTCACTCTCAGGCTTGCCCGTCATGGCGAGCCGGGTACCCCGGAGGGAGGCTTGGGATCTGGTCCAAATGGCTCCTTACAATTCACACACAAGAATACAGGAGGCAAAGGTGAGCCAATTTGAGTCCACAGCCAAACAGTCGCTAGCTCGAAGCTCAATGAACTGGCATCGGAGTTCGTCCGATCCACAGACACACCGCAGATAGGAGACAGTGCTCTGGAAAAACAAAACCGAAAGTGAAGTGAGGCTGTGGTCCGATCCCCTCAGGCCGTTGTTGTTAAATTACGACCTGGGCACTGCTACAACTCATGGTCCAGGCTGTTCCATGGAGAAGGCCGCAAAGTTCAGGATGGCAAAACTCGGGGACCCTGTGTCCGATTCCGACCCAAAAACCTGCTAGTACATCAGCCGGGTTGTGTCTTCAAAGACCTTCCATCAAATCAGGATATTATCCAGGATAAATGCGGGAGGCAGCGAGGGACCTCGGGAGCCCTGTGCTCACGCGGCCATCTCGGATGCGCGCGATGCTCCTCCTCTGTTTGACTCATTAACACCACATCGTCGGCATACGAAAGGTGGGTGAGTACCAGTTTACCAAGTTTCGGCGGATGAGAGTTAATGCAGTCTAGCCTCTGTGAAAGATCAGACATGAGCAAATTAAAAAGATGTGGGGCCAGAACACACCCTTGCTTAAGGCCTCTGGTCATAGCCAGCTTCCTTGATAATCTGGAGCCATCACCTATCTTAATACTTAACCATGTGTTAGAGTAGAATAGCAGTATTCCTTTTAGCAACCTTTTAGGTATGTCCCATGCTCGCAACTTTTTCCACAGGAGGTGACGATCAACACTATCAAATGCTGCCTTTAGGTCTATAAAGCAGAGGCAAAGTTGTTGTTTCCTCTGCTTGCACTTGTTAGCTATTAGGGATAGAGCTAAGATGTTCGTTATCATCTCTATTCCTTGCCTTAAACCTGTCTGGTTAACGGGGATAAGATTGGGTTTGTCGGACCAATCCTTCAGGTCTTCTAAAACGAGTGTGGCGTAATATTTGGCTTCAACGTATAGGAGGGCTATTAACCTGTAGTTTGATGGATAAGTTCTCTCTCCTCCTTTAAAAATAGGTGTCATTATCGAGCCTTGCCAATTCGATGGTATGTAATTTAGGAACTCTATATCTTTATATAGTTTAGAAAGATGATTGCCCCAGAACGATATATCATGCTTGAAAATTGGTTGAGGGATTCCATTAGGTCCTGGAGCACCGTCACTTCTACTTTTCTTAATTATACGTATAACTCCTTCTCTTGACGTAGATGACTGGCTTGTCGCTGTGTTCGGAGAATGTATTCCATTTTTCCCCTGCGGCTTCCCTTTTTCCTCCGTTTGCTTAGCCCTGGAGTCTTTTTTTTCTCTTGTGTGAGGTGTGATGACCTCTCCATAGCTATTTAGTTCGGTGACCCCTTTGGATGTGTTTTTTCCCTCAGTCTGCACCTGGGTGTTTACTTCTGGCATTTTATGAGTAACGAGTTCTGTAAACTTTGTGGTTAGAAATTCTGCCCACTCATATTCTTGAATATTTGAAGAGAGTGAGTTCACCGGCCTGCATAATATGTTTATGAATTCCCAAAACGTGTTTGAATTCGGTTTCTTAGCACTACAAAGCAATTCAGCCAAAATTTGTTGCTGCTCATTTGTTTTTCTTCCCATAGCTCTTTTTTATAGGTTTTCCTCAGCTGCCGTACCCTATCCCAGGACACTAGGTCGGGAACTGTTCTTTTTAGCCTCCTAATTGCTTTTTTGAGTTTGCATCTCAAGGCTCTCAGCCCAGCCGTTGTTTTTTTATTCGTCTTTTTATTTTTACCACAAATTTTAGTCTGATGTTGTCCACTCGGCATTAATGTTGTAAGATCCGCCATGAATTTTTTATTTTTTTGTCCTCATTCCACCACAGGCAGTGCAAATAAACTTTCTCAACCCATTCCGTCCTGGGCGCCCGGGGCTGACGTTCTTGCATTCGCCCGGGGCTGACCCGCCTAGCCCCTTTATTCCGAGGCGTGGTGTAATCATAGGACTGAGCAGGGTCTTAGACCAATCTCATTTCTTGTCCCCATTCTAACAAAGGATCCCACACCGTGTATTTACATTTTGTGCCAATCCAGATTCTAGACGCGCAATACTCAGTGCCGCCCGTAGCCAGCCTACATATAAAGGTGGGCTTGCGTCCTTCCATAGCTCACAGATCTCTCTGCACGCAATTAAAATGACTAAGAAATAAAGCCTCTCGTGCCCCCCTTAATAGACCAACAAGATCCGTGTCCAACCCAAAGAAAACTCTAGCTATATTCAGACTCAATTGAACCTTAAAAATGCCCTCCAAAGCCTTTTCCACTGTAGACCAAAAGGGAGCCAAAATAAAACAGTCATAGAAAACATGTATGTCGTCTGCTTTGACTAGTCCACATCTAGAACACGATGGGGACGGGTTCACGAACTTCGCAATCTTTTTGGGCGTGCAATAAAGCCTATTAATGGTAAAAAATGATTTTTCTTCAGGGAGGCTGATCTGACATATTTGTACAAGATATGAAGAGATGTATCATAGAGATCAGCTGATGCATCTTCCAGCCTAGAGGAATTCCAGATTTGGTACATTGGTGGGACCTCCATTTCCTCCTCCTCAGCATTTTTCTATACCAGAATCCCACTTCCTTCTTCCTGGGACTAGGGGATTGAAGAGCAGACTCAATATCCCAGTTCCCGCCTATGTTCTCTCTCTCAGCGGTAAACCAGGAGCAGATCTGAATATATTTAAATCTGGAGAAGGAGTCCCCGATCTTCAGTCTCAACACCTCCCCTCTGGTGTTACTATGTCTGACCATATTGTTATCCCTGCTCTCCCCTAATGGGAAGAGAGAGACTGTCCTCCAAAGATGGCGGCAAACCTAGGGAGTCCCAGATTGGGGCGAGGTCTGAATAATACTTTATACCCCATCTCCCCTTAACTATGGACCATACTGAGAGTGCATGTTTTAATACCTTTAGGCGTACCATTTTGTAAAATGTTGGCGCACCAAATTTATACAAAAAACCTGGCCCGCCCCCCTCTTGTTCTACCATCATGTTCGGTAACCGCCCCCTCTTGTAGTCGTCGGGGCTGGTAAGGAGCCATCGAATATTTTTCAGCTGAAAAGAAAAAGCATACCAGAGGATGTCAGGAAGCGCTAGCCCTCCCTTCATCAATTTTGTTTTTAGCTTTTTCCAGGAAATCCTGGAGTTTTTGTTCGCCCTGATAACGCTACCTATTTTCCCCTGAATTTTGGTCAAAATTGTATAGGGAAGGTTAGTGGTATCATATTAAACAAGCATGTCAGTTTAGGCAAAATTACCATTTTGACCAAATTTACACGGCCATAAATTGTCAACTGAAGATTCTGCCATCTCAGCAGATGGTGATCGATATACTTAGCCACCTTCTTTATGTTGGTCTGTGCTATAGTGTTAAGGTCCGATGTTATTATTATACCCAGATATCTAAACTGGCTACTTCGAGCTCCCTCCCAATTATCTACTCCCCAGCACATTATTTCAGTTGTAAGATTATTAATCATATACTCGGAATATTGGCCAAAATCGGTCATTATCTCTTCCACTCTGGGAAAAACCTCAGCCGGATTGCTAGTGTAGATCAACAAATCATCAGCATATAATGCCAACTTACAACTATAGTCTCGAACTCTAAAGGGTGTGACCCGATCATCCAACCGCAGCGCCTGTGCCAGGGGCTCGATATAAAGATCGTACAAGAGGGGCGAGATGGGGCACACCTGCCTAGTTCCTCTCCTTACGCTAAGCGTAATGTCAAAAGGCCATTTTATAAAATTGCAGCGGAAGCGCCCTCATAACATCCCCTCAGTGTTTGGATGAAGGTTGCACTAAAACCCATCGTGCTCAATAGATCCCACAAGAAACCCCAGTTGACGCGGTCGAAAGCCTTCGCAGCGTCATAAGCAACTACTGCCAGGGGTTTCGACCGTGCCTCCGCTAGGTCAATACTTTCAATCAGCTGAAGAGTCAAGTCGTGAATATATCTTCCGGGCACAAAAACTTTCTGATTGGAATTAATAAGTTGCGGGATCAGCTTAGCCAGTCTCCCTGCCAAAACACTTGTAAAGATCTTATAATCTGCGTTTAGCAGGGAGATAGGCCTAAAGGAATCTGCCTTAAGGAGGTCCTTTCCTGGTTTTAATATAAGCACAATTGTGGACTCCTTCCATGAGGGAGGGGCCCTGCCCGCCGGGCTGTAAACATAATTAAACAATTCACAAAGCCTTGGCGTCAGAACGTCCTGAAATACTTTATATACCTCTCCGGGGAGAGCATCAGAAACGGCCGCTTTGTTGTTCTTTATGTTTTTAATGTACGATCCAATTTCTTCCTCAGTGAAGGGACTATTAAGGATATCTCGACCTTCATCTGTTAATCTGGGCAGAGCCTTGATCTCCAATCACTGTAAGGTGTTGGCTGAGTCTAGCGAAGACTCCTCCTTATCATATAGTTTAGAAAACAGGGAAAGCAAATGTTTTTCCATATCCTCCTGATGGCATGATATAGTTCCCTGATCGTCAATAATTAGACTATTTGTGTTATTCCTAACCCGATCCGCTCTAATCTTACTGGCCAAAATTGCCCCGGCTTTTTCTCCATATTCATAGTTCTCCATAGCGTGTACGGCCCATTGTGCCTTAACTTTTAAGTCCAGCAACCCACGGTATTTCAGACGGAGGTGTTCTAATTCGGCATAAAACTGTGGCAGGTTATCTGTATGACAATATGTCTTTTATTCTCTAACGAGGAGATTTTATCTTCCAGGTTTTTAAATTTCAAAGCCTCCTCCTTATTGCTGGAACTAGTGAGGCTATGGATCTGACCTCTAACATGAGCCTTATACGCATCCCAAACAAACTCGGGTGGAGCAGTACCAATGTTATCTTCGAAGTAATTATTGGTTGCTGTGATATCTGCAGTAACTATATCCTGATTATGAAGTACAGCCCTATTTAGAGTCCATCTAGGTATAGGAATACGTCTTACACTCCCAATCATAAATGTGAACATAATAGGAGCATGGTCTGAGAGAATACTAGGGAGTATTTTTATATCATACAGGGCCTCTAGACCTAACCTGTCTACTAAGACATAGTCTAATCTTGACGCATGCCCATGTTTTTTACTAAAATATGTAAAGCCAGGTGCCGCCCCCCCTTAATTTTCCAAAGGTCAATAAGACCCACTTTGTGCATCATGTTAACCATAGCTCGCCTAGAACGCGGGGTGGCGACATGATGACTATAATTAGATCGATCCTGACGAGGATCGAGGAGAACATTGAAATCCCCCCTACAAACACAGGAGAAGTGACTCCTGTCACATTGGACTGAACTCTAAGTAGCCAGGTAGGATCATCTATATTTGGACCGTAATAGGAAACGATCGCCTGTTCGCTACCACTGAAGTCAACTTGCGCCAAAACCCATCTCCCTGACTGGTCTGTTAATACTGACTTTATGGACCCCCTAATCTCGGCCTTAATCAAGATTGCAACACCCTCGTTTGCCCCCGTCTGCCCAGAGCAACAGCATAAACCTATCCATCTGAGTTTCCCAAAAATCTCTTTACTTTCAGTAGAACTTAGGTGGGTTTCCTCAAGGAGAATAACTTTAGCCAAAGATTGTTCCAAGAAACTCATTATTAATCTCCTTCTCCTAGGACACCTAAGCCCATTCACATTCCAAGAGATAAATGGTATCTTGTTATGAGCCATTTATAGTCTCCATCCCTCCCTCCTTAGCCAACCATCCAAACACCCGTCTACTCATCGGGAAATTCCTAAAGATTGTGATCAAATGAGGACTCTTTTTTGTTTCTTTTCTCCCCTAGCTACCCCACCCGTGGATCCTTTCTTGCCCTTGCCCCCCCCTACCACCTCCCACCCTCCATTGGGAGCCCTCCCTTTCTTCTTGAGCATACACCCTTAGACAGGTACCCCCCCTCTGTGTATAGTTGAATATAATACATTATTTTCACACAAAAATTGCCTGATATCAGTGGTCATTACAGCCTCCCAAGTGAGCCTATAATCTAAATTAATGAATCAGTTAGGAAAAACTAAATATTTCAAAGTACTAATCCCTCCCTTCCCTATTGACTGCTACCACACCGAAGTCTGCTGCCCAATCTGTTATGCAACCTCACCGCCTCCGCCACCCCCTTTCTACCTGTCCTGACCTTTTCAATGAAGTTATCAGCTTCATCAATCTGGCGTATGTTGTACATGTGGGTATTCCACATTATGCGAAGTGATGCAGGGAATTTCATCTGGCCGCGGGCCCCAAATGAATTAAATATTGGAAGTCTCTTGCCCATCTCCCATTGTTTAGTAGCAGTTGTATGGGAGATATCCGAATGGATTGTAAAGGAGAATGGGCTGGAAAAGGAAGTTGACTTCATAGCACCGGTTTTTAATGCCATGGACAAGATCCTTTCTTTAGTAGAGTATGTCAGGAAGTTCACCAGAATCTTCCTGGAGCGCTCTCTCCCTGGGTTCCGCCTATATGGGTCCTGTGAGCCCTCTGGATATCAGCTAGCAGATCTAAATCAACATCAGTGGAATCCTTCAGGATTGTAGTTTTGAGTAATGCCACCACAAATGCCTTGATGTCGCCTCCCTCAACATCCTCGGGAACATTCAACATTTTTTAATTATTCTTCCTAGCATGGTTTTCGAGCCTCTCAATGTCATCTTTCATCTCCCGATTTTGCTGCACCAGCTTGTCCATAGCAACTGCAGTAGAGCTTAGTACTTCCTTGATCTTAGGTAACTCCGCTTCTAGGGCGTCTGTCCTTAGTGAGACCTCCTCCACTTTCCTGGCCAGCACCTCACAAGATGCCTGAATGGCGTCCTGATTGGTTTCTGAAATTGTAAATCTCTTCCCCATCTCTTCAAATCTCTTCCCCATTTCCTCCTTTAGTCCCAGCAAAATATCTGCAAGGTAACAGAAGTAGGCACTGTCGGTGGAGTAGGGCCTTTATACACACCCTCACCAATTAACTGAAGACCATTGACATCTTTAGAACCATTTACATCTTCCTTCTGATATTCCAAGCCCCCCTGCTTGGAGTCTTGGATTTCCAAGGCGTAGAAACAGTTTGAGAGTTCTATCGATGGGTGAACCATATCTTCTACAGGGGATTGCGAAGACTGGAGTGGTTGAGTTAGCTGGGAGGGCGTGGTCATATGACCAATACCCGGCCCCATACTAGCTGAGGTACTGTTTGTGCCCATCTTTCCCGCTCTATCTGTAGTAGACAAAGAGAGGACTTTATAAAACGACTTCAATGAGGGAGTGAACTTTGATGCAGCTAATACAGCACCCTTTATTTTTTTTCTCCCTCTCCCTGGAGGGGTGTTGTTGCAGCTATGGCTTCCCTTTCCTACCCGAGAGGTAGGTCAGATTTGTATTATTGGTTGGGACACTGATGGTTTCTGTGGTGCAGGTGCTATACTGGTAGCTCGATTTCGTAATGTGTAGCGACTTACTCCAGCCTTAGCAGTGGGCACTTTCAAAGGGGAACTCGGTTTACTTGTGTGTAGACTAACAGCGTTATATCCACTCTCCTCCATGCAGGGCTCCCAGACCTGTTCCTTACTGCCAAGACCCTGTGTAGCATGCAGTGGGGGCGGTGTTGAAAGCACCTCACGATCCGAGTATCCCCCGCAGCTTGCTCGCTCCCTGCTTCCCCCTGTAAACCATGTTGGCACTCCGCGGATCCTAACGCGCTTCCACCTCAATGTACTACTTGTAATCATCTATTTCAGAATGTTCCGAACTGTAATTCCCAGGTGCCCAACCTAAAATTGATGCTATTAAATTGTAGATCCATGATAAAACATAAACTAGAACTACGTGATCTACTACAGAAACAAGACTTTGACGTTCTGTTTCTTACTGAAACTTGGTTAGAGGAATCATCATCCCCCGATATATTAGAGACAGTCCCTTTGAATTACAGCTTACTGAGAATCGACAGACCTAAACAGCGGGGCGGAGGTCTTGCAATGATTTTCAAAATGGAATTGGAATGCACCCTCACTAATAAAGCCATTATTAACAGTGAAAGTGGAACATTCTCTATAAAAGTTAATCCGTTCATTACCATTACTGGTCTGCTCATTAATCGGCCCCCGGGCAATGCTACCTCTTTCTGTAACCAGCTCATAGAAACAGCAACGCCATTAGCCATAAAATATAACAACTTTATGATTCTAGGTGACTTGAATCTTCATTTCGAAGACACTAATGCTAAGGAAGCCCAATTACTTAAGACAGCTCTCCATGCACTGGGAATAACATTGCTTTCTACCTCTCCCACACATCAACATGGTCACCTTCTTGACCCTGTCTTTGCCACCTGGGAAGGTGTCGTAATACATCCCCCCGTCCCAATAATTTGGTCAGATCACTATATGATTACTTTCAACATACCTACCAATAAGACTACGAATAATATGAATAAACCCCTGTACACTAAGCGTCGTAATTGGAAAAATTACACTCCGGAACGTTTTATCAACGAATTAAAAATGCATCCCCCACCAACAGGACAATCCTTACAAGACACCTGGAACAATTATGAACTATGGCTGAGCATGGCACTAGATAAAATTGCCCCATGGACTTCCAAGCCCCCAGTTAGGAGAACAAAATCTGAACCTTGGTTCTCAGAAAAACTAAAAACAGCTAAAGCCCGCTGTAAAGCGATGGAGAGAAAATGGAGAAAAAATTATTCTACTGAACTTAAGGAAACCTATAAACTGGAATTAAAATCTTACCAGAAATTAATAAGAGAGGAAAAAAGTCTCTTTTACCAAAGCAGAATCGAAGAAGCCACCAATCCAACAAAAGAAATATTCCGGCTCTATAAGGAACTTACAGACACCTCCAGACTAGATATCCAGGACACATACTCAAACAATTTATGCGAACAAATAGCGGATTTCTTTGTCCAAAAAGTAGAGAAAATTCACGCTACCTTTCCCATCCCCTCCACATCCGGAAAGGAAACGTCCCCCTCTCAAAAAACCTTCCTCACCCAATTTAACACACCTGACAAAGAAAACCTGTCTAGCATAATTATTAGTATCCACTCTGGCTCCCCTAACGATGTGTGCCCTATAGAAAAAAGCAAGGATATCATGGACCACACCCTTATGGATCAAATAAGCCAGATGATAACCCTCTCTTTTAAAGAATGCTATGTTCCGGAAACTTGGAAAACTGCTCAAGTTATCCCTCTCAAAAAAAAGCCCAACATCCCGGTTACCCAATTTCAAAATCTTAGGCCAATTTCCCTCCTGCCACAATGTGCCAAGATAATTGAAAAAGTAGTAAATAAACAACTGATGGATTTTTTAGAATCAGAAAACGTACTCCACCCTACTCAATCCGGCTTTAGATCTAACTATTCTACGGAATCAGCTGTTTTGTATTCCACGGAATACATCCGCAAAATGGTGGACGAGGGTGAGACAGCAGCGTTGGTCATGCTAGACCTAAGCGCAGCTTTTGATACTGTGCTACATGCCACTCTGCTGTCCCGACTCTCAGACATCGGAGTGAAAGACCATGCTCTGGCGTGGATTAAATCTTTTCTTACGAAAAGATCTTTTCAGATACACTGCCCACCCTTTAAATCATCTTCTCGAGACGTGAGCTATGGGGTGCCACAGGGCTCCAGTTTGAGCCCCACACTGTTTAATATCTATATGGAGCCCCTGGCTCAGATCGTATAGAATTTTGGGGTGGGCATTGTCAGTTACGCCGATGACACCCAGCTCATGTTTAAGCTCACTCCGGATACCGAGAAATATGCCTCCAATTTCTCGGAATGCATGGCTGCCGTCGCCATGTGGATGGATAACAGCTGCCTCCGGCTGAATGGAGATAAAACAGAGGTATTGGTAGTAGGAAATAAAACCTCTCTATGGTCGCAGGCGTGGTGGCCCACAACATTGGGCGATTTCCCACACCCTGTTGAAAAGGTGAAAAACCTTGGGATTATGATCGACTCTGATTTGTCAGGAAACTCCCAAGTTAACAAAATAATAGGCAAATGCATTGGTACGCTAAGAATTTTAAGAAAAATCATTGATCTCATCCCTATTGAAGCTAGAAAAACCATCGTACATGCGCTTATCACACCTCATTTGGACTATGGGAATGTTCTCCTATTAGGACTGAATCAAAAACACCTTCACCAGCTTCAATGCTTACAAAATGCGGCCGCACGCATGGTACTGGGTCTTCCCAAAAGAACATCTGCCAAGGCGGCCTTGTCCAAATTGCACTGGCTCCCTGTTAGGGAAAGAATCAAATTCAAGAGCCTTTGCTATGCCCATAAAATTGCCCATAACAAAGGTCCCACCTATCTAAGAGATCTGCTGACTATCCACCGTCCAACCAGAGACCTTAGGTCCTCAGGAATGTCACAATTCAAAATCCCACGTGTCCACAGAGCAAAAATAGGCGGCCGCTCCTTTCGTTATCTTGGAGTAAAACATTGGAATGCTCTACCTGTTCATTTAAGAATGGAACCCTCAGAGACTCTGTTCAGAGCTAAACTTAAAACCCACCTCTTTCCTCAATAATTGCTTTCTATGACTGCCCCTTATCTATTCTCTGTGAGTTTTGTTGGCAATTAGCGCGGGGATACACAGTTGTGCAGCCATGCGCTTTATAAATCTTTTATTATTTATTATTATTATTAAGATATCTTTACAACAGTACTTAATGTTGTTTTGCACGCTAGCCGAAAGCTCGCTGCTGCCTCCCCTCCAGAAGAAATTGCCAGCAACTACTGGCGTTTTACAAGAGATCTTACCGGGGGTTGCCCTTACCACCTTAACATCAAAATATGTCGGCTGTGTCGTCCGTCTGCCAAGCCCAGGGGATACCCTTCTCGGGTTTCATCGCCACTCCCTGACTTCTCCGAGTTCCCGGAACCACGCCGGTCTTAGGATCTCACCGACCATCCGCGTTTCTATCGCAAATTCCAAATGCCAAATGCCTGATATAATCTGTCCACGTGGAAGAGCCGACTTTCACCGCTGGGTTTACGGAGAAAAAGGAAGCGGAGAAATTATCCTGGAGGCGATATCATCACTGCAGCTTCTGCATAATTCTAGCAGTGTTCGTGCACCATACACAGGAGGAGGAGCTCTGTCACGGCCGTTAGCTTCCGGCCGTCATGCTACCCGCCGCCTCAAGATCTGCCGTGAATTTTACCCAAGCTTGAATTTTGTTCTGGGCCTCAACTTCACTAGCCGTTATCATCATCTTTATCTTGGACTGTAATGTATCGAATGTTTCATTTGACCATTTTAGGCGTTTTAGGTCAACTGTGTGCATATTTCCTTCAATTGTTGTGTTTGCCTGATGTTTGGCGATTTTTAGCCTGAAGTGAATGAGCTGGTAGGAATGATCACTCCTGGTTGTGTACTCTATGGAAAAATTGGAGAGGAAAGGCATCAATGATACAGAAATAGTTGTGTAGTCCAGTCTTGATCTAGTCTTTCCACCATGAAATGTGTGTTTCGGTGGGAAATCGTCTGTTGTTCTGCCATTTAGTACTCTCAGCCCAAGAAACTCTAGAGCATTTACCAGTTGTTGACCCATGTGGTCCGCTGTAGGTCTCAGTGGTTGGTATTGCTGTGGAACATTCCAGTATATATTGTCAGATACTAGCATGTCATCTTCATCCGGGGTGTGTATTAAATTGGAGTTAAAGTCCCCTGTAAGTATCAAATCCCATAAGAGATAGGTACTCCTTATATCTGTGATTATTGTGATCAACTGAGCATTATGGGCTGATTTTTTCCTTACGAGGGGATGTGCGTATGCATTGATCAGCAGGACGGTTTTTGTTCTACCGACTGGCCCAGATGTCAGTTTTATCAGTTGAATATTAGGTCCTACTGGAGCCATCTTTTCTGTATCGATTTTTAGCTCTGTAGATATATAGACTGCCAGTCCCCCTTTGGGTCGTCCGTAAATTTTGGTTTTAATAGCAGGGACTGTATAATGTATATAATTTGCTTGGGGAAGATCTTCCTGTGCCCAGGTCATATTTTTCCCAATTATTTGGTTGACAGCCATTTTCTAGCCATTTTTTGCCCCAGCTATGTTCCAAGAGAGCATTTGTATGTTTCCTGGGTCTTGTACGGCTGATGTCTTTTCCAATGGTCAATGGCCTGTATTCGAACTTAGCGCTCCTGGCAGCCAGCGCCATCTGACCTGAACCAAATCCTTTCCGGTTGCCTGATCGTTCTGCATGTCTTTCTTCAGTGCGATTGGAAGGTTACAACCTTTTGCTCCTTTAAGAACTGTATATTTGTTCCTCATGTTTTCTCTTTGACTTTGTCCCTAGCTCTTGTTGTAATTAGAGTTGATGGTTAAAGGACCACGATAGTGTGGTATCGTTGGTCTTGACAGTTTTATTCCCCAAGCTTCGAATTGCGGGTTGGAGTTTATAATATGCTGGACATCTTCTTCTGTCTGCCATGTAGTCAGTGTTTGTTCAATATTTTTTTGACTTCCCTTTGCTTTAAATTCTACTGCCAATAAGTTTGACGTGTTCAGATATTTTAAAGCTGGAATATTAGCTGTTAATTTCAAAATGTTCCTCCAATTAAGTATGTCTTGTGGCCCTTTTGAGTCGTATTCTGGTATTAACAATAGTTGCTGTTTCGGAAGCCAATTACATTGATCTATCTGTAACATTGGGTCTTCAGTCTCGTTATCAACTGTAATTTGTTTCTTGTCATCTTTTATTTCAACTTTTAAGTTTACATACTGGGTCTTGTTTCCCAGTGTAGTGTTTAGAACTTGTTTGTCCACCGGAACAATGTTCTCCTGAAAGCTTCCTGCGTTATGGTTAGTTGCTAATTCCTGACCTAACTTCACTAGGGTGATCTCACATCTCTGTTTCAATTGGGGTTTCATTTGAATTTTATCCACTGGATTAATTTCCCCAGGACCAAACACATAGGCCTCATGGTTATCCATTGTCAGTCCTGTCGACATACTGTCTCCGTGTTTTTGGGTCTCTGGGTTCGAGTTGTATTTTTTTTGTGTTCCATTTTTGGCTCTCGCCATCCATCCTCACGAGTTTCTGTGGGACAGTATTCATTTTTTTCCCTCTTTGGCTATTTGCAGCCTTATTCTCAGAAATATTTTTAACAAGGGCGTTGTGAGCAGTTCGATTGCTCGCGGTTGGTCCTGGCTGTTCGTGGCTTATCAGAATTTCCTTTTTGGGGTCGGTGCCTTGCCTACTTTTGTTCTGTGGTTGAACCCTTGCGGATTCCTTTATCTTAGTCGTTTGCTTGTTGCCAGTTTTACTCCCGGCTGGAATACATTTTTTTTTGGTCCATATTTTTTGTCTCCTTTTCTGCTCGTCGTCTCCTGTGTATCCCCAAGATTTATGCCTGGAACCGAATTTGTATATCCTCCTCTTCCTGATTTCTGATTAACTTCTTCTGGTATATCCTTATCTGCCTTTTCTGGATTTTTACTACTAAGCAGGTATTCATCTGTAACACTAGCCTGATCAGTTGCTACATTACTCGTACTGACTGAGCAGAAAATTGGGTATACCTTGGTAGTAAGCTGCTTCGTCAATGAAGACGTTTTATTCCTAGATTTCCTGTCATGTTTTTTTTGTTTCTGTGACAGCTTTAGTTCTTTATTGTTTTTTTATCCTGATTTATTGCTTCATCACTTTCGATTAATTGATAATCTATTTCGACTTTGCGCGGTGCCGGGCTTGAATGGACTTGTATGTTTTCTGGATTAAATTCAGTTGGTTCAACTTTGTTATCTCTCACTTCCAAAGTTGATTTATTGATTAATATTATCTGTTCTATTAGTGTTGGCAGTAGACTCAATTTATCAATTATTGGGCTGCAGGCTCACTGAACTGAATATTTTGCTTGAACTCTTGTAATCAAATTGTTCATGTTGTCCAGTTTGGTGTTGATCCCTTCTATTTTTAGAGCTATGATATTCATTAGGTCTATTTGTATGTCCATTTTATCCGTTTGCATAATTAATGCCTTTATTGTGGTCTGTAATGTTTGTAATAAAGATTTAAAAACCTCCGAAAAACTACTTTGGTCATTCAATGTCTCTCCTTGTCGAAGCTGTGATTTTAATTCTTGATTGAATGTTTGGTTTTGATTAAACGGATAACTAATATCATTAGTCACCCTGAAGGGGTTATTATTGATATTTGTTTGGGTGGTTTTTAATCCATGTAAGACCAAGTTATCTTGTGTGTTAACATAATGTTTTCCCCCCATTGGGGCGCTTGGTTCAAATATGTTATGTTATGTTATCACAACTTCTATAGCGCACAGCTGCCCCAGCAAAGGGGCGTCCCAGCGCTTTGACTGGCAGAAGGGATATACAGAGCAAAAGAAAACCAGAGAGTAGTAACAGCAGGCAGAAAGTTAGGGTCCAGGGGGAAAAGGTAGGTTTTGATCGCCCTCCTGAATGTGAGCAGATCATCTAAGGCGCGAATGTGAGCTGGTAATGAGTTCCAAAGCCTAGCTACTAGATAGCGGAAGGAACGTCCTCCCGCCCTGCAGCGTTTAAACCGTGGAACTACAGCCAGATTTTGACCCAATGACCTCAGAGAACGAGAGGGGACATAGGGGATGAGAAGATGCTCTAGAATCTGGGGAGAGAACAGTTTAAGAATCTTGAAGGAAAGACATAACGTCTTGAACTCTATCCTTTGGGCCATGGGCAGCCAATGGAGTTTCCGGATGGTTTCCTTCGCGGAACAGAACCTGGGTAGACCCACCAAGGCTCTGGCCGCCGCATTCTGCAGGCGCTGCATCTGGATAACTTCTGCCTGATTGGCCTCCAACAGGAGCGAGCTAGCGTAATCAAGCTGTGAAAGTATGGTGGCCTGAATTATCAGCTGCCTAGTGGGGGCGTCAAAGAATTTCAGGATTGTACGGATGTTTGCATAATGTCTTTAGTTGATACAGACGTAGAACCATTCTGCCATGGGTTATTCAAGCCTTCTGGATCATCTTGGTCCGCCTGATGGACCTGTGCGACTGTCTGTAACCTTGTTGTACTTACGTTGTTTGTTACTGGCTTAGGGGGTTGAGGACGTGCAGTTTCCTTCGGGTATTTTAAAGTTTGTTGTAGGGGAGTTAGATTTTTCCCTGCATCTGAGCACTTTTAGATCGTAATATTTCAAACCTGCTGATTTGTTCATGTGTTTTGATATTTCTTCCTCATTATTTTTTAGGTTGTCTGAACTTTTTGTCCTATCGTCTCGAAGCAGTTCGTTGCTCAGGCATATTTCCTCTTTAATTATCATACCTAAACTGGCTTCATTATTCATCTCCACTGGGTCCGCCCGATTAAAACCATACTTATCCATATCCTGGATCAGTTTTTGCGTGGTCCATAGATTGATTGAGCCATTTAAATCTTGTATGGCTTTGTTTTTTATCTTTTTTTCCATTAGAAGCTGAGATGGCTGTCTGTAGGGTTAGAGGTGTCATGAGGCCTGGAATCTCTGCTGTTGTTGAGTAAATAGCTGCTCCAGGGTCTTTGAGTAGTGAGAATCTGTCACTCAAGGCTGACTTCCTTTTGGTGCCTTCCTCTATGTTTCTGAACATTGTTGTTAATGGAGATATTAATGGACTTTTTTGCTTGAAATCACAGCCTTCTGATTTAGTCGGTTGCTTTCATCTTTTACTTAGCTTTTCACTCATGGCCTTCTGGGTTGGAGTGCGTCTGACTCTGCCTGATCTAATTTCTCCCTCTCTGTTTTCGCCACAAAGGCCGGAGCCAGCCGCTAGCCCTGTTACCACGAGCTGCCCCTCCTCCTCCACCACAGCTATGAGTGCAGCTGAGGGTGAGGGACCTGTTGCCCAATTGCCCTGTGGACGCCTGTCCTTGACGCCTCAAGACGGCAAGCTGGCTGCTTTAGCAGTTATATAGCAGCTCTGATGACATGTGGGCTATGGGATATGGGCACTGTGGGGGCAGGGCGAGGGGGCAGGGTACCAATTGCCCTCTGCCCTGTGTCCTGTGGCCACCTGTCGATGCCGCAACCTTTGTGCTACTTTCCAGCAACCGTTTTTCGGGAGTTTAAACCAACGGTCCGGCAGAGGCAGGGCCGTAGCAATCCATACGATGGGCACAGGAGTGAGAGCCTAGAGAGCACAGGCTATATTGAGTAAAGGCAAAGACGGTGAAAATTAGCAACTTGGTAGCAGCTCAGTAGCGACTTCAATAGTGACAATCGTAACCATCGCTGTAACTGCCAAAGTTATCGCAATTTGCCCCAGCAGAGAGTATCTGTCCTGGCGGCGGCGGAAAGTTTAGGGTGGAGGCAAAGCAGCGACGGCTATTGTTTGATCAGCCCGCCTCGCTGCTCGCAGTTCACCCGCTCTCCGCTCTTCGTTCTCGTTCTCCCACTCTGCGGGCAGGCAGCGGGCAGCAACAGCGCAGGCAGCAGGGGTAACGGCTAGCCAGAGGTGGAGGGGGCGGCTCACCGTACTTTTTTACCACCCTGCCGTCTGTCGTCTGAAGGAACCCCCGTGAGGCATGGCGGATCACGGCAGCAGCAGTGGCTGAGACTGGCCTCTCAGCGGAGCTTTCCCCACAACCCAGCAGCCGAGCTGAGTCAGAGGCGGGCAAGAAGCCTTACGATTCTCTACTGCTCCACAACTCCACAACTCCACAACTCCACTGCTCTCTGCTGCCGGTTTTTGGCCTTCCTTTGTAAGTAGCTTGTTGCAACCATTAACTAAACATAGTGACTATCTCTTTCTTGCTCCCAGCCCATATGGACAGAAGTTGCTGTGCACCATTGCCATTAGGCTCCTTATTCTTGGGGCATTCTCCTATTTTGGTCTCCTACATTTTATTACCACGGACCCCAAAGATATAAATTGGGTATAATGTTTGTCTGCCCATTATCTTTTCATTCTCCCAACTCTTATTACTATTTTTGTAATCCTGCGATTCGAGGCAATATGTCAGCTACTCAGTTAGTATGTTGTGACTTTGCAATGTCCCCACCTGATACATGTATGAATAATGGAGTGAAATCTCTGGGCTGTAACATTTCTTACGCCCTCATGTCTGCCAGCCAACTATGGTTATCAGGCTACTCAAGGGTGTCTCACTGCAATAGGTCCACAGTCCCTTTTTTTACGAAATATACTGTCTCCACCAAATCACTAACCCTGGGGCCCACGTATGACCTTTGCCATGAGGAGTTCCCTCATGTTGTCACCAAAACTGTCTGGGACTGCAGCTAGCACACAGCAATGGATATTTACCTGTTGTCTTAATGACCCTAGCATATTCAACTGGGAAGCCCTTCTTACCCAAGGGAATTGACAGTCAGCAACGCCTGAACAGTCTTTATCATTTTTTTCTCCATATTGCTTCTCTCTAGGTGGGCAGGGACACTCCTGGGAGAATGTTAAGTCATAACAATGTATATTACGCTTGGGATGTAAAAAGTTATTTAGGATTGAAGTATGCTTTAGTCAGCTGCTGCAAAAACAACAATTGATGGACAGAATGCAGATCCATCGTTTTTTTGCACTCCACACCACCCCAGTTCAGACATGGCCATATGCAAATCAGTCTTGACCCTGTGCCTCATGGGAACAGTCCAGCCCAAACTGCTAAGCCATATCTTTCCTGGACCGGAATCAAGCATCCAAGGACCGGTTTCTGGCTATCAGCCGTCATCAGCCAGTTTCCTTGACTCCAGTGGTGTGGAGAGCACGGGACTCACGTCTGAGCATACCCGTCCCACTCGGGGTGACAAATGCAAAACAGTTGATGGACAGAATGCAGAACAATGTCATCCATTCACCCCAGTACAGAGATCTGGGCCTAAATCCATCGTCTTTTTGCACTCCACACCACCCCAGTTCAGACATGGCCATATGCAAATCTGTCTTCACCCTGTGCCTCATAGACACAGTCCAGTCCGAACTGGTAAGCCATGTCTTTCCTGGACCAGAATCAAGCATCCTAGGACCGGTTTTTGGCTATCAGCCGTCATCAGCCAGGATAGCTTGACTCCAGTGGTGTGGAGAGCACTGGACTCACGTCTGAGCATACCCATCCCATTCGGGGTGACAAATGCAAAAATAACAGTTGATGGACAGAATGCAGAACAATGTCATACATCCACCCCAGTACAGAGATCTGGGCCTAAATCCATCATTTTTTTGCACTCCGCACCACCCCAGTTCAGATACGGCCATATGCAAATCAGTCTTGACCCTGTGCCTCACGGGAACAGTCCAGCCCGAACTGCTAAGCCATGTCTTTCCCGGACCGGAATCAAGCATCCTAGGACCGGTTTCTGGCTATCAGCCGTCATCAGCCAGGATAGCTTGACTCCAGTGGTGTGGAGAGCACGGGACTCACAGCATTCCCAGCACCATCCATGGCTTTTTGACAATGCCCCAGTAAACCTGAGGCTGCCCCAAAAACGTACTCCGCAGGCAAGGCGTAAGTGAGGCACAATGAGGAGTAATATTATTTCTCCTTGTTTTTCATTTTGCTATGTGTGCTGCATTGTACAGCACATATAGAAAGAGAAACAAGCCTCCTGTTATTGTTTTGATGCAGGAAGGTTTCTCTTCATTCACAAAAATCATTCCCTCAATCCAGGCACCATGGTGCAAAGTTGCCTGCGTTGGTGACCAGCAGCCCATTGTGTGCCGAAGAAAAAAACAGGAATGCGCCGTATCTGATGGATACCACGCATTCCCGACCTTTTCGTTTGCCGTAGGGTGGCGCCGGCCTGATGCAAAACCTCATAAATGAGGCCCAGAATTTCTACTAGTAGATTTCACATTCTCTCATCAACTGTGTTCTCACATTTGATTTGCTGCCTGCCATCTATAGTTCGCAGAGGCCTCGTTCCTCCATAGTAAAATTGGCTAAATAAGACTGCAGCCCCATCTTCTCTTCAGGAAGCTTATATTTAAATGTGTTCAATCGCTAGCATCCAGAGGGTGCCAAAGCAATATTCTGATCCAGCTGTAATGGGGTCACTGTGTAGGTCAAAATAACTGCCTTCCAGTGTATTTCATGAAGTGAAAAGCTGCAGGGCGAAAGATGAGGCAACAATAAGTCAGTGTCATTGCACACATTTGGCCTAACGGCTAGGGCGCTCGACCTCGGACCTGGGGATCTGGGTTCGAGTCTCGGTAACGCGCCAAAAACCTCCTGTGATTCTGGGCAAATCACTTAATCTCCCCTTGCCTAAAATGAATGCGTGTCCTCATGTAACGTAACTGGTGCTATGTAAAGCGCTCTGATACCTGATTCAGTTCGGGTCTAGTTCGCGCAATATAAAACTCTGCAAAAAAAAAAAAAGTCCACCAGCCTGCTGCACACTCGAGCGGGTGCTCTTTGGGCGGGGGTGTACCCGCCAACCACATAAAGCTCCCAATTTCTTTTGGCGTTCAATTTCCAGAAAAAGAAACAGCACTCATAGGGGGGGGTTTTCAATGCCAACAAACTTTATTGGCAACCCAGAAACCAACAAGACGCGTTTCGGCGCTTAGCCTTCATCAATTGTGATACAATGTCGTGCCGCCATTGCAATTTAAATACATTTCATTCGGTCCTAGCATGTAAAACAATAAGCATGAAAAGAGGACTGCGTGTTTTCCAATCCATCGCCATTTTAGAACGTGCAATAAGTTAAAACATACAAGAGGGAAGTAAATACTTTCATCCATCGTTTGTATCATCTTTACAATTAGTATATAACTGCATACTTTTGTTCCTCCACGTTATTCAGCCCTGGATGGGCATTTATGCTAAGCACAATCAATTTAGCCCACAAATGGGAAACATACATTGCTAAACATGCCGAATCAAACCCATAATACATCTGTTTAAAAAGACAACAAAATGAAAATAAAGAAGAAGCGATCTATTCATTTCCTCTATTTCTAAGATAAGATTACTCAGAAAATATATCAGGAATAATTACAAATCAGTGTCATCAAATATCATATATCTACCCATAATGTCCATGATATATCTATTAGCCAAGATGTACAGCTAATTCTTCGTGAGTGTTTAAACCTGTTGGGCTATTACTCTGTAAATCAATTATGTAGCGTGATTCTCAACGTCTTCATTTTTGCAATCGATCTCCCCCTCTCGGGTGTGCAGGAACGCTATCCAGACAGAAATAGGCCAATAGATCCCTATTGTGCCCATGCACTTTATTAAAATGTCTGGCAACCGGGTATGATTCATCGATGTGATTAATAGCCCGCATATGTTTTAATATGCGTAGCTTCACAGGGTTAATCGTGCTCACGATATACCGTAGCCCACAAGGACATACCAAACAGTATATGGCATAGGGGGTCGTACACGTTAAGAATTTATTGATTTTTTTGAGACATTTGAGACCTGGTATGTGGTATGTTACCGTCCTTTTACTTATTTTACAAGCCTTGCACCGGCCACAAGGGTAGAACCCATTAAATGGTATATGGCCGGAGGTACCCCTTTTTGTTGTATGATGACTATGAACCAAATGGTCTTTCAAGGCCCTAGCTTTACGAAATGTCACCATAGGATTCAAAGGTAGGTCATTTTTAATAACACTATCAGACAGCAGGATATTCCAGTTTTTACGCAGAATTCTTTTCACTTGTCCTGCATTTTCTGAAAATGTTGTGATTAACCTAAAGGTCCCCTTGTCACTTTTGTCTATCTGCTTAGATTTTAATAACTCAGATCTGGGCCGGTTATTCACTTTTGCCAATGGCTTGTGTTAATACTTCCTCATTGTATCCACGTATCCTAAAACGATCCATACATACTTTGGCGGATTTTTGAAATTCCCTTTCCGTGGAATTAGTTCGCCATATGGTATACTTTTGATAAGTTGTTTAGGATGGCTGCTAGTAGAGAACAAAGTAGAGTTCCCTGCAGTGGTTTTAGGAAATAATTTGGTGTGCAGTTCTCCTTCCTCAATGTACACAGTTAGATCTAGATAATCAACACTAGTAGTACTGATCTCTCCACTGAATCTTAAATTTACATCGTTATCATTAAGCACATTTACATATGTTGCGGCCTCTGTTATGGATCCTTCAAAAATAATAAAGGATTTACACTATACCTGCCTATGAGAGTCCAGACCCAGAATTATTAGACGCTTGGGCGGAACATACTGCAGACTCCTGTAAAGGCATGTTGGTGATACTAGTACGTTTTGCATGGAGTGATCGGGACAAAGCTTTGGTTCTTATAAAAGATTTAGAAGAGGATCTACTCAAGGAACAAGATCAGGATATTTTAAAGAATAAACGTGAACAAATGAAAAAACGACTAAAAGCTTATGAACAAAACATTAAGCAGCGTAAGGAGGAGAAATTCGACAGAGATGAACATGATTACAGACTGAGGAGAGTATTAACATTCTCTAAAAAGTATGACAATCCGAGAAAAGAACTTCAAAAGACTCGGACACAACCACCACCTACTGTACCAGAAACCTCTGAGTCTGAAGTGACACCGGATGAAGACTCTAATGAGGAAGGATTGGGGGCTCTCACTCCTTCACATTTTCACGAGGAGTTCAAACTCATGAGGAAACAACTATTAGAGGGGGCAGAGGAAAACCGCCATAAAGATGAGCGGTAAGACGAAGACGAGGAGGGGTGGCGGGGGCCAAAAATGTAGTCGGCTCACCCCCAGTAACTCACAGCAAGAAGACTTACAACAAGAGAAACTGAGTGAGACAGATAATTTGACGATCATCAATTTAACATCTAAAGTACTATCCAAAGAGGAAGAATCGATTTTAAAGCTTGTTCTCTCTTTCTGCCCTCAACGCAAATTTGAATTCACACAAACTAGAATAGATTTATTCAAGTTTACTCGCAAGTTAAAGCTGCACAAATTCTTTAAACTTAAACCTGTCCCTGAAAAACTGAGCACAGGTGCAACTAATAATGCTTTTGACATCTTTTCTTGCAAAGACCTCAGTGGAGTGAAAACAATAGAAGAATTACGAACTGAGATAAATGAAGGTGAAAATATCGACCTAAGAAACACACAAAAGCTGGCAGAATTGGACATACAACAAAAAGGAGGCATCAGTACGTTTAAACCTGCTTCTAGTTTTATGCCCCCAACATCATTTGATGCAATTGACACTTTTTCAGATGCTGTTATAAAAGATCTTGGGAGATTAAGACACAACATACAATATCAGGATAAACCTAAGAATTTCACCCAAAAACAACTTACTGCATTTAACAAATTATGCGATGATTCCTCGCTTGTCTGTAAACCTTCATACAAGGGAGGTAATATTGTATTGATGACTAAAATATATTACGAGACAGAAGCTTGTCGCCAGCTTAATGACTCTAATTGTTATGACAAGATCATTAACTTGACTTACCAACAAAGCATTACAGAATTTCATTACATGATCTCTAAATGGTACAAAAAGGACATGTTGAACACTGATGAGTTGCTATTCTTGCGCTGTTTAAATCCTGTTACTCCCACATTCTATCACCTTCCTAAGGTGCACAAAGATAAAATCAATCCTCCGGGACGACCAATTGTAGCATCACAGGGGGGATTAACGGAACATCTTCCCATGTATATTGATTCTTTTTTGTTTCCACATGTGACCTCTCTTAAATCCTATCTTAAGGACACAACTCATTTTTTGAACCTAATGGGCAGTTTTATGTGGCAAGATGGGTACTGTATGATGGTGTTGGATATTACTAGCCTATATACTAGTATTGTACATACAGATGGTTTAAGAGCAGTCCATAGTTTTTTACAAACTAGACAAATCAGATTCTATGAACAGAATAAAATGCTGATGGAATTTCTGACATTTAGTCTGAATAACAACATATTTGTATTCAATGGGCAGTTTTATAGGCAGATGTCTGGCGTGGCGATGGGTTCCTGCTCCGCCCCCAGCTACGCGAATCTTTGCATTGGCTGGTGGGAGGAGCAGGTAGCCTGGGCTACGGCCAATTCTATGTGGAACAACAGAATCAAGGCTTGGCATGGTTATATCGATGATCTCTTTATTATTTTTGAAGGATCCATTACAGAGGCCGCAACATATGTAAATGTGCTTAATGATAACGATGTAAATTTAAGATTCAGTGGAGAGATCAGTACTACTAGTGTTGATTATCTAGATCTAACTGTGTACATCGAGGAAGGAGAACTGCACACCAAATTATTTCGTAAAACCACTGCAAGGAACTCTACTTTGTTCTCTACTAGCAGCCATCCTAAACAACTTATCAAAAGTATACCATATGGCGAACTTTTAACATTAAAAAGAAATAATTCCACGGAAAGGGAATTTCAAAAATCCGCCAAAGTATGTATGGATCGTTTTAGGATATGTGGATACAATGAGGAAGTATTAACACAAGCCTTGGCAAAAGTGAATAACGGGCCCAGATCTGAGTTATTAAAATCTAAGCAGATAGACAAAAGTGACAAGGGGACCTTTAGGTTAATCACAACATTTTCAGAAAATGCAGGACAAGTGAAAAGAATTCTGCGTAAAAACTGGAATATCCTGCTGTCTGATAGTGTTATTAAAAATGACCTACCTTCGAATCCTATGGTGACATTTCGTAAAGCTAGGGCCTTGAAAGACCATTTGGTTCATAGTCATCATACAACAAAAACGGGTACCTCTGGCCATATACCATTAAATGGGTTCTACCCTTGTGGCCGGTGCAAGGCTTGTAAAATAAGTAAAAGGACGTTAACATACCACATACCAGGTCTCAAATGTCTCAAAAAAATCAATAAATTCTTAACGTGTACGGCCCCCTATGCCATATACTGTTTGGTATGTCCTTGTGGGCTACGGTATATCAGGAGCACGATTAACCCTGTGAAGCTACGCATATTAGAACATATGCGGGCTATTAATCACATCGATGAATCATACCCGGTTGCCAGACATTTTAATAAAGTGCAAGGGCACAATAGGGATCTATTGGCCTATTTCTGTCTGGATAGCGTTCCTGCACACCCGAGAGGGGGAGATCGATTGCAAAAATTAAGACGTTTAGAATCACGCTACATAATTGATTTACAGAGTAAGAACCCGACAGGTTTAAACACTCACGAAGAATTAGCTGTATATCTTGGCTAATAGATATAGCATGGACATTATGGGTAGATATATGATATTTGATGACACTGATTTGTAATTATTCCTGATATATTTTCTGAGTAATCTTATCTTAGAAATAGAGGAAATGAATAGATCGCTTCTTCTTTATTTTCATTTTTTTGTCTTTTTAAACAGATGTATTATGGGTTTGATTCGGCATGTTTAGCAATGTATGTTGCCCCTTTGTCGGCTAAATTGATTGTGCTTAGCATAAATGCCCATCCAGGGCTGAATAACGTGGAGGAACAAAAGTATTCCGTTATATACTAATTGTAAAGATGATACAAACGATGGATGAAAGTATTTACTTCCCTCTTATATGTTTTAACGTATTGCACGTTCTAAAATGGCGATGGATTGGAAAACACGCAGTCCTCTTTTCATGCTTATTGTTTTACATGCTAGGACCGAATGAAATGTATTTAAATTGCAATGACGGCGCGACATTGTATCACAATTGACGAAGGCTAAGCGCCGAAACGCGTCTTGTTGGTTTCTGGGTTGCCAATAAAGTTTATTGGCATTGAAAACCCCCCCTACGAGTGCTGTTTTGTTTTCTGGAAATTGAACGCCAAAAGAAATTGGGAGCTTTATATATATACATATATATGCTCCACCCCTTCTGGCAATAGTGAAGAGGGACTGTTTTCTTGTTCCTCCCCCTTCTCAATCACTCTGCTTGTGGCTGCCATCTTGTAGTGTGTTATAGGCGTTACCATTCGTGCCATTCTCCATATATATATATTACCTACTGGCGGTCGCCTGTAGGTATATATAGTTAGGATTTTTTCTCTATGGGATTTTTGAAAATTCTATGTCCAATAACTTTGGCGTTTGTGGACGGAATTGGCTGAAATTTTCAGGAAACTGGAACATTTTGTTTCTGAGCAGCCCCTGAAAATTTGGGGGAGGTTCGTCAAGGGGGGATGAGAAAAAGGGGGGTCCCAAAACGCATTTTTCCCATGTTAATTTCCATAGGGCGGTTGGCCTCACTTTTAGCCCGAACGGCTGAATGGATTTGCACGAAACTTGGCAAAATTGTAGGGACTGGTAGCCCGATGTGCCTTTGCTAGGTCTCAATATATGTGCTCCAGTGGATTTTGAGAAATTAACGTTCAAAAAAATATATATATCTGTAACAGCGCTCCGGGTAGCGCTCCGGTTCGCGTACTTGACGCGTAACGGAACTTCGCGAAGCGAAGCTGATTGGCTCTCCGGTGTCTGTCAACATTCTAAACAGTCCGGAGCGGCCGCCATCTTGTCTCTCGGTAGGATCGAGAGACAAGAAGAGGCCAAAACAAAGGGGGTAATGACCATAAGGGGGCATAGTAGATCCTCCCTCACCCTCTAGGTTGGATGTGGAGGCTTTAAAAGGGCCCCGCGGGGCAAAAAAAAAACGAAAAAAAAAAACGTTTTTTTTGCATGGGGAGCGCCCGGTACGCTTTTGTGCAATGGGCGGTGGTAATCTAAATGATGAGGGGGGGGGGGCAGCGTTCAAAGCACATCAGCGTGCATAAACACGAAAATGTTTTGATCTACCACGTACTTGACTTATCTCTAGCTTTATTAATACAATAAACAATAATGAAAAATCGACATCAATAGGGTTGTCCGTATTCCCAGTCAGTACCCTTCCCCGCCCGCCATGTGCACAAAGACCGCATACATCCCCCATAACGTCAAGGCTAAGTAACTAGAACGTCATAAGGAGTTGCAAGTCGCTCCCATACTGGCGCCATTTTGGTCATGGCCAGGCAGGTCCAGAGTATAGTTCAATGTCTCCAATAAGTAGCGGCAGGACCAGAATCCCTTTCGGCAGTTCTGGCTTCGTCATTACGAGCACTAGAAAACAAGACATTCTGGGTAATACCACCCTTGACGCAGCACTTTATTCTACAAGATGGTGTCTTTCAAAAGCCAGGGGTATAGGAGTATGTAACAAGCGGTCCATTTAATTGAAAAAACTAAACGTGACAAACAGTTGCAGGATCAGTGAAGGTTGATTTTATAAATGAAAGTATAACAGGATCAGTTACAATAAAATCGTTCATACGCACACCATGGGCGAGTATCATGGGTAACATTATTTCGAAGCTTTATTAATACAATAATCAATAATGAAAAATCAACATCAATAGGGTTGTCCGTATTCCCAGTCAGTACCCTTCCCCGCCCGCCATGTGCACAAAGACCGCATACATCCCCCATAACGTCAAGGCTAAGTAACTAGAACGTCATAAGGAGTTGCAAGTCGCTCCCATACTGGCGCCATTTTGGTCGAGGCCAGGCAGGTCCAGAGTATAGTTCAATGTCTCCAATAAGTAGCGGCAGGACCAGAATCCCTTTCGGCAGTTCTGGCTTCGTCATTACGAGCACTAGAAAACAAGACATTCTGGGTAATACCACCCTTGACGCAACACTTTATTCTACAAGATGGTGTCTTTCAAAAGCCAGGGGTATGGGAGTATGTAACAAGCGGTCCATTTAATTGAAAAAACTAAACGTGACAAACAGTTGCAGGATCAGTGAAGGTTGATTTTATAATTGAAAGTATAACAGGATCAGTTACAATAAAATCGTTCATACGCACACCATGGGCGAGTATCATGGGTAACATTATTTTGAAGCTTTATTAATACAATAATCAATAATGAAAAATCGACATCAATAGGGTTGTCCGTATTCCCAGTCAGTACCCTTCCCCGCCCGCCATGTGCACAAAGACCGCATACATCCCCCATAACGTCAAGGCTAAGTAACTAGAACGTCATAAGGAGTTGCAAGTCGCTCCCATACTGGCGCCATTTTGGTCGAGGCCAGGCAGGTCCAGAGTATAGTTCAATGTCTCCAATAAGTAGCGGCAGGAGCAGAATCCCTTTCGGCAGTTCTGGCTTCGTCATTACGAGCACTAAAAAACAAGACATTCTGGGCAATACCACCCTTGACGCAGCCCTTTATTCTACAAGATGGTGTCTTTCAAAAGCCAGGGGTATAGGAGTATGTAACACGCAAGCCATTTAATTGAAAAAACTAAACGTGACCAACGGTTGCAGAATCAGTGAAGGTTGATTTTTTTATTGAAAGTATAACAGGATCAGTTACAATAAAATCGTCCATACGCACACCATGGGCGAGTATCATGGGTAACATTACTTCGAAGCTTTATTAATACAATAATCAATAATGAAAAATCGACATCAATAGGGTTGTCCGTATTCCCAGTCAGTACCCTTCCCCGCCCGCCATGTGCACAAAGACCGCATACATCCCCCATAACGTCAAGGATAAGTAACTAGAACGTCATAAGGAGTTGCAAGTCGCTCCCATACTGGCGCCATGTTGGTCGAGGCCAGGCAGGTCCAGAGTATAGTTCAATGTCTCCAATAAGTAGCGGCAGGACCAGAATCCCTTTCGGCAGTTCTGGCTTCGTCATTACGAGCACTAGAAAACAAGATATTCTGGGCAATACCACCCTTGACGCAGCCCTTTATGCTACAAGATGGTGTCTTCCATTCAGAAAATATTGTTGGCAGCATTTTGAAAGGAAAGATAAACGGCCGTTCTCCTAGTGAGTCTCACATTGTTACATTTATGAAGAATGTTGAAGAGTAGTATGTTGAAAATCTGAAGCCATCGTTCTACAAACTCTCAACCAGCCTTGGATGGAAAAATCCTGAAGAATGTACAAACTGAAAACCAGTTTTTGTCTGCATAGCATCAGCAGCAACACTTGAGTCAGCTTTGTGTGAAGCCGCCATCTTGATCCAATCAATACTGTCCACCTGCACACATTCAGGGACCAGGCCGCATTGCGAGGGCACCGCAAGACGTGTCTTCAGGTCAAACGGATTGTGGGACATGGTCCAGAATGAAGAGTCACCAAAAGGCAAAAAGTTCCGCCGGACCCCGGGAGGCGGCCGCCTATGTCGAGGCCGATCTCAGGCCACACCAGGGCAACAAGACTTGGGGAGGGGGCAGGAGCCAAGCGCCCCCTCCCAGTCCGCGTCACCACACCGCCCCTCGGGGGCCTCCGTCAAGCGGTTCAGGGAGGCACCGCAGGCAGCGGTTCTTCAGATCAGTGTCTCTCACCGGCAAGGCTCCCCTCCGTCAGCAGCGATCGTTGGCGCTGTGGTTGCGGCTGGAGGCCCCGCCTAGTCATCGCTCCGGCCTCTCCATGTCGTAGGCCGCAAGAGTGGGCGCAACTCAGCTGGATGGCGGGTGAGACGCTGTAGCCGCAAGAGTAGGCGAAACTCAACCAGCCGAGTGAGGCACTGTGCCGCAAGAGCGGGCGGAACTCAGCTGGCCGAGCGAGGCACTGTGCCGCAAGAGTGGGCGGAACTCAGCTGGCCGAGTGAGGCACTGTGCCGCAAGAGCGGGCGGAACTCAGCTGGCCGAGCGAGGCACTGTACCGCAAGAGTGGGCGGAACTCAGCTGGCCGAGCGAGGCACTGTGCCGCAACAGTGGGCGGAACTCAGCTGGCCGAGCGAGGCACTGTGCCGCAAGACCGGGCGTAACTCAGGTGGCCGAGCGAGGCACTGTAGGTCTTCCTCTCACAAAGATGAAAGTCAGAGTGAGGAAACAAGGAGGGGTTTTCATCATTTGGGATAAAAAAAAAAATAGTTCTAAACCAATGAAAAGGGTCATTTTTAGGTCACATGACCTAGCCTTACATCATTAGGAAACCAAAAGTGAAATGAACCAATGAAAATTTTTATTAACAAGTCACATGACCTGTTATACTTACGTTACGCGCTCCGCGCCGCGCCCCGGATCGCTTCCGGGAAGCTGCGCTTCGCGCCTCGCTTCGCGCATCGGGTGCGCTAACGCGGCGCGTCATATGACGCATTACGCGACAACGCGATACTACAGTGTTTCTGGATGTTTCAGACTGAAACTGGCGTCAGCATGAGAGCACCCCGTGGCTACGTCGTGACCGTTCCGCGAGCAATCATGGCAGTCGCTCCCCACCGGAAGTCTGCGGGAGTCGGGGGCCCCGGTGACTCTTGTAGAATCTTCAAGGCTGAGGGGACGCTTTTGGGAATGGGGCCCGTGCCCTAGCAGTCAAGCGTCCGAGTTCCAGGGTTGCCCAGAGCCATCCTTGCAGGCCAGGCCCAAGTCTGTGGAGCCGACCGCCATTTCGTGAGCTCCGTGGCAGCCGCCTGTCGCTGTACCGCAAGAGTGGGTGCAATTGAGCCGGATGGCGGGTGAGACGCTGTAATAGCAAGAGCAGGCGCAACTCAGCTGGCCGAGAGAGGCACTGTGCCGCAAGAGTGGGCGTAACTCAGCTGCCGAGTGAAGAGCTGGGGTGCAGCTGAGAAACCTCCACCTGGGGAGGTGGGGGAGGCTCGTTCGCGCCGCCTCTCCCTTCCGGTGCACCGCACGCCGTCTCATGGCGCAGGTAGGCACTGTGCCGGAAGAGTGGGCGTAACTCAGATGCCGAGTTAAGCGCTGGGGTGCAGCTGAGAAACCTCCACCTGGGGAGGTGGGGGAGGCTCGCTCGGGCCGCCTCTTCCTTCCAGTGCACCCCACGCCGTCTCCTGGCGCAGGTATATGTGATGGTTGGACCAGGGCACCGCAGGACGTGTCTTCAGGTCAAACGGATTGTGGGACAAGGTCCAGAATGGAAGAGTCACCAAAAGACAAAAAGTTCCGCCGGACCCCGGGAGCCGGCCGCCTATGTTGGGGGCGATCTCAAGCCACAGCAGGGCAACAAGACTTGGGGAGGGGGCAGGAGCCTAGCGCCCCTTCCGAGTCCGCGCCACCACACCGCCCCTCGGGGGCCTCCGTCAAGCGGCTCAGGGAGGCACCGCAGGCAGCGGTTCTTCAGATCAGTGGTCTCATCGGCAAGGCTCCCCTCCATCAGCAGCGATCGTTGGCGCTGTGGTTGCGGCCGGAGGCCCCGCATAGTCAACGCCCTGGCCTCTCCATCTCGTAGGCCGCAGAGTAGTCGGGGAGAAATCCCGGGAACGGCAGCATGTATTTGGATCGATGTTGCAGCAGGCTGCCATGTAAATAGTTATTTAATAAAACGTTTTACCCTGTTACTTTGCTGGTGTGTTGTATATATTTATAATATTTGCATAGGGTTTGTCGTTATTTTGGGCGGGGTGGGCGGCGGAGCTGAGCTGTCTTGCAGCCATCATGGCGTCGAGCTCGGTTCCTCTCACTAGTTTCATATTTCTCATGAGGGGTTGTTCCTAATGTTTCTATTTTAGCGAGGTCAAAAAGAGATCCCATTAGTGGGCTACTGATTTTGCTTGATTCCTTTTGTTTTTTCTAACGATTTTTCACTATCTGCATAGACTAAACAGAGTATTGCGACTATGTGCTTGTTTGTAAATAGAGAATGAACCAAAGAGAAGCAATTCCAAAACAGTAAATGCTTGGATAACAATCAATCAAATGGAGAGGGAAGCAGGCACGACGGATTACAACGGGGGCAAAAGCCTGCGTTACCTACCCTTCACTATCTGCAAAGAGAGAATACTCCTAAAAGAAAAGAGGGGAGGGGGGGGGCAGCGTTCAAAGCACATCAGCGTGCATAAACACGAACATGTTTTTACCTACCACGTACTTGACATTTTAAAGCTTTTGATATTTGCTAATAAAAAAACATTGAAATTCACTGAAAAAACCATAGGTTATAGACCATATATAGTTAGGAATTAGCATTTACAAAACCTTGAAAATTCACTGAAAAAACCATGGGTTATAGACCATATATAGTTAGGAATTAGCATTTACAAAAACTTATTTTACTCACACAAAACCATTGAAATTCCATATATAGTTAGTTGCACTAACTATATATCGCGCACCCGCAATCCACTGCTGATGATGTCACATATTACATCATTCATGACATGGTCAGTGACATCACTGATGACATCACTGATGACATCTCAAATGACATCACTGATGACATCTCATTTGACATTACTGATCACATCACTGATGACATCATTCATGTGATGATACGATGAACCTCTTCAGACTCTAATATAACCTTAGATACACTCAGTGTAAACAGACACTCACAGACTGTCACTCATCCATGGAGTTACTCACACACCTAGTCAGTCTTGCAAAGAATCAATCACACCTCCATTTCCTCAACTATATAGTTATACACACCTTATTTATTGAAACATATACTAACACATATTTACTCTCTTATACAATCCCTGATACAAGTTCACAATGATCCATACAGCCACTCACACATTCACTGGCTCTTATGCACAGTTATTTATATATGTCAACTCTCACATGTACTGTGTTTTACATATGTACTTACTTTGACATGTAGCACTGAGATATCCATTCACTCACCAATACACTCATGCACACAGTCAACCGCCCATACAGCTGTTTCCACGTGCACTTTTGAACCCATACATCTAATGAATCAACTGCTCACACATCTATGCACAGAGCCATACACCTCCCAGCCACCCACACACACACTCAGTCTCCCATACAAATACTTGGGCAACCAATCAATAACCCATATAGTTAGTCATATAGCTAATGATCAACACATGCAGCAGATTACAGAACAACAGACACAATGATGCACAAATTAAAACAGTAGTCACTAACCCATGCACTCAGTGAGACACATTTAATCACTCACTCAAACAGTCAGTCATGCACCTACTAAATCCTTCATCCAGACACTTATACATCCACTCATTCTTCAATATGTAAGACATATTTTAACTTTACAGAAACATACAGTCACTGGATGTTGTCATCAGTGATGTCATCAGTGATGTCATTTGAGATGTCATCAGTGATGTCATCAGTGATGTCACTGACCATGTCATGAATGATGTAATATGTGACATCATCAGCAGTGGATTGCGGGTGCGCGATATATAGTTAGTGCAACTAACTATATATGGAATTTCAATGGTTTTGTGTGAGTAAAATAAGGTTTTGTAAATGCTAATTCCTAACTATATATGGTCTATAACCCATGGTTTTTTCAGTGAATTTTCAAGGTTTTGTAAATGCTAATTCCTAACTATATATGGTCTATAACCTATGGTTTTTTCAGTGATATATATATATATGATTTACAATATTAAATAATGACAGACTCAGTTTCTCTGTTAATTGGCTTTTAACTATTTTCTTCTTTGTAAAGTATACGAAATGTTCAAACAAAGATACAGTATTGAAATAGAATCATCACACAAGAGAACACAAATCAGTAATTCACAATAACATCTCATTTAAGGAGCATGAGTTGAGTGGATAGAGAAAGGACAAAATCGCATCATGATAAGATCAATGTAAATACAGAATCTCATACGAACCTAAGAAAACTATAGCACAGCGTGCTATTTAGCAGAAAGGCTGACCCACCAGCAGGAAGGGAAAGCTGTCGCAATACTCACAATGTATCAGAAGCAAAAATAAGGTGTCCGTTTACAGACAACATCAGCTAAAAGATCTCTTAAAAACAGCTCATACGTACGCCTCTCGGTCTCCCTCGCAACGTTTTCCTCTGCAGCCTTAAACATGGATTCTGTAACTAATAGTTATACCCTGGAATTAAAAAGTCCAGGCCTATTCTTGTTTCAAAATCAGGAAAAGTCTCTTATTGGCCAGGAAGCATAGGGTGTCAAGTAACACCACTTCCATTGCTCTTCTCTCTCAAAAGTTCATTGTTTTGTTTCATGCTGTCATCGTCCTTCAACAGAGGAAATCAAATTCTTCTTCCTCGACAGGTGTACATCTGAATGGTGATATATAAATGGGTGACATCATATTTGAAAAATCAATGTGCTTGGTTCCAAAAAAGAGAGGTATCGGTAATGGCAGGGCTAGAGTGAAGTGTGCCCTCCTATCAGGGATGGACAAACAACCAGGGTCTGTTCGCACATTTATTATGATTAGCTTTGGGGATCAGAGTACCAGTGAAGTGAAAGGGAAGGGTAAGAATGTAGTGATAGTCAAGCAATGCAAAACTGTAAACTAAAGAAAATACTAACGGGACAAGGAAGGTCCCAAGCGGAACTAAAGGAGGGGACCTTGACAAACTTAAAATCAAGTATGGTACTGTAATAAGACAAATGTCCATCATGGTGCTGAGGGCATTAATTTGATGAAGGCAGAAGGGGCACCTACCCACGTCTCCCTATGGGTGATATTAAGCAACCAGTGCCATTCAGAATATGTGAGCATAAAAGAGGCTTCACAGTCTATGCACCACCGGCTTTGTGCAGGCATATGGCTCCAGAGTACACAGAGGTTACTCACAAAATCAGAGCACTAGAGAGCACAAGAACGGCCTGAGGATTAGTGGCGATTCGTCCATTGGGGGCGTTGGGGCGTTGCCCCACTAGCCACGGACGACCGTCACTGTCACTGACACTGTGCATACCAAAAAGTAAAATTGCAAGCGCAGAGCACATTACCAACACTGCCAACAGTCATAATGATTTGAGGTCGGTCAGAGTCACTAACTATAGTGATGTCATTGTGGAAGTGTGTGGGGGGCGGGCCTGCGGAAGTGAGTGGCAGGCTGGCAGATAGCAGCGTGGCAGCAGCAGTGTGTGCGCATTTAGGACAAGTCATTTTTATGACTTGCCCACGCATGCGCACACACGCAGTAGCCCCTTCCCTCCTCCTGCTCCCCTAGCACTCACACAGGCAGAGACCCGGGGGAGCCGGGTCTAATTATGGGCAGCATTAGCCCTGCTCTTTAACCAATCCTGGCGCAGTGGCGATGTTAATGCTGCGCCAGGAATGGCTGAGTTACGACACACGAGGATGTCACTTGTGCCGCCGCATGTGCCCTAAAATTTAAACTAGGCCCACCACGGGCACGAGGAGCGCTGCACAGAAACCCGCATCTCCAGCGCTGGGTGTCCCACAGGGTCAGCGAGGCCCGGAAGATTGCTACGAGAGTGAGCAGCTCATGAAAGCTGCCCTGCAAGACCAGAAGAGTCTGAGGATGCCACCAAGATGAGTGACAGGGCACGGCAAGCCCCGATGTGGCACTTAGAAGTTAACAAAAAAAAAACAAAGCCAAACTGTACTCCCCGCCTACACTCTCTGAGTTCCGGTAGAGCTGGGTGATGAGATCCTAGTCTCCTGCTTTATAATGAGGGCGGGAGCTGTTAAGGAAAGCTGAGACTGGATGAGAGAGCGCTGTATGCCCACCTGGGGTCCACCACGGAGATGTTCTACTCGGGCATGCTGTCGGATTCGGGGAGGAAGGAGGCCGAGATCAGGGAGCAACAGAGGAGGATAAAGAAGTTGGTGCAGTTCATGCACAATGACTCAGCAGACCTGCTGCCTTTGGACAGGCTGAAGAAACTGGGGACATCAAAGGACACTGTGAGCATTTACTAATTACATCCCTCCCTCACCCTTACTTTCACTTAGGAACATCTCAATATATATAAATGTTGTGACTGGAGTGGGGAAAGGACGTGTTCAAGGTGCTTGAGCACGCAATGATTATTTATACAGAGAGAGAAGAGGTAGTAGCATCCTATATGAAATGGGGGGAAATTACTCTTTCATTCGTTTTGTCCCCTCTCCCGATTCTCTTTAGTGGGAGATTTACAACAGAACAGCAGCCCTAGAGGGAAGTACGACATGATTATTATATGTTTTAATTATAGTACTGCTGTGTCGAAGTTTTATAGATTAAGCTTTTGTTTTTTATAATTTTGTGAAGTGTCACCATCCATCCATGTTGCAGCATAGCCCTCAATTACAAATCTTTTACTTGCTTTGTGGGACACCGCATTATCGCATCAGTTTAGGGAAATGCAGCCTAATCTCAAGCATAATAATGTATTCTTACTTACACATGAGTTTAATGAAACACCACTCGACTAACAGGTGGCTTGACAGTACAAGGCAGCAAATTCGACATTCCAGTGCTTTGAGTCTCCGCCACATGGCATATTTTTCCACAGAAATTGTACAAAGTCCATAGGGGAAAACGGAAATGTTAATTCGTGACTATTTATAAACATCTCTAAAATGAGTTCCCACATTTTAGAATTAGCCTGGGTGAGTGATGTCTGTGTGAGTGCAGGTTGAGCAGTGTGCCTGTGAGAGTCCAGGGTGAGTGATGTCTGTGTGAGTGCAGGGTGAGCAGTGTGCCTGTGTGAGTCCTGGATGAGTGATGTCTGTGTGAGTGCAGGTTGAGCAGTGTGCCTGTGTGAGTCCTGGGTGAGTGATGTCTGTGACAGTGCAGGGTGAGTGATTGTCTGTGTGAGTACAGGTTGAGCAGTGTGCCTGTGTGAGTCCAGGGTATGTGATGTCTGTGTGAGTCAAGGGTGAGTGATGTCTGTGAGAGTGCAGGGTGAGCAGTGTGCCTGTGTGAGTCCTGGGTGAGTGATGTCTGTGACAGTGTAGGGTGAGTTATGTCTGTATGAGTGCAGGTTGAGCATTGGGCCTGTGTGAGTCCAGGGTATGTGATGTCTGTGTGAGTCCAGGGTGAGTAATGTCTGTGAGAGTGCAGGGTGAGCAGTGTGCCAGTGTGCGTCCAGGTTGAGTGATCTCTGTGTGAGTACAGGGTGAGCAGTGTGCCTGTGTGAGTCCAGGGTGAGTGATGTCTGTGTGAGTGCAGGGTGAGCAGGGTGCCTGTGTGAGGCCAGGGTGAGTGTTGTCTGTATGAGTGCAGGTTGAGCAGTGTGCCTGTGTGAGTCCAGATTGAGTGATGTGGATGGGTGAATGCTGGCTTAGTAATGTGTCAGGGAAGGGTGAGTAATGGGTCTATGAGTGCAGGGTGACTGTGCCTTTATGAATGCAGGGAGAGAGATGTATCTGTGCAAGTGCAAAGGGACTTGTCTGGCTACTCCCAGAGATGTATTCGCGAAACCACCTCTATCTCAAATGTGCTTGAGAATGCACCATTTGCCCACTTTTTTCAAAATGTTCTCGTGGGAGAACCCCCGAACTCCCCATAGGTGGTTCGGCCTCACTCGCTGCGCTCGCTCGCCACAGTGCAGTATTTACGCCCACTACTTTCAAATGTCACTAGCCGCCACTGCTGTGGAAGAAGACAAGAACAGGCAAAAGTGTTCAGAATTCAACAACAATGCACTGCTTTAGAGTGGGCCTGAAATTTTCCCCTTGTTTCTCATTGGTAGATGATCCTTGCAAAGGATGTTCCTTATAGTCCCCACATGTCTTGACCAATCCCAAACGGTCTCTTTCAGTGACCATATCATTGTTCGGGTCATTGCACTTCGCAGCAGTAACATGCAGAGACAAAGATAGTGGGTTTAGTTTCAGAAGCAGGTCCAAGAACCCCCTCCCAGCAGAATGATTCCGGTGTTCGTCACCAAACACAGATATGGCTGGTCAAGTTTTTGTAGGGCTGGTGTGCAGTGGGAGGCCACTCAACACCACCTTCAAATCTCCCCAGTCTCATCTGTCACTGCTGTGAGGGAGTGGCATAGCAAGGGGTGGGGGAAGATCACCAGGGGCGGCACAAGCTTTAAGGACAGCAGCACCCCCGCTCTTCAGCGCCGGCCAGGGGGCTGAAAGGCTGGGACTGCCATGGACCGGCAAAGTGCTATGCCACTGCTCCCAGGAGGCCCCCAGAATGCTCCATAAAGAGACAAGGGCTCGCACTTCTATAGCCCCCTGTACAGCCCGAGGAGTGTCTCCAATTACTCTGATGGCAAGACTGAGATGAGTTGCTTCCTCATTCACTATAAACCACTGGGTGATCCAAACAGCTCATAAATCCGATGACATAATTGGGTGAGTAGAGAGAAAACAAGACGTTCTAAAGAGTTACAGTCAGATTAAAGCACAGCCAAGTCCTGCCTGCCCAAATACTGCTTCTGAGATACACGTCTATAAAGTTTTAAGGTAAAAAGCTGTGAGAAAATAAAAATATGTACATCAGTATCACTGTTTGAGTTAGACTAAGAAGTAGTCGTAATTTCAGGAAAGATGCAAAGGAGCAGGGTTGTTAGGCCATGTGGGTCAACCAGTCAAATCTTCTGCCTTTTTCTCTGGAAGTTGGACTCCTGCAGTGGGGAATGAAAGGATGCAGAAGCCAACTGTTTAGGTTTCTTTGTCACTGATATAACATTGCTGTCTGTCCCTATAAATACTCCATCAGACCTAGGGCCTCATTTAGGGTTCAACAATGTGGAATAAAGCCATAAACTGGTCGTTCTCATCTACCACAAAACCCACTCAAACCCCTCATTTTTGAATCAGATAACCCACTGGGTTACCATTCTGGTGTCTCCGGTGACTCCTCCAACAGGACAGCTGCTCCTTCTACTGCATAGAGATCTATGCCAACCAGGTGGTATCTTGTATTATGGCAAATGGACCTCACTAGCATAGAAGAGTTTGTGACCTCCATTCCAGTGGAAGACCAGGTGCCCATCCATCATAGTGTATAATGCCCTAATGGCCTCATTCACAGTTTGCCAGATGGGTACTCTGTCACAAAAGTGTTAGATATCCTGTCTACTGTATTGCAAGTGCACTGCATCCAATGGCTCATGTAATATGGTGAACTGAATATGGGTCACATTTGTGACTTAGTACCCCTTTATAAACTATGAACTGAGCCCTCAGTCTCTTAGATTCCTCCGGTGAGGCTAGGATGTATTAAACAAAGGGTACAATGGGTGCTACGGTATTAAGTATACTTTTCATCCTTATAGGCATATTTGGACTATGAGTCCTCAGTCAACAATGGATATTGTACTTAACGAGTGATGACCTGGAAATTGTCGAAAGTCGAAATGCAAAAGGCATTATCAGGAAAGCCCTCCATGCTAAAAAGGTACCGGCGGACTTCTCACTTCGCTATAAAGTGCATCTTTTCATTGCTGCAGGTTATTTATGTATAGGGTGGCATATTTTTTAAAATCCAAATGTCTGGGGCCTTTATTTCGAGTTTGTCAGAATAGCAGATGCTATTTATCAACCTGATAAATAAACATTATCCGGGATTTGTTATGTGTCAGGTGTGATAAATAGCACCTATGCCTTGTTTTTGGAGAATAACATACAGATGTTGGTGCTCATCGCACAAAAATCCACATGTAGGAAAATATCATACAAATGTTCAATGTTAAATTCCGTCAGATTGAAAGGGTGAGGTATTTAATGCACCTGGTAGCTGCCAGGTTTGTCAAATACCACCAGATTCAGAATTCCGACCCCTGCACAAACAAGGGTTTGCAGAGGGGTCTGAAAACACTAACACAATAGCAATCAGAGCCTCTACATTCTGAAGATACCAGTAACACCACAGTTTGCATATTAGTGGGGATGGTTTATGGCTATGCACAGGGCCAAAGGTACCAAGCAAGTGTTCGGTAGACCCCACTGTCCTTGTATGGTTGATCTTTCAATTCAGGAATGTGGAGACAAAAATAAGCCTCACACAGAAATACATATTTATTTAGTTATGTATTTATTTTCCTTGCCATAACATTTCTTATATAATGCCATGCATAGGGACAGTGGTAGAACATATTATGAAGTTTCTGCAGTGATTTGCTACTTCGTCAATAGTCATTTTCTTCCAGGCAACAGATAACTATCTGCGATTTTATACACTTTTTCTTATGAAGTCATGGTTACTCATGTCCTGGCCCTTGAATCACTTCTGCAGTCCTGGTAGGTCCCTCTGTGGGCCTGATTCCCAAAGTTAACCTTACACTTTTGTGTAAGTTTCCAATTGTTTGGTATTCACAAAGGGAATTACTAGTAAAACCCTGAATGTTTAATCAGCAGTATGCTGATTTCTGACTTTGCAGTTCTGAATTTGCTGGTCTGCAATAACAGCCCGACGCACACAGCAGGTCATTTACTTGATCCCATTTTTTCTAATCTATCCTATGTTCATTGCTTCCCTGCTCCCCCTCTATGTTGGTCCGACCAGTATGCAGTCAAGGTTCACTGCACAGTTCCGGTGAACCCGATCACAGCTGCACCTGGAATTCAATCTAATTCCAGGAACTGGGGTAAACTAGATATGGATGCTTTTAATAAACTCTTGTCTATTAGTGTCCCCACTATAGATCAAATATCGACCACCTCTTTGGCTACAACACAAACCTGGATGCTAATTCTATTGATCACTGTCTTCCACTTTCTACTAAAAGATCCTATAATCATCGTCGCCCTGCTCCTTGGGCTACGGAGTCACCAAAAACGGAGAAAACTAAGTGCAAAGCTCTGAAATGACACTGGAGGAGGAACTAATCACCTGACTCTTAACTGAAATATAAAACAGCTTTAAAAGATTATCAAGCCTGCTGTAAGTCAGCTCGGGCAGATTATGTCTCCTCCACCATTTCCAACGCGCAGAACTGTTCGCGCACCTTGTTCATGATGGTAAAAAAATTAGCTGGTGCTAACACACAGTCCTCATCCCCAATTTTAGATGAACCACAATGTACCAATCTTGCCAACTTTCTTCACTTTTCAAAACCCAGTTAACGGTCCCTCCTCCACTGACCTGTGTCCCTGGACTTACCTGTACGGCTGAACCGATCACTAAGCTAGAATCCTGGGTGCCTCTCGATATTAATTCTTTTAAAAAGATCATAGGCAGTATTAGATCAGGCTCCCCTTGTGATGTCCTTCCTGTCTTAATACTACAGCAACTTGAATTACCATCTATGATGTTAATCAAAGTGCTACTCAATGCTTCCTTACAAGAGGCTATGGTTCTGTCAAACTGGACACACGCCATGGTCCTTACCCTCTTGAAGAAGGCTAATGCCGATCCTGCCCAGCCATTACATTTTAGGCCAATTTCTTTGCTCCCTATAAACTATAAAATTCTGGAAAAGCACATAAACCTACAACTAACTCAGTTTATTGAATCTTCCAACTTTTTACACCCCTCTCAATCTGGCTTTAGAGACAGTTTTTCGACCGAAAAAACTCTCCTTGGAGCTACAAAAATGGTACGACAACACCTGGACTCTGAGGACATGGTGGCCCTCATATTGCTCGACTTGAGCGCCGAGTTTGACATGGTGTCTCACACCGTGTTAATTCAATCCCTGCAGTCCTTCGGCATTTCAAGCCCAGCACTTGGTTGGTTTTCATCTTTTCTTGCCAAGTGGACATTTCAAGTCTTCTCATCTAATACTACTTCTAAAACGTATTGTTCCCCACACGGAGTACCCCAGGGCTCCATTATAATCCCCTTTCTGTTTAATGTATATATTAAACCTTTGGCAGTGATCGCAGAGGAGACTGGGCAGTCCCTTTGTTCTCACACAGACGACACCCAAATCATCTTCTCCCTTTCAATGCAAAAGTTATCCGGACCATCAGTTCTTCAGGCGGTTTGAGTAACATTGCATCATGGATGCAAGCTGTTTACTCAAACTTAACTTATTAGCGATAAGGCTTAGGTCTTGATCTTGGGTAAAAATAAAAAATCTCTGAGGCCCCCAGCATTGGCCTATCGAAATGGGTACCCTACCCCAAACCACCTATCAAGTCCGCAACTTGGGATTTATTATTGATGAAAAATTATCAATGAAACAGCAGGCGGTGAAGGTGGCAACCCCTTCCCTTACCATTCTAAAATGGTTGAAAAAAATCATCTGGATGCTCCCCAGCCTTACCCAAAAAACTGAAGTACAGGCGCTTGTGACCTCCAGACTGGATTACAGGAACATCCTCTATTTGGGGGCTAATAAGGATGTAATACGGAAGCTTCAGGTGGTTCAAAATTCAGCCGCAAGATTGCAATGCCAGACTCCTAAAACAATTTCTATCTCTAGCGCCCTGAGAGACCTGCATTGGCTTGGGGTCGAAAGACAAGTTTAAAGTCTTTGTATATATGTTCAAAATCAAAGCTGGCACTGCTCCTCAATACCTCCAAAATCTGGGTCATCCCTGTCAACCCTCCTGTTTGTTACGCTCCACTACCCAAGGAAAATTCTCGGTTCCCAGAGTCAAACTTACGAGGATGGGAGGTTGCTCGTTTGCTTACTTGGGTCCATCCCTGTGGAACTCTCTCCCCATAGCGCTCCGCAGTGAAACAACATGTGCAAACTTTCATAAACTTTAAAAAAATTGGTTGTTTAATAAATAATCTTCATTTTTCTGCTCCCCTCTGTTCCTTCAGGTCGGTGCTGGGAAACCCTTGTTGGGTAGCTGTGCGCCTTATAAAACCAACCTAACAACAACAACAACAACAATAGTAGTATCTTTACGAGTGCAGATTCTCCACACACAAAAATATAACTTTGTCCTAGCTTTTTATGTGTGAAAGCTCCAGATTCGTTAAGATACTACCTATAAATTTCTCTGTAAATGCCAAATAATCATAAACGTACACAAAAGTATAAAATTAACTTTTCTTTTTCATTTTTTATTTTTTTTATTTATGCTTTTCAAATTACAGTATAGAACATTTTATAATTTCAAAATCATGTCATTGGTACATTGTACATATCATATATAATCACAGCACATAAATCACATTGCCGCAAAACATAACATCACACGTATGTAGATTGACAGACATGGTAAGAGCAGGCATCAGCCTGTTGGGCGAGGCTCAACAGGGTAGCAATATAAGTACAGTACGGTCATTACACATCTGTAAGCGACATCCGGTAGGATGTGAGTGGTCCCCAAATGTCACGGGGTTTGTATGGTAGCTCCTCTGCCTAGCATGTGAGCTGCGGTACAAAAGGGGGTGGTGATGGCCCACCCCCTTTTGTACCGCATGTGAGCTGGTCACGGCAATATGCCACGTCCTGCAACCACAGTTCCGCTGTACGAACTATTCTACTCTCCCAGCAGATAGAGATCCTGTGTTTAGCCATGAGCAGTGATATAGACATGAATTTTTTACTGGAAGCTTTTACTTTAGTCCCAATCCCCAGCAGACACAACCCCGGGTTACAGTCGAGAGTTTCTTCAATCATCAAGCAAAGAATTTGTACAACTGAGCCCCAACATTCAAGTATTTTAGGACATTCCCAAGCCAGATGGTAAAACCCGGCCCCAGGTGCACCACAACGTTTACAGGAGTCAGTCTGTCGAAGCCCAAATTTATACAGTTATGCAGGAGTATAATACAACTGATGCAAGTATTTGTAATGCACCAAACGTAGATTGCCATTTGTCGTCAGTCGGCCCAGCAGGCAGCAAATATTAAACCAGTCCTCTTCAGAGAGCAGTTCTGGCAGCACAGCATTCCATTTATCTAACGCAGTCGCTACTCCAGGTGTCGTGTCATGTTGCGATGCTCTATAGAGTTTCGTGATTAGTTTGGTCTTAGATTTATCAGTGTGTAGGAGTTGCAGTGCCTCAAGAGTTGGTGGTTCAGAAGGGAACTGTGGATTAAGCGTGCGCATGGCCGAGCGCAACCCAGTATATACAAATATCTGCATGGCGGAGGCCTCGCCCTGGGTGGCCAAGCCTTCTGAGGTTACGATTGGCCTCCAGGGAATGCATCCGCCATAATGGACAAACCCACCTTTGCAAGTGTCTTCAGTGTAGCAGCCTCCTGGGTGACTGAGATCCCTGAATGATGAGCAGCAGCATGTTAGGAGCACATAGCAGTAGTTTATGCTCCCGCTGACCGAGATCATGCCAGGCTCTGAATGTAATTTGTATCATATCGAATTCCACTTTCTCATATACCGTTTGCGAGTTCACTATCATGGCCTTAAGTGGTATGGGATGCACTGCGCCCACCTCCACCGCCACATGTGGGATGTATACCGGGTCATGTTGCCAGTAAAAGGCGTAATGCGCCTGCACACAGAGATAGTAAAGATGGAAATCCAGCACTGTTAACCCGCCCTGTGCTTACAGATGGGTGAGTGTCTCCTATTTCATCCGAGGTTTCTTCCCTCCCCAGCCTAGTGTGATCAGGAGGGATCGAAGTGTCAAAAAAGTGTCTTATGAGACGTACCGGAATATTTAAAAAAAGATATTAAAATCGTGGAAGTACCACCATTTTCATGGGTTATGCGGTCAGCAAATGATAGGGGCAATTTAATCCAACGATTTACCTGCTCTTCCAGCCACGTGATGGCGGTGCCAAAATTAGTTTGTATGACTGTCTGTTGGTCTCTATGCAACCATATTCGCCAAGTACTTGTCAACGTCTGTACACCACGGTAGGGGGTATACCATGTCAAATTGTTGGGTGCAATTGGTGAGAGTCAGCATATCGGATTTGGACCAGTTGATTCCCAGGCTGGAGAATCGTTCAAATCGAATGTCTTCTCGTATGAGTTGTGCCAAAAATTGCGCCGGCTCCTGGACATATAGCTCAATGTTGTCTGCATACATGGAGACTGCAAGCGGGCGTTGGAAAAACTGCAAGGCCGATGCAACATGGCACTGTCTTAAGATACATGCTAAGGGCTCCAGCACTAGCGCAAATAGCAACAGCGATAGTGGGCAGCCCTGCCGAGTGCCATGGTGGATGGAAACCTTTTCCGACAGTTGCCCATTAATTCTTACTCATGCCTCTGGTCTAGTATACAACAGTTTAATCCAGTTTGTGAATACAAATGGATCACCCATACGGTGTAGGACTGAGATCATGTAGGACCAGGAGATCGAGTCGAACGCTTTTACGGCGTCGATCAACACATACCACACGCACATCAGGGCATGTCCGATCTTTCACAAACACTCCACTCTGAGCACAGGTGTACCTTAGGCCTATCTTAGGGGTGACTCACATGTAAGAAAAGAGACTTGCCAGGTCAACATGGCAGCACTAGAATGCACACAGACACTGCAATGTAATGTAATGTGTATACTTGTAAAGCGCACTGTTGCCAGACGGCGTCCTGGCGCTGTATACCGCTGGGGCACCCGTCCTGGCTTTCCCTGTGGGATGGTCCCTGCTGGGAATCCCCAAGGTGGAGCCAGGCATCCCCGGCATTGATGGGGCCGTTGTGGAGATTAGGCAAGCTAATGCCCAGAGTTTGCCGAGTGGGACCCCTGGTTAGAGTAGGCACCGAGGCGAGAATTATCGAGTCCGCTGACCCTGGTCCACGACTCTGCCGCGTCGGGAATCGAACCCTGGTCCTGGGCTGACTTGTGCTTCCGGGTCTGCCGCCTCTAACCAGTGAGCCACACCACTGCAGGCCTGAGATCCTTTTGCAAGGCTGCTTGTGTGGGTGACACAATTAGTGCTGCAAGCCCACTAGCAGCATTTGATTTATATGCCCTGGCACACACAGTGCACAGTTCTAGGGTTTAAAAGTAAACCAAATAGGCAAATTATGGAAACACTAATCCATGACAACAATATACAGAGGGAGCACTTGCACTTTGGCATTGAACAGCAGTGGCATAGTGCCCAAAGCATCTAGACCAGCAAAAATGAAGTCCAACACACAGTAAAAACATGGGAGGCGAAGGCAAAAATACAGGGGAAACCCACACCAAGGTGCCAAATCTAACATATGGGGTTACACTTATGCAGAAAATAGTAAATGAGAGGGGTCCAGAAGTGAATTAGTCAACTTCCCAACTTCCTGACTTAAGGACAGAGGAATAAAGTTAGTCTGGAATGTTTTAATCCCTTAAAAATATGAACAAACCTTTCACAGAATTCAGGTGACATGGGGCTGTTATATGTAAGTTTATCACCATTTATGTAGTTGCTGCTTATACACCCTTTTTTTCCTTCAACAAGATCGAGAAAAAAACAAGGGGTTGAAGGTCTTCTCTGTATGGCTTTTAGGGGTTTGCTAGGGGCAAGAGAATATGCCGCAGACACTAACCATAAATTATTAATTTCTAAATCCTTGTCCATAACACCCGAAAGACTAGGAACACTTTCAGATGGTACTGAGGAAACCTCAGTGGGATCTACTTTGCTGCAGGCTCGGATAGTTTTGTTCCCATTTGATGCAACCCTGAAAGGTGTGATGACAGTTAGACAGCCAACCGGAATGCGGCCATTCTCTGTCAAATTCAGCTCTAGAAGAATTCCCACTGAAAGCCCTGTACTGCGGTCACAACATAAACTAATGTAATTTGCAGGAAATGAAGGTATCCAACAGAGCTTCAGCAGGTTTGTCTTTTTTGACACCAACACGCAGATTAAAATCCCCCATAACTGTGAGTTTGAGTATTGAAGGCACAGTGGGGAGGTTGTCTCATCCAGCAAGTTTATATTAGGCCTGTGCAAAAAATGAACTGCGTCATAGTAATTGGAGTAATTTCAGAAAATGTGTTTTACCGAAAAATTTAGTAAATAGGCCTGTTTGTGTAATTCTGGAGAAAAATTCCAGCATCACATGAACAGAGCATGAATGACTGCTGGCTGCTGCTATTCCTGTTCTGTTGCATTTATCAATCTTTTCTAAGCACAAATGAGTTTGCAATGAAGGGTGCATGTTTTGCTATGAAAATAGAGCTAAATGCAGGGTTATGCTCCTTACATAATTGAACATAATCTCACATAATTTTGCTGTAATTTCTCGTAATTACGCTACCGGAAACTATCCGAGTTACACCCACCCCTATTTATAAGCTCTGTTGTAGATCTCAGAAAATGATAGATGTGAGTTCCTGAAAAGCACACCATCAAGGAACGGGAAATGCAAAGCCCAAACTTCCCCCCCCTCTCAATATATCCAGCTAAAAGGAGGAACACAACAATCAGATATGCAAAAATGAAGGCAATTCCCTTACACCTTGTCCTTTCTATCTCTCTGGTGAATTATATATCCCAGTAGAACTGCCATTGCACTGTCGGTGTTAGAAGAACTATTAAGCCAGGTAAAGCAATATTACATCCAACTGGTCATCTGTCACTAAGTGAAAAATATGTGAGGAATGTTGAAGAAGAGAGCGTACATTCACTAAACCGGCCCGGACCAACAGGCCCAGAGGAAATAATAAGGGATTACTGCCTTCCTGACTAACAGCCTGAGCCTGCCACATTTTATCTAATTGAAATGGCAGGAAGCTGCAAGAATCACTGACAGAAGATAGGAAATAAAAATTATGTGTGGACATAATATTCTAAAAACAACAGTTGATGGACAGAATGCAGAACAATGTCATACATTCACCCTATTACAGTGATCTGGGCCTAAATCCATAGTATTTTTGTTCACCATTCCATTCCAGTTTGAACCCAGCCATATGCAAATCAGTCTTGACCCTGTGCCTCATGGAAACAGTCTAGCCCGAACTGCCAAGCCAGGTCCTCCCTGGACTGGAAACAAGCATCCGAGGACCGGTTTCGTGGATTCATGACACATTGAGGACAAATGACCAGAGAACAAACAGCACTGCTCCTAAGCATTGCTCAAATAGTAACAGACACAGACACACAAGTTAGAACCACTCAAAAATAATCAATTGCAGTAGCACCAAAAAACAACTGAGTCTTGTGCTCTCAGGGGAATTATAGAAAGCTTTTAAAACTATGGAAGGAGTAAAACGCTGTGTTACCTTCATTTTGCATCATACAGTGTCCAGGGTGATTTTCACTGTTTCAGATGAATTTCTTGTTAAATAGTCACTTGGTATTAATTAATTATTGTATTTATTGTGTCAGCTTAAAATCATGAGCAATATAATGTGCAAACAATGACATTCATGTTCTAATGCATTAATACGATGAAATTGGATAATGGTAAGGAACTATATGATCCTGATGAGTGTTCGTAAAAAATTATCTTTCATTAATTATTATGTTAATACATTCAAATCCTTTATTAGGGTTGAAAAAAGATCATTTCAGAGTATTCAACAAGAGTAACTGTAGGAAATTGACCTTTTCCATGTGGTCACCCCCAAATGTTCTGCCTTTTTCTAAACCCTATATATTTGCTGGCTTAGAATTCTGTGTACTTTACACATGGTAACCAAGCATTGAGCGACGGTGAGTCCCCTTTAAATATGGTTAAATTGGTTTATTCCAAATTGGCAAATGCAACTTGCTTCTACCTCCCTATAAAATGGTATTGAAAGTGCACCTAGAGGCTGGAAGTTAAATGCCACTTGTGAACTGCAGCACCTACTGTGCTATTTACAATACTAAAACTGCAAACATGGATTCGGGACAAACTTGCAGTGTGACCTGTCAAAATAGCACTTTTTGATAGGTAATGACTTCCTTTTGAAATTTGTGGGAGTCACGCCTATGTAGGCTGTGAAGCCCACAACAAGGGTGCAGTGTTATTACAAGTGGGACATGTAGGCCATTAGTTTTACCATATCCTTGCACTGACAATGCCCTGTGGCATGCCTAGCTGTCCTATGTAGAAAACCAGAGTGCACTTTAAAATAGTAATAATATATCTCTGAAATGGGACCAGGTAGGAAAATAAATATAGTTGTTTTAATAATTATGAAATATCAAGTTCAATGCTTAAGGTGGATATTTCATAAACATTATGAAAATGTAACTATTAGAAAGATACCCTTTACCTACATGAACTGTCAAAAGCTCTCAGCTTATACACCTTTCCAGGGGGAAGTGTGAATGATGTGTGAATGAAACAATAACCTAACCTGAATGGGCAGAGATGACTTAACTCCACAAAATATTCAAAGTGGGGTTGTGGTCATCCTATGACACCACATTGTCAAATTATCAAACCCTGTTTGACAGGGCTGATGAGGCACATGTAACACTCAGGGTACACTTGAAAGGGATTGAAAAGGGTGCCAAGACAATTCTTGTGGATACATTATCTCATTGCTGAAGGGCTCTGTTTTTGTCCTACTAGACATTTGTCTGGGTTTGATGTTGGTACATTACCTGCTTCAAACAAGATTTTAGTGTTAGATATGGGAGAACACTGCTGATTTACCTATGACCTTCCACACACACTCCCAGCCACCGGAGCCCAAGTTTAGTATTACTGAAGACTTTTGCCATCCTGAAAATGCCCTGAAACATGGCAAACAAAAAACACAGACAAAATGGGTAGGGTTGGCTCTGGTGACTTGTAGCCTATTGGTAATGGAGTGCCTAACAGTCACCTCCAATCACTAGCACTAGCTTTTACCAACAATAAATGTGGCACCTCCAGGCACCCATCAAAACACCTTCCAAATACGAATTAATCTGCTCTCTGTGACCCAAAAAGAGCTCTGAAGGACAGGATTTGGTCCCTCTTGTACAAGGATAACAAAGCGGACTCCAAGTGTCAGTTGGGTGGCATCCTGTGTGGCTACAAGGAGACAACAAGCTGCAAGAGCCTTTTCCTGGAAATCACCAGATGATTAGTGGCAATGGGACCTTGCCTGGACCCTGCTGTTGGCCTCTGCCTCACACCTTGTGAGTCTCTAAGATCCTCCCCTGAAATCCTGGTACTATTTAGAAATGCACTCTTGCAGACCTTTAGCCTTCCCCTCTCCTATTTTTGCTGAATTAGTTTTAGGGCTCTGTGCACTTTAATACGGATAACCTGTGCTCACTTCCTAAAGCAGGATAACATTGACTTACATCTGAGTGGCATATTTTTTTTACTTATAAGTCCCTAGTAAAGTGGTATACCATTTACCCAGGGCTGGTAAATTAAATGCTACCATTTTGCCTGCAGCACCTTTTGTGCCACTCAGGTAAGTAGCCCCTTACACCATGTAGCAGGTCTGTCATTGCAGCCTGAATGAAGTTTGTTTTAAACTGACAATTGGACTCATCAAATAACCCCTTTGAAAATCCTCTTTTTCTTTTACATATATGTCACCCCTAATGTAAGATCTGGGTAGCCCATAGGGCAGGGTGCATTGTAATTAGAAGGTTGGACATGTATTTAGTGATGGCAAATGGTCTTGCCAGACAGTAATCGATGTCTGCAGCCACATGTAAAAAGACTGAGGGGCATTTGTTCGAGGAAGTGATGGAGTGAGGCGTTAGTCATCATGGCTTAACGCCTCACTCCGCCACTTCAGAAACGCAAGGCTGCACCATATTTACAACAATATGGTGAAGCCTTGCGTTTCCCTCTGCATTGGTGCTACACATAGCAGAGCAGCACCAATGCAGGTACCCTTGCACCATAATGCAAGGGTGTCTGCTTGCAGGGAAAATATTGTTTATGTACAGGAAGGTCATCTTCCTGTACATAAACAATCTTTGAATGCTATTTTGTGACTTGTATATGTGCTGCTTAACCCATTAGCTGCTTATGTCAGCCAACCTCCGTAGAGTTACCCACGTAGTGCTGCCCACGTCCGTTGGCCAACGCGGCCCCACCCATTCTTCAAAGCCGGCGCACTGCGGCGGATTTTCGGCCGCGGTAAAGGGGTTAATGCAGCACACATTGAAGTCACAAAATTGCTTTTTTTAAAGATTATAAACAGGAATAGGAACCTTCCTATACATAAACTGTCCAGGCATTTTGCTTTTTCCATGTATGCTGCACAAGGCAGTACACATGGAAAAGGCAAAAACGAGGAGAAATAATGCATTTCTCCTCATTTCACCAACTTACGACCAGCTGCCTCCTACTAACACTGCCCTTGCAAATAGGGGACAGCATCAAAATGAATGGCTGTTGCGGTAGAAGGCCCACTGCAACACCCACTGCCCACCCCTTTCACGCAAAGCATAGTGTGAAAGGGGGCCTTATTTACAAAGCAGTGTTGAGGCACTTTAAGTGGCTTAACACTGCCTTGTAAATAAGGCAATGCACCTATCTGCATCACAACGTTATAAAAAGTGAGGTCGTGGTGGAGATATGGGCTTGTACATATGCCCCTTAGACTGATAGATTGGTCAGTGCTAGTTGAGAGGGCCGTAATTATTCATCTGCTTCAAAGAGTCTTTTCAAAGAGAATAATATTTTTAATAGAAGGGACACTGACAGAATAAATATTGGTGCATCTTTCATGAAAATAAAAAGTAAATGTCAAGCTATTGTATCAGGGAAGAATACAACAGACGACTGGTTTAATAAAGGAACGTAAAAGAGCTTTAAATTTAATTATGTGCAGGTACATGTAGAAGGTAAACCAAGAATAAAAAGAGCAAGCCATGTTTTAAAAATATGTATATAAGAATAGATTTTGGCAAAAGAAATTGGGGCTGTAGGTTATACCTGAGATTAGCACAAACGATAGGGGTTTTATATTTTACAAATGATCTAGAATATATAAAAATATTACAATAAGAAAAAAGTAGAAAACCATGGAGAATATATACAAATATTACAATAAGACAAAAGTAGAGAACCTTGGCAGCCCGGATGTAAAGCGAACCTTATTTGGGTGTGTGCAGTGGTGGTGGTGGTTGGGGCGAGGGTGATTTGGCCTTCATATATAACAGTGATTTTTGAAGAAACAGAGGTTGTTTTTCCGATCGCTGGTCAGAATGAGAATTGCAGCCAATTTTTTGTAAGTCATTGCGCACATGGAGAAAATAGACATGGACTTGTAAAGGCAAATTGATAAAGAAATGATATAGAAATTTAGGGACATATGTACAGGGACTTAATGTTATGGCGGCTAGTTTTTATTGCCTTATTTACAAGTTGCTGCTAATTACAGTTAGCTGCCCTTTTCCGGCGAAAACGTGAATTTTATTGCAAGGTGGGATTTCCCGTGCAAAAACTGCCACTAACCCCCCTTTGCAATATTTACTATTAATTACTTGTATAGTGCAAAATCCCCAAAAAAGTCTCTAAGTTCAGTTAATGGAAGTTTTTTAAGACCAGAAAATAGCTGGTCTTAAAATTGGTGCAAACAGTTGGGGCCTCATTTTAGATGTTTTGGTGTTGGACAGTGCAGTAAAGAATATTGCTGTGCTGCCCTGTGCCAAAACAAAAGTTCAGGAATGCGCCTCACAATGAAAAGTGTTGCATCGCTGCGACAAAACATTGTTGCAACACTATTCACTGTGCCCTCCTTCCGACACCATGGATACGCCATATTTATTGTAAGGCGCTCCATGTCCCAAGGATACACAGATATGTCAGTATTCCTGATGGATCTGTTGGCACTAAAGTCACGCATAGCTGCAATTGTGTCGCAAGTGTGACGCAACTCCAACAATGCTTGGGGCAGGCATATCCCTTTGCCACTGCATCACCCTTATGCCCGCTATGAGACAGGTATAAGGTTTTGATGCAGTGGCATCCTAGAATTGTCTCAGTGAAATCTTATAGATTTTAGCTCACCACTCCCGTTGTTGCATGGGAACACCCACCCTGCATACATCCTATCTGAAGCAGGTATAATGTGGCATAGGGGTCTTACAAGGTCACGCATATGCTTAGATGCGTCCCTTTGTACAGAGTCTCGTTTGGCAACCATGATGTCTGCTGTCACCTTCTCTGGCTTCCAGCGACCCCCAGATGATCAGTCCACTGACACGGAGGAGATGCCATGGTGTTGCCGCAGTTGGAGCTCCATCTGTGGAGTTTGAATACTGCGGTGTTGAAATCTGTAATTGTTGGTGGAGTGGTAGTTCTGAGGGAGTTGCTAAAAAGTTATTTGATGGACTTGATCCAGCTGCAGCTTGGTGGGGCGATGATATCGGTTGTGTACATAGGGCATGGGAAGGCGTGATATTATGATGGTCGGTCCAGGAGAGTTCGGGGTAGTGGCTGTAGTTGAAGTTCCCACTGGCGGAGAAGACGGGGTTGAGCGTGTGTCAGGCTATTTGGATTGGTGCAGTGACAAGGTTCACCAGGAGGGTGGTGGTGTTCTGGTCACTAGGGTAGTCCAAGTGTTGCGATGAGGTCTACAATGGCTTCGGTGAATGGGGTCTCATGGGCCGGGGGCATGTAGACGAGAGTACTGTGATGGGTGGGGTGGGTTTGGTCCGGATCTGGATGTGGAGGTGTTCCATGCTAGCTGTCAGGATATTAGAATGTGTGGTCTGTCAGAGTGGGCTTTTTTGGACAATGGCAATGCCTCCTCCTGTGTGCTCGGGTGGTCTGTGAGGGTGGATTTGTAGCCGTCGTGGATGGTGATGGCAATGCCCGGTCTGGAGCAGAGGTTGGTCCAGGTTTCTGTGAACAAGGCGATGTCTGAAGAGGTGGCGTTGGGGAGGTACCAGATTTCGGTTGCCTCTTTGTGAAGAGACCGCATGTTGAGGAGGATGCAGTTGAGCTTTTCTGCTGCCCTGTTGGTCAGCTGGGTAGCTGGAGGCGCTGATGTGCTGATGCGGCAGAAGGTGTGTTCGCAGTTTCGGCTGGCGCAGGGTGCAAGGAAATTCTACAGTATTGCTAGATGGCAGGTGGTGTGGCATTCAGGACTGATGGCGCGGACGGTGCTGGAGTTGTAGCAATTAGAGTGTCCAAGAGGAAGTGTCCTTGGTGCTGGGCGCTTTCCAGGGGTTGACAGGTTCAGACAGGCTTGCCTTAAGATTGCCTTTGGCACCCCAGTGGTACGCCCGCTGCAAATGGCCACGCAGCGGCCACTTTTAAGTAATGTTGTGGGGGCGACTGTCCAGCTGGAAGGTAGGAAACACAGGAAAAGACACTGTAGGGGACGAGGACACAGTGGGGGAGTAGAATTGTAAATATATATTTTTTTATCTTACCTCAATGCCGGGTCCTGCGTCTTCTGGGCTCTTGCTCTCCTGAGTCTGCTTCCAGGAACAGGAAGCAGGCAGCCAGGCTCCCTCCCCTAAGTCAATCACAATACTGCAATGCGGCGTTCTGATTGTTCTTGAGTGCCTTGACAAGGTGTTCAGCCAGGGGCCGCAGGGATGTGCATGTTCTCCCTGCAGGCTGTAATCCCAAGGAGCGACGTATTTTAAATACATCACTAACAGGGCAATAGTTTTTGGTGCTAGACTGCTGCTAACACTAGTTAGCGGCAGTTTTTGTACACATACCCCCTAGTGTAGTGCATTCTTTTTAGCGTAAAACCATTTTATTAAGCATTGCGATTTTGAGAAGACTGCAGAAACAGGAAATGTTACTGGTACACTGAAGTGCCTTTCAAAAAAAAGAATTACTAATTCAGTGTATGAAATGGAAAACCATTTAGAAGGCGAGATGAACGTTTTTATCCGTTTAGTTTTGTGATTGCAATGCTGCCTTCATGACATGTTTTGTTTAATTTTGCAACACCAGTGACAAGAAGTGCAGACAATGTATTCATGTAGAGCAGGGCAGTATGTTTTTCTAATGATGTAGATGCCCACTAGTAAGGAATTCAAAATTCAGTGGATGTAAGAAAATTCGGTCCAGACCGCAGAAACGGGGTGCATTTTCCCTAACAGTCTATTTTGACTGAATTGTGTAAAGACTGGAGTTAAATCCCAAAACGCATGTGGAAAAGCAGGCAGATTCCACACCCAGAAGAAACTGAAATCAAATTAATATTCAACGTACTGATTTTTATGAAGGCGATAAATGCATTCGTTAGTAAGTGGAAAGCCTTTTATTTTGTTTATCATGGTTAATCAATTTGATCAGATTGGTTATTGGAATTAAATATAAGGCAAACTTCCTGCCAATAATTAGACCTCATCTGGAATTTAAAAAATGCCCTCATGGCTGAGCTCTGAGATATCTTTAAGTTGAGATTTTCTGGGGAGACAAAACTGATACATTCCTTTGAAAACTACAGGATAAACTGGATAAATTTGGCCTACCCAATGGAGAATTGAATACCTTTTGAAACAGAATAGCTCTGTCTAAAATGAGGCTCACAAATTCTTTAACAGAGTAGACTATTCTCTAAGGATATATATCAAGAGGTGTGAATAGTGTAACCAAAGCACATGAAACAGTTAATAAATCATCAGCTTTGATCTTTTCAATCTAAAAAGTAATTTCAAATGGTATGAAAATGGACCCTCTCTAATGAAAAAAAGCAATGGGAAAAGATAAAAAATCAAGGACAGAAATGCTCCTGTGCGGTTCCTGACGTCTTAGGACATATAGGATGTGAAATGAATGCCTTCAGGATAACTGTTTGAACTTCCAGGCTGAACCTTAACCTTTGCCCATCTTTGAAGAGTAGGGGCTCTATTTTGATCTGAAGTCTCAATTGAGATTTCTTGTGAACTGGGCTAATCCATTAGACTGACCTACTCAGGTGTTTCCATGGGAATAGGCGTTATACCTTTTCTAGACTTTAGCACTCCAGAGAAGATTCTTCAGATCTTCTATTAACAGTGAGGTGGAAACATTTGAGTTTCAAGGTCTAGAGTACAGGCCAGGCTTCCACTTCATTGTGCGCCGCTCTGTGGAAAACTTTATCCCTTTCTGAAGCCACACTGTCTATACTGGATGCATCATAGGTTGCAGAGAGGATGCCCTCTTGAAAGTAGAGCCAGGAAGGGAAAGCATAACTGCTCAAATGTCGTGCTAGCTCCTGCGTCCCAGCTGCTGGAAAAGCTCTTGCACAGCTGAAGTTGTGGATCGGGTAGGACCAAAACTAGAATAAAGCAGAAGCTGGAGGACTGGAGCAAGGGTGGAGCTAGCAGAGATGAAGCAGGGGTGAAGAACAGAATAGAAAACAGACCATCCCTGCTCTTTGAATCCCAGCATCCTCAAAATACTACCTGTAAGGTTTTGTCCTTATTGGCATCTTCTGCATTATGTCTATAAACTTGCTCCACTCCCTTTGCTTTCCACCCACCATGCTGTCTATGACTGTACCCCATATGCTCACCATTGACCCAACTGATATACCTTCACACAAGCTGTTATTTAGTTTAATTGCAGCCCTTCTGTGCGAGTTTCAGTGTTAGACAGCACGGGTGATGCAGGTGGGGATCGAGTGAAGATGCACTGGTAAGGCTGGGTATGCATAAATGCTTGGCTAGTCGTGGCTGTCACTTTCTTAGCATTAACTGCTCTGCCAGACATTTGTGATTTATCTTATTGTTAAAAATTAGCTCCTCGTATTTTAATGAACACAAAAAGTGGCAGGTCGCTTTCGTTCCTTAGAACGGTAAGCAGGCCATGCCCCACTATTAAAGATTGATTGGTTTTCCATCAATCTTAAAAACACAATGAAACGTGGTTAACATGTTGTGGGATAGATATTATGGGCTGTAGTGGACTGATTTCAGGGATTATTGACAACATGTGGGATAGGGTACAGGGGTTTTCCATTGTACCGATTTGAGAGGTTAGATGTCATTGGATACATAAACTTGCCCCTCTAGTGCAGCACTGGTTGTGCCAACCACAGAAGCAGCCTTGAAAAATGTGTCTAAGGCCTGCCATTGCAGATTCGGTGTGCAGTCTGGTACTGCCATGCTGACTGGGCAAGTGCATCCACTTGCCAGTCCCTAAACCTTCCCTTTTCTTCATATCAGACACCCCTATGGTAGGACCTGCGTTTTATATTGTGCCAAAGATCCACAAAGCCCAATTTCCAACTCCGGGCCGCCCCATAGTTTTGGGGATCCAGTCAGTACAGGAACCCCTGTCTCAGTTTTCCGATTTTTTCCTCAGAGAGTGTGTCATTAATCAACCCTCTTACCTGCAGGATACGACAGACGTATTGAACATCGCAGGAACATTGGAGTACGACCCAAACAACAAGTCCTGGTTACGATCGACATTGAGTCGTTATACACTAGCATACCCCAGGAGGCCACGCTGGAGGCAGCAGCGCGGGCACTGGCGGGATGCGAGTGGTTCTACGACACACCTCAATCCTTTGTCCTCCAATGTGTGGAGCTAGCCCTCACTCGTAATTACTTCCAGTACAAAGATCAACTGTATCTACTGATATCTGGAACTTCAATGGGGGCTAGATTTGTCCCCAGGTTAGCCTGTATATATGTCAGACAGTTTGAGACACATTACATCAACCATTCGTCAAATCCCTTCCAGAAGAACATTAGTCTCTGGAAGTGATTTAATGGCGATGTCCTCTGTATATGGACAGGAACCGAAACAGAGCTAAACAATTTCTTCGTATGTTATGTTTGTTATGTTAGCCTCATTTATTAGGCGCACAGCTGCTCCAGCGAAGGAGCGTCCTGGCGCCAGCCAAGGTAGCAACACAGCACAACAGCACAAGACGGGGCCAAAAGAAGAGCTAAGGAAACAAGAAGGTTTTTACTGCTCGCCGAAAAGAGAGCAAATCCCTGAGGGCACGAATCTCAAGGGGAAGGGAGTTCCACAACACTGCGGCGCGTACTTGAAATGAATGACCACCAGCCCGGCAGCGTTTGAACCGGGGAACGACAGGAAGTTCCAGATCCGAGGATCTTAAAGCACGCCCCGGGACATAACGGGACAGAAGGTTGGAAAGAATCACTCTAGTGCTCTGCCCCGCCCGCCCCTGCCTGCATAAAAACTTGAGAAGCCCGGCACTCGCGTTGATCTCTAGCGCGGCTGGAGTGTGTCCTGAGGCGGAAGCCGGGACTGTGTTTTATTTGTTTTACTTGTTCCAAAATTGCTGCTAATACTGTCAGACGGACTGTGTGCATTTTAAACTGTCAGATATCTTTTAATTGAATTTTGTAAATTGTGCATTTCGCAGGGCGCGAACCCGCGTTCCCGCCTCACCAGACCCGCCATATTGAGTGAGGGGGACGAGCTGGGCGAGCACTCTAGTGCTCTGCCCCGCCCGCCCCTGCCTGCATTAAATGTCACCCAGACCTAGGGAGCGCAGCGGACGGGCGCAGCGGGAGCGCCGGGCGCGCGCCGAAGCCGCGCCTAAGCCAAGCCCGTCTGCGCCCGTCCGCGACCGGACACGGCCAAGGGCCACCCCCCCTGTCCCGACCACCTCTATAAAGTGGAGTCGCAATGAGCTTGTTAAACTTTCCACCATTGTTTGCAATCCTGGCCTCCATACCATACACGCAGGGGTGGAAACTGACTGTAGACATTGCCAATTTCAATTTACTACATCAATAGCCGATACCCCTAGCTGTTCTACCCTGTCCTGCGGCTTACTCAATGTAAGATCACTCCGACGCCATAAATTTGACATCCACGACCTATTAGTCGACAGACAACCGGACCTGATATTCCTTACAGAAACGTGGCTGGATGGTCAATCCGACCCCGACATCATCCAGGCATTACCGCAAGAATACCTGATGACAAGGCTGGATAGACCTGACGGCAGAGGCGGTGGCATAGGTATTGCATTTAAACAACAACTCGCCTGCCAACTGGAACAATTAGACATGGCAGATTGCGAGGCCGGCGTCTTCACCATAAAAGTCAATGGGGGGACTACGGTAAAGGGCTATTTAATCTACCGCCCCCCTGGCCCCCCGGCAAGGTTTAAAAATAATTTAATAGAAAGTGTCACTGAGATGGCGTTGAGGAGAAATAAATTCCTATTACTAGGGGACCTAAACATGCACCTAGAGGACCAGACGGACAAAGGAGCTATGGAGTTTTGTCAAGAACTCCAGGCCCTACAACTAGAGCTAAAGGGTCAGCTCCCTACTCATCAGCACAACCATCTGCTCGATCCAGTGTTTGCTAACTGGGAGGATGTCACTACGCTTCCCCCCGTGCCTCTCCCCTGGACCGATCATTTCCTGGTACCATTTGCAATCTCCCTCCCAAAACAGAAGGTGCTAGATCCCTCCCCCCTCAACTACCCCAGGCGTAATTGGGCCAGGTTCTCTTTACCTGACTTCAACGAAGCCCTTATAGCAGAGGGCCCCCCTGGGGGTGACGACGCGGATACGGCAAACAAACTGCTCAACGCTCGTATTACTGCGGCCCTTGACCTCACGGCCCCCTTGGGCCACTCAAAGGGGGATGGTCGCAAACAAAGAACGGCACCCTGGTTCAACAAGGAACTACGGAGTGCCAAGAAGAACTGTAAACGGGCAGAAAGGCAGTGGCGGTCAGCCTATGACAGCCTAGTAAGAGAAAAATATCTCACTAACAGACGACTATACCACAATCTAATCAAAAAAGCTAAAACGGACTACTATGCCACTAGAATTATGGATGCTGAAAATTCAGCCAAGGAATTATTCTGTGTCTACAAATCCCTGGCTGTCCCCCAGTCCTCGACAGAACTAGAGGACCGATCAGTCACAGCATGCAATCGCATTGCTGAGTATTTCAGCGACAAAGTTTCCAAAATCTATTCAGCATTCCCTATCCTACCGGTGGCAGGAGGGGAGATTAAAATCCATGACAGAGAGGATGAGGGACAAAATGTGTTGCTTAAATTCTCCACTCCACCAGGAGAAGACCTGATCAGAATTTGTAAATCAGTAAAGTCAGGTTCCCCACGGGACCCATCATCTCCCAAACGGTTGGGCGATAGCTTGACGACACTCGAACAATACATTAGGCATCTGCTGGATACTTCTTTTAACTCCAGCAGTTTGCCTATGGAATGGAAACAAGCTGTGGTGCTTCCCCTCCGCAAGAAGCCCAATATCAGCTTCGATAAGCTGGAGAATCTGCGTCCCATCTCCCTTCTACCCTACTTCTCCAAAGTGGCAGAGAAGGTGGCCAACTTGCAATTAATGCAATTTGTGGAGAACACGAGCCTCCTACACCCTACCCAGTTTGGATTCCGGCCCGACACTCAACGGTGTCGGCTCTCCTCATGGCAACCGAAACCATCAGGCAGGGTGTTGACGAGGGCCACACCATGGCCCTGATCCTATTAGACCTGAGCGCCGCGTTCGACACTGTAGCTCATTCCATCCTGCTACAGTGTCTGAACAATGGAGGGGTAGGAGGCGCAGCTCTAAAATGGATCCAGTCGTTTCTATCCGGACGTGGTTTCCAAGTCAGACTGGGTGACTGTTACTCAGAGCGAGTGGCCCTCGATCAGGGGGTCCCGCAGGGCTCGTCTCTGAGCCCGACACTTTTTAATCTTTATGTTGCGCCGGTTGCCACTATAGTGGAAAGTCACGGCCTGCGCATGGTATCGTACGCTGACGATACACAACTCGTCATCTCCCTATCGCGAGCGCCCGGTCTGTCGGCAGACATCTTCAGAGCATGCATGCAAGATCTTGCTGCCTGGATGTCTGCCAACTGTCTCAAGCTCAACGGAGGCAAGACTGAGGTGCTGGTGGTGGGGGGAGACCAAGCAGCCTGGACATCAGAGTGGTGGCCACCCTGCCTAGGACCCACACCAGTCCCATGCCAGGAGGCAAGGAATCTCGGTGTTTGGTTCGACTCTAAACTCACTTTCGGACCTCAGGTCAACCGTGTGATCGGCTCATGCTTTGGGACCCTCAAGACCCTTAGGAAGGTCTTGGAGTTCATTCCCATCAAAGCCCGCCAAACACTTGTGCATGCCTTAGTCACCTCCAAAATGGACTATGGCAACCTGCTCTACTTGGGGACCCTCGAGAAGAACTTAAATCGTCTGCAGGTCTTACAAAATGCCGCAGCCCGGCTGGTCCTCAGACGGCCTAGAAGATCAGCCTCAAAATCCGCGCTTCAAGCACTCCACTGGCTCCCGGTGAGAAACAGGGTGAAATTCAAAGCACTCTGCACGTGCCACCGGATCATCAACGGTAGGGCACCTCTCCCCTTGCAAGACCTTCTGACACAATATGAGCCTGTGCGTTCCCTCAGATCATCTGGCACGCGACGCCTGGCCATTCCTAAGGTGTCCAAAGCCAGGATGGGTGGCAGGTCCTTTAGGTACCTGGCAGCGTCCAGTTGGAATGAACTCCCTGTGGCGCTCCGCCTGGAACCCTCAGAGGCCACCTTTAGAGCTAAACTGAAAACACTTCTCTACTCCCAATAGTGATTCTCCTCCCTCCCCTCCAGCCTGCACTAGGATCTCAGCGCGGGGACACGCCGTCGGCGTCACCATGCGCTCTATAAATCCCCCTATATATATATAATCAAGGCAGGAGATCCCTTGACGATCTTGTAGGCAACACAAAGGACCTTAAACTGGATCCTTCGAGCAATCGGAAGCCAATGCAGCGCGCGCAAGGTCTTAGTTGTAGGACAGAATCTGGGCAGGCCCACGACAGCTCTCGCCGCAGCATTCTGTACACGCTGCAGGCGGGTGATTTCAGCCTGATTTAGGCTTAACAACTTAGACCAATGCCTCAAATTCACCTGGCAGGTCAGTAGGGACACAGCAATATACCTGGATCTGGCTATAGTAGCACAGAACCATCGACTAAGAACAAATGTCCATCAAAAACCGACAGACAAGAAATCCTTGCTCCACTATGAATCATTCCACCCACGAGCCCTCGCCGATAATTTACCGGTAGGTCAATTCCTCCGATATCGGAGGAATTGTAGCACCACGGAAAAGTATGTGGAACAAGCGAATGAACTAGTGGAGAAACTTGGACATCACGCCTATCCCAGAAAGATAGTGAAGACAGCCTGGAAGAGAGCAATAAATACACCAAGAGAGGCATTATTGGAGAGAAACAGCAAGGAACGGGGAGAGTGTCTACCGGTGGTCACAACATTCGATCCACTATCAACAAAAATTCGCCGAATAATCAAGAAACACTGGCACCTGCTTAGTACCAACACCTTCAGGATGCCCCCCCCCTAGGTTCACATTCAAAAATCACAAAACCTTAGGGACAGGTTGGTACGTTCTCGTACCAAGCAAGGGGCAAAGTCACTGGTCACATTAGCAGGACACTACCCATGTGGAGGTTGTTCAGTATGCAAATTGACGGAACGAACAAAAAGTGTGTAATTGGTGAATGGAAAAATGTGGCATCTCAATAAATTCACCAATTGCAACACAGCCAATGTGATTTATCGTTTGACGTGCCCTTGTGGCTTGAATTACATTGGCCTTACAACTAGGAAAATCAAGATCCGCATTCAGGAACACATAATTACCATCAAGGCCAGCAGATTGATAACGCGACTGGTTGAACATTACCAAGAGTACAAACACAATTTCAGAGAGATGCAATGGGTTGTTCTTGAAAAAGTCTGGGGTGACCCAGCAAACATTGATAACCGATTGATTTCTAAAGAAGCCCGATGGATCTATCAGGAACGAGCAGATAAGAGGGGCCTGAATGATGTGATCGAATGGAATAAAGTCATTACACGCAGATGATCATACCATATTCAGGGCCCTTTTTACCACGAACTTCGATGGAGTGTCAATCCTGAGGGATTCTCTATGACAATAATCACAAAATAGTTTACAGAAAACATGTCCTCTGAACTCCCCCAGTTATAGAGCCCAGTGGGACCACTGGACAAAGAGGGTTAGTAGCCCGTGACTGCACCATATATCCTGCACAGTGGGAATAGACTACTTTGAAAACTTCCACTTAGTACAGACATGTAGGGTATTCTTTTCCACTGTTCCCAAGGATAATTAATAAAGTTTTCCTGGGTAAATATCTAGCATGGGCATATGAATGTCACTAATCCCGGCATAATACACAGGAGCCTATAACGTCATGATGTCCTGTCCCTAGCTAAGATGGCCGCCACAGAACAAGACCATGTGACTACAATACGAATAGTATTGATAGTGAGCTTCCGATTTTATGTGGTTAAAGGCAGGTACAAATATAAAATAACAGCAGGCAAAAATTATGAGAACTTTATAAGTGGAAACAGCCTGAATCTGAATACAAGATAGCGTTTCACCACTCAAAGATGGCCGCCATGTGGTAACATCACGTGATAGCTACATACACGTAACGACGGCGACACGCCCCAAACACTTGCGGGTTGAACACTCGCTTTAAAAACAAACTTGCGGTCATAGTCCAGCAGGACGGGAGCCCGGTAGAGCAGCAGCATATTGAAGGTGCCGGTAAGAGGGGACAGTTACGGAGGGGAAAATGTGTTTTTGAATTAGACCAAACATAGCGGTTGTACCAGCAGTGCCACTACTGCGAGCAGCATGTCAGAGATTGATTTAGTGTACGGACAAGCCATAGCCGATATCGCTGCAGTTTTAACAGGGATTGACGGACGATTTGGCTTATAGAAAAGTGGGCTGAGTCTGGCATAACACCCATGTAGGGAGTGAAAGAACAGAGACAGTAGTCATTTTAAGTATGTAAATCGGGGTAGCAGTACAAAGCAAGAGTCACATACCAGAAATAGGGGAGAGAGAATAATCAACGATATTGTACGCAATATAATGCCATATAATGTACATAATATTACAGGTCAACATACAGCGACCACTAGCAATATATATGAGGACACCCATTGAAGTCACTGGTGGCCAAAATAATGCCAGACAGTGGCCACTCACAGGTAAATTAGAAATGTCCATGAAACAACTGGTAAACATTATAAGAAGCTGTGATTTGTGCATTAACCAATCAGTGTCACTCTATGTTTTTATTGTTGTCTGTGTTTGTGTTTTTACAGGTTTGAGTGCTGAATATCACAGGAGTGTATGTGGCAAAACCTCCTGCCCTGAAGAAGTTACCGAACAAGTAAGACAGGCAACGAAACATGTTGGCTTCTTATAGGTTAAAACGAAGCTCAACAGGAGTTTGTAGGTTTTAATAGGAGTAGATACCCAGCAACAAATAAAGAATATCATTTAGCTAGTGGTATCTAACCCCTTTTTAGCTGGTTAGAGCATCAAATAGCGGCTCTCTAACCCCAGGGGGTGGGTGAATATAAGATGTAAGCAGTTAGGATCACATTAAAGTTCTTATGAATCACTTACACTTTTTCACATCTGTTAGACCTGTCAGCCTTAGGGTGGTCTTCCCCATTTTTTTCTCGCTTTTGCCTCATTTTTCCCACCTACTTTTTGTTGGCCATAGGTCTTTGGGCACCTTCCCATTGCTTATCAATGCTAAGGTGCAGGTGCTCTCTTCCCCCAACATGGCTGCCACTGATCCCTGCTACTGCAGCGTGGTCGTTATAGGCACACTCTACTAGCCAGGAGCTGGCTGGAACCCTTAAACAATGTTGCAGTACCAGCCTGCCAGCCTGCCCATAGCTAGAGTGAGGAAGCTCCTGGAACCTTCCAGAATAGGGGAGTGGACACCAACTGCCACTGCCAACTGCCAACTGATGCTATAAAAGGAAAGGGAGGGAAACTTTCTAGTCAGTTGGGGCATCACTGACCTGGGGGACCCTACGCAGGAGACTTAGGCGGTAGGGCCTAGTCAGGAACCTATGCCACTGGGGGTGACAGGGTTTAGGCGCTGCCCACCAAGCTGTGTGAGGAACACTGAGCTAGCTCACTGATCTGGCCCAGCAGGAGGGGAACCCAGGGACCACCTGAAGTGATCTGCTGAGGAAACTTGACAAGCCTTCAACTCAACCCCCCCTCTCTTCAAGTAACTTCTAACAAGGGCGTAGGAACCAGCTAGCGCCAAGAAGACCTTCTCACTGCCCACAGGACTGGTGGGGAATCAACCAGGTATTGGCGCTGTGTCACCCCCTGCGCTCCCTGACTTCACCTGGGTACCCTCTGCTGTTTTGCCACTGTCGTGTGGCCTGTCCTGGGCTATCTGACCTGCAACTCTGTCTGATTCCCCTATCCAGCGCTTTCCTACGGTCCCTCTGAGAAGCGCTGTGAACTGTTGACTGGCAAGAGCTGTGCCCCCCTGAGAAGCGCTACTGCGTGGAGACCCTCTGTGGGCCCAAAGAGAGCTGCCCGAGGTGCGATCGTGAATTGCCCCCAAAGCGCTACGAGGACCAAGCGCTTTAGCTACCAGGCGCTTCACAGCTGTGCCCCCCACCTCTTTTTGGGCTTTCCACCGAGTGCGTCCCTGAACTTACTGCTTCAGCCCAGGGGCCCTCCGAGCCTCACCGACATTGCCGCGGCCCGGCGCGTTCCCCGAGACGCCAACGCCGCCTTCTGCATCCCCTCGGCGGTCCCCGGAGCCAGGAGAGGCCCGCCGTGAAATCTTGTCAGGCCGCAGTAGGCCTCGCTAGGCCTGAAGCCTGGATCTACCATCACGTGAAGCGGGCGCCCGTGTTCACTCCGCTCCGCCGTGTGCTGATTGAGTCCCTGTGCTGTGCCCCGTGAGCCGTTCTGCTATTGGCGGTCGCTGGGCGCCTGGGCCTCCCATTGGTTCCCTGCAAGCACTGAGGGAGGACCGGGACCGGCTCTGACACCTGCGCTGGGGGCTCGCGAAATGTACCGGAGCCCCCGCCTGTCCCCGACTTCACTGGAGAGCGCAGTAGTGAGAGCGCGCCTCCGGGTATCAACCTCAGCATGTTGAACCTGCGCAAGGGCCCGAGAAGGGGCCGAAGAAGTAAGGTAAACCCCTGGGGAGGCTCCAAGACTGCCCTCCCCGCGGGAGACTCCAGTTGGGCCCCATTGGCCCGATAAGTACTGTGGACTGGGCAGGAGCCCTGTGTCGTTTGAGGAGCCTTCCAGGGGGCTTTTGTGACTATCCCTAGGGAAAAGTTAACCCCTTAGTAGGGGAAAGGTTATTCTGTTATAGTGGCCTGATTGTTATTGGAATTGTCATGCTTAGCTCCTGAGAGTAATGTCCTGCCTATTCTGACCAGAAGAAATGCTCATTTTGCCATCAGGAAAGGTTGTTAGTGCCTGTTGTCCATCTAATGGACTGTTGGAGTTTACCTAAAAGAAACACTTATTTCTAATTATTGAACTGCTTTATTCCAGCCTTGTGAGATGCACTACATTTGCTGATAACTGGCTTATCTTTGCAGCTAGGAAAGGTTTACCCCCATTTATTGACATGCCGATTCCTGCAGCGACGAAGTGACTGTTGCTGAGTAATGAAATGTTATTTAAATGTCTTAAAAGGGAAATCCTTGCAGGTGCTGACTAGGAGCAAGGCTGTTACCAGGCCTACTGTTATTTAATATTTAATATTTATTTATTTAAGTATTGATGGCCAAGAAATGGAAAGCATGTGTTTTTAAGGGAAAGCAATGAGTTAATGCTGCTGATATTTTTGACTGACCTGATTTTGAACCCAGATAAAACGTATTTATTTGAAACACGCATTCTGGTGTGAACACAGTCTTTGCATGCACTTATTGTCTCAGTGGATGTGTGTGTTGTATGGTCACTTAACACCTAAGCTTCGGGTGCCTGCCTGCTCGGTCCATGCTACCCCCCGGGGACCTGGCGAACGCAGTTCCTACAACATCATTTTCATTAAAGGTTGGAAGGAGCCAATTATGATAAGTGGAACAAACTGACGAGTACCAGTCAGCAGTTCCCTGGTGGTCACTCCTGTGAGGTTCCTTCCTTCCTCACACACATTTTTCTACAACACCAAGTGTAGAGTTTGGAAGATAGTAAAACACACAGACACACAGGATTTTTTAGTAAACAGAAGTGAAGCACACTCTGTCCATGAATGTAATATGTGTTGCAGATCAAACATATCTCCACACAGTAGCAGGCAGGTGATGTTATAAGCGAGTTCCTCTGACAATCAGGACCAGGTTTTGTTGTTGAGAATACTTTGAGTGGAGGGAAACCTAGGTCCTCTGTTTTCCCTCTATGCTCCTAATTGAGAGGACCCCTATGGTGGCCCAAGGGCAGGGTGCATTGTAAATATAAGGTAGGACATGCCCTGGTGTGTGTGGCATGTCCTAATAGTGAATTACAGCCATTTTCATGTTTCACTATTGCAAGGCTACCTGTTCTACGTAGACCAGAATGGGCAGTTAGATTATTACATTTGAAATGAGTTAGAGCCTGTACTTGGGACATTGTGCTTCTGACCAGGAATTTGCCTTCACGAACTCATGACTTGACGCACCCGCTTCGCGGGTGCCGCTGCGCGGGTCGGAGAACTACCACCCAGGACCATCGTTGCCTGCCTGGGAGAGAGGTCGGAGTGCATCAGGGGTGGAGCGCTGCAGGGAGTCGCATTCCCAGGAGTCCCTGCTTGACCTCTGTCACCTGGTCTGCGCCCCCTGGTTGCCCCGCCCCCTGGACGCCATTTACACCTATTTAACAGGAATACTTCCACACTGGGCGGGAGCGCCGGGCGAAGCCCGGGCAAAGGGTGGGCCGTCTGTGGCCGTCAGGGGCTGCAGGAGGCTGGGCTGGGCCCGACCCCTAACATTTTGTCCATGACTTTACCGTGTCCTTACGACTCTGCACCAAGTAAGCTGTTTTGGTGACTGACATTAATTATCTACGGCTATCTGGATATTTTTGACTATTTGGGGTTTTTATCTGATTTTTCCTTATTAGGATGTCTATACGTGTGGAGAATTATTTACCCCCTACTGTAGGGGTTTCCATACTTGGACCTCTAGATAAGTACTTTCTCAGGGCAAACAAGGAAATAGATAGGGAAATTGCGCTGGCCGAGAAACGTGCCGAGCGCCGCTTCTCTATTGAACTCCTTAAAAATAAGCCCCAGTCTTGCCCCAGAAAGAGCTACCAAATCTAGATTCACAAAATAACACCTCACAAAATAACACCTCTTTACCAACGTATACAGATCCAGAGCTATTTAATACTGAAAACATCCCTCTAATCTTTCAAGATAGATCATGCCCTCCACATATCATTGAAATAAATGAGGATATTATTTTCAATGGTCCCCCCTCTATATCGAACTCTCTTATCGATTTAAATTCACCAACAGTGTTAGATATAGCCTCTCAGTCCAACTTAAATGCTACATCTCCCGTATTTAATTTACTTGTGGAAGTGGCGACACCTGTGGAAACGCACTTATTGACAGCAGAAAACGCTCCTAAGGAAAATATACAAATGAAGAGACATAAGGGAGCACACTGTTCTCCACCTAGAAAAAGAAGGAGAAAGGGAGGGGTTAGAAAAGGGGCCAAATCCTCGAAAACATCTTTATCACCCGTGATCACAACAACTATGATATCTAAGGAAGTAGAGAAGGACGCACAAAGTGGGCTCAAAACAAAAATAACTTTGGAGCCAGAAGCTCTGCTGGCAAAAGGGATGATCCTTCGATTTGCCACTCTTAGAGAGAGTAAAAAGGTTAGGGGAAAACATGGATCGTATCGTAGCAGCTTTAAGTCTACATGAAACCCCAAAAGAAATCAACCCAGGGGAAACCCACATAGCAACTAAAAATCCAACACAGAAAATATCCTTGCCACAAGTGGTTAACCCCCCTAGACCAGTGGCTATGCAAGCCTTACATAAAGAGAAGGTTAAATCAGGGGTCCTGAAAACTTATGTCACCAGAAATCCTCCCCTAATGAAGGCACCAAAAATGAACCAAGTAAAATCAATTCACAGAAATAACGTTGATTTACCACCAGAATCATCGAACTACGTTATTATCCTGACTGGAGTTCCTGTCGTGCCAGTAGGAGGTATAGAATCCAACATCAGCCTTAAAAATAAAGTTATTCACTGGTTGCGGAATAATAGACCCCTTCCATCATATCTGAACGGAGACATAATATCTGTAAGAAGGTGCAGTTGGGTGGGTGTGCGACCCAAAGACATTGAGGGGGATGTGGTGATAGTAAATTTCAGGGACCACTGAGTAGTCACGCACATCAGAAGAAAGGAGGGTAGTGTATCAACTCGTAACTTGAGTTATTTTTATCCTGAAACCCTGATGATGCCCCCGAACTATCCATCAACACTGGGCCGCCCTGATTCCCTCCAACTTCCCTACCGTAAACAGCATCTCGCTACCCCAAGACAGTATATAAACAATTACCCGCATTTTCCTTCACTTCAACGCCCAAATAGGTTTTTTCTTCCTTTTGGTAATGATCATCGCCCTACAAATCCAAATGAGTACTGGAACATTCCTTTACACAACTTATTTGAACCCCTCTCAGGCTTAGATATAAACAAATGACTCAATTCATCTGCTCTTCAAATATGAAGCACATGTGAGTGCTCGAAAAACTGTAAAACAAGAGAGGAATTATTTCTCCCTTCTCCTATTCCTATGAGCAAAGTGTCTGAGCCTTTATTAGATATGGGGGGGGGATCATAGTGCATCTAAATTAGACCTGAATGTGAGACCAAAGATTGGTATCGAGCCCTTGAATCCCACGATATTACAAGACACAACGTATTGTATGTCTGATTTTGAAATAGATAAAAATTTACCAAAACCAAAATGCACCAGAAAAACAGGTAGTCAAGTTAGTGTAGTGTCCTGGAACGTGTGTGGGCTAGTGAACAAAGTACAAGAAACAGCGTGGGGAGAATTTGTTAATAACATTGATATTTTTTGGGTATACAACCTTTACAACAAAACTTTTACAACGAACTACCATTACAACGCAACTTTTACAACGCAAACTATTACAACACATTGCTCTGGGGGGCGCTCTAGAATAGGGAATAGGTTAATTTACTATCCAATAACCTTCCCTACTATCCACGGGGACTGGAGTTGGAATAGTAAATTAAACTATTTACTATCCAGCGCCCAAAAGCATTATGCGTTGTAAAGGTATGCGTTGTAAAACTTACGATGTAAAGGTAGGCGTTGTAAAGGTAGGCGTTGTAACATCATACATCCTATTTTTTGTGTTCAGGAGACCTGGGTTTTAACTGAAATACATCTAGACGGATTTAGAACCTTCCATGTCCCAGCGGTACGTTCTAGCCATGGTAGGCATAAGGGGGGATTATGCGTATATGTTTCCAACCTTTTGAACGCTAGCATTACCCCGGGAAGAACAAGCTCACATTATTTTCAATTGGTCACTATCTCACTAAATTCTTCTGATGTACTGGTCGTGGTTAATTTTTATAACAATATTAAGAACTCTGACTTTACAGAAGTATTAACAAATTTGACACATGAATTAAGGGGCATAAAAAGTGTAAAAGGGAAAAATTTAATATGGGCTTGGGTAGGTGATTTTAACTTAAACCTATGTGATAGTGAAACATGTGGGTTTCAGGAATATGGGGTGGGTGAGACTGCGGGTAGGAGTCACTTTCAGCATAATGAGAAAGGGGAAATATTAAATAACATCATGGCCAACTTTGACCTTGGCTTTGCAAATAGGTTGTGCTCCCCTAAAATGGAGTTCGCCTCTACCTTTTTAGCAAGGGGGTCTCACTCAGTCATTGACTATATTATCATGCCAAACAGGTTTGCCGGTCGGGTGGTCAAATACGAGATTCCTACCATCGGACTGAGCGACCATTTGCCTTTGAAAATGCATGTTAGTGTCCCAGGAAATAAAAGTACCTCCACTATTGAGACCCTTGTATGGTCGCAAGACCTAGTAGTTGCACGACAAAATGGTCTCCCTCTGAAATGGAGCTCGGTAGACCAAATAAAAACTTAATAAAATAGTGGAAAATGCCTTGGTTCCCATATTGGTATGTTTAGAGGAGAAGTCATCAAATGAGGAAATTCTGGAGGCATTTAGTAACATCACTACTACTATTCAGAGTGTTCTAACTAGGTCCTGTACCAAAAAAATTAATACAACTAAGGGCTGGTTCCATTCTCAATGCACAAAGGCGTACACGGCCCTTAAGTTAGTATTAAGTAAAAAACCGAGGGATCAAGAGGAAATAATGGCACATAGGAAGGCATATAATCTAGCTAGGCGCCAACGAAAGACGACAATTAAAGATAAAGCATGGCAGGATTTATTGAGGGCTGCTGAGTGTAAAGATGCAAAATTATTTTGGCAGGTAGTCAACACACCTTTTTTCAACAACAAAGAGATGGCTAGGATGGAAATAGCCATTGACGAAAAATCCTGGATAGAATTTTTTTCAAATGTCTATAGTAGCTGCCAGGGGGAATCGCAAACACTGAATAATTTTCTCCCGATTCCACTTGAGTTTACCCTTGAGGAGATACAAACGGCCATAAGCTCAACTCAGAATAATAAGCCCCGGGACCAGACGGGATACCCAGTGATCGTATAAGATGAATATTGATCTATGGGCCCCACTTTGTTCGCGGGTCTTGGGTGCATGTTGTGCCAAAGGCTTCATTAAAACATGGGCAGAATCAGTGATAATTCCCATCTATAAAAAGGGCACTAGGGAAAGCCCATCAAACTACAGACCCATATCTCTCCTGGACTCATTAATGAAAATTGCAGGGAGAGCGGTCCTGGCTAAAATACAGACGTGGGCCGAGGAACACGATATTTTAACCCCTGTACAATATGGGTTCCGTCCAGGGATGGGCACGGTAGAGAAAGTCTTAAATTTTGTATTGCTACAAGGGAAGTATACCAGGGCCAAAGATGGTTGCTTGTATGCAATATTTGTCGACCTCTCCTCTGCCTTCGATTGCGTAGTGCACACAAAACTTTGGGAAATATTAGAGGAGATGAATGTGGACCCAGCTATTGTCCTTTTTTTGAGACAATTATACTCAAGTGCATCGGCTAAAGTAAGGTACGGATTGGGGGGGGAATGCACAGGGTCCTTCCGCATACAGAAGGGGGTGAGACAAGGCTGCGTGCTGGCCCCACTACTTTTTTCATTATACACGAACAGTCTAGAAAAGGAATTGGTGGCCAGTAACATCGACTCACCAAGGTATGGCAATAAGCAGATAGTTTCCCTCCTGTATGCGGACAACGTAGTGCTGATGGCTAGGACTAAGGTGGGCGCACAAAAGGTCCTAACTAAGTATGTCGAATTTATGGAGGATAGAGGCCTTAGAATTAATGCCAAGAAGTCTTTTGTGATGTGCTGTGGTAAAGGCGGTGGCAGGTGCAAACAACTTAAAGCGGCAGGCCTCCAAGAAGAACATAACAAAACATTCCATACTTGGGGGTTGTTATTGAAAGTTTGGGCGCCTGGGGCCCGGAAGTGAAAAATAGGACTCTAGCTTTTAAGCGATTGATCGTGGCTGTCATAAACTTCGCAAATAAACTGGGTAAAAAACCGCCTGGAATTATGCTCAGTATTTATGTGGCAAAATGCAGAAGCATTGCTCTCTATGGTGCAGGGATTTGGGGATACCAGGACGTAACATCACTTCATATTGCTGAAAACAATTTTTTTAGATATCTGCTGGCCCTTCCAAAGGGCACATCGGTTTATAATTGCCACGCAGAATTAGGTATGGATTATCTAACTGACCCGATTAGAATCCAACCAATTTTGCTGTGGCGCAGAGTCTGGGCGACACAAGAACTTGGCCTAAACCAGGGAATAATTAGAGATGTCATGGCCCTTGATAACGTTAAGCGCATTAAATGGCTTGAGTATGTCAGGAGGGTGCTAAACGATATACAAAGGCCAGAATGGTACAGTAACCCCAAATTAATAGGGGAAATCCCAAAGAAAGTATTGAAACACCTATTCATGGAGCATTTTAACACAATAAGGCTTGGAGGGGAAGTTATGAAGAAAACTGTGCCCGAACATCAACTCCTGCTGATCACTAACAGAATACAACCCTATCTAAACCTTGTGACTCTGGGGTTTGAACGTTTCATTTTAACTAGATTCAGATTTAATCTATTCCATCGCCTAGTAACGTTCCCAGCTAAAAATGATTGGCATAGAACTCTGGCCGTATGCCCATGCGATAACATGTCATCCCAATCCACTTTCCATCTGGTCATGTTCTGTAAACTATATAAAAAAGAACGTTGTATATGGATTAAGCAATATTTGAGAGATGGTGCATGGCGGCAATGTAGGCCAGCGTATCTGAACTTGCAGCAATTAGGGAACCCTGCATGTATAATGTTTATGACAATGTTTTTAAAAAATGTTTTAAGATTACGGAATTTATTATGAACTGCTAAATATTCGATAGATTTACTCTAAGGATTTAATACTTTTTAAGTCAGATGTTATTTATTGGTGTTAGATTGTATGGATGTATTTTTGTATGTACTTGCTTTTATGATTTTTAATACTGTGAAAATCGAATAAAGCTTATTGAAATTAAAATTGAAATATTACATTTTATAATCCTAACTGACTCAGGAAACATGGTAGAAATTCGAGTTTAGTATGCCTGAACTCAGAATGAGCAAATACATATTTTAGTGAAGTTGGTTTTAACATTCTGTGTTTGAAAATACCACTTTTAGAAAGTAGTTATTTTCTTGTCTAACTATCCAAGCCTGCCTCTGCTAGATTGTGTATTCCTTGTCTGGATTTTGAGTGACAGGGGCTGTTGGATTCCAGGAGACAGGGTGAGTCGGCCCAGTGGTGAATAGAGAGATATGCATCTAGATGGGAGGGAGGAGTCGTACCTGGGACCTGAATAGGGCTGTGCCTTCCCTCCACAATGCTGGCTTCACCTCCCGTGGTGTGTCTGATGTCTCTGCCCTGGACTGTGAAAGTAGAGAAGGAGTCATGTCAACAGAGTGGTCCAGGACTGACCAGAAGTGGTTTGGACTAGGCAAATTATTTTGGGGTATAGGTATTGGGACCCTGATCCCAAGAATTTAGACTGCTTTTTGACAACAAGAAGAAACCTTTGCTGAGGAGTAGAACCAGAGAGACTGAAGGGAGACTATCCCTAAGCTGAAGTGCTGCTTGGGGGAGTGGCCTGCAGTGGTTGCCTGACTGCCAAAGGAAGGAGAAAGGAACTTTCTGTACTTGATTTAAACTTATAAGGATCCAGCAGCGTGTCGCCGAACTGCCGCTGCCGCATCACAACAGAGTGCCTTGCATCGCCTGAGAAAAGGATCGACATCGCAGCAGATGCCGCCGCATCAACGGGAAGTGTTTTGCAGGAGAAGAGGATCGACGTCGCATCAGACACCGCCGCATCTTCGAGAAGCGTGTCACAGGGCCTGTCATGGCTCATCGCCGGAGAAGAGGATCAATGTCGCAGCAGACGCCACTGCATCACCGGGAAGAGTGTCGCAGGGCCTGTCGCGGCTTGCATCATCATGGAAGCAACTCGCATTGCCAAAAGAGAGGATCGACGTCGCAGCAGACGCTGCCGCATCACTGGAAAGCTTGTTGCAGGGCCTGTCACGGCCCGCATAGTGTAAAGCATCTTGCATCGCCGGAGAAGAGGATCGACGTCGTAGCAGATGCCGCTGCATCACCGGGAAGCGTGTTGCATCAAGGAGAAAGCGCCACGTTTATTTCTTTGCACTGGATCTTAGCCGCATTTCCATCTTGCAACACTTTCATTGACCTGCGTGTCGCATCTTAAGGTACATTGACTCAAAGTGTCGCATTTTAAGAACTAAGGAGAACTAAGCTTAAACTTCCATTTTAAGTACAGTATTGTGGATTTTTGTTGTTTGTGGTCTTGTGATAAGTCTATATAAAGAATACTTATGTTTGATATAAAAACTGTGTGGTGTCCATCTGTAGTGTTGTCACTCTGTATGAGTTTACAAATGCTTTACACACTGCCACTGAGATAAGCCTGGCTGCTCGTGCTAAGCTACCAAGGGGGTGAGCAGGGGTTATTTTAGCAGTGTACCCCCATACCCTGACTAGAGGGAAGGGTCCCTATTTGTCACAAGTACCTACCTGTGCCAACTAGAGACCCCCAAATCTACCAGGCACTTACTCCAGAGTGTGGATGGCTCAATACGGTCGCAAGGGTCAGTGAATAATTTGCTGATGGACATTAGTTTTAGGGCCAGCACAACTCAGTTGACTGCCATTGATTACTGAATCCTGCCAATCCAGGGAACGTGGATGGCGGGAGATGCTCAGAGTAGAGCTGGAGGATTACAACATACATCAATGGCTTTCTGGCTCACTAGATTGGTATCCGAGAACAGACCAAAAGCACGTCCATGATCCTAGTGATTTAACTGCATCGTTTTTAAATGGTTGGCACATTTCATTGTAAAGGGTCTATTTTTTGGTGGTGTTATTCCTGGATGGTGCGCTAGGACCGGACTTCAGATCCCCTTTGAACTGCTTCGAAAATAAACTTCTTTAGATATTTTTAATTTGCACTTCTTAGCGCAACTATTTTCAAAATGTTCCTGGTAGTAGAACTTTCTAAAACACATCGGCAAGATGTAAATGATAGGTTTCCTGTTACCATCTTCATGTCTCAACGTTCTTCAGCCATCACTAAGCGATATATGTCATCTGCGGAATTTGACCTTTGAAAAATGGGTTTACTTATTTCTCAGTGTAATGCAGGTTTCATGAAGATAACATATTTGCGTTTTTTACAGACCAAATGACAGCTTAAATAACTAAAGGTGATTCCTGGCGACTGTGATTAGGGCGATGAGAAAAATATACACTGATTTCCAGTGGCTCTTATAGACAATAATTTTAAACACCGAATAAAAAATGTTGATAACAGCGTTTTGAATGAAACCTGTAAATCCTCCCATTTGAGAACTGCAGCTTTGCATACAGCTAATTATTTGGTTGTATAATTTCATTGCTATTCTTCAGATGTAGATCAACACAAGTGTGATCAAAGAGTCACATCTGACAAATTGCATTCTTTGAAAGCAATTTTTTTCATTTCGAATGTGCATAATGAAAAGTAAAAAAATGTGTTAACAGAACAAAGGATATTATTCAGAGAAATGTGTGACATATGTGAGATATAGTTCAGTAACCAGAGTTGAGCATGACTGTATTTTGCAGGCTATGAGAACACTTATGCCTTTTGGCCTACCTGTAAATTAGTTCGGGCTTGGAATAAAGGGCAAATGCGAGGGCAGGGTATATTATTGCAGATGATAAACTGTGCAACTGATGGAGTGAATGGACAGAAAAGACCGTATACACAATGTGTCAGAATAGCTTGCAAAATAGTCTGCAATTTCAAAGACTAAAAATGATGTATTAAATGCTGGCAAATGAAATTTCTTACATATAGCAGAGCTTAGCAAAATGTTTCAAAAGCACAAATCAAGAGACACAATTGAAACTCTCAAATACTATACCTTGATTAAAGTTCAGAAAACGAATTTGAAAGAATTAATAAGTAGTGAGTAGTTGTAGAATTGATGAACGGTACTACTTTGAACTCATAGCAGGTGGCTAGCAGGCATAATGTATAAAAAGACTCCCAAAAATAAATAACTCCCGATGCAACAGCCCTCTATATCATGGTTAGACAGATGAGTATTTTGGAACCCAGGAAAGGCAAAGACAGAAAGAGGGGCAATTGTTAGACAAAGAAGTATGTCCACTTGCCCAATCTGAGGACGACGAATACGGGAGGTTCAGACTCAGATAGCAAGTCATTGATCATCTACAACTAATTCTAGCCCGTCAAAGACCACACAGTCATGCAATCCCACCAACATGAGTTGTTTTATATTCAATACACCTGCTACCTTCTGGTTGCTTCCAATCTTGCATAGTTGTGGCTGGGGGCGCATCTGGAATGCTTTATCAAAAGCAATTAGATAACGTTTATATACATTGCCTTCCCAGGGCCTTATTTATAACAAAGTAACACAGAGCAGTGCTGCACTGCTCTACTTTTGAAGCAAAGGCATGTGTCATATTTACAATGATATGACGGATCCCCTTGCTCTCCACAACGGTGCACAATTGGCTGCCATGAGCCGATTCAGGCACCCTTGCACAATGGTGCAAGGCAGTCTGCGTTTCAGTAGAGATTGTTTTTGTGCAGAAAGTGACAGCGAGCAAGGGACCCACGTCTGGGCATACCCTTGGCCAGTTATGACAAACATAGCAAACAAATCAAGATGATGGACAGGATGCTGAACATTTTCAGCCATTCACTCCGAGTCACAAATCTGGGATTAATCAATTGTGCTCATCAGAGCCAACAATTTCATATTGTAATTGCAGATTAACCAGATCCTTTGCTTAGATGAGATACTGTTAATCATTTTTGGTGATTTGATTCAAACCTGTTTAATAATTGTATTACTGGATAAATCACTGGCAATTGTTTTTGAAATGTGAGGAAGACCCCTTACACGGCCGTTTAGATCAATAAGTAAAGAAAAGCTACTAACTTCCAAACGCCAATAAACCAGTGAACAAATCTTTAAACTAGACTCGCAATAGTTTATTCCCCTTTTTCCCTTCCTAAATTCTGAAGCTGTTGAACCCCCTTTGGCAGTAGATTCTACGTGCATAGAATATTTCACCTGTACATATTGTGATATTTATAAAAGCAATGCCCACCTCCACCTCAGATCCTTTTACAACTGCTCAACACCAACCAGTCTCACCAAGGAGCACCTTCAACCTCATATACATCGACATCACGAGATCTATTTATGTGTGCTGCACGTTGTGCTACTAGCATAAGGTAATTACATAAAATGACAGTAAAATAGCTGACATGTAGAAACGAACAGGAAAGCGAAAGGGCTTTTTCCAAGTCCGCCTGGGAACATTCTTAACGTGATGGTAGCATCTTTGATAAATAATGCACAATAAAAAAATCTATCACAATGGTACACAGCCTATGTTGACAGACATGGCAGCACCCGCTGTCGAATGCTGATCTCCAATGCAGACGCCACACACTGGGTCCAGGCAAACAATTTCCTGGGGGGAGTAATTATCATAAGGAGAAGTCAGGAAAGCAGTAATACTATGTAGGTGTATGCAATAATAATTGCGTATTTGCATATGAATGCAGACACTATTAAGCAATACGACAAGTACCAACATGATTTACATAATGGATGTAAAAGAAACAATATGCAACAAAAATGATGGGCAACATTAATATACGTCTGCACAGTGTGTGTTCTTCATGCAAGACGTGTGCATGCATTAGTTACAAAGCTCACAATATTACACTGTTTTGTCCTCGGGGAACATTCTGCCAGTTTTGTAGCTGATCATTAATTTTGAAGGTCTGTGGTGTTTATGCTCTGAGAGAGCTTAACAGAAGGTCACAGCCAGCAAGGCTTTCTTCCCAAATTATTTCCCGTAGTGCTCTGAGTGGTTTGCTTTTATGGTTTGTTGTACTTCATTCCACTAAATGTTCCATTGAGATTTAGAACAGGATCCAGGTCTTAAGAGTTTGTGATTGCTCTGTTTTCTCCTTTAGCTTTTTCTGTCTCGTTATAATTTAAAATTGTATACTTTTGTCACAGCGCGAGCTCAATTTAGACACTGCATGTAGAAAACAATGTACACTACTATCTGGTCAAGCATACACAGATGTTTATTTATTTTTGTAGTTATTTATTAACTGGTTAATTTATTAATTTGTCAAGTCTTTATGAGCGTAGGTCCATCGGAGCTTGTGGCATATGGAAGACTGTATTTCATGATTATATGTTCATTGGTTTATTACCATTCAGAGGTGTTTGTTGCTTACTTTCAAGGTTTTTCATTATAACTGGTCCATTAATATTCCTGTTATTTGCCCAATGGAAATACGGACTCCAGATTTCTGGTAATTCCTCACGGGTCATAAGTATTTTAACTTCTCGTAGAACAGCATACTGAAACACGGCTTTCTGCGCTGATTCCTGTATATTTCCCCTTTTTCCATTCCACGCAACGACTCCGTCTGCATTCAGAATATGAAATTACTGAGTGAAATACCCCAGACCTGTTTTTTTCACTAAAATGATGATTTCGAATAGGCTGGTATCTTCCCTAATTGGCTCTATGAGAATTGTTGAACCAATCATATTGAAGGTGTAAGTGTTCAGTAACGTCAGTCTCCAAGATAGGGTTTACGGTAGTTTGTCTGACTGCTTTGGGTTTGGGTATGTTGAGTAAGGGATCAGTTACAAATACGCGGGGTGTTTGATTCATTGATGTTGGAACCTTTGTTCACCTGTAGTTATTACTAGTTAAAAATAAAACACAAACTTGCGCAGGATGCAACTGCAAATATATTTTGATAGTAATGTACATGGGGGCAATGTCAGTGGAGGAATGAGTCCAAGATATAAAGTGTAAGAGGAAGAGGAACCTGGTTTCCTCTTGAGTGCCAGAGGCGGGAGAGCTGGGGGAGTTCTCAGTAGGTTGACCACCTCAATCGGGGTCATCACCTACACATTATTGATGGCATGTCTGTTAGTCTAATTAGTTAAATGGTGGCAAAACAAGACTATTCTAACCAAAAGGCATGTATCTTGTGTATTTATTTTTGAAGTATGTGCTCGATTAACACTGAATACAAAACATTGCTAAATGTGATAGTTTTTGCATTTACTATCATGTGATAGTTAAATAATTAACAAATACATAGTTGTCAATGAAGCTACAGCAATGATATCTTTAATCAGACCCACATTTTCTAATAATCAAATATCAGAAAGAGAGCGAGGGAGAGAGAGATATACCCTGTAGTAAGACATTGGGTTATTGGTTGAGATGGATGAGAGCCCCGTGAACCGCAAAAGTCACCAAATTAACCTGTGCTTCACCCTCTTAAAGACGGGCTCTGAAGCAGTTCGGCTTAACTTAAAGGCAATGTCTAAATTATTTATGCAGCAAGCAAATAGTAATAAAGTGAAAAACACACCACAAGAAAAATCTCAAATCAATTTAGTAAAAGAGAATATATTGTAATACATACAATGGTACCAGAACAACAAAACTCCATCAATAGATATAAATTTTTTAAGTTTTAGGTGAAAACAGCACCAAGAATCACAAAGCACCACTTGCAGTTCTCTGGTTGCACTAGACTGGGGGAATGTTGCAAATTCAGGATTACCACAATGGAATGTGGATAAGACACAGGGACCTAGCGAGTCCCGCAGAACAGTTATGTATTCAATGTCTGTACAAATAGTTTTACTCGCATGTACAGGAGCTGCAACGAGGAGATTTTCATAGCGAGGAGCAGGTTGAGGGTCACGGAGAGTCATTGCTGTACAGCAAACAGCCATTCATAACTGGATCTTTGCATCGGTTGACCATCTATATTGAGTGCTGGTCTTGCATTGCCAGTTGTTGCCGAAGGTCACTGTCAGCACGAAAAGCAAATTCAGCTGGAGCTTTGCATTTGCGGTGGTCACAGGCAGTAGATTCTTGGTGTGTTGAGGTCACTTATCTGTCATGAAGAGCACAAACCTTAGAATTTTCACCTTTTCTCCTGGGTATCAGAATTCACTTGAGTAGAAGCCAACAGCAGGAATCAGGCAGGTCCATTTGCTGGTCAGCTGGCCAGTTTCAGGGAGGACTCTGAAATCTTGTTGTGTCCCTGTGGCTTACCCAGGAGACCAGTCAACTGGCAATTAGAGTCACTTTGGATAGCCTTGGATCGATCTTCTTTCAAAGTCCTTTCAGCAGCAGGACAGTACTTCTGGCAGCAGGGAGGGAAATCCTTTTTCTCTTCCAGTAGAGTTCTGATGAGAGGTTCTGAAGGTTCCATTTTTATCCTTGGCATTAGCATTCCTCTGTGGGACGGAATTCCCTGACCTATCCTCAAAACGTGTTCTGATCAGTTCTTTCCCTTCCCCTGGTCCTGGCTCTAAACTACCTAGGATGACAAAGGCAAGGTCAGGTTTGGTGTCAGGTTCCTCTGTGTGTCCTGCAGGCAGAGCCTTTTGAAGTCTAATTAGGACAGTATGCAGCTCCTCCAAGCCATCTTGTCATGAAGACCTTCTCCCTTCACACCTAGGATTCTTATGCCTCATTGTCTGAAAGTAATACAGAACCTACACCAGCAGAGCCACTCACTGTCTTGGGACCGAAGACACTGGCAGAAAGGCACAGTTGGTTTAGGAAAAAAAAGGAAACATCCTAACTGTGGCATAATTTTAAGTTGTAACTTAAAATCCTCCTTCTTCATTAAAAATTATTTAATTTGCAATCCATTTGAGAGTAAACATAATTTCTCTATCAGTACCAATCTGAAGTTAATATTTATTAAAGGTAATAAAGTACCCCAGTATTTGTCTATGGGAGAGATAGACCTTTCAGTGAAAATGGACTTTAGGAGTTTCTCATAAACATTTCCTACTTTTTCAATACCATGCACCATTACCTGGGGTGGTAAGGGCCTGCTTTAGGGGTGACTTATATGTTTTAAAAATAAAGGTTTAGGCCTGGCAAAAGATGTTTTTTATAAATAGCTGGTCAACAGAAGGGGGCCTAGCCCAAAGTGCACAACTATATTGGTCTTACGTCTTCCAATGTAATCAGTCTCTGATGCTTTTCCTCAATAAATGAAAACCTCTTTTAAATAAAACAAAAGTTTTTTTCACTGTTACAGGCAGTTTATTGTAGACAAATGACATTCTCAGATGCTGCAAAATAGATACAAATGTTGCACCACACTTGTAAAGATGATGTGACAGAATGTATCGCTTAAACAGTCTTCTTATAGAAATGATTGATGGCTTGACCCAATATATTTTGATGAAAAACCCTTCATCAAGGGTAACTATGGATAATATGAGAAACATGAAGGTCAAAAAGGGGCCGTAGATAAAGAGCCTGAAGAGAAGAAAAATAGAAAAAATAAGAGAAAATAGATGCTTACGTATTGCAACATGTGAGAGTGAGCGTTGCACTAGATGAAGAAGGAGAAGAGAAAGGTTCCCTGTATTTTGAAGCATTTTGGTGTATGTCTTATGTACAGTAAAAGTGTCCTAAGCCTACAGGCTGCGCTCATTTGAGGCTCATAATGTGACAGCATATTGATATATAGCACACATGATTGAAGTCACTATTATGACGACTCAATCGTTAATTTGACATCTATTTATTTGCATTGCATGAGGTTTATGTAGTTGTTTTCAGTTTTTTCTGATAAATACATTTTTTAATTAGCATTTTTTCGCCACCTTTGTGTATCTTAAGAGGTGATGAGTTCTCATTATGACTATGTGATATGACACAGCTTGCATTATTTTTCACAGTTTGTGGACTTTCAAATCACAGTTTGATTGTATTTCTTTTGTTCACAGCTTTTGGTCACAGCTTTTGACACTTTGACTGCACGTAAGACGTACACTAACATACTTCTGACTACAGGAAATCTTTTTCTTTTTTCTTTTCATCTAATGCAACATCCACTTGCACGTGTTGCCATATGTAAGCATTTACTTTGTCTTCCTCTTTCATTTTTTCTTCTTTTGTCTCCCTGCATATTGTCCCTTTTTCATTTTTATGTTTCTCTTTTCACCCTTAGTTACCCCTGATGAAGGTCATGTTGTTTACCATTTCTATAAAAAGAATATTTAAGTTAAGGTATTATTTTTACATCTGGCCTCACTATGGTTTCATACGCTGATGACATCCAAATTGTTTTCTCTATGGCACCTAATATCAGTCTAATGGAGGGAAAACTATTTACTTGGAAGAAGTGTACAAATGGATGGCAATTAGCTGTGTTAAACTGAATGGCAATAAAACAGAGGTCATGGTGGTTGAGAAAAACCCATCTATTTGGGACCATCTCCTCTGGCCTTCATGCATGGGTGAATGCCCTTCCCGTAGACCAGAAGCAAAGAGTTTGGGAGTCTGCGAGGACAAAGTTCTCACCATGGCCTCCCAGACTAAGAAACTGAAGGGACTTATTTTGGTCTTCAGAATGCTCTCATGAAGATACTTAAATGGCTCCACGCCTTGCACTCGTGAGCTTAGACTATCTAGGTAGCCCTGATTATGTCACAAGGAAATTGAAGGTTGTTCAGAAGGCCACAGCGGGATTCCTGCTGAGCTTCCCTAAATCACAGTCTACTGATCTGGCCCTGGCCTGCCTTCATTTGCTGCCAGTGGGAAAAAGGACAGAATTTAAGGGCCTTTGTATCGCAAATAAGATCTTATCTGTAACATAACATAACATAACATAACATAACATAACATAACATAACATAAGTGATACATTCTGTCACCTCATCTTTACAAGTGTAGAGCAACATTTGTATCTATATTACGGCATCTGAGAATGTCATTTATTTACAATAAACTGTCTGTAACAGTGAAAAAACCATTGTTTCATTTAAAAGAAGGTTTTTGTTTAATAGGAAAAATCATCAGAGACTGATTATATTGGAAGCCATAAGGCCAATATAGTTGTGCACTTTGGACCCGGCATTCTTCTGTTTAACATCTATTCATGAATTACTCACACAGGAATTGGGCAGAGACCACACCAACACTGCACACTGTAACTTTTGTTTGTTTTGATTAACATTGGGATCATTGTCCTTTTATTGATCGATTGTTTATGTTTAAAAACTTTCATGTGTATTATAAGACTTCCATGAAAAGGCTTATTTTGCCAGGGTGACACAGCAGTTTATATCTGCACTATAGGCCTCAGAGGCAGGATTGAGATATTTTGCAGTGCTACATTAATGGGTGGCACAATACGTGCTGCTGCCGACAAGCAGCATTTAATTACAGGTCCTGGGTACATGGAGTACTATTTATTAGGGATTTATAAGTAAATAAAACATAGGTAGGCCAACGTTACCATGTTTTAAGGAGAGAGCACAGCACTTTATTTCTGGCCACAAGGGGTAAAGATCACAGTTATATTGTCAACAAAAACACGTTCAGCCAAAACTAGAGAGTCAAGGCAAAGAAGTGTGGGGGAATACAATGCCAAGAATGTCAGATCTAACACCTGTGGAATAAAAAAAACGACAGTACATATTGGGATATTACAAAAACGCTATGAAATATACTGACATATTACTAGTTATTAGATCCAGGACAGTCTTACATTCATTGTAGAACATATTTGCTATTCATCTATAACATTATATACATCTGTTCAGCTGCTGTCATCTGTTACTTTGTGACTTCCAGATGCGAAAATGACAAATCCACTTTTAGTTGCAGATCCCTTTTTCTAACAGAGTAAAGTAAAATGTTATCTCTTCCATTTTTTCCAAATGTTGCACTCGACTTTTCACTACCTCTTTATAAAAGAAAGAAAGGGGCAGCCATTTTATTCAATTAAGATTTCATTATAAGATTTTGATGTGCTAAGTATCCTTAGCACATCACATAATTGGATCTAAAGACATGGAAAACCTGACTTTATAATATTGATACACCTTGGCCTAAAATGACTTTTTTTATTTTCCTACAGATTATCCACTCTACTTTGATGTTTCTTTACCAATCAATGTTTTGGACTCACAGAGGTGAGACACACTTTTGTCATTGACAGAGAATGTTAGCATTCTAGTTGTCCATTAGAACACTGTGGTAAAACTGCAGTTGATCACAAGTGACCTGACTAGCAGGCTGCTTCTGGTGTTGAAAATGCGTTTCAGTCTGGATGTCAGAATGCTTTACTGAAAAGGATGGGGAAGATATTTGAAAAATTATAAAGCATGTGTCTGAATTTTCTTTTCAACAGCATAATCCATACTTTCTATACAAAAGAACCCTCATTTTGTTAGTTTCTAAAGGAAATGTTTTAAGTTTTACAGCTTTGGTTCACAACCTTAGCACTCTAGTTGTTCATTAGAACTCTGTGGGATGCTTGAGTACAACATTTGTGAATCAAGGAACAGAATGCTGCTTCCATTGGAAGTAGATGTTTTACTTAGTATGTCAGACTTAATTCTCAAAGGACTGAAGAAGATAGTCTTCATTTATAGATAAAATGCTGTCAGTTTGGCTTCTGGAGTACCCTGCATAACCGCTATTAGAAAATCATGAAAGTAGTTTTCTCTCAAACATGGTTCATTTGCATTTTGCACAGGGTTAAATCATTTTAGAATATACCACAATTCCTAAAAATTAGTATTGCACCACCAACAAATGATTTATATTGTGATTAAAATATGATTTCACCCTATATGCTCTTTTTTTCTAACCCTCAAAAACAGGGTTTTTCTACAATGTACCAGTGTCATATAATGGCTGCTACAAAATGTTGTCCATGCTGTGGCCAGTCAATCAAGTAGGGTCACAAAGGCATGTCCCGTTGCAAATATATTTTCTAATATATTTTCAGGACAGTGGACCATAATCCTGAGTAGGAACACATAGACTGGACAGTGGACCAACTAGACCGCCGTAGGCACCAACCTCAGAAAGTGTACCAGATGTTTTAAACAGAAGTAAAGTAGTATTGTGTGCAAGCTTCAAAAATGCCCTCTGTCCAAAGGTACCACCCTTATCCCTCAGGGTCAATGATATACATACATTGATATTAAATTTGCACCACATTCCAATTTGTGTACAATCAACTCAATGTGTATCCAGACCTTTTTAACAAGGTGATTGAAATGTCTTCTTTATTGCTTTCTTTTCTTTCTTTTTATATAGGCCACAGCCCATGCATTTAGTTCTGCGAACAGAACTTCTTCAGGGCTGTAAAGTTTAAAAACACATATGAAACAATACATATAAGAACAATGATAAACACAGACATTGTATACCACATTTAACATGACATACATGCTATAAATGAGTGCATACATGACAACACATCTTGCATGTCAGATACAACCATCATGAATAATAAAAAAAAAACGGAAGGTTGCATATAAACAAGGAAATGTTTTCTCTGTGTGTGACCATACACCAGATAATAACATGATATTGACTAACAGACGAGGGTTTATACAATGACAGCAGGAGGAAGAAAAACATTAGAACCAACAACAAGAATAATACAAAAATATCATGAAATTGTGATAAATATATTATGATATATTTTATGCTTATATGGTGTCAAAGGTTGTTATTTATTTGTTAGATATAATATTTTTGTATTATTCTTGTCCCCACTAGAGGGCGAGTATATTTTTTGCATGCAGTTAGAATATGGGAGTTGGTGCCTCTGCGTTTCATCAGTAAATGCCTATGAATAAGAAGCTGCTTGCTCCGAAATGTGTCTGGTGAGGGAACAAATCGGAGTGCGAATGTTGATTTTGAAAATAAAGGACTTGGATAAGTCATCTGTCATTGGGTGTGTAATAGCGCGCCGCACACAACGCGAGATTGCCAATAGCGCCCGGAAACGGAAATACGCAACGCGCACAAGATGGCCGCACCCATGTACGACCGCATGAGCAACTTCGCGGTCGGTGCGCTACAAGGGGTCCGCTAATACGCAAAAAAAAACACGAACCCGCAAAAAATAAATCCGCAAATTCGCACAAATTCGTGCATTCGTGGACCGTGAATTCGCAAATTTCGCCCATACTTAGTCAACACAAAACCTCATCTCTCTCTTACCACCTTGGGTGTGAGGTTTAGGTACCAAGACCACTGACTAGCCCAAGGGCTATCTAAGGGTTGAATAACTCTCAAATCCAACATTTTCTGGACTTCTGTCCTGATACATTCCCTGACATGGTCAGGTTGCCTCTGAATCTTATTTTTAATAGGCAGACTATCCCCATTGTCCACTTCATGAGTGCACCAGGTAGTCTGACTTGGAGTCAGAGAAAACATATGTCTGAACTGATTGAGCACCTGTCTGCAATCAGTTTGCTGCTAGTCAGTGAGGTTGCCTGCCAAGGCTACACCATCTATTGACCCACCATCAGGGTTCTGTGAGAGCAGGTCAGGGAGTTGATCACTCTATTCCTCCTGTGCCTCATCAGTAGCCATGAGCAAGCCCATGTCTGCCCTGTCAACATATGGTTTCAGTCTGTTGACATGAAGCACCTTATGGGGGCTCCTGGGAGTACCTCGGTCTACCAAATAGGTAACCTCTCCCTTCTGTTCAACAATAGTGTGGGGTCCACTCCACCTGTCTTGCAGAGCTGCTGGGGCCACAGGCTTCAACACCCACACTTTCTGTCCTGGCTGGTAAACAGTCAGTACAGCCTTTTGGTCATGCCAGGCTTTCTGTAATTCCTGGCTAGCCACAAAGTTTTTAGTTGCCTTTTTCATTTACTCAGCCATCCTGGAATGGAGACCAAGTACATAGTCCACAATGGCTTGTTTAGGGTGTTTGAGAGGTAACCCCCATCCCTCCTTTACAAGACACAATGGACCTCTCACAGGATGCCCAAACAGAAGTTCAGAAGGGCTGTAGCCAACCCCCTTCTTAGGAACCTCACTGTATGCAAATAAAAGGCATGGTAGTAGGGTGTCCCATCTTCGCCTAAGCTTTTCTGGGGGACTGTTAGATCTGGGGGTCTCTAGTTGGCAGAGGTAGGTACCACTGTCCAAATAGGGACCCTTGCTTCTAGTCAGGGCAAGGAGATAACCCTCTGAGATAACCCCTGCTCACCCTCTAGGTAGCTTGGCACGAGCAGTCTAGGCTAACCAGAGGCAATGCGTAAAGTATTTGTACCAACACTCACAGTAACACAGTGAAAACACCACAAACTGACTCCACAACAGTTTAGAAAAATAAAGGTATTTTTAATCTAAACTACACAAGACCAAAACGACAAAAATCCAACATACACAGTTCAAGAATATGGTTTCAAAAAGAGTTCTTAAGGTTGCGTTAGAATTCTCTACGTTGCGATAGAATTCTCTGCTGATGCGTGAAAAGTTCACAGTTGCGTCACGTTTACTCACAGTACCTTTTAGTTGCAACAAAGTTCCAAAAGCAGAAGCTGGTGCAGTGGAAAACAAGCGATGCGTTGCTCCTGAGACCCTGGGGAGGCGATGCGACAGCCCCGCTGCAGCAGCGGGCGTGTTGCGGCGAATCCAGTCTGTATGGGGAGGAAGGCCACTTGTATGGATTCCGGTGCGTAGGTTGCGTAGGAAGTCTGTTCTCGCAAAGGTACGATGTGACGATCTCATAGGGGCTGCGACGATCTCCGGGGCGACGATGCGCGGTCCAGCGGTGATCCTTTCTCTCGCAGCTCCTCGATGCATTGATTCAGCGACGATGCTCGCAGCGACGTGATGCGGTCCGCAAGCAAGCGGTGCGGCAATATCACCCAGCGACGACAGGCTCTGCGACGATACTCGCAGCGTTGTTCGATTCTCCCGCACCGGTCTGGTGCGTCCCGCAAACGAAGGATGCGGCGTCTCTGGCAGCGGCATCAGGCGCTGCGACGATCTCGACCTCCGTAGCGGCGGGAAACTTCTCGCACTGTCGGGGATGCGCTCCGCAAGCGAACGATGCGACACTTTTCAGTTTCAAAAGTCACTCAAGCTTAGTTTCAAGCTTCCCAGCTCAGGTACAGCTTCCAGAGGCCCCACAACTGGATCAAGCACTCTAGGAAGTACAGAACTCTCTCAGCAGAGTTCAGGGAAGCTGGGGGTGAAGTCCTTTTGTTCCTGGGACTTCAAAACAGGGAGCCAGCTCTTCTCAGGCCCTTGGAGATTCCTTCAAGACAGGGGACACAGCTCAGCAGCAAAGTCCTTCCCCTCTCCTTGACAGCAAAGCAACAGGTCAGTCCAGCAGAGCAACAGCAGGACAATCGTCCTTCTTCAGTTTCAGCTTTCTCCTTGGCAGAGGTTCCTTCTTGATTTCCAGGATGAACCAATTTTCTGTTGTCAGGTGTCCTGTTCTTATACCCCTAAAGTCTTTGTTCTCTTGGTGCATGTGGGCCCTGAGCCCGGTCTGAATCAGTTCTGGGTGGATCCTGAGCACTTTGTTTTGCTGGCTGCATCTTTCCTTTCAGAGTGAGGGGCAGGGTCCTCAGCCGCCCAGCAGGGGGGTGGAGCCAGCATTGTGGAAGGCAGGCACAGCCCTATTCAGCCCAGGTGCTAACTCCTCCCACCACTCCAGTTGCAATTGCAGTCATTCAGCCTAGTGCTGACTCATCCAGCCTCCTGGGGAATCCCCCAGCCCCCTGTCACTCTCAAACCAGACAGTCAATACACAAACAGGCCCAGGCACACAGAAGGGTCAAACAAGAGAACAGCAACTTTCTAAAAGTGCTGTTCTCAAACACAGGATTTAAAAACAACCTTTCCTAAAAGATGTGTTATTAAATTCTGAGTTCAGGGATACTAGATACTTATGTCCTATCTTCTTCCTATGGGAAGAAATGCTGTTAACCACTGTAGCCAGCATCCCCCATGTTAACCTATGGAGCAAGATAGCCTTACAGTAGTGAAAAACGAAAATGGCTGCCAGTCACTACCAGAGCATGTCACCTGCACTAGTACATGCTCTACCTTTTACATACACTGCACCCTGCCCAGGGGGGTACCTTGGGCCTTCCATAGGGGTGACTGATGTGCACAAAAAGGGAAGGGTTAGGCCTGATCAGTGGGGACACTGACCAGGAGGACATGGCAGTTCTAAACTGCCCATAGGCACTGCAGTGGCAGGCCTGAGACACCATTTTAGAGCTACTCCTGTGGGTGGCACAATCAGTGCTGCAGGCCCACCAGTAGCATTTGTCATCACCAGCCTGGCACACCCAGTGCACTTTACTAGGGACTTCATAGTGATACAAATATGCCAAACATGTATATTCAATCAGAATAATAATTTACACAGGGAGCACTTACACTCTGGCACTGATCAGCAGTGGCAGAGTGTCCAAAGCATCTAAACCAGCAAAAACGAAATCCAGCACAGCATCAAAAATACAGGAGGTAGAGGCAAAAAGATAGGGGAAGCCACGCCAAAGATGCCAGGTCTAACACGTGTCCCCTCCAGCTGAAAGTGGGGAGAACTGCCCACCCTCTTGGGAGTTCTCTTCACTAAGGCGGAAAAACCTGGACAGACCATCAGCATTGGCTTGTTCTGTGCCAGGGCGGTGTTCCACCGTGAAGTCCATTCCCTGTAGGGAGATGGACCACCTGAACAGTTTTGGGTTCTCACCCCTCATTTGCATTAACCATCTGAGGGGCCTGTGGTCGGTCTGAACAGGTAGGGCCTCAACTTTTTCAGAGCCCAGACCACAGCAACTGCCTCTCTCTCAATCGCACTCCACCTCTGTTCCCTGGGGAGTAGTCTCCTGCTAATGAAGGCTACCTGCTGGTCTCTTCCCTCCTCAGTGATTTGTGAGAGTACTGCTCCCACACCATGCTCTGAAGCGTCTGTCTGAACTATGAACTCACTGGAAAAGTCAGGTGCCTTGAGCACCGGCGCTGTGCACATAGCAGTTTTCAAGGTTTCAAAAGCAGTTTGGCAGGCGTCAGTCCAGTCAACTCTTTTGGGCAACTTCTTGGAAGTGAGTTCTGTCAAGGGGGCGACAATGGTGCCATATCCCTTGACAAAACGCCTGTAATACCCGGTGAGTCCTAAAAAGGCCCTCACCTCTGTCTGGGTCTTGGTGGGCTCCCAAGCCAGAATGGTATCAATCTTTGCCTGCAGGGGCGCCACCTGGCCGCTCCCCACCTGGTGTCCCAAATACACCACAGATCCCTGCCCTATCTGGCACTTGCTTGCCTTGATAGTGAGGCCTGCCCTTTGCAGAGCCATCAACACTTCACAGAGGTGTTGCAAGTGTTCCTCCCACGTGGAGCTGAACACAGCAATGTCATCCAGGTATGCGGCGCTGAATTCCTCTAGCCCAGTCAGTACCTGGTTAACCAGTCTCTGGAAGGTGGCAGGGGCATTTTTCAACCCAAAGGGCATGACTCGGAACTGGAAGTGCCCCTCTGGCGTTGAAAATGCTGACCTCTCTTTGACCCCATCAGTTAAGGCAATCTGCCAGTACCCAGAAGTCAAATCAAATGTACTGAGGTACTGGGCAGCTCCCAACCGATCCACGAGCTCATCAGCTCTGGGGATGGGGTGTGCGTCAGTCTTCGTGACCGCCTTGAGCCCACGGTACTCCACGCAAAACCGGAGTTCTGGAGGGCCACCGGGCGTAGCAGCTTTCTTGGGCACCAAGACCACTGGGGTAGCCCAGGGGCTGCTGGAGGGCTCAATCACCCCTAGCGCCAACATCTTGGAAACCTCTTCCTTGATGCTGGCCCTGACCTTGTCAGCCACCCTGTAAAATGTTTGTTTCACAGGCGGACTGTCTCCAGTGTCCACATCATGGACGCACCAGTTGGTGACTCCGGGGGTCAGGGAGAACAGGGAGGAGAACTGACCCAACACTTGGCGACAGTCACTCTGCTGTTCTGGGGTCAGGGTGGGCGAGAGGACCACACCATCCACTGACCCATCTTGCTCCTTAACTGCCAGGAGGTCAGGGAGAAGATCACTATCCTCTTCCATTCCTGCATCTGCAGCCATGAGCATGGTTACTTCAGACCTCTCAAAGTGTGGTTTGAGGCGGTTTACATGCAAGACTCTCAGGGGCTGCCTGGGAATCCTCAGGTTAAGCAGGTAGGTTACCTCACTCTTTCTTTCCACCACCTCATATGGCCCAGTCCACTTGTCTTGGAGCGCACAAGGCTCCACTGGCGCCATCACCCACACTCTCTGCCCAGGTTGAAATTCGACCAAAGTGGTATTCTGGTCATACCATCTTTTCATTTCTTCCTGGCTTGCTTCCAGGTTCGCCTGAGCGAGCTTCCTGAAGCGTTGTGCCTGGTTGCTGATGGCCAGCACATAGCTGAACACATCCTGGGGGGTTTTCCCACGGGACTTTTCCCAACCCTCCTTCACCAGTGAGAGAGGTCCTCTAACGGGGTGGCCATACAGTAGCTCAAAGGGACTGAACCCTAAGGACTTCTGAGGCACCTCCCTGTAGGCAAACAACAGGCATGGTAACAAGACGTCCCACTTGCGTCTCATGGGCTCCGCTAGGCCCATAATCATACCTTTCAGAGTCCGGTTGAACCTTTCAACCAACCCATTTCCTTGAGGGTGGTAAGGAGTGGTGAACTTATAAGTTACCCCACACTCCTCCCACAGAGACTTCATGTACTTCGAGATGAAATTGGTACCCCGATCGGAGACCACCTCTCTGGGGAACCCCACACGGAAAAAGATCCCCATCAATGCACGGCCCACCACGGGTGCTGTGATTGTCCTGAGAGGGACTGCTTCCGGGTACCGGGTGGCATGGTCCACCAAGACCAGGATGAACCTGTTGCCTAAGGCTGTCTTGGGGTCCAGGGGCCCTACAATGTCTATGCCTACCCGCTCGAAAGGGGTGCTCACTACTGGGAAGGGTTGAAGGGGTGCCTTCAACTTTGTTCCAGTCTTGCCACTGGCTTGACAGGTTTGGCAAGATCTGCAAAAGGAACCAACGTGCTTTCTCATCTGGGGCCAGTGGAAGTGGGTGACAAGCCTGTTTAGGGTCTTGTCTTGCCCCAGATGTCCTGCAAGAGGCACATCATGAGCCAGACCCATTAGGAAGTTTCTGAAGCGCTCGGGTACCACCAGCACACGGGCTGCACCGGGCTCAGCAAACTTAGGCTCGCTATATAACAAGTCATCTTCCCAGTAGATGAAGTGATCTTTGGCTGCTCCACCTGCTGCCTGATCTACAACCTGTTGCCGCAGACCAATGAGGGAAGGGCACTCCTTCTGCGCCTTGCAGAATTCCTCCCTGGAGGGACCACCTTCCTGCTGCCAATGGGTCAGCTCAGGCAAGTCTCCCAGTTCGGCTACCTGTTCCCCTGTAGGTTCCAGGGCATCCCCCTCAGGTTCTGCTTCCTCCTGGACCGTGGGAACGGCTGGGGCTGGTTTCCCGCGCCCTCTGCCTCTTCCTCTCCTGGCAGGTCTCTGGGCCACTGTTTCAGGCTCCAGTTCTGCTGACTCCTGCCTACTGGCTGTCATAGCACGTGTGGACACACAGATCCACGCAGGCAAACCCAACATCTCCAAGTGAGTTCTGTGTTCTACATCCTTCCATGGAGAACTCTCCAGGTCGTTACCTAGCAGACAGTATACAGGCAAGGCATCACTGACAACTACCTCCAAAAGACCAGAGACTCCCCCCCATTCAAAGGGAACACGCGCCAGCTTGCTGAAGCGCACTGAACTGTCAGCTGCCACTACAGGGCGGAGTACACCAGGGATGATTTGCTCTTCAGACACCCACTGACACCTCACGGATGTCACGCTGGCTCCTGTGTCTCTCAGAGCCTCAATCTCCCTCCCATTGATGGTCACCTTCTGCCCATATTTCTTAGTGTTAGAGGGCAGTAAGGTTTCTTGGACCACCTCTTGGTCTCCTAGAGAGACAAGGGTCATAACTGCTAGCTCCCCCCAATCACTAGAAACCAAACCCCCTCCCAAAGCTACACTAGCTAACGCTGGGGCGGGGGCACCAGTGGGTGCTTGCTTCTTCTTGGGACATTTTGGAGCTATGTGGCCCACCTAATTGCAGTGATACCAGGTAGGTGGACCCCTGTTGTCTTTATTGTCCCGCCTGCCCTTAGAGGGCCATGGCTGTTTAGGTTTGGGGGGTTGGGATTCCTTTCCCTGGGAACTATTTTGGGGCCCTTCTGAGAACTCCTTTTGGTTACCCTTGTCCCCCCCACTCTTCTGCTGGGGACCCTGCCCACCTTGGGCTGTGGTACCCACAATTCCTCTGTGGACCCTGGTACTGGTCCAGCGGTCCGCCTCCTTAGCAAGCTCAATGGGGTCTGTCAGCTTGCTGTCTAAAAGATGCTGGCGCAGTTCTGGAACACAAAGACTACTCAAGTGCTCCCAACTGATTAAATGCAACAACCCCTTAAAATCAGTTACTTTACTGCCCTTCATCCAACCTTCCAGTGCACGCGAGTACACATTTAAACACTCCATCCAAGTCTCAGACTCTCTCTTCTTGGAGTTCCTAAACTGCAGTCTGTACTGCTCTGGAGTAAGGCCATACCTGAGACATAAGGCCTCCTTCATATTGGGGTAGGTCATGGCACCTGCTAATTCTAAGGGCTCTAGAGCACTCCTCCCAGAAGCCTCAAAATGTTTCCACAGGCCCGCCCCTAATGCTGTTCAGGCACACCATTCATCCTCAATGCAATCTCATACGAAGTGAACCAGGCATAAATATCCTCACTCCTATGGTAATTCTGCACTAGGTCCTTGGGAATGTATACTTTACCCCCCTGCACTGGCTGCGCGCTGCCACCATTAGAACTGGCATCCACCTCCTTGGCTTTAAGATCCAGTTCTCTCATGCTCAACTCATGAGCCAAAAGCAATTTCTTCTCTTCCAAGGCGCGGGCACATTTGCTCTCCTCCGCCGCCTTTTCTCTCTCTTTATCCATTTCAAATTGCTTCATTTTCATTTTCAGAACTTCCAACTCATATTCTCTAACTCTCTGATTTTCCTGTAACTCTTCTGGGCTGAGGCCCCTGCTGGAATGGTTGCTGCCAGCTCCTGAGCCTCCTCTGCCCACTGGCAGATCTGCAACTTGAAAACTATTCTCTACATTCACATCATCATTTCCCTCTTGCGCCTCCCAATGGGCTTTCAAGATTTTCTGCAGCTCCTCTTTCCTGGCGCCTCTTGTGGGGCACCCAAATTTCTGGCAGAAGTGCTTAAGATGTTTTGCTGGGTAGGAATACAAATCCTCAATGGAAAACTCTGGCATTACTTCTGCCCCCTCACTGAGCGCCATTCCTTTTGCAGCCATGTTGCTTTGAAGAGTTACTCAAAAATAGAATCAAAAATCAAAAACCAGTAGTATGCGGTGGTGTAGTGGTCTGCACTCACTAGTGATGTACACCAATTACTGTGGGTCAAGTACAAATACAAGTTCAAATCCCACCGCCTGACCACCAATGTTAGATCTGGGGGTCTCTAGTTGGCAGAGGTAGGTACCACTGTCCAAATAGGGACCCTTGCTTCTAGTCAGGGCAAGGAGATAACCCTCTGAGATAACCCCTGCTCACCCTCTAGGTATCTTGGCACGAGCAGTCTAGGCTAACCAGAGGCAATGCGTAAAGTATTTGTACCAACACTCACAGTAACACAGTGAAAACACCACAAACTGACTCCACAACAGTTTAGAAAAATAAAGGTATTTTTAATATAAACTACACAAGACCAAAACGACAAAAATCCAACATACACAGTTCAAGAATATGGTTTCAAAAAGAGTTCTTAAGGTTGCTTTAGAATTCTCTACGTTGCGATAGAATTCTCTGCTGATGCGTGAAAAGTTCACAGTTGCGTCACGTTTACTCACAGTACCTTTTAGTTGCAACAAAGTTCCAAAAGCAGAAGCTGGTGCGGTGGAAAACAAGCGATGCGTTGCTCCTGAGACCCTGGGGAGGCGATGTGACAGCCCCGCTGCAGCAGCGGGCGTGTTGCGGCGAATCCTGTCTGTATGGGGAGGTAGGCCACTTATATGGATTCCGGTGCGTAGGTTCCGTAGGAAGTCTGTTCTCGCAAAGGCACGATGCGAAGATCTCGTAGGGGCTGCGACGATCTCCGGGGCGACGACGCGCGGTCCAGCGGTGTTCCTCTCTCTCACAGCTCCTTGATGCGTTGATTCTGCGACGATGCTCGCAGCGACGTGATGCGGTCCGCAAGCAAGCGGTGCGGCGATCTCACCCAGCGACGACAGGCTCTGCGACGATACTCGCAGCGATGTTCGATTCTCCCGCACCGGTCTGGTGTGTCCCGCAAACGAAGGATGCGACGTCTCTGGCAGCGGCGTCAGGCGCTGCGACGATCTTGACCTCCGTAGCGGCGCGAAACTTCTCGCACTGTCGGGGATGTGCTCCACAAGCGAGCGATGCGACACTTTTCAGTTTCAAAAGTCACTCAAGCTTAGTTTCAAGCTTCCCAGCTCAGGTACAACTTCCAGAGGCCCCACAACTGGATCAAGCACTCTAGGAAGGACAGAACTCTCTCAGCAGAGTTCAGGGAAGCTGGGGGTGAAGTCCTTTTGTTCCTGGGACTTCAAAACAGGGAGCCAGCTCTTCCCAGGCCCTTGGAGATTCCTTCAAGACAGGGGATACAGCTCAGCAGCAAAGTCCTTCCCCTCTCCTTGGCAGCAAAGCAACAGGTCAGTCCAGCAGAGCAACAGCAGGACAATCTTCCTTCTTCAGTTTCAGCTTTCTCCTTGGCAGAGGTTCCTTCTTGATTTCCAGGATGATCCAATTTTCTGTTGTCAGGGGTCCTGTACTTATACCCCTAAAGTCTTTGTTCTCTTGGTGCATGTGGGCCCTGAGCCCGGTCTGAACCAGTTCTGGGTAGATCCTGAGCACTTTGTTTTGCTGTCTGCATCTTTCCTTTCAGAGTGAGGGGCAGGGTCCTCAGCCGCCCAGCAGGGGGGTGGAGCCAGCATTGTGGAAGGCAGGCACAGCCCTATTCAGCCCAGGTGCTAACACCTCCCACCACTCCAGTTGCAATTGCAGTCATTCAGCCTAGTGCTGACTCATCCAGCCTCCTGGGGAATCCCCCAGCCCCTGTCACTCTCAAACCAGACAGTCAATACACAAACAGGCCCAGGCACACAGAAGGGTCAGACAAGAGAATAGCAACTTTCTAAAAGTGCTGTTCTCAAACACTGGATTTAAAAACAACCTTTCCTAAAAGATGTGTTATTAAATTCGGAGTTCAGGGATACTAGATACTTATGTCCTATCTTGTTCCTATGGGAAGAAATGCTGTTAACCACTGTAGCCAGCATCCCCCATGTTAACCTATGGAGCAAGATAGCCTTACAGTAGTGAAAAACGAAAATGGCTGCCAGTCACTACCAGAGCATGTCACCTGCACTAGTACATGCTCTACCTTTTACATACACTGCACCCTGCCCAGGGGGGTACCTTGGGCCTTCCATAGGGGTGACTGATGTGCACAAAAAGTGAAGGGTTAGGCCTGATCAGTGGGGACACTGACCAGGAGGACATGGCAGTTCTAAACTGCCCATAGGCACTGCAGTGGCAGGCCTGAGACACCATTTTAGAGCTACTCCTGTGGGTGGCACAATCAGTGCTGCAGGCCCACCAGTAGCATTTGTCATCACCAGCCCTGGCACACCCAGTGCACTTTACTAGGGACTTCATAGTGATACAAATATGCCAAACATGTATATTCAATCAGAATAATAATTTACACAGGGAGCACTTACACTCTGGCACTGATCAGCAGTGGCAGAGTGTCCAAAGCATCTAAACCAGCAAAAACGAAATCCAGCACAGCATCAAAAATACAGGATGTAGAGGCAAAAAGATAGGGGAAACCACGCCAAAGATGCCAGGTCTAACAGGGACCCTTGATAATTCCCTTTAAGGTTTTGGTGAACCTTTCAATTAAACCATTGCATTGTGGTTGATAGGGTGTGGCGAATTTGTAATTCACTCCAACCTCCTTACACATTGCAGTCAAATAGCTAGACATAAAGTTTGCATCTCTGTCAGAGACTACCTCCTCAGGGAAACCCACTCTTGAGAACACTCCCAAGAGGGCTCTTGCCACCACAGGTGCTGTAGTGGTTCTGAGGGGAATTGCTTCTGGGTACCTAGTGGCATGGTCCACCACCCCTAGGATAAACATGTGCCCAGATGCTGTTTGGGGATCCATGGGACCAACAATGTCAATCCTTACACTTTCAAAGGGAACCCCCACCACAGGTAATGGTATCAGAGGGGCCTTTGTTGTACCACCTGCTTTGCCACTGGCTTGACAGGTGACACAGGAGCGACAAAACTCATTGGTGTCTTCAGACATGTAGGGCCAATGAAAGTGAAGGACAATTCTGTCCCACGTCTTGTTTTGGCCCAGGTGTCCTGCTAACGGAATATCATGGGCTAGTGTCAATAGGAAGACCCTGAATTTCAAAGGTATAACAAACCTCCTGACTGCACCAGGCTTGGGGTCTCTACCCTCTGAATACAGGAGTCCATCACCCTAAAAAGCTTTATGGGTGCCACTAGCCTTCCCAGCAGCCTCAGTAGCAGCCTGCTGTCTGAGGGGTTCACGAGAAGGGCAGTTCAGCTGCTCCTGACTCAGATCTGCCCTGAAAGGGCCCCCTGTCTCGACTCAACCTGATCAGGCTCAATCTCATCTGGGACAGTTCCTTGTTCAGGAGCACAATCATCTCCCTCAAGAGACTGATCTTCACTATGAGTCAGGGGGGAAGGCACTGCCTTAACCCTACTGCTCCTTTTCTTGGACGGCACCTGGTCCATTATTCCAGAATCCAGGGCCTGTTCAGTTTTAGACATTTTGGCATGTGACCTAGTCACAGCAAACACATGTGTAGAAATTCTAAACATTTCTGCATGGGTCCTTAACTCCACTTCAGACCAAGCTGAAGTCTCTAAATCATTGCCAAGCAAACATTCTACAGGGAGGGCTGCACTTACCATAACTTTCTTGAGGCCAGTTACCCCTTCCCATTAGAAATTAACAACTACCAGGGTATGGTTGGTCCTGAGATTTCTACCATTGGTCACTTGGTAAAGTTCACCTAGTATGATCTGTCCAGGGTACACAAGGTCTTGTGTCACCATTGTGATACTTGCCTCATGTGTCCCTGTAGGCCAAAGCCTCTTTTCCATTTATCAAAGGCTGATGTTTGTATTTGCCCAAGTTACTGGGACTCACACAGGAGGACATATCCATGCTTCCATCACATATCAGAACAACCTGAGTTGGCACTCTGACTACGCCAGAGCCCACCTAAGTACCTAGGGTTAACCCTACTATACCCTTATGCTGAATACCACCACCTGGAGCTGAACTAGGGGGGACAGTTCTCTTAGGGGCAATGGTGGCTGGAGTTGAATCTTTATTTCTAGTGCAATCGCTAGTCCAATGGCTGATCTGTTTACAGACTTTACACCATGGTTTCTTTTGGCCTTTCTTTTGGAAGATTGGGAATCCCCACCATGAGAAGATTTTTGGGGGCCTTGTGAAGACTTCTGGTCTTTACCCTTCTCCCCACCCTTATTAGGATCTTGCTTCTTCTGGTTACCACCTTGGTTCTGTACCTTCTGCTTCACCCTGGTTCCGACCCATTTGTCTGCCTTCTTTCCCAATTCTTTGGCAGAGGTCAGATCAGAGTTTACCAAGTGCTGATGCAACAGCTGATTCTGACAGTAATTAAGGATCTGCTCCCTCATAATCAAGTTGTATAATCCTGTATAATCACACACTTTACTGCCCAGTAATCAGCCCTCCAGAGCCTTAGTAGCATAATCTACAAAGTCAACCCAGTCCTGAGTCTGAGTCTCTAGGTATCTCTAACTGTATCCTATACTGTTCAGTTAGGCCAAACCCATCAATTAGAACACTCTTCAGGACTTTGTAATCATCAGCATCCTCTTCTATTACATTTCGGAGCGTGTCTCTACCTTTGTCTGCAAAGGAGGGCCACAAGATTGCTGCCCACTGCTCCTGGGAGACCTTCTGTACTTTGCATGCCCTTTCCAGTACAGTTATCCATTTGTGGATGTCATACCCACTCTGGTAGGGAGGGACAATCATGTTTAGGTTTCTATGGTCATAAGACCTTTGCCTACCACTAGGGAAGTTGCTGCCACCATGGGACTCTAGTCTTTTTTTAGCTTTTTCAAGCTCTAGGGACTCCCTTTCTAAGGCTACCTTCTGTCTCATTATTCTCAGTTGCGTTTCTTCAAGCCTCAGCTGTTTCTCTCTCTTCTCCAGGGAGGTGTCCATCCTATGGGAAGAGACAGAGGTCCCTACTGCTGTGTCAGAATGGTTAGATTCCTGTGAAGGAGATCTTGGCCTTCTACGCACACCCACCACTCTTCCTGGTGGGACATAGAGAGGGCCACTTCGGCCTTCATCTTTAGTTGGAGCTGGATTGTCCAGGTCTAGGTCATTGTCACCTGCCTGGTCAGCAAAAGAGTCTGAGTCCTGGTGGGTTAGACCACTGGGCCCTTCTTCCTCTGCTGTTCCCACCCACTGCCTACCCTATCAGGCTCTGTAGCCTTTCTATGGTCATCCAGCAGTAACACATCTCCTAGGTGTTGGGTGGTGGCCTTCTTGCCTGCCTTCAGTTTCCTCATAGTACACAGAGGCTTTAATTCTAAAAAAGGGAATGTGCAATACTTGGATGTCTGTAACATACTGACATCTGGCAGGGACCTACTATTTCCTGGCCCGGAAGACATAACTAGTGAGGTGCGGTGTATGCACTACCTACTCTAGTTGTTTACCTACTAAACTCTCTTGAGTTGTAGAAAGGGTGTGCTTAAGCCCTTAACACACAACTCTAAGTTCAGTAGAATTTACTGTATTTAAGCTTGTATTATATTTACCTCTGGTACCTTTATTGGTTTTCAAATGATCATTCACTTCAGATTATCTGGTAAAACAATGGCAAACTGAAATCCCACCGGCTGCACACCAATGTGAGAAGTTGGCCTGGCATATGCTGTCCACTATTCTAGTGGGCACCTTGCACCAGTCCAAACTACACTTATTGATGGTAGGTTTAAAGACAACCTATATAGAAAGCTATCCTAGTGGCATCTGTGGAGAGCAGCATTCAGGCTAAGTCTTGAAGGAATATAAAGCATCTTGTTTTACCAGTCTATAATCTCATGAATGATCAAATGAAAGGAGAACCACACCAGGCATATATATATAAAATATACTACGAGGCTCACCTTCAACGTGACGAAAAAGACGAGGAAGACCCTGATTTAGTGCAGATTTTAAATATTTATTTTCGTGCTTGCCATATCGTCACGACGCGTTTCGGCAGATCCCTGCCTTGATCACATGAAATATAAAATATAAAATATATGTATTTATTCTAAACACATCCCTCTAGTCTCTTTATGAGGTTAGAGGCAAAAGTACATTCAGTGAACTTATTTAGCACACAGTAAATTAGCACAATATACGTTGAGCCCTAGGGGCGTACCAAACCATATATTAAGAAAGTGGTATAAGAACCATGACTGACATAGATACAAGGCCTAGAGCCTTTAGAACCGTGGGGCCACCAGGAACCACCCAAGGTAGCGACACAGGGGACCCACGGGGGAAACGTACAGTGTCTAAACACAGTCGCGAATCACCATTAACTTCTATGGGGAAAGTCGCGGTTGGAATTTTAAAGACAAAGAACACTTAGAAGAGGACTTGGAGCAAACCCCTTTAGAACTAGGAGGTTCTAGAGTCAACACCCACGGGAGCACCGGAGTACTCGAGTTACCTTGTCCAGGGAAGCCGGGTGCAAAGTGCTGTTGGCACCCAAGTGGAAAGTGTCCGGTTCGATCCGAGGGTGGATCAGAGATGTGAAGAACCTGAAAGCAGAGGGGATAGAGTCTAGGTCACTTGCCAGTGACTAGGTAGGCGATGAGCGGATGCCCACCGATGTCGGGTGCTTTCAGGTGAAGAAGGTGAAGCTTGATTCTTCAGCCAAGAGGACCACGAGGTGTCGACGATGACCAGGTTCTTGATTTGACCTATCACAGAAAAGATGTTGCATGCTGCACTATCGGTTTTGGGATTGGACCCAACAAGCCTTGGCAACAGCAACCCATGCAGAAAGCAGAGATTGGCTTTGGTGCCGACCAGCAAGGTCTGAGGGACTCACCACTTGGTGGGGAGTCAGGGCACATCCGGACCAACCACGGAAGCCCAAAGGAAAGAAGAGTTACCTTTGTGGGGGCCCACCAATCGACGGACTAGGGATCGCGAAGGGGCCTCAAGCGGAAATGCTAGAAGTAGGCTAACGGAACACTTGTGGAGTGTAGACCCACTATCTTCAGTGCAGATGATGCTCGGGTCTTGGACTACAATTAGCACAATGCACAACTTCGGCAAAGCTTGGGAAGTTGATGCACTTGCAAATGTGCATGGTGTCCATGAGTACTGGTTCCACGTCACTCTGCTGGGATCTCATGTCGGCCTCTGAAAAGTCTGGAAGTCCATGTCCTCAGTCACAAATACTTCTGAGTCCGGTAGAAGCTTCAGAAATGCAGACCCACAGGATGCTTCTTTGGTGCCTGTTTGAACAGAGGAGTCACTCCTTGCCCCCAAGGGAGATTCTTCCATCTTCTAGTCATGTAGAATGTCGAAGTTCCAGGATATATGTTGCAGAGTTTCGTCCAGGTGTAATTTGAAGTCCTAAGGACTATGGTCCCATACTTATACTAAGAAAGGGGGTTGAACATACTCTGGGGACCCAGCTATGTTAGGGTCAGGAAAGAGGGGTGGTTACACCCATTTCCTTTGTCCAGTTTTGCGCCAGAGCAGGGGCTGAGTGCCCCTGCAACTGGTTTGAACTTGGGTATGCACAGAGACACCAAGTGTGCCCCCAGCACAGTCTGAAAAGCATTTTCTGAATGCACCCACCCAGCCCCAATACACTAAAGCCTGTCTGCGAGGTGGTAACACCTCCCTGTGATAGGAAATCTATTGTCCAGGCCTCCCCTGCCGGAGATTCGGCCAGCAGCAGGATTTATGGTTAGGGGTTATTCTTTCTCCTTCTCTTCTTTTTGGAAGGTACTGTCCTTACTGTCCTCACACTGTGCATCAGTATACTAACCCTGTTCCCCCTCAGAAATGAAAAGCTCTCCCTATGATTAACCCGGGTCTTAGTCCCTTGCTTTTTAAAATCTATTATTTATCCTATAAATCACAATCTCTCTTGCAATCTCACAATATTTACTTATCCCATTTTTTCCACTCATATGATCTCGCACTAATATTTACACTACATTTCTTTCAACTTAATCCAGCACTTGAAACTGGCAGAAATGCTTCTGTTTCCTCTAAACACAAGACTAACCCAATTGAAAATTTACAATGAAAAAAACCACTTGGTTAATAACTGACTTTAGCTTACAGCGTGTCATGCTGCCCACCGCAATGCGCTACTACTCCTCATCAAAGTTAATAAACACCATATAAATGCAATTGCAATACCATGCAATTGTTATTTAGTGTTGTTGCTCATTGATTACATGCATTTTTCTAGAAAACCCTTCTTGCTTGTGCCAACCTACCGAATGTGAGCCAGGTAGTCTTGAGAGAAAACAAGCTACCACACTGACATCCATCTATGCTTGACAGCCATATTGACTCACAACACAACCAGCAGAACTCTGACATCCTTCCATTCTAACCTTCTTAAGCCCCGCTTATTCAGACTCCAAACCGGAGGCTGCAAATCTGGTACTAGGATCCAAGGCATGGAAGCAGCTCCCCAGCCCTTAGCGATTCACAGAATTGGAAGCCCTATTCAAAATGCACTTGCAGGCCTGGCCCTTCTGGCCCCTAAGCACTCTGTTATTTCCTTATTTAGTTATTTCCCACTTTCCCCTTAACGTATTTTAGGTCTCGGGTAGGCAGCGCATGCGCTGTCTCCTCGAGAGATCCTGTATACAGTATAGTGGTGGAAGCTCTGCCCATTTTCCGCCCATGCTTTTGATTGGCTCAAATCTAAAATGCTGCATTTTGATTAGTTGCCGGCTTATTACTCCCGCCTCCTGACTGCCATGACGTCATTGTTGTCCTTCCATGGCTATCGGCCCCTTTACTCAAAAAACAGTTTTGTTTCCCTGCCTCTCCCAGGTCCCTCCCATAGTCCATAACTTCTTGGACCGCCAACCTCCTCCCACCCCCTCCGGTTCATGCCTTTTTTCACTCGCGCACTGCCATTTAAAATGCAATTGGTCTCGTGGAAATACAAGTCTGATTGCATTTTCAATTCTTGTATGTTATTTCATTTGTTGATGAATTGGCACTCTTTGTCTTGCATGCGTGCGATGCCTTACATCGTACGCATGTGAGGCAAGACAGAATTGCCCCACCACACACACTTCCCATGCCCATCGACTTTGCCCTCGGTCCCAGCTCCAGGGTCCAGTCATCGGCAGGGATGGGACAGGTGAGAGAGGCAGGGCGGCTGCTGTCCCCGGAGAACTGCTGAGCTCCATCAACCAGTTGGATGCAATGCCACTCGCTCCCCAAGTCCTGAAACCTGTACCACGGGGTGTGCTGGCAGCAACCACCTAGTTAATGGTACCGTGCACAACTCGTGTAAATAAAGAGCAGCACCATGCACAAGCCGTTGCCTCGGGTCACCACCCCATGAAGCCGGCACAGTGAAAGTGTCCCACATGCACGCCGAACATCGCACATAAGTGTCTAAAGAGCACCTGGTCGATAAAAGAGGAGGAAGTTCATGAGATATGGAAGAAGTAACCTTTTGGACCTGTCCCTTCTTACATTATACGGAAGCGAAACCGGCCAACAAGTACAACACACGGCGCTCCCCTGGTGTCTCCTCTGCCTGTTCCACCCTGGTAGGACCACTCCCCCTTCTCCACCTGTGCAGCACCTCCCACGCTATAGCACTTTATTCCGGCCCCAGTTCTCAACAGGTGAAGGCGACATATTTGATACCTTTACTCGGGGTGCAACCGAGGCAGTCAACCTCTGAATGTACCTCCAATCACCTAAAGCCTACACCCATGATTCACCCCCCCAAGAAGTAAGCATATGTTATATGTGCGAAACGTACTTCGTGTTGCTTGTGGGAGGCAGAGTTCATTCTATTCATTTCACGTGTGATGGGACCTTCTCTGGCAGCCTTTCCAGGGTTATCCCTGCCTTCCTGTGAAAGGCTGTTTGCTGCACTGCTGCTCTGCGTTGTTTGGTTTTATATATGACTGGGTGATACATGTGAAATACTTCTATGGTGCAATAATTACCCTGTGCGTGCTGCTCTCGGACCTGCGTCAACCATGGTGCTGTGTCATTGTGCACGTGTTGCTGCGTTGGCATGTTGATTTTGGTTCAGGGCCGTCGCTTGGCACGTGCAGTATTGGCAGCTGCCCAGGGCCCACGCCTACGTACCAACAGGCTTCTTAGGTGTATATCTCTACTTACGCAGCTTGCTGCTCATCTCCCCCTAACTCATCCGTTACTACTTGAAAGCAAGGTGTGATATGTTCTTTAGGCTCTTTCTCCCTCACATGCCTGCTCCCCATATGCCTGCTCCCCTGCCTATCCTCCCACACAAATCTCTGTCCCTCTCTTTTTTCTAGTTTTCTTCAGGTGAAGGTTTCCCAGGTGCTCAGTCCTGTCTTTTCTTCATGATAGCAGCGGTATTGTGTGCAGTAGATTCTTCTTGACATCTCTTATTCCAACATCGTATGTCACCTCAGAGGAACGTGTTAGAAGCCAAGATTTATGCTGGACATCTGTTGGCTCGAGTCACAGCGTTTTATGTGAAAGGTAGGTGTTCCAAAAATCCTCCAGCTGAGGTAACCCTCAGAAATACAATCATGGGATCACGGTCAGCGGATTATTTATGGTTGAAGATGGAAATTATGACCACGGACATACTCTGCCAGTAGGTCATGTTTCGCACAGTATTAATATTAGCGGTAGGGCTGGGGCGTGGATTTCCCCAAGGGGGGGAGGAGGGCGGCTATGGTCACTGAGAAGGCAAAGAAAAGTGCAAAAGTAATTACTTTTTTCCAACAAGACTATAACAATGTTTAAATCAGTAATGAACATTTTCGCTAATGTTAAAGCTATGGGTTGTGTAAAATGGAGGAGTAAGTGTAGTGGTGGATACTTATATATGTCTGTTTGGTGGGGCTCTGACCCAAATTATGCCCATTGTTAGTGAGACGGCCTACTGGCCCGTCAACTCAGGTTATACTTTGACAGGTCCTAGTAGCAGTAGACTAATATTGCTGGGGCAAAATACTTTCAACCTGTAATATTGTGGCAATATTGGCTGTCCAGAGCCCCAGTGTCTTGCCTTCATCATGTCTGGAAGCTCAGTAAGTGTGGTTTATTGATACTCATTAAACGGTGGGGTATATTTGATCCCAAGTGCATACTGCACAAGTTGATGGTTCTAGAGCAATAGGCCTTCCTAGTAATTAGAGATGATGTTAGTAAGCGCACAGTGCTTCCCAAGCCCGTGCACAGTGCTTCCCAAGCCCACCTACCTGGTGGATGAGGAAAAAGCTGCCAATCCCTCTATCTGTGCTGAGTCTATTCCGTTGTATGTCTGTCTATGGGTGAATGCATCCTTACAATCTTCAAAAACACCCATTATTTGACAAGGAATAGGAACAAAGCACAGGATGAGAACATGATTTGCCTAGGATCACACATTGTGGGTCATGTAGGACTGCTGACCACACTTGTGCATTAACAGAGCCAATAGCTCTGGCTAAACACTTACAAGGTCCCAAGGCGAGACTGATTGCATTGCAAATGCTAGTTCTACTGGGTATCTGATTCAAGCTTAGAGCCAGAATGCACCATTTTGAGTTGCAGTGCAGTTTACAAATTTTAAATTCATCCATTCGTACGTTTTGATAGAGAAACTGATATTTCCAATTTGAACTTCTTCGGGATTGGTTTAGCTCTTGATCTCCAACTCAGCATTCTTCATTGCGGGCCACTTCTGCTTTATGACTTTGAGCTTGCCAAGGGGCTATAGCCGTGATAATGTACCGTGCTTACCTCATTAATATTTGCTTTTTTAAAGCAATGGCCTCTGACTGAGTCTATAAAGAAAGCAAATCTTTCAGCTTGTTACTTCACTATCATTTTTTCGGATACATGTACACAAAGCCTAGCGCTTGTTATCGCAAGTTAGTTTACTTGATTTGATGCCACTACTACCCCTTGCATACAAGGTTACATTGTTTATTGGTTAACATGTTTTTAATGATTCGGCTTATCAGCTCTTCACAAGAAAATATTGTTATACTGAATATGTATTCTTTCCCATAATGAAGATATCAAACGTCTTAGCTGCCGACCTGTTACTGTAAAACAAAGAGCTGGGAAACATCTTTAACACCAAGTTTTACAAAAAAACATAACTATTGTTAGGAAGTATGTAAGCTGGATTTAGAAAACTGTCATAAATACTCTTGGCAGCCCAAGAGCACTGCTGCATTTAAAAACCTTTCCAGTTGCAGAAATCGGTTCCCTGGAGCAGACCGTGGAGAGGAGAAGGGCAGATTTTAGTAGTAAAGGACAAAGACAACCTCCACGGTGTTTTCACCTCCTTGGCATCTCCTTTTGTAGCGATTTTCACTGTGGCCACGTTGCTTCAGCTTTTGGCCGAGCCCGTTGCATTGTGACCGGTCATTTACCGACCAGCGAAGATATCGATCGATCCCAGGGCCCAGGCCCGCAGGCCTTGACTGAAAGAGTCTATTCTATCGACGCGCCCCTCTGCCTGGCTAACAGGGGTAGATTGCATCGGCCGCTGCGGGCTTTCTTACCAAGGAAGCCAATCTATATATTCCCTTGTAGCTCGTCTCCTTTCAAGGCAACAACATCTCTTGAATAAGCAGACATTGCTGTATCACATTGGTACATGTTTTCATGCTGTACTGTGAGGGGCCGATAACAGGGAAGGCTCAGGCAAAGACCTCCGACCTTTGCGTTGTTAATGTATGGGTTTCCTGCAGTGCTTCTAAGCAAGTTCTGCGGCGCGAGCTTGGCAGGTAACAACAGAGAGCAGATCTCCGTTTGTAACCATTTTAGAACATTCACATTTAAATTACTCCTGGTTAAATATAAATACGGACAAGAAGAGATATGAGCGCACTAAATTAAACATAAATGAAATATATCACATGGCTGTCGATTCACCAAATTGCTTGGGAAGTAGAAGTGACATTACATGCTCTGTGACCCTAGTGACTTCACAAGAAGTGAAATCTTTTAAACTTTGATGCTGGTTTATTTCACTGAAAATAAAGCTACATAATCATTGACCCTGTTGTCATTAACAAAAGTGACATCACTGAAATTAATGAAAAATCAAATCTACAATATGTGATATTGAAAAACAACAAAAGTATATTAATGCAGATACAATTGTGCGTATATATCAGCCACATTCACTAGATTATTGTAATTAAGTTCCATCGGCTCAACCACGAACAGCCAGTTCCATAAACTTGAAAGAGAGCTATCATACCCCAGTAGAACAGTCAACACAGACCAAGAGACAAGCCATCACACACCAAGAGACCAGCGATCACAGACCAAGAGACCAGCTATCATAGACCAGCTACATCCATCATTGTTTTAAACACAGTTTCAAATGCTCAGACACAGGCTCCTACTTCCGGCTCCACCATCATACATCAACCATCATTTTCTAAGCACAACCATAACACGCCTAGACATAGCCTCAAAGATCAAATAGAGCCTCAAAGCACAGGCAGAATATTTATTTGTATGGCAAACCCAAATATGCCTGTACTGACTCATAATGACATAACCATTCATCAAAGGCTGACCTTAGTTATAGTGATAGGATGAAATCTGCACACAGAATGCCTATATTGAGCCCTAAGAGCAAATATACCCACCAGAACATGCACTCACTCTGCTCATATACATTTACAATCCTTTGGTTTCCCTCCAGTCAATTCTGTCTTCATGCACAGAAAATCTGAGCCCCTATTGTGGGAAAAGCATTACAGCTTAATCACGTATTTGTGTATCATTTACCTACTTTTGAATCCTACAAATGTATTTATTTAAATACGTTGATATTTTCAGGATACACACTTTATTTCATGTGCATAGTAAACATCAGACATGGAGGGAGCCTTCCTGGACCCTCTTTGGACATGCATTACATACATGAATTATAGTTTAGGACTCAAATTGAATTGTCTCTTGGTAACTTTACTAATGGGTGGTATATATCAGAACACATTTCTTTTACATTTTAAACTTGTGACAGCAACATGTGTGCATGTATGTCTCGCTGGAGTGCAGCTAGTGCTCGAGCACCTTTCTTTACTAAGTCACATCTCACCTATGTGCATGTTCTGGCTACATCTTTTTTATGTATGGGCATAAAACCCACAGACCTGTGTGCACCTAGCCACATCATGCCTTTTACGTTTAGGCAAATATTCACATCACCTGCATCTACATAGCTCCTGTCATCTGTGTGCAGTCACGAGCCCCTCATTTATTTCTGTGCCTATATAGCTTTCTTCTGTGTGTGCCATGGCTTTCAACAGAAACACCCCAACTACTCAGACTTAAAGTGGACAGTTTGAGATTTCCCGGCAAACCCTGTGTGCCTGTAGTTCCTTTTCTTTCCTGTGCACATTACCCCAGGGTGTAGCTTGGTCTGTAAGATTGGGGAGTTGTTAGCTGCAGATTTCCCAACAATCACACTGGTGTGTAATGTTAAAAAACATTATATGACAAGTGCGGCCCATGAGAGGGGCTTAACGGGCAGCGGAAAGGGAGCGGAATATGGACTGATATGAGTACTAAGGGAGCGAAGCACAAGATTATGTAAAATAAGCAAATTTATTTGAACTTCCAAAAACAAAGGTGAGAGAGTGTGTGTGTGTTTGTCGGAGTGTGCATGAAAAAATCCTAGGTGAAATCCGACAGACACCTCACCATATCCGACTCAAAGCACCTGTACCCCACTATTCATCAGAAAATACATTTATTAGGATGGTGTAACACCTCAAACACCCCCCTTAAGCTACGACCTCACATAACCCCCTCTCATATGTGGGCTTTTATCCATTCTTACTTGTTGTATTAGAACCTTATAGCCTGTATGAACCAATTGTTCTCCAACCCATTTACACAAACCACTCCAGAATACACCCCTACATCTGTTTGCTTACAAGGCCCCCAACCAGGTGCACCTATACCTGTCTCACCTGCAGGAACACAGCCACCCAGTCACAAGAATCCTCTAAATTGTGTCCTGCAGTGTTTACTCAACTGTGGGCACTCTGCCACTACTCAGTTTTCAATCCTATTCTGTACTAGACTGCATCTTGTGACCCATGGCAGGTTGTGTGCGACTCCCTTTAGAAAGTTACCTAGATTTATCTGTTGAACTGTGAGGGTACAACTAAGGGTTCTTTGTGGACTCTATGAGGAATTGTGTGTTGGTTGTACCAATGTTAGAATGTTGAAATAAAGGGGATGGTCCTGTCGAGTGGTAAGGTAATAATATATATATATTTAGTATGCAGAGTAGTCAAGATGCGTCTGTATGTTGAACCTGAGTCTTAACTGCCTCCTCTGGAATCCCGAACACAGCAGTGTTCTTGATTCCAGAAATGACAGCAACACCACACATTCCCCTTCATAAATATTTTTTTTAAATATATAAATAACACTAAGATAAACTAACTTCAGAAGTTAATAAAATACATAGATTTACAAGAACATTTCTTTCATATATAACATTTCACATAACGAAAATTACAGTGAAAACAGGATAGTACTTATCATACAGGCATGAATAAATCGACAGAAATTATTACATACTTCTAAAAAAATATATAATCCTTATACCACACAGGATTTCGTTGTTTTCTTTGTACACATTGGTTGTGAGAATTTTCACCATATGATGTGGTGAACCTTCTCCAATGTTTTGCATTATTGGCAGATTTGGAATCTCTTGAGATACAAGAATCATTACATTTTTCTTTCGGCCATAACCACTAAGGTATCTTAATTATCTTAGACATACTCCACACATTGCAGTCAGATAATTCTACCACCTGTCTTCCAACACGAATTACCTTTAATTGACTGGAGTACCGAGACATTCCTGACTTGACCAATCTGCCTTTCTTAACACGTACCCAATCATTGACACTCACTTGCACAGAAAAGTCTTGACAATAATTTTTTGTTTTGTCCTTGTCCACAAACAAATCTCTCATCCAAGATTGATTCATATTAGAAATACTCTTCCTTCCTCTTATTTTCTCAAAAAGAGATAAATTCACCCATACTCCTAGGAGTATTCCTATAACACCACAAAATGTAACTTATAGTTTGTTTGCAATCCTTTCCATTTTGCAAAGCTAACTGTAGTCCTTCTTTAAATACTCTTATTCACCTTTCCACAATTCCATTGCTCTGTGGATAATATACAGAAGCGCGTTTATGTCTTATTCCATGACATCTCATAAAATCTTTCATCTCAATAGATACAAATTGCACCCTGTTATCAGTTGTAATTGACTCAGGAAAACGTTCTCTTTCAAAGATCTCATTTAAAAATGTTATCACCACACTTGAGGTAACACTAGAAACAATTTTCTTTTTTTTTTTTTATATATTTTTTTATTATTTTCTGGCAGAGGTAGTACATACAAGGATAAAACAAAAATGAGGAGACCATCACAGTGCTATACGGAAAAAAAGAAGAGAAAAAGAAAAGAAAAGGGGGAAAGCAAAAAAACAGCCATCATACAATTTAAATCCAGTTATCAATTGGCGACCATAATTTACGACCGACGGTCTTCTTTTTAACACCTTTCAGTTTATACACTGCTTTATCCAATCTATAAACATTTAGCAACTTTCCCAACCATAGCTCGAAAGTTGGTGGTTCTACATCCAACCATCTGGAAGTAATACAAGCTCGATAAATCGACATTCCCACAAACAAAAAATTTTCTTGATCTGTAGTTAGATTCCGAGGGGGGAAATAAACACCAAAAATAATAATAGTGGGATGGAGCGTGATCCCCACATGTAACAGATTAGTCAAGAACTTTTCAATCTTCGCTATATATGCAGCCAATTTGGAACATTTAAAAAACATATGAATTGAATCTGCAGCTAAGGTACCGCATCGGCTGCAATTTATACCTTTTTGAGCTTTCCATTTTAACAGTTTTGCAGGTGTATAATAGAGATCTAGAGTGGACATAAAATGTTGGCTCTTGAGAGAACTATTAATTAGTATCTTATTGCTCATCTCAAACACTTTAACCAGATCAATCCCTACAATGCCAAGCTTTCGCTGCCATTTCACGGTGTGATGATCAAGATCATTCTGACGCCTATTGTTCATTAATTGGTAAATAATACCAATACGACTATTTTTCCTAGAGCTTTCTAAGATATCAACAGATTCCATCATATCCGTGAATAAGACATTTTTTTTTCCAGAAAACTACGAATCTGTAGGTATTTAAAAAAATCGTTCCTGGATAAACCAAATGTCTCTTGCAGTTTCGAAAAAGACATAAGGGACCCATTTTGATAAAATTGTCCAAGTGAATAGATCTGTTTCGTATGCCACCGATAAATTACCATATCTTGAAAAATTACAGGTAATGACTTGTTATCGGACAAAGGTGTATAATAATTCAATTTTGAGATAATACGTAAAGTTTTATTCATTTGTCTCCAAATGAATAGTGCAGCTATGACCACCTTAAATTTTGTTTTTTTATAGTAGCTGGGTTCAATAACTTTAAGCAGACATTGCCGGGCATGAGTACCTAGAAGCATTTCAAAGATAGAGGGTGCGGTTGCTGGTTCCGATACATAATCATGAAAAAACAGAACTCGAAAAGTTTTCAAAGCAATGGCCCAATAATACATTCTAAAATTTGGAAGGCCTAAACCAGCACAGTCTAAAGGAAGAGTACACCATTTTATGGATCTTCTAGCACGATGGTACCCCCATAGAAATCTAGAAACCATTCTATCTATTCTATTAAAAAGAGACAATGAAAAAAATAAGGGAATAGTACGAAAAAAATACAAAAATTTTGGAAAAATCATCATCTTAATAACATTAGTTCGTCCATATAATGACAGGTGTAAATTATTAAATCTTTCTAGCGTTCTGTTGGTGGATATAAGTAAAGGGTCTAAGTTTAATGCAACGATATTCTCAACCTTAGAAGATAAAGTGACACCAAGATAAGAACCGGTGGTATTTAATGGGATATCAGAAGGTCTGCCCGTTTCCGAGTGTATAATCTGAGTTTTTGCAATGTTTAACTTATACCCAGAAATTTTCCCAAACTCACTGGCCAGATCAATTATTGTGGGTAACGCTGAAGAAACATTAGACGTGACAATGGCCACGTCATCTGCGTACGCTAAAACTTTGTGGTCAACTTCGAAGAGACGAATTGAAGGAATATTAGGTTCCAGAATAAGTCTGCACAGATATGGCTCTATATATAACGCAAATAAAAGCGGAGAACAGGGGCAGCCTTGTCTAGTCCCTCTAGTGATTGGAAAGGGTCTCGAATAATCGGCACCTAATCTAATTATACCCTTAGGGGTAGAGTAAAGCGATCGCACCGCTTGAATAAATTGTGACGGAAACCCCTTCCCTTCTAACACAGTCCAAAGAAATCCCCAGTCGACTCTATCAAACGCTTTTTCAGCATCAAGTAAAATAACCCCGACTGGGGATTCCTTTGCCTGTGCCCAATCTAAAAGTGTGATAACTCGTTTGACGTGATCAGTAGTGTCTCTGCATCTAATAAAACCATGTTGAATATTAGAAACTAAACTAGACATTACCTGATTGAGTCTATTTGCAAGGATTTTGGAGTAGATCTTGCTATCTGCCGTTATAAGAGATATAGGACGATATGAGCCTAGTTCAGGAGAGGCAAGATGGCTGCCGTGAGGAAGGCTGTGTGAGCAGCTCGTTCCCTAGTTCCAGGCATCTGGGAGGAAAGGAGAAAGATAGACTTACTGTTTGAGATGACCTGCCGTGATAGCGTCCCCGAGCCTTATTCCGATTGATTCGGCTTTGTACCATTGCCTACGGTCACGTTTTAGTGCATATTGGCGTTCCCCCCGGAGCTGCAAGACGCTGGACGCTGGACGCAGGACGGAGCCGTTTGAGGCGTTGACCGCTTCCGCCTGGTCACCCGTGTATGCGGAGCATAATTAGGTTCTCTCTGCGAGTGGTGGAAAGTATTTCGGGGAAAGCGCTCTGCAGCCAGTATACCGGCGAATTGAACGTGAACGTGAATGTGATACAAACTATCCTTCTGAAGTATACGAATGTTGCTAAACTTTTCGGTGCTTAGTCGGCGGTCTCCGCTGTGGCGCGCCACACTTTGTTTGCTCTGGGCGCAGAGCAGTGTCTTCCCTGGCAGAGGCGGAGGCGGAGGCGGCTCGCGAAAAGGAAAAAAGAAGACACCGCTGCCCTCGTCTGTCAGTACCCGCAGCAACAGGAGAGACGACGCGGTGGAGGGATTTGCAATGGCTGAGGCTGAGGCTCCGGAGGTAGCACGCCCGACTCCTGCTAAAACCGTGATAAAACAGGGTAAGAACACTAATAAACCCCCTGTCAAAAACAATGAACCTTCTAGTGCTAAAAATGTCACGTCACAGACGCTGCCTGTCCTCTTTGAGAAACAAGTGGCTAGAAAAAAAATAACTGAAAGTAACCTGCAAACTATAGAGACAGTCGAAATACAGCTTGAACAATCTGTTACTACAGCTGAAAATGATAACAACTTGCCAAATAATCCCCCAAACCTGACCAATCCTTCGAAGAAGGGCATGATGGGAGATGTAGTTTTTGGTGGAGTTGGTATCAGTCGCTCCTGTTCCCTCCCCACGCTAGTAGTATCCGCATCAGCGGAGAGTGACCCACAGAAGGCAACGGAGATCTCCACACAGTATATAAATCCGGAAGCCTCGGAGAAGTTCTTTTCGTTGTCTGAACTTTCCTCGGATGAGGTAACAGGTGCACATAAAGATTGGGCTGAGCTTAGCTGCGAGAGTTTATCTGTGGATGATGAATCCAGTGCGAGTCCTGATACCAACACAGCCACTACTATAAAGAAAAAATTCTGGAAGAAGAGGTCATTGCGTTTGGGGGGTAAAGAAGTCGCCTCTAATTCACCTACTGAGGTTAATGTCTTACCCTCTATTCCTGTACTCGATCCTACTAATGGTGCTACTGACATTGTGGGAGCCAACTCTAATTCCGTCTCCGATCCGGTTATTGCCCAGGAAAGTAGTGAAGGCACTGAGGAGATCACTTTGAAAATGATTTATGATACTATGATGAGTCACAGGGCGGAGAGTAAAGCGGAAAATCTACGCACACAGATGACCTGTGCTAAGGTTAAAAATTCAGTTCGCCGAGCGATTAAGATGTGCTCGGAGACTACCGATAGAGTCGTCGAAGCAGAGGCCAGGATTGCAGTCCTGGAAGAAGAAAGCATGGCACAGAGGCAGGAAGTTGGTGACTTCATAGCTCTAAAGGAAGACTTGTCGGACAAGATTGCTAATTTGGAGAATCAGGCTCGTAGGAGTAATCTACGTTTTTTGGGAATTCCCGAAAATAAAGAAGGATCTGACCCACGGAGGTTTATCATTAATCTACTAAAGGATGCTTTCCCTGAAATGGTAGACTGGGACTGGTCACGAGAAGTTCAACGTGCGCATAGGTTCCCCTTTACTGTACGGAACCCACGACAAGGCCAAGAAAACTATCCCAGGGCTATTCTGGTCTCATTTAACAACTTCCTTGCTCGTGAAGCTATCTATATGTCTGCGAGACCAGATAAGAAAGCGGATGGTCTTGGCTGTCAGTTCTTTGTACGACCGGACTATTGTCAAGCTACAGTGGCCCAACGGTGGCGACTTAGACAACTGATTCCCAATTTCCAAAAGAAAGAGGTCGCCGTCTTCCTTCAAGGCCCAGCAAAGTTAAAGACTATATTCAAGGGCTCTGTAAAATATTTTATCTCAGAGGTCAAAGCCAAAGAGTATTTGGACTCCATTTGAGTTACAATTAGTAATTAAGGCTCTCTAGGATGTAAGGCTATTACATTATTATATTGTATATTGCAGAATCACTAGGATTAGAAGGGCTACTAGTTTAATTAATCTTTTTGGAAGCTTCAATTCCGTCTCCTCTGTTCTTTTCTCTTTTCAGTAGGATTGTTTAGCTTCTTTTATTTCCGTCCTTTTTCCTTCTAAACTTTCTCTTCCCCCTCTTTTCTTATTTATATATTTTTTTATTTTTTTTTATTGGTCTTTCTTTCCTTTTCTTCTCGTCAGGATGCTCTGGTCCAGGGACACGGCACCCATACGTTTTAGGAACTGGTAGTTCCTATGCCTCATATGCTGGGGAGGGTGGGGGGAGGGGTTTTGGGGTTACGGGTGGGGGTGGGAAGGGGCAAGGGTTGGTGGTGGGGGTGTAAGGCAGAGGTATTCAGTGCAAGGAAGTTTAATTGGTATTCAAGTCGCAGTGGTGAGGATTATATATTGTTGATTTTCACTAATCTTTTATTTTGCGTCATTTCAATATGGAGAAGAAGCTGAAAATTTGCACTATTAATATCAATGGTCTCAATGATTTTAAAAAGATTGGAATGTTTCGTTTAATGCTGCAGACCTTAGCCATTGACTTATTATGTATACAAGAAACTCATATTGCATGGGATAAGCGCGCACTTTTGGATAGGCTGGGACTAGAGGTGCTACTTGTTTCCAAGCAGATGGGTATAAAAAGAGGCATTGCGATCTGTATGCGAAAGGGTGCTGGGAAATGTTTAAAAACTTTAGCTGATAAATGGGGTAGATGGGGTCTTGCTGAGTTAATCATCGGTAGGCTCAGATTAACTATTTGTTGTATGTATGGGCCAAATGTAGATGATGCTGAAGTTTTTAACACTGTCAACACAGAATTAGCTTTGTGGACGCAACCCATCATATTCTGTGGGGATTTAAATATTCATCTACCGGCTGACTGGAACATCAAACTAGGAAGGAGATATATGGGTTATAAACCAAGAACATACAGCGCCCTTAGGGAGCTGGTTTTGAATAATGGATTAACGGATGTGTGGCACAAACTGTACGCTAGAGATCCCGGCTATACTTTTTATTCCAGCCCACATCGGAAATTTGCCCGATTAGATTACTTTTTCATGTCGTTACAACTCTTGGAGACAATTAGTATCGAAATTTTACCCCAAGTCATTTCAGACCATAATCCTATGATCGCTGAGATTCAGGTTCCTATGGAACGTCTGAATTCAAATAGATCTTGGTCATTTCAGAGAAGTCTATTATTAGATGAAGACTATTTGCAATTTATGGTGACTACTATTAACAATTATTTTTTAACAAATAATGGCACGGCCTCCCCACCTGTGGTCTGGGACGCTTTTAAATCAATCATTCGTGGGGAGACAATCAGCTTTGCAAATTATAAGAGGAAAAAAATTCAAATAGAATTTAGGTAGAGATTAAATAAGATCAGGTCACTCGAGCTGGATTTTGCGACCGCATGTAAAGGCAACATTGGTATTGAAGACGTGCAATTGCGCCTAGTAATTGAACGCTCTGGTCTGCGGACCCATATTGCCGATAAAGTAGCTTCAGACTTTAAGCAATATAAAACCGAACGCTATGAGTATAGCGAGCGCACCGGCAGAATCTTAGCACAACGTCTTCGGCAGAAATCTTCCATTAATGAAATTCAGGGGGTCAATGACATGAATGGCGACTATCACGAACGTAGGGAAGGAATTCTAGAAGCATTTCTGGAGTTCTATAAAACATTGTATAATGACCGCAATAATGAAGTAGACAAGACATTGAATCCAATGAATTATCTTCATAGTATTAACCAACTAGTATTAGGGTCAGGGGAGACTGATCTGTTTAGCCGCCCAATAAGTTGGGAAGAGATCGAGCAAGCTATTCTGAGTCTTGCTGCTGGTAAAGCCATGGGATTTGATCAGATACCTCTGGAGTTCTACCGAACATTTAGACATATGCTGAAACCAGAACTTCTCAAGATTTTCAATCTAGCATTTCAAGGGAGTCCACCTGATTCCTGGTCCACCGCTATAATAGTGGTATTTTTAAAAACACTAGAAACAATTTTCACTTCTGGCCACTGTGACATTTGATCTATCAAAATAATGGCATACACTACATTCCTATTATAACACAAAGGTCCAGCAATATCTAATGAAACACTTTCCCAAACACGACTGGGTCTAGATATAGGTAAATGCTCATACGAAATGTGTTTCTGAGACATATCACTTAAACAACACTCCATGCAGTCTCTGACCTTCCGTTCAATGACTTTATCCATAGCTGGCCACCAAAATTCACTCCTAATCCTTCTTTTCATGCTAGTCATACCAGGATGACCTGCATGAGCCATGTCCAAAATATTTTGTTGTAAATTACAGGGCACAACCAATTGTAAACCTCTTAACAACACATCTTCTTTTAAAGATAGCTCATGGGCAATCTGATAGAAAGGAAGAAGATTTTCAGACAAATCAGCTTTTCGGGGCCATGTGGATTTAACATATGTAATGACATCCCTCAGCGTAGTATCCTTATCACATGCTAATTTCCATTCTTTCTCTTGAATACAACCTTTTGACACTTCACAAATGGAAACAACACTGTCCAAGTCATTATCTTCCTCCACCATATTGAAATCAGGTGCAGGCAATCTCGATAGACAATCAGCCAAAATGTTTCTTACCCCTGGAATGTATTCTACCTTGAAATGAAAATCTTGTAATTTAAATTGCCATCTTGCAATTCTTGAAGTTACTTTGCTGCATCCTTTAGTAGTGAATAAATCAACTAAGTGTCGATGATCAGGCTTCACTTTGAAAACTGTTCTATAAACATATTTTCGAAAATATTTAATCCCCCACCAACAAGCAAGAGTTTCTTTTTCCAAAGTAGAGTATTTACACTCCGCACCTCTTAATGGTCTAGATGCAAAACCATTGGTGATTCTGCATCAAAACCTCTCAAATGCCAACATTACTTGCACCGGTTATGATAATTGAATTATATGTTGTGTCAAAAGTTGACAAAGCAGGTGCAGATGCAATACTCTTCTTCAAATCTTTCAATTCCTTCATACAATTGTCATCCCATAAAAACAATACATTTTTTTCATTAAATATCTCATGTTCACAGTCCTATCAGAAAATAATGGAATAAACTTTACATAATATTCGGCAAGTCCCAAAAAAGATCTGAGTTATTCCTTATTTTCGGGATCAGGATCTAATTCAATGGCCCTGATCAAATTTTGTTTTGGAGAAATGCCCTGCTGGCTTATAGAATGACCTAAATACTCCACGGATGACACACCAAATTTACATTTTTCTTTTGTAAGGGTAAGCCCATTGTCTTGCAAAATGCACAAAACCTTGTGTAGAATGTCAGTATGTTCAGATTGTTTTGCTTGCAAAAATCAAAATATCATCTTGAAAATATAGGACTTTTTCAATGTCCTTAAACAAATGTACTCTCTGGAAAACAGAGGATGCTGATATTAAACCAAAAAGCATTCTTTTGTACCTGGACGCCCCTTCTGAAGTGATAAATGAAGTGAGATGTTTACTATCTTCGTGTAGTGCAATCTGGTGGTACACATTAGATAAATCAAGGGTAGAAAATATGGATGCTCCTTTCAATTTTGTGAACATCTCAATAATATTTGGCAATGGATGTCTGTCAACCCATACGCTGTTATTTAGATATCTTAAGTCTACACATAATCTTACTTTACCATTAGGTTTATGTGCGACAACTACCGGAGATAACCACTCTGAAGATTCTATTTCTTCAATGACATCCAATCCACATAGTCTTTGGAGTTCACTTTTTACCGCTTGTCTTAAATGCAATGGAACGTTCCTAACCTTATGAACTCTGGGCACAGCATCTTGTTTAAGAATGATCTTATGTACACATTTTTTTAAAAGACCCAATTTTGAAGTAGAGAAAACACTGGGAAATCTCCTTTCCCATTCTGATGCAGGGTCAGTTGAAATATTTGAGATCAAATCTGAATATCCAAGTACCTAATCAGGATGATTAGGATCTAAGGCTATCATCAAATCTCTCTGTTGAGGCCAACCTAAAAGGCAAGAACCATCTTTTGCTACATAAACTTTAGATGAAATGGTTTTACCTTTGAAACGTATGGTGGTAGTAAAAAATCCTAGAACATCAATGGGTTTCCTACCATACCCAACCAACCAACCTTATGTCTGGAGGAGATAAACACAAATTTGGAAATTCGTTTATCCACTCTTCACCAATGAGAGTGTGTCTTGCACCAGAATCGCCATTATATTTACATCTTTTCCATCAATGACCACCGTACAATAAGGAGCATCTTTGTCGCTACTATTGACTTCATTTACTGCTAAAAGAAATTCATCATCATCAATATCACTTTTAACCTCTTTTACACTTTCATCATTTTGACCTTTACGATCCAAACCTTTACTCTTGTATTTATTCTTGTTCCTGCACATTTTTGTAAAATGACCTTTTAACTTACAATACCTACATACTTGACCCACAGCTGGGCACTTCCAGTCATTTGCTAAATGACCAGAAATGCCTCATTTAAAACATAAATATTCTTTTTTATCTTGATACTGTTGACTCTTGTATTTCATCTTATTGGAAGCATTTTCTTCATAGTTAGTTTGTTTTACAGCATTAACTTCAGATATCTTTTGCTCTGCAACTTCCTTTAAACCAATCTTCATATCCTCAAAACGATGAGCGTTGTCTAGAGCTTTATCCAAAGTTAGATCTTCCGCATCAAGCAGTTTTCCTTGAAGCTTGACATCTGCCACTTTATGCACCATTTGATTGCGCAACATCTGATCATGAAATGTTGAATAGTTACACTTGGACGCTAGTATCCTTAAATCATTCACAAAAGAATATATGGATTCATTAGCCAATTGTCCTCTGCTAAGAAATTTGTGATGAGCGACTACTTCATTAACTTTTTTTATGTACTGTTTGTCCATTTGCCTACTAGCCTCTTCATAAACATCAACGTCATCTTCGGATGATGATACTCTGTTGGTACTAGGAGGTAGATGGTTAAGAATATGTCTTCCTTCTGCACCTAAACAATGTTTTAAGATAGCTAATTTACGTTTATCTGTATAGTCTTCGCCACCAATTGCTTCAATATAGGCTTGAAAGCCTTCTTTCCACCTTTTCCACTCTAGGATAGGTTCTCCAGGTGAAGCCAAGAAAGGTGCAGGAGCAGAACATTTGTCCATTGAAAGTGGCGAAAATAAACAGTTTTAAAATATCAAGAAAAACTTAGTGTTTTATGACTTATTTATTTCCAATTGATGAATGAAGAATATATATATATTTTTTAATGTATACTTAAATATTCTCCAAATTGAAAATATAATAGTTTATAACTTATTTCCATTCGTTGTTATAACTCATAACTAATTTCCAGACATTGTCACACATCATGACTTTAAAATACGTCCCTTCGTCGTTCATATGACACACAAAATGTCTGCCGCGTTACGTGCCCCTTTTCCAATCAGTGCCAGTACCGAAATGGCTGACACAATGTTATTTCTTTCCCAAAATATGGCCGCCGTGCGTGTTAATGTTCTGACGTCACACGTGAGCTAGGGCCTTGAAATCATTTCCCAAAGTATGGCCGCAACACGCTGTGACGTTCTTACGTCACGTTATCAAAGACGGAGCATGCTCAGATTGATGGGAGGACGAATGTAGGGAAATCCTTAAAAATGGTTCAAACACTCACCGAGTGACCCAGCAGGACGCGGTTTTCACGGGATGTTACCGGGTATAGTTATCCACCATCTGAAATACTACCCGACATCCACACAGCAACACAGCAACCTCCATACGACAGCAATCTGATCTGCAGATAGGAGGACTCCAGGCTCCACAGGTCTTCTCCAATCGTCGCCAGTGAAATAAAGGGGATGGTCCAGTCGAGTGGTAAGGTAATTATATATATATATATATATATATATATATATATATATATATATATATATATATATATATATATATATATATATATATATATATATATATATATTTATTACATGTATACCACAAATGTATACATGTATATATGTATTTTAAGAGTGCCTGGCAGGTTGTGTTTGCCCTGAATATGTTTATGACTGTGACCATGTTAGATATGAGTGCCTAATATGGTCCCATTTTCTCAATGCAGGGCATGCAAACAATGTACCCACTAAGGATTCGAGGCAAGCGCTTTTGCCTGAGAAGCATTGTGTGTATAGACGTTACATGGCTGCAGCACATGTTATGTGTGATTGCACTTTGAATTCTTGATTTCAGTTTTATAACTGTGTGCAACAGACAGGAAAGAACATGCAGAGATGTTTTAATGGCCAAAGAAGGTGAAGGCCCAGGGCCCCAGCCTTTCAGGGGGCCCTGAAATTAAGTCAAGGAGGATTCCGCAGGTAAGTCACTACTTCTTTATTAAGTACCAATGTACAGGACCAGTCAGAGCAGGCACAGATACGAACTGTCACTGTTGACCATTCCACATGCCACCATTCCAATGTAGAACCCATTGTCATGGTGGCATGTGCTATTACAATGAATGTGGAACCCAATACATCTCTTCCCTCACAATAAACAGAGAAAAATAAATTTGAATAAAACCTATAGCACAACATTGGTAAACACAGTAAATGCATCAGGAATGAAAATAAAAGCATACACTAAACTTTCACATAGACCTTGAACCAAACAGGGAGTCTCCTTTCTCTTGCTGACCCATTCAAACTAGGATCACTTTGTGTGGTAGTATGCATGCTCTGCTCAGAGTCAGATCTCTGTTTGAATAACCTCTCCATGTTCCACCATTTTCCCTCTCTAAGCTTGACGGATCTGCCGCCCAGTGCAATGATCTGCATGGGACTAGAAATCTTGGTATATCCTTTAGCAACCAAACCAGGTATCTCACTTTAACCCAATCCCCTGCTTTGAACAAAGCTTGTTTCCTTCCTCTGATTGACTCCCTGGTCACATACTTGCTTTGAGTCATGCCTCCAAGGCCTTACCTATTTGGTGGAAGCCATTCTACCTTTCAATAGAGAAAAAGGATGCTCCTTGGTAATGGCACTAAGGGTAGTGCGCAAAGCCCACAACAAATCTGCAAGTTCCTTCTTCCAATTAACCGTGAATGAACTCCACTCCACTATCGGAGGTTGCAGAGATTTGGTAACTACCCATTGAAAACACGAAATTCATGCAGTAATTCCCACTCTGCTATATAGTGGAGTTAGCCCCTGCACCAACAACCCTTTGATAAAACATCTTTACCTTCATATGCTAAAAAGCATAGAACTAATTCACAAAAGTGAAGTTTGAAAAATACCAAGCAATGAGAGAGGTGATGATTTTGAGGTCACCCCTAACCTATGGAGAGGGCAAGCAGATGCCTTGAACACAAAGAGCATATCATGCTGAACGAATTGGTGGTAGTCCCATCCTCCTAGGACCATCCCAAGCAAAGATGTGGGCAAACATACAATGCCAACCAAAGGCCCAGCAAAGCATTATGAGGCGAGATTCTAGAGTTTAGTGAATATTATAGTATTAGCTCTCAGCTGAGCCCCAGAGCCTGCCCTTGATGAATGTTTTGATATTGGATACTATAATATTCACTGCACTCTAGAATATCGTCCCATAATGCTTGGCAATCCTTTGGTTTGGGTTGTATTTTGGCCATAACTGTGCTTGGGGCGGTCCTAGGAGGATGGGACCACCACCGAATCATTTCAGCAGGATGTGCTCTTTGTGTTCAAGGCATCTGCTTGGTTCTCTCCCTAGGTTAGGGAGGATCTCAAAATCATCACCTCTCTCACTGCTAGCTTTATTTTCATTTTCACTTTTGTGAGGTGACTAAATGCATTTTAGCATGTAAAGATAGAATTATTTATTTTTTAACTAAAGGCACTGCTTGCTATATTTTCATTTTCGTATATGTTTTTTGGCATGTAAAGACAGTTATGTTTTGTTTTACTTAAGGTATGTGAGATTTCTGTTTTATTAATACTGCATTACTTAATAATTCGCATAATACGCAGTTCATGCAAAAACTCTGGAGTAAGCTACTGCACCCAAAACCCTTAGATAAAACAACTTTACCTTTACATGGTTAAAAGCACATAACCAATTCACAAAAGTGAGCTTTGAAAAATATCAGTCATTGAGAGAGGTGATGATTTTGGGGTCCCCTCTAACGTAAGGGGAGGACCAAGCATGTGCCTTGAACACAACGGGGGATATTCTCTAGAACGTGTAATAATTATCACTAAATTAGCTTAACACAACTCTTCACATCGCAGTCCATTGAGGGAAAATAATGCTGTGTTAACATAGTATTCTCAGCACGGTGCTACCATGCGAAAGTCTCACGATAATGCATCAAATTGCCACCTTGTAATCAACGCAATGTCGCAAAATTGCAAAACACAAATGCAAAAAAAGCGGCGATCTCTCCAAACTGCGATACACAAATCAGCGATAACCAGTGACAGGCCTGCAATTCCCACCCGTGGGAAAATGCACCATAAAAGCAGAGAAAAAAAATGGTGAGATGACAATGTACGAGTACAACCTCACATCCGTCATTTAGAACAAATGTTCATTGTCCCGCATCAAATTGGCATCTCCCCACAAACAGTCACAATGTACATTGCCATGTAGTCTGTATGTAATCTGCACTATTGCATAAACATAAATGGAACACACTGTGAAACCACATCTCCCTTTCACATTGCAGAGGGACAATCAACACCTCCTGGAGAGGAGACCCTAGATCAAGTCGGTGATGATAGAGATGACCTCCGGGACAACCACTACGACGAACTCCAATGGTTCATGGACAACCTCCACATCCTACCTCCAGAACCAGGGCAGCCCAGCACCATCGAGGTGAGCCCACCCCCTGCACAGATCACATAGTAGGAGGCACCCACTGCCACGACTGCCTCCCAGCACCTCACCGAAGAACACATGGCATTTCAACGTCTTGTGTTAGACCACCAGAAGGCGCTGGTTAAACGGATGAGTGGGATTCCGTACTACCTGTGACACACAGCAATGGCATTTCGAATACGTGACAGCCTAAACAGCCTCTCTGTATAGAAGTGAGACATCCACCATCAATTCTCAGAATATAGGATTGTTAGCACTACATGTTGCTCTTACACTTGTCTGAATGATTTGCTTGTACAGAGGAGTTACATGCACTCAGGGAACTTGTGTCGCAATGAATTTATTTGCACGTGCTGTGCCTGTGGGCATTTTGTACTGTCCCATGATTGCTGAGGACTGTCTCAATGTGACGTGGTCATGAGAAGAAATTGTCGATGATGGTGTTCCTACAGGCTATTCCTGCTGCTGCTGCAGTGGTGTGTGGTCCACCTGCCTCATCTTCCTCATCATCATCTGGTGCATCTGGCACCTGTATCCATGGGGCATTGGTGCATACACATATTTTTGCAACACACAACATGCAACGATCATCTTGCACACGATGTCTGGGCTGTACAGGAGCCTTCCACCTGTGATGTCCAGGCACCTGAAAAGTGACTTCAACATGCCAAATGTGCGCTCCACGATGCCCCTGGTGCGTTTGTGGTCCAAATTGTACTGCCTCTGGGCTTGTGTGTTCGGGGCTCCGAGGGGTGCCATCATCCAAGGGCAGAGTGCATATCCTTGATCAACTGTGACAGTGCAGAGAGACATGAGTCAGTAGTAAGCATGGGCGGATTTTGCGAATTGGCAATCCGCGAAATTGCGTATTTACGGATTCGCAATCCGCAAAATCCGGGAACTCTCGCCAATATTGCGGATTCTTTTTTTTTTGTGTTCGCAAGTGATTCTGCCATTTCGCAAGGGTTTTTTACCAGTTCGCAAACACGAACTTACTTGTCGGGTAGCAACGGTCGCGACCATGTTGTTTCTACGTCTGGTTCATCACAGCACCCTCTGTTTCACCACTGCCACCCTCTGTTTCACCACTGCCACCCTGTGGCTCACCCATGCCACGCTCTGGCTCACCCATGCCACCCTCTGGTTCATCACTGTAGATTATGGGTGGAAAAGCACACCTGCCCTGCCTCAACTGACATGAATTAATTTGGGGCTGATTAATGTGTCACTGAATTTGAACTTCCAGTCTGGCACCTGCTTCCTTATCTGTAATTGCTTTCTGTTGCAGTGTAAATTTTTTTAACAGGACCTTTGTGGCATACTTGTAGCTATTCTCTGAGCCTGCTGTGAGGGTCAGAGCAGGGTCATAGAATAGTTGCAAGTAGGCAACTGAACTCTGGAGGGGCCCCTCAGGAAGCACTACAGGGAATGGTTACTAATGATAAGATTGAACTTTTGCACCTGCTGAGTGCTTTCAGTTTTGCAAAAATCGTTTTTATGCACAATATATTTTATTTAATGTTCTGAAAAAGTTCCAAAATTGTAGTTGCAGCAACTTTAATGCCCCAAACAAACTTACTTGTGAACTTTCTAATCCAAAAGTGATCCAAAGAAAGTCAAAAAGGCCTCAAATCCAAATATCCGGCAGCATCCACAAAAAGTAATCCTTCCAGGTCAAGATCCAAATCAAAGTGACCAGGACATGAACAAAGCACTGGGAGGAGCCTACTGGACAGGAACAGGAAGTTGGAGACTGTGGGGCACTTCCTTCCTCCCCCCCCCCAAAATGGCCTCCTTGCAAAAAAAAGTGCAGGCAAATGTCAACCTGAGGAGTTATTCTGATAAAAAATAATTTTCAGAAGGTTTATGCTGGCTGCTGGTGGATTTCTTGTGCGAAAATGCAAATTTTGCAATTTCGCAATTGCGAGATTGTCGCTGCCCGCCTCATCCACGTGTTCGCAAGTGTTTACTCCCGCGATGCGTGATCACGGGCCTTTATGACGTACTCGCGTTGCCAAACTCTCGCTGTGCAAGGTGGCAAGCCGCGATGACGTAATAGAGGTCGACAAACTCCCGCGGGATCCCGCAGCAAGATCCAAAATGGTGCAGCACACGCAAACATGGAGAAAAACAACTCTTCAAACGCTGAATGACGGTAACTGAACGCTGCGCGCCGCAAAAATTGTATAGTATTCTATTTGGCTAGTGCGACCAAGCAAAAAATCCGCTTCGCGCGGATTTGCGAATTTTCGGCAAGTTCGCGAGAGTTCGCGGATTGCGAATTTGCTGAAAATCCACAAAATCCGTGAGCGGAACGGATTTTACGCCCAAGCTTAGTCAGTAGATGGTGCTGCATGATGTGTTGGCCCACTGGCTCATTGGTGTGTGATATGTGTGACTGAGTGATTCCTGTTTGACATGTACTGTTTGTAGCAATTGAGCGGCACCAATGTGTATTATGTAGCCTCACTGCTGCGCCTCCCTCAGCTGAGCCTAATTACTAGCGTTCACAGCATGGTTGCATCACTTGCACTCCTACGGCACACCATTGTCATGCCTGTCTGCGAATGTCCAGAAGCCTGACAACACTATGATGTTGTGCGTTGAAGGTGAGCGGCCACATGTGTGTAGGCCTATGGTAAGGATAGGGCACACACAGATGTAGAGTTCATGGCTGGCTGAAGTCGCAATGCATTTGAGGGTAGACCGTTGGCCCATTCTGTGGTAATAGCAACACACACAACAGTTGGCATGTATGATCCCGGACCTCGGGCGAGCTTGCGCTCCTTCATTTACCCCTTCGGTCAAGGACTCATTCCGTGGGCATGCTACATTGCAACATTGTCCAGTGCGGGACGGGTGGCGGGAACATACAACTGAGACATAAGTATTAGTTACTTTCTTGGCAAGGCCAAAATGTACCCACGCCCTGAGCCCCGCGTTGAAGAACCACACCCCTATGCTGGACTGTCGTATGCAAGCCCACTCCACTTACACTTACAGGGGGATATGACACAGCTACATGTCCCAGGTTTACCCCACTGCCTTAGGTAACATGGTTGCATCCACTGTCCACTGCACTCCAAACCCCAGCGGTATATGTCAACATGGACATGTCTGTGGTCTGCCTACAGCAGTCTGTCCAGCACATCCATGCCACACTTGGCATTGTGCACATTCTCATTCATGGGTCACTTGCCTCCTTCGCACATGCCTAGTCTCCACCTCTCCCCAAAATCTTCTATTGTGTGGCTGAGGTGCCATTCCGTTGATGGCTTATGTACATGGCTAGCCCAGGTTCCCACAGTAAGTTGTGCTGTTGTGTCTGGTAGGTGGGCATGTTGTTTGACATGCTGTATGTGAGTTTGTAACATGTGCATCCCCAGAGTTATGAGTTGCATGATTGTGCAGTTGAGGTGTGTGGTTTGTTCATTTGGTACTTACCAACGAACAGTGTATTTCCATAGGTGCCAGCCTCAAAGCACTGGTTGATGATGGACTGTTGAAAGATGGAGGAATCATGCCTGAGTAGTTGGCGACGACATTGTTGAAAAGTCCCTGGTGGGCCACTATTGCCTGCACATTTATAGAATGTGTGTGCTTTCTGGTGCGGTAATAGTGTGCAGTGTCAGGAGGGGGCACAAGTAGGACATGTGTGCGGTCAATTGCCCCCCAACACATGCGGGAAGCAAGCTATGGTAAAGAAGCCTTTCTTGGTCTCCAGCTGTTCCTGCGCAGTGTGGGCGCAGTGAATGTGCTGGGGTATCAAGCTGATGATGGCATCCAAGACAGTTGTGATGAACTTTGATAGGGCTGGCTGTGAGACTCCTCTGACTGGCAGTTGTTGGTTGGAAGGTACCAGAGCCAACAGATTCAGCACAGCCAGCAGTTTTGTCTGCGTAGGGATGTTGGTTGTATGCTGTGTTGGTATCATCAGCCTGTGGGCTATGAAGTTCAGGGTGCGGAGGATGGTTATACTTTTGAGCCTGTAGTGGGCAATGACATCCTCTGGTGTTAGGTCTGTGAGGCTGGTGCATTTTCTGAAGATCCGCTGTCTTTGTCTGCCCTGCCTATTTGGTTGTCTGAGGGGCTTCGGGTGGGTTCAGGGGGGTGGCGGGGCTTGGGGTGGTGACGGTGGGTGTTGTGGTCCTCTTGGGGCTCTGAGCTGCATGATCAGTAGCTCCATGGCATCTGTTATTCTTCAGGTGTGGCTCTTGGCTGGGCTCCCTTTTATGGTGCAGGTTGTCGTCCGACTTTACACAGGAAATGAGCAGGTGTTAAATCCCTGCTGCTAACGTGCCTTATCGCATGTTTTGGGATCTTATCGCCAATCTGGCTGGTTGTTGAGAATGTTGCGGAGTTGTGGTTTTGCATTTTTTTGCACAGAGCGCCTACTCTGCATATCATTAGGGTTAGATGTCTGGGTTATCTGTGGCGATGCGGCTGCTATTGCAGGTAAAATCGTGATATGGGCTGTTAGCACCTGCTTGTGAATGGGGAGTTCCTTTTTTCGCGACTTTGGCTGCGATAAAGTGCTGATAACTTGGCGATAGAGCCTCGAGATGATTGTTTTTTTTCTCCAGTTCTATTTTGTGGTAAGGGGAGGACATATCCAAGGTAGTAACATTTTTGCTTCCTTCAATAAACCCAGCATCTCCGTGATTTTGGGTAGTGGATGTCTGACCACTCGTAGCCTTTCTTTTAGGCCCCTCAAGTCTATGCACATCATAAGGGTGCCATTCCCTACCCTGTCCAAAATGACAGGGGATAACAGTTCAGAGCTCTCAATGGGCTCAATGATACCCTGCTGACAAAGAGATTCCAATTCTAGGGACAACTCTTTCCTAATCGCAAAAGGTACCCGTCTGGCCTTGTGACCGGTTGCACTCCCTGCTTAACCCCTTCGCTGCTAGGCCTTTTCCCCTCCTGTGCTAAGGCTTTTTTTGGCGTTTTGGAGTAGTGCGCGCTTAGGCCCTTGTAACTTTTTGACCACATAAGGTATCCACGCCAAATTTGCGTCCTTTTCTTCCAACATCATGTGGATTCTAAAGGCGCCCAGGGTTTGTGGATTCCCTTGGAGGGGTCCCAGAAATTAACCAAAATATAGTGATTTTTTTGTTTTTTTCAGAAAAATGGGAAAAACGGGCTGCAAATGAAAGCCTCTGGGTTTTTCCCTGAAAATGGTATCAAAAAAGGGTTTGTGGGGCTGAAATCTCCATTTTCTCAGCTTTTAGGGAATGACAGTCTTTTGTCAGAGAACCGAAATCTTTCACTCAGTTTTGGCATTTTTCTGGGACATAGCCTATTTTTGCTATTTTTAGAGCTTTCCACCTCCTTCCAGTTAATGGTAGAAATGAGTTTGAAAGCAATAATGGATCCTGGAAAGCTTTACATTTTCGAAACGTAGACAAAATTCTGAATTCAGAAAGGGGTCATTTGTCTAAATCCATGAAGGTTCCGTTATAGAAACTAACAGTTAGATATTGGAAGAATTGAAAATTTGTTGAAAAAAACAGCCTTTTGTCTCAACGTTTTCACCTATAACTTTTTCTAATTTTGACAGCTCTTGGAAATCAATATACCGTTACATCCGTTAGACCTTCCTGGTTGTGGGGATATATAGGACTTGTAGTTTCACCAAGAACCCGACGAACCCAGATCCAAAAACTGAGCAGCAACTTGCAATGGTATTTTTTCATTTACTGGGTATAGTGCACTTTGTCATGGAAAATGTATACATGGAATAATCTGTATGAAAGACACCTATGTATTTCTGAATTGGGTACAAATTATAGAGTTCAGAAACAGTATATAATTGCACATTTTCAAAATTGGGAATACTCATACTAGCATGAGAATTATTGGTCATTTTTCATAAAGATTTTTTTTTTACACAATGTCTTTCATTGAAAGGGAGAAATGCATAAAAGCTCAATTGGTAATAACAGTTGATTTACAAATCTGACTTACCCCAAGTGTCCCGATAAAAACGGTACCTCACTTGTGTGGGTCGGCCTTGTGCCTGCGACAGGAAACGGCGCAAAATGCAACGTGGTCACACCTAAATTTTGCAGTTACAAATTGACCCTTTTTTGGCAAAGTGCCTACCTGTAGTTTTTGCACCCTAGCTCTGCCGGCACTTAGGGAAACCTAGCAAACCTATACATTTTTGAAAAGTAGACACCCAGGGGAATTCAGGATGAGGTGACTCGACTGCCTACCACCAGGTTTTGTTACCCAGAATTCCTTGCAAAGCTAAGATTTTGACAAAAAAAACAAATTTTCCTCACATTTCTGTGGTGGAAAGTTCTGGAATCTGCGTGGATCAACAAATTTCCACCCACCCAGTGTTCCCCCAGGTCTCCCGATAAAAATGGTACCTCACTTGTGTGGATCAGCCTTGTGCCTACGACAGGAAATGGCACAAAATGCAACGTGGTCGCACCTCAATTTCCCAGTGAAATCTTGCGCTCTTTGGACAAAGAGACTACCTTTTGTTTTTGAGCCCTAGCTCAGCCGGCACCTAGGGAAACCTAGCAAACCTATATATTTTTGAAAAGTAGACACCCAGGGAAATTTAGGATGGGGTGACTCGACTGCCTTTCACCAGCTTTTGTTACCCAGAATCCCTTGCAAAGCTAAGAATTTGACAAAAAAAACACATTTTCCTCACATTTCTGTGGTGGAAAGTTCTGGAATCTGCGTGGAACAACACATTTCCACCCACCCAGTGTTCCCCCAGGTCTCCCGATAAAAACGGTACCTCACTTGTGTGGGTCGGCCTTGTGCCTACGACAGGAAACGGCACAAAATGCAACGTGGTCGCACCTCAATTTCCCAGTGAAATCTTGCGCTCTTTGGACAAAGAGACTACCTTTTGTTTTTGAGCCCTAGCTCAGCCGGCACCTAGGGAAACCTAGCAAACCTATACATTTCTGAAAAGTAGGCACCCAGGGGAATTCAGGATGGGGTGACTCGACTGCCTTTCACCAGCTTTTGTTACCCAGAATCCCTTGCAAATCTAAGAATTTGACAAAAAAAACACATTTTCCTCACATTTCTGTGGTGGAAAGTTCTGGAATCTGCGTGGAACAACAAATTTCCACCCACCCATCGTTCCCCCAGGTCTCCTGATAAAAATGGTACCTCACTTGCGTGGGTAGGCATAGTGGCTGCGACACGAAACAGCGCAAAACGCAACATGGTCGCACCTCAATTTCCCAGTGAAATTTAGCACGTTTTGGACAAAAAGACTACCTTTTGTTTTTGCGCCGTAGCTCTGCCAGCACCTAGGGAAACCTAGCAAACCTATACATTTTTGAAAACTAGACACCCAGGGGAATTTAGGATGGGGTGACTCGTCTGCCTACCCCCAGGTTTTCTTACCCAGAATCCCTTGCAAACCTAAAAATTTGACCAAAAAAAACACATTTTCCTCACATTTCTGTGGTGGAAAGTTCTGGAATCTGCGTGGATCAACAAATTTCCACCCACCCAGCGTGCCCCCAGGTCTCCCAAAAAAAATGGTACCTCACTTGCGTGGGTAGGCATAGTGGCTGCGACATGAAACAGCACAAAACGCAGCATGGTTGCACCTCAATTTCCCAGTGAAATTTAGCACGTTTTGGACAAAAAGACTACCTTTTGTTTTTGCGCCGTAGCTCTGCCAGCACCTAGGGAAACCTAGCAAACCTATACATTTTTAAAAACTAGACACCCAGGGGAATTCAGGATGGGGTGACTCGTCTGCCTACCCCCAGGTATTGTTACCCAGAATCCCTTGCAAACATAAGAATTTGACAAAAAAACACATTTTCCTCAAATTTCTGTGGTGGAAAGTTCTGGAATCTGCGTGGATCAACAAATTTTCACCCACCCAGCGTGCCCCAAGGTCTCCCGAAATAAATGGTACCTCACTTGCGTGGGTAGGCATAGTGGCTGCGACATGAAACAGGGCAAAACGCAGCATGGTCGCACCTCAATTTCCCAGTGAAATTTAGCACGTTTTGGACAAAAAGACTACATTTTGTTTTTGCGCCGTAGCTCTGCCAGCACCTAGGGAAACCTAGCAAACCTATACATTTTTTAAAACTAGACACCCACGGAAATTCAGGATGGGGTGACTCGTCTGCCTACCCCCAGGTTTTGTTACCCAGAATCCCTTGCAAACATAAAAATTTGACTAAAAAAACACATTTTCCTCACATTTCTGTGGTGGAAAGTTCTGTAATCTGCGTGGATCAACAAATTTCCACCCACCCAAAATGGTACCTCACTTGCGTGAGTAGGCATAGTGGCTGCGACATGAAACAGCGCAAAACGCAGCATGGTCGCACCTCAATTTCCCAGTGAAATTTAGCACGTTTTGGACAAAAAGACTACCTTTTGTTTTTGCACCGTAGCTCTGCCAGCACCTAGGGAAACCTAGCAAACCTATACATTTTTGAAAAGTAGACACCCAGGGGAATTCAGGATGAGGTGACTCGACTGCCTACCACCAGGTTTTGTTACCCAGAATTCCTTGCAAAGCTAAGATTTTGACAAAAAAAACAAATTTTCCTCACATTTCTGTGGTGGAAAGTTCTGGAATCTGCGTGGATCCACAAAATTCCACCCACCCAGCGTGCCCCCAGGTCTCCTGAAAATAATGGTACCTCACTTGTGTGGATAGACATAGTGGCTGCAACAGGAAACGGTTCAAATCTTACGTTGGTGAATTTACATTACCTTATTGCAAAACTACCTTGATTTTGGGGGGGGGCATCTGAGTTTGTGGCCCGGGGCTCGGTGGTATTCTTTGCAAAGTAGCAAACCCAAACAGTCCTGAAAGCTAGACACCCGGGGGAGTCCAGGGAGGTATGGCATGCGTGGGTCCCCCAATGTTTTCTTACCCAGAACTCCTTGCAAACCTTAAAATTAGGTAAAAATAGCACTTTTCCAAACTTTTTGGCGTGGGATCACCGTGCCAGCAAAAAAGTCCTACCACTCTGCGTTTCCCTTGTTCTCCCGAGTAAAAGGATACCTCACTTGTGTGGGTGCCCCAAAGCAGAACACGCCAAAAATGAATTTTGAAAAAAGTAGTTTTTAGTCATATTTAAGTTTTACAAATTAAGCCCCCCAGCCTGAGTCACATGCCTTTGGCCCACCCACACAAGTGAGGTATCATTTTACTCGGGAGAACAAGGGAAACGCTGGGTGGTAGGACATTTGTGCCGGCAGCGAGATCCCACCCAAAAAAGTACGGAAAAGTGGGTTTTTTGACCAAAATTTAAGGTTTGCAGGGGTTTCTGGGTAGGAAAACATTGTGGGACCCACACATGCTATACCTCCCTGCACTCCCCCGGGTGTCTAGTTTTCAGAACTGTTTGGGTTTGGTAGTTTCCAAAGATGCCCGCCAAGCCCCGGGCCAAAAGCTCAGGTGACCCCCTCAAAAAATAAGATTATTTGGCTAAAGGTAATTTTTTGGTCTCCACAGTATGAATTGGGCCTTTTCCTAAAGCAGCCACTATGCCTACCCACGCAAGTGAGGTACCATTTTTATCGGGAGACATTGGGGAACGCTGGGTGGGAGGTAATTTGTGTGAGCCCAGTCATGCCACGCTTTCCCACACTAAAACGTGTGAAAAAACTGATTTTTTCCAAGCAAAAATGAGGTTTGCAAGGGATTCTGGGTAAAGGAACGTTGGAGGATCCACGCAAGCCATACCTCCTTGGAAGCCCCCGGGTGTCTACTTTTCAGAAATTTGTGGGTTTGGTAGGTTTCCCTAGATGGCTGTCTCGCACGGGCCAAAAACCCAGGTAACCCCTCTTGCAAAAGCTGGTGGACTTGACATTGTCACCATTGTTAAATTCACCAGCTTTTGCAAGAGGGGTTACCTGGGTTTCTGGCCCCGTGCGAGACAGCCATCTATGGAAACCTACCAAACCCACACATTTCTGAAAAGTAGACACCCGGGGGCTTCCAAGGAGGTATGGCTTGCGTGGATCCTCCAATGTTCCTTTACCCAGAATCCCTTGCAAACCTAAATTTTAGCAGAAAAAAATAATTTTTTTCACAAGTTGTAGTCTGGGAAAGCGTGGCATCACTGGGCTCACACAAATTACCTCCCACCCAGCGTTCCCCCAGGTCTCCCGATAAAAACGGTACCTCACTTGCGTGGGTAGCCATAGTGGCTGCAACAGGAAAAGGTCCAAATCATACGGTGGTGAATTTAAAATACCCTGAAGCAATATAACTTTGATTTTGGGGGGGGGGGACCTGAGTTTTTGGCCCGGGGCTGGGTGGTATTCTTTGGAAAGTAGCAAACCCAAACAGTTCTGAAAACTAGACACCCGGGAGAGTTCAGGGAGGTATGGCATGCATGGGTCCCCCAATGTTTTCCTACCCAGAACTCCTTGCAAACCTTAAAATTAGGTAAAAATAGCACTTTTCCAAACTTTTTGGCGTGGGATCGACGTGCCGGCAAAAATGTCCTACCACCCTGCGTTCCCCTTGTTCTCCCGAGTAAAAGGATACCACACCTTAACAGAGTTACTCAAAAGTCAAACATTCAAGCACGGCTATCTATTCCTCAAACACACACACATACAGGTTGGATTTGGCACGAGGGCGAGTGATGGTTCAGTATATAAAATTTTATTAACAAGATATTTCAAAAAAATGAAATGCTCTGTCAATAAATAAATGCATAAAAACCGAACCAGTGACTCGCAACTCGTGAGCTGTAAAGCCACGACAAGGCACCGACCGTTTTACAGGCCATTCACGCACCTTTCATACCTGATACAAACCAGACCATTGACACCATCCGAATGGAAAAGCAACACATTACAAAAATCACAATAAGGGACAAGGTACACCCTACTGCAGAAAGAGAAAAAAAACAATTATTACTGCACACCCATCTAATCCGCAAGCACACACACATACTGGTTGGATTTGGCACGAGGGTGAGTGATGATTCAGTACATACAATTGGATACGCAAGTAATTTCATCAAAAATGAAATACACTGCGTATAATTGAAAGTATGATAAACTGAACCACTGACTCACAGCTCGTGAGCTGTAAAGCCACGTCAAGGCACAACCTCTTTACAGGCCATTCATACACCTTTCGTACGTGTGACACATACAAAACATTCACACCGCCAGCCGCGGACCCATCACATTTCAACACTCACACCAGCAAACAGCGCCATTCAAGGGCCCATCACTTTCACACGCCTACATTTCTGACACTGCAACTACACAAAATGATGGACTGTGTGGAGTGTCACTCAACTAGCAGTGTGTGTAGTGACCAACAGAAAGTAACTACTCACACACCGCCTGCCGAGCGCCAGTCCACCCACACCACCATACAAGCACCAGACCATGCACACCGCCAGCCAAACACCACTCAGCGCACACCGACAGCCAAGTACCACTCCACACACACCACCAGCCAAGCATCACTCCACGCACACCACCAGCCAAGCGCCACTCCACAAACACAACACCAGCCAAGCACCACTCCACACACACCGCCAGCCAAGCACCACTCCACACACACCGCCAGCCAAGCACCACTCCACTCACACCGCGAGCCAAGCACCTAACCATGCACTCCGCCAGCCAAGCAAAAATCCACGCACCCCCCCAGCACAACTCCAATCCATGCACTATGCCAGCCAAGCACCAGACCACGCACACCACCAGCCAAGCGCCATCCACTCACACCACCAGCCAAGCACCTAACCATGCACTCCGCCAGCCACGCAAAAATCCACTCACCCACCAGCACATCTCCAATCCATGCACTATGCCAGCCAAGCACCAGACCACACACACCACCAGCCAAGCGCCAGTCCACGCACAACAACAATCCAAGCACAATCCTGCACACACAATTTTTTTAAGAAATACCACAAATCAAATGAAGAAACCTACAAATCTGCTAACACAAATTCAAAAACTAAATGCTTTGCACTAATGCAAGCCTTAAAGCAGACTAAAAAATATTACAGAATACAGACCAGACAGTACACTTACAAGCTCAATGAAACTCCCAAAACTTCTTTTGTGTGTGGTACGATTTAAAACAAGCTGGCACACACAATCCAGGATTTGAAGGACAGTCAGGGCAGTACATACGAGACTCCCTCCGCACTTCTCTTCGCCAACAGACTCTACATCTTTTAGTGGGATGGTCTTTTGCAGTTGTGGGAGGAAGGTATTCTGGAAAGTGGCGATCTTTCAGTCTAGCCACTTCCTTCACCACTCCAAATCTTGGCACACTTGCCTGTTCCACTAGTACAAGGCTGCCTATTATAGACTCCTGAAACTTAACGAAAGGCATCTTTGACTCAGGACAAGATTTATGGAAAACAACAAAAGCATTAAAGGATGCCAAGTGGAAAAGATGGATAGCCAACTTCTTGTACCAAACGTAAGCCTTTCGAAGAGCAGCATAAGGTTCCAACCTCTGATCTACTCTGTCAACACCACCCATGCACTTATTGTACTGTAAAATGCACACAGGTTTACGTACTTCAGCACTCTCACCCCGAACAGGCAGAGCTTCAGTGCTTTCGTCATGGATAGTAGTCAGCATGTACACATCTCTCCTGTCTGAAAACTTCACAGCTAGAAGCTTCCCACATCGCAATGAAGTAGACTGTCCCCGCACAAGCCTTTTGCAAACAAGTTCTATTGGGAAACTTTTCCGGTTACTGCGCATCGTGCCACAAGCAACAGTGCCCACTTTGTCCAATTCCTTGAACAAACGCACACTAGTGTAGAAGTTATCTACATATAAATGGTGGCCTTTGTTAAATTATTGTCTACCTAGTTCCCACACAATTTTCTCAGTCACTCCAAAAGTGGACGGACAAGCAGAAGTGTTAATGCTGGAATCCTAACCGGTGTACACCCTGAAATTATAAACATATCCAGTGTCACTGTCACACAGCATATACAGTTTGATTCCATAGCGTGCCCTCTTACTAGGAATGTATTGCCTAAAAACCAAGCGGCCCTTGAACAATACCAAAGACTCGTCCACAGCTATTTCTTTTCCAGGAGCAAAGATCTCAGGAAAACGATCAACAAAGTGATCAAGGACAGGCCGAATCTTAAAAAGACGGTCACAATCAGGGTGATCGCGTGGCAACGCTAAATCATTATCAACAAAATGCATCATGCGATGAAGAAGCATATATCGATCACGAGACATAACTGCTGGAAATATAGATGTTGCCATCAAGGGACTAGTGGACCAATAAGAAGACATTGATGGCTTCCTTAGCAAGCCCATCAAAAAAGTTAATCCCAAAAACTTCTTCATCTCTTCAACATATGTGGGAGACCAATGGGTAGCTCTAGAATGGGGCTTAAGGCTGGCACTGTGGTCCCTCAAATACTGCTCTGCATACAAATTAGTTTGCTTCACAATCTCTTGCAAAAACTCATCGTCAAAAAACAACTGAAAAAATTTAATTGGCAAAAAATTGTCAGTATTCACTCTACACCCTGGAACACCAGTGAAGTCTGGCAATTCCGGCTGCACCATGCCAGGGGCAACCCAGACGTCATCACTAACATCGGGAGAAGAAGCCACCCTAGCCTGCAGCCCAGATGCCTCTTGCTGCACTACATCAACGGGAACACTAGCATCCCCAGAAGCCTCTTGCATCACTACACCAACAGGAATACTAGCATCCCCAGATACATTTTGCATCTCTACACCAACAGGAGAACTCACATCCCCAGCTGCCTCTTGCATCTCAACATCAACAGAAGAACTCGCATCCCCAGATGCCACTTGCTGCTCAATAACAACAGAAAGACTAGCAGCACCAGATGCCTCATGCTGCTCTACAACAGGAAGACTAGCAGCACCAGATAACCCTTGGCGCACCACAGCAATGTGAAACCTTTTGGGCGCAGCCTTTACCCCACTTGCCTCTTCCCGACGAGAAAAAAAGGGAAACCTTGAGGACCTAGGCTGCCGCTCAGATGGCTCTTGCCTCTCTACCGGCACATCAATGTCCCTCTCTACCACAGGCACTTCATCAGCACTAGAAGAAGAATCATCATCCGATGATACCATGCGAAGAGAAAACTCACTGCCTGAATCTTCTGCACCTACCTCATGCTTCGAATCGGAGTCAGTGTCTGGACCATGGTCAGAGGAAGACTCAAAAAGCAAACTAACAACCTGCTTAGCAGTCATCCTGCGAGCAGCCATTATCCTTACAAAGCAAGAAGACTACACACACAAGTGAACAACAACCTACACTGTGCAAAGTAAGAAGTAAACAAGGTAGAGTCTTCACACAAAAATCAATACACTCAAAAACAATTCAAATCTAACCAAATATAAGAACACTCACCAGCACCTACTCTGCTGAAACACAGCAAAAAGAAAGGAAATCCCACTAGAAAGAAAAAAAAGTATAGATTAGACAAAGTACACATCAAGCAGCAATACAAAAAAAAAAGTTAACAATCAAGAAACACAAAGCCACACAAACAGCAATAACTACACTTTTCATAAAAACACATTCATCTAGGGAAAGTAGTACAAAAAACATTTACTTACCAAGCACATGCAACTACACAAGCTGCAAAACCAGCATTAACTGAATCACAACCTACACCAATACAAACAGCAAACAAAGAAGAGAAAAAAAAAAAAAAGTAATACTACATTTCACAAACAACATAACAAATGAATAAACAACACACAAATTTACCCCCAAAATCACATCCACACAGATGGTCCATCAAAAAGGGCAAAACGGACAAAAGTGCGGGTTGATTTTCCCACCGGGGGGGGGCAGAAAATCTAAATTTAAAATCCGACCCACCTGGAAGCGACCCTTGCCCAAGGGGTCACTTCCTACAATCTAAAATAAAATCCCTGGTGCTAGTGGGGGCATTTCCACCGCACAATCGCAATGCTGTGCGCGACCGTGAGGCAGAAATGCCCTGCAAAGAGACATCAGGAGAGAGGAAATTCACTTGCCTCTCCCCTGATGCCTCTTTGCAGCCCCAAACCCCCCCAAAAATCTCAAAACCAACCTAACACCTCCAGGCGCAGGAAGCAAATGGCTTCCCGACCGCCTGGGAATCCCTGAAGATGTTGGCGCGTGCTGTGCGCGCTGACGTCATCAGGGATTCTCATGGGGAGGGGGGCAGCAGAATTACTGTGGTTAACTGTGATGCTGGACAGAGGCACTTGCATCCTTGATTTTCACAAGCGCAATCCAAAAACAGTTCCTATGACCAGGAGCTTCTTTCTCCCCATCTGCTGCTCTCATCAGTCTCTGACTATTTATACACATAAGAGGCATGTGAACTTACACAGAAGACCCCTGTTTGGCCACGCCCACCAACTAGCGGAGTGCACCATCTTTCCTAAATTTACCCACTATGATGGATAGCTCACTCAAGGGACCTGTGCACACATCGGTGCGATGGCATAGTAACACACACGGTCACTGGAGGCAAAGCAAGCGCTCGAGTTGCAGCACAAATTCAGGAAAACATTCATCAGCCCAAAAACATTTGTGACCTTCCCACTATGATGGACAGCTCACACAAGGGACCCATGCGCACATCTGTGCGATTGCATAGTAACGCACACATGGACACTGGAGACAAAGATGGCGCTCGAGTTGCAGCACAAATTCAGGAAAACAATCATCAGCCCAAAAACATTTGTGAGCTTCCCACTATGATGGACAGCTCACTCAAGGGACCCATGCGCACATCGGTGCAATGGCATAATAACACACACAAAGGTCACTAGAGACAAAGCAGGTGATCGAGTTGCAGCACCAATTCAGGAAAACATTCATCATCCCAAAAACATTTGTGACCTTTCCACTATGATGGACAGCTCACACAAGGGACCCCTGCGCACATCTGTGCGATTGCATAGTAACGCACACATGGTCACTGGAGACAAAGATGGCGCTCGAGTTGCAGCACAAATTCAGGAAAACAATCATCAGACCAATAACATTTTTGAGCTTCCCACTATGATGGACAGCTCACTCAAGGGACCCCTTCGCACATCGCTGCGATGGCATAGTAACACACACATGGTCACTGGAGACAAAGCATGTGTTCGAATTGCAGCACAAATTCAAAAAAACATTCATCAGCCCAAAAACACTCGTGAGCTTTGCCTAGGCAGGACAGGTGTGTTTTTAGCCACTTCAGATAAACACAAAGTAAAAGTAATGAAGGACAGAGGCACTTGCATCCTTGATTAAAATGAGCACTATAATTATAATTTCAAAATGACCCCCATCAGCATTTTTATTTTTAAAAACGGCCATTTATAAACATAAGAGGCACGAAAACACTTCAAAGTTACTGTTCCCCCAAAAAGGGGAGCGACCCTTCCCCAAAGGGCCGCTCCCCGAACAACGAAATTGGAAAATAAAAAAAATAAAATTTAAATCCCTAGCATTCCAGCTGCACGATCGCACGATCGTACAGCAGGAATGCTCTAAAGTTGCATCGAGGGAAAGGAAAAGCCTTTCCTTTCCCTCGATGCAAGTTTCAAAACAATCCCCCCCGCCCCAGCCGCAAAACGAACCTCTTTCTCCAACGACGCGCAGGAAGCAAATGGCTTCCCTGCGCGTCGGTAAACAAAGGGAACCTCCAGTGATGTCAGCGCACCTCGCGCGCTGATGTCATTGATGACGCGGGCGGGGAGGGCGGGGGGAGGCAGGGGAAGGTCTTCCCCTGCCATCCCCGCAGAAAAGAAGAAAATCGGGCAGACTCGGGGGGAGCGCTGGCGCTTCCCCCGAGGGTGGGGCTCATGACGAGCTGGGCTCGTCATTAGCGTTCGAGCGCCCTGCTCCATGACGAGCCCAGCTCGTCATCAGCCCCGAAGGGGTTAAAAATTATCCATTGAGAAAATCCCTAAATTTTTCCAACATTCCAATTTTTCCAACATTTTTATTAAAAACTTGTGGAAAGACACTTTCCAATTCTGTGCACCCACAGCCAAAACAGATATGAAATCTTCTTTAAGGAGAACCTGCTCAGGACTGTTGGGATCTAAAATGATGCCCATATTTTTCTGCTCCAAAAATCCCAGAAGATATGACCTGTCTTTTGCCACATACACAATGGCAGGAGTGACTTGTCCTTTAAAGGTTAGTGCACGGTCAAATTCTCCTGATACCTGAAGGGGTTTGCCCCCATAAACTACTGGGAACATTGATTAACCTGCTCCATTCCTCAGGACCAATGAGGATGAAAAAGGAACTGGAATCAGCCATAATGGATATATTATTATCATTTACACCAATTTGACAATATGACACTGCTACCATCAAGCGTTTTTTTTTAAACCTGGCATCCATCATTCATATGGCTGAGGCATATTCATCCACTCAACCGCCCTCCCCCATAACTACAGCTGAACGTAAGTGCTTTAAAACTTTCCTTCCTTCTGTGCCTAAAAAGTGGTGCAATAAAGCAATTTTTTTCTTCTTTGTGAAAACCTCTGCTTCAATGGCTTCAAGATAAGCCTCAAACCCATCTATTCACAATTCCCACTCCACAGGGTCGATAGAAATGGAGAAGGAGGTAATACAGATTGCTGGGTTTGAAAGGATACACAGAAATATAAAACTTGTACACCTTCAAAAAAAAAATTAACATGAATGGATCCAGACATGCAAACACGCATAAATGTCTCAATTGTGTAGAATACAGTGATGAAATATTCTGCAAAAATGTGTATGATATATAAATCAAGGCAATGTTGCAAGGAGGTGCACGCAAAACCTTGGACTTCTTCACCTGAATATTTGGGAAATAACTATATAACAATTGTACCTGGTGTGCACATCACCCATCTGCACGTAATATGAAGCAGAGATGCACATGAATATGTTGTGCGTGTCACTGACACACACTGTATTTGAAAGTGCAACCGATGTGAAGATCCAGTGAAAGTGTGCCTATCACCAATATGCAGAATTGAGCAAATTGGAGAATTCTCTTCGCAGCAGAGACGTGGTGCTGGAGATGGTTGCCAGGCTGCCATGCCTAAACAACTGTAATGACAAAGCCGTAGGCGTCCGTGAGCTGGGTGCCAAGCAACAAAATGAGCTTGGATGATGAGCGAGGCACGGGGAAGATGATGTCACCCAAAGATAAAAAAACACAGCCAAAATCACAAACGAATGGGGCTCTCTTGGCTCAGAGGTGCAACCCATTATTCCGGTGGAGCAGTGCCATATTGGGGCTTGTATGTTTCAGCAACATTTGGCTGAGAGGAACTCCTCGGCGGATGACACGCAGATACCTAAGAAAGGCATCATCAAGGCCAACTCAGGAAATGTATACAGCCTCAGGGCTGTAGAAAACCAAAATCACAGTGGGCGAGCAGCCGCAAGGATAGGAGCAAAGAGGGTCGACGCCCGCTTAATCTTGAAGTGCAGGAACTTGCCGTCACACCCACTACCTCTCGATGGGTGGTTTGACAAATTTGGCTGCTCCTCCATCACCATTAATGGGTAAAAAGAATCCTCTGCTCTGCCGGTCCACAGTCTGAATCCACTCATTGCCAGTGAAAAGAGGTTAAGGAGTATTTCACTGGTAAGTAGCTTCTTCTTTATCAAGTACTGAGATATAGGACTGGTCAGGGCAGGCACAGAAGCCAACTGCCACTCTTGGCCATTCCACATGCCACCATTCCAACATAGAACTCGTCATAGTGGCATGTGCTATTGAAATGAATACAGAAACCAACAGCCCCCCTGATAGACCCAGCTCTGTTCAGCAGACATTCCTGCCCTGATGACCTGGAATGATCCTTAAACAGAGTGTTTGAAAAACAGTACTAATTTAATATTTTTTAATATAAGTTATGTGCTGGAACCTATTACAGCTATTTTGCAGACACATGTGATAAGAAGTGGTAATGACACGTTTGTAGAAGTAGAAGTAGAATTTATTAACAGGGTACAGAGAGCCGTTCCAGCTGGCACAGCCATGGCACAAACAGCAACTGTCACTGAGAGACTGTGTCCAGGAGCTGGTCAAGAGCTATGCCAACATCACATCACCACAAAATGTAATGTTTGTTTTTCAACACCATGTATCATCCATAAGAAAGTTTCTTTTAGATCAAATCAGGACCTCATAACTTAGAAATACAAGGGAGTCACAGAGATTAACTGCAATAACATTAGTAAACTGCAACTGTATTACAATATTGAAAACACATATCACTACGGATCACTGACAGAATACCGACAACAAAAATGTCAAGGTACAAAAATATCGAGACAAAAATATCGTTGTCCAGAATATCGAAGTCCTATCTTCATAAAGATAAGTACAAAAATATCGAAAAAAAATATTGTTGTTAAAAATATTGTTATTTTAATGTTTAAAAAATTATGTAAAATGAAGTAAATAATACATATAATTAAAATAAAGATAGAATTATTAGATAATTGTTATAATTATTAAATAATAAATATAATGTTAAATGAAACTAAACATACAGATATACAATATATAATATACACATTTACTTAATATTAATAAATAATTATTAGAATACATTATACAATGTTAGAAACATGTTAAACATTATATATATATATATACATATACCAGTAAAATAAAAATAAAAATAAAATATATAGATAATATTTTAAAATATTAAAATATTTTAATATTTTACAATTATATTTGACACTACATTAACAGCAACATAACGTAAAATGTCGGATAGCAGAGGGGAAACAATTACTATTCCCACTCCAGGTGGTGAAACAGTAAGGAAAGTGTTGTGTTGGATAGCGGAGGGGAATAATTTACTATTCCCACTCCAGCAAGTACAACAGTAGGAAAAGTGTTGGATAGTGTAGGGGAATAATTTACTACTCCCACTTCAGGGAGTGCAACATTAAGGAAAGTGTTGGATAGCTTAGGGGTAAAAATTACTATTCCCACTCCAGAGAGTGCAACAGTAGGGAAAGTATTGGATAGCGGAGTGGATAAAATTACTATTCCCACTCCAGCAAGTGCAACAGCAGGAAAAGTGTTGGATAGCGGAGGGTAATAATTTACTATCCCACTCCAGCAAGTACAATAGTAGGGAAAGTGTTGGATAGCGGAGTGGAATAATTTACTATTCCCACTCCAAATAGTGCAACAGTAGCAAAAGTGTTGGATAGCAGAGGGGATAACATTTACTATTCCCACTCCAGAGAGTGCAACAGTAGGGAAATTATTGGTTAGCGGAGGGGAATAATTTACTATTCCCACTCCAGGGAGTGTAACAATGAGGAAAGTGTTGGATAGAGGAACTGAATAATTTACTATTCCCACTCCGGGGACTGCAACAGTAGAGAAAATGTTGGATAGCGGAGGGGTAACAATTACTAATACCTCCCCAGCAATTGCAACAGTAGGGAAAGTTTCGGATAGCGAAGGGGAAAAATGTACTATTCCCTCTCCAGCGAGTGAAACAGTAGTTAAAGTGTTGGATAGCAGAGGGGATAAAATTACTATATTCACTACAGCATGTGCAACAGTAGGAAAAGTGTTGGATAGCGGAGAGCAATAATGTACTATTTCCACTCCAGCTAGAGCAACAGTAGGAAAAGAGTGGGATTGCATAGGGGAATCATTTACTATTCCCACACAAGCAAAATAATAAAAATTAATTAACAACAATTTTTTTTGTAATTACCTCCCACCATATTCCCCTATAAATGACACCACCAATATAGTAAAACATAATACGATTAACATATATAATTAATAATAATTAATTAATTAATTAAAAATAACAATTTAACCTCTACCGCGCTACCGCGTTTTCCCGCTGTGCGCTGAATTTTGAAAATCCCGCGGTTTATGACAAAGCCAGCTCGTCATCAGCGTAGCGCAGGTAACGCCCATGACAAGCTGGCTTTGTCATTAGCATCGAAGGGGTTAAAAACAATCAATAATAAATTAACTCACACTATTAACACTATAAAACAACTTAAAGTAAATATTATAATAAAAAAGTTTAAAAAATATATTAAATTTGAATTACTTCCAACCCTACTCCCCTAGAAACCCACAACCCGCTCTTAAAAAATAACACAATTAAGATATTTACCAATTAATTATTAATAATTAACATCCAATTAATAACTAATTATTAATTAATTAATTACCACAATTAACAATACACAATATTAAATACATAAATATGAATTAATAAAAAATATTAATTAGTTAATTATAATTAATTACTTTACACCCTAATGCCCTATAAACAAACAACCCACTCCCAAAAAAATAGGATAGTAAGATATTTACCAATTCATTATTAATAATTAACAACTGATTAACTAACTACTTCATAATAAATTAACTACCACAACTAACAAAATAATATAATAAATACGTAAATATTAATTAATACAAATTATTTATCCATTAAATATAATTAAATTAATTACCACCCTATTCCCCTATAAACCAACAACCCGCTCCTAAAAAAATAACACAATTAACATATTTACCAATTGATTAATAATAATTAGGAACTAATTAATAACGAATTAATAATACATTAATTACCAATTAACTATTTAAAATATTTAAAAAATAAATATTAAACAATAAACATTATTTATTAATTACATTTAATTAAATTACGTCCCACACTATTCCCCTATAAACCCAAAACCCGCTACGGAACAAAAACACAAAATGTAATTAAAATAAATGAATTACTTCTAAAAATTATTAATAAATGTATTATAATTAAAATACTTCCCACACTGTTTCCCTATAAACCCACAACCCGCTACGGTACAAAAACGCAAAATTTACTTTAAAAAAGTTAATAACTTCTAAAAATTGAACACATATATATTAACAAACAAATTCAATGCGCACACAATAAAATAGAATACATACGTGTAAATTACACACTAAAATGCATAACACTAAATCAAACTACGATATTTTTAACACTATTTTTGCTAACGATAATAATTACTTTGATATTTTGAAAAACGATATTACTTACCTTCAATTCGATATTCTTGACAATGATATTCTGACTCTCGAAAAAAATGTTCAGAGATTTTGGACTCGATATTACTGCTTCTCAGTATTTCCTACTATTATGTCTGTTCACCGTCACTACCCCTTAATATTAGATTTAAAACTTTTAGAAGGATGACTAGTACGGCCCTGCACTGTCAGTAACCTGGCCAAAAAGGGAATGAGGGTGCTGAAATTGGATCATAAATTAAAATCTGTTCTGAACTCTTGCCCCCAAATACGCTTGGCCCAGGGCCCCCAAAATCCATAAGATGTTCCTGAGAACACGCACCTTGTCAAAAAAGATGATTTGTTAGGAAACCTGATGTATGGCAAAATCAACCAAAGCAAATTAACCCAACCACATGGGGAAAAGTGAACTGAAGCAGAGTGAATACTAGTAATCAAGCAACCAATTATTCTTAAGAAAATATTCAATTAATTAGAGGCAGCATATAAATCCACACCTCATTAAACTGAAGTATCAAACAGGCTCTCTTGTGTCTTTTAGCCACAACACAATGTGAATTAGCCCATGTTTCTTTGCTAGCTCCTAACATGTTTGTCCTTAGATCTTATAAGTAAACAAGAAGAACTAGCTCTTTTAGTGTACTATGTGTCTGTACGGGAAACCATTTGGTTTTGTATGAAGGCCCTCACCCACCAACCTAGGGGTCCATTAGGATGGCGGGTGGGCTCTGCCCGCCCGCCACCCAAGCGGCAAACGGGACCACCCGCCATAAGGGCGGGGGTCCCGTGGGTCCCGTGAGGGGGTATTAGGATGTGCCCGCCACAGTGACGGGCACATCCTGTATTTTTAGTATTGTAGCGGGCGGTGCACTCTGCACCGCCCGAGACAATACTAAAAATGATTTGCAGCATTTACATTAACAAAGCGGCAGGCACCGCGCGGTACCTGCCACTTTGTTAATGCAAAGGTGGGGGGGTACCACAGGTACCCCCTCGTGTGCATAGCCCTACTCTGCTTCACTCTGGGGGCCCGCAGGGGGCCCCCAGAGTGAACACCGCCTGCCTTTCCGTATCGACATTGCCGCCGCGGAAAGGCAGGATACACAGCCCATTGTAATATGGCTGGCGGTGTCTATTAGACACCGCCACCATATTAAACTTTTTCCGCCCCGGCCACAAGGCGACCGGGGCGGAAAACAGGCGGGCGGTGTTTACTGCCGCTGCGGTCCCCTCCGCCATTGTAATGTGGCAGGGGGAATGCAGGGATGGATGTCGGGCGGATTGCCTCCACAAGGCTGGCGGTGGCCACCGCCAGCCTGGCGGAGGCAATCCGCCCGACATCCTAATGTCCCCCTAGTTGGTGGCATGCTTTATCATCAGGCCCCACCCGAGGCACCCAGTGCGCCTCAGGTGTGCTGCGATGCCAGGTTACTGCGGGCGGTTTTTTTTGAGACGTGAGTGTGCTCTGCAGGTGTGTTGCATGAGGTTTTAAAATACTGTCCTTGGGGTCCCAAAAGGTTACTAGGGTGGTGGGTGAGGGCCTTCATACAAAATCAAATGGTTTCCCATATTGACACATAGTACACTAACAGAGCTAGTTCTTCTTGTTTACTTATCATATCCCAGGGGAAATGAACTAGCCACTCTAGTTCCTCTCTCTCTCCTTTAATTATTAGTGTCCTTAGATCTCCTCATATCCACTCTTTTACATCAAACTCCCTGCGTGTCTGTCTTGTAAGTTGGCCACCATCTTGGACGGGACTAATGCTCTCTTTTGCATCTATATATTGATGAGTATCATCTTTGCTTGATATGTATCACTTGCTGTTTTCAAATCTTGTGCCTGAGGGCTCACCATAGATCGTCTCTAACCTTGGTAATGCCAGTTTTCTATAGCTGTGCGTGGAATATGGATCTGGAGGTCCCAGAGTAATCATAAATTACTAGGCACGGTTATGTCAATGGAAATCTTTCACTTCTGGTGCCCTGTGGGTCCATTAGGAAGGCCATCACACTGGAGCCTCTTTTTATTATTTCACTCTCAGAGTAGTGAGACAGAGCAGATACTTGTAGATGCTTTGGACTACAGAGTCAGAATTCAGCACCAGAACCCATAACACTCAATAACACAAACCAGTCATTTTTCCTTTTAAAAAAGAAAATACTTTAATATATACACAACTAAATACTATGCACAAAATTAGAAATATATACAAAAAATATGCAGGAAAAATATTGGAACACCCATGAAGGCCCTCTCAAACTACGTGGTGCACACATTACAGGCACTAGATCACACAGGTCTCGGGCACCTTTAGGGAAACATACATTAGCAGACATTCAAACCCCAATACTCATATATAATACTACTGGGAAACATAAAAGATTTCCAATCATAAATGGTCAGACATACTGGCAGTGTCTTAAGGTGTTTACAATTAAATTAGCAATGACAAATTGACATAAAAAGTGTCAGTGTGTTATATACATTTGAATATATTTGACCATTCAATATTGAAAATCTTCATCAATTGGCTTTGATAAACTCTCCATAACAAACATATCACCAGAGATATTCTATAGCAAAACCATAATCCTGTTCTTAAGCAATGCCTAACAACCTCACAAGACCCCAAACCCAATGAATCAAATCACACTACTCAGCCCAGGCAGTGGCCCACTCAATGCTTAACTTCTCCAGCATCAGTAGTTCATGACCCCTGGAGTCTTAGGGTTCCACTTTTTATTCGCAGCCTTTGAAACTTATAGGGGCCTGCAGCTGCTCCTGGTAGCTGCTAGGATGTAATAAATCATTTTGTGGTGCCCGTACCGCAGTGGGGCATCAAAACAACACATTAGGGTCAGGAGGCAGAAGCATTTCATTCATAGCAGATATAAATGCCCAGTAAAGGAGAAAACATTTGCAGGGAGCTTCTTAAAATGGTGCCACCTAGTGATGTCGCTATAACGCCAGCTACCTTGTTATGAATGAAGAGGTCCGGAAAACCTTTACTTGTAAGACATAAATACATTTTGCAACAGCGTGATGTGCATCTGAGAAACTTATGGTATGGGGAAAGAGCCCCTGATGCCCACACCGCCCCCTTTTGTATCAGCCTCGGATGCGGGTCCGCACACCTCGGTGACTTTTGTAGAAAACCATGGCAACTACTTTGTGACATGGAGCTCAGTTTAATTCCCAAAGTCTCACGTTTCTTACCAGTCAGCACAACCCTGCTTAGTGTATCCTCATCAACTCAATGAATCCATATTGCCTCAGAAACTGTCACCTTGTTTTCTGTGAGTACAATCAGAGCGAGGTAAATGTAAGACAATAGTGATTGATAAAAAATCATCATGTTACTCCTTTATTTAATTTGAGCTACTGGCTCCATATCCATTACCTGATCTCATTACGCATCCATGGAATTTGTTCCCCATGATCTCCAGATTCCCCCAAAATGAATGGAAGTCTGGAGTCTCGTGAGCATAGACCATGAAGTGGAACCCATAGCACTAAATGAGCCAGAGACTGAACTTTGGCAAGAGAAATATTTATTGATGTAAACACCTTGTAAGTGTCTGTACTTAAAAAAAACGCAGCCAAATTGTGACCCAATAAAGGATTCAACTACCACTCGAACTGTTTCAAAAGCTACTAAACGGTCTAAGTGCATATGCATTACCAACCTAAAATCTATTGGCAATACATGGACTTGAGGAAGTCCATTATATCGGACTACGCCAAGCTTTACATATATTTTCAACTGCTATAAAATGCGAGTTGAGACGAAAAATTGAGGTGTCTTCTGAATTCAGTGATAGTTCATTATAAGAGAGAGGTTACATTTTGGATGTCGAAATACCAATATCCTATTGACAAGAAAAATCCAAGAAATTTAAGGTACATCTGCTTATTCAGGGTCATTAAAACGAGAAAGTTTTATTTTGGAAATATATCTGCTCGGCGATAATTAGAAGGGTTCCTTTCCTCCTACAGAATGAAGCCTTCCATTTTAAGGGGAAGAGACCACCCTTCCCCTGTGCGGACCACCCTTCCCCTGTGCGGGCTGCTGGGAATGGCCTTCTGCATTTACCCTCCCCATTATCACAACACAATGCGATTTTTATAAAAATAATACAAAATATAAAACCTAAAAGCAGAGCTCAAACTTCAGAAACACTGACAAAGTTTAGCACGCCAAATATACAAAGCTACCTTCTTACCACAACAATTTGTTTGTCAGATGCGAAATGACACCAGTATAATGAATGGTACATTCATCCGTGGATCATTCTCCGAAAACAGCCCTCCGCCTTCAAAAATATTGTAAGTAAACACGCATTGATATTATATATAGCGTTGCAAATCAATGTACCTGCATCTTGTTTACTTCATACACGACCGTGAGCTGGTTGACAATTTCAAAGCTCTGACTTGTCTTCCTGGAAGAGTTTTAAAAACAGTAGAAATAAAATGGTATCGAAAATTGGCTTTGAAAATTGTGCAATACTATGAGCAACTGTGGGGAACGTATCTGATACACATCATTACCAGCAATTGGTAAAAACTTATAAATCAGTTTGTGTAATCTACATGCGATGTATTAAAGCACTGTGGCCATTATAACCTGTATAAATGATTTCAACATCCCATGGCCTGATGCTCAGCACCTCCGTGTCTGAATAGCTGTAGGTCTCTCCCTGCGTGCATTCATCCAGGTCAAAACGCTAAATAAATGCCAATAAGAAGGGAAAATAACTGTTCAATAACTCTTCACCGGTCTATACACAATCAAGCATTACCAATAATGATTCCTAGATACAGTGAGGGTGAATACTTTACGCTTGCTTTGAGAGGGAGCACGGCATTTGCAAAAGAATTGAGAAGAAGAGGGAAAAGGCGTCATATAAGTGCACCTAAATGTTGTACTTATCACAGCAGTAGCCTACACAGGCTCTCCTGGAGGTCTTTCACCACGTGAGAAGCAACATAAACTAATAAAGACTACACAGGCAATCAGGGGAAGACAAGAATAGATGGTTTCAGACATCTATTGTAAAAGCATAATAACGACAGCACTAGCAGGTGGGAAACATCCTTTACAACGCAACTTTTACCACGCAGTGCCTTTACGACGCAACTTTTACAACGCAAGCCATTACAACGCATTGCGCTGAGGGGCGCTATAGGATAGGGAATACGTTTAATTTACTATGCAACACCTTCCCTAGTGTCCACGGGGACTGGAGTTGGAATAGTAAATTAAACTATTCACTATCCAGCACCCCAAAGCGCTATGCATTGTAAAGGTTTGCGTTGTAAAAACCGCGTTGTAAAGGCATGCGATGTAAAAGCATGCATTGTAATGTCATACATCCCTAGCAGGTACATGTACAAAAGGCACAAAACCAACCTTGTTTTTGTTCGAAAAGAGAGCACTTCGCTAAATGTCTTTGCTTCTTCAAATTCCTTTTTCAGGCCACAGGTGGTTGGATTGTCAACTAGGTGATGGGAGGGAGGAGACAAGATGGCGCATTGATTCCGTCAGGGAGCTTCGGCATACAGTGGAGCTCCCCGAGGCTGTGGAAGCCAGAACGAAAGAACTGAAATAGAGAAATAATTAGTGAAGAATTGGTGGGAAAAGAAGAACGCATACAAATATCTATTTGGGATACAAGCTCTGGGAGAGAAAAACAGGATTGCTATTGTAGACCGGGGCTGACCCTGAGACCTACTCGGACTTACCTGGAATCACCTCCTGGAGTGGGCTCTGGCAAACCTGCGCCGAATGCGGGCGATTGGACCAAAGTGCTTGCCGTCTACAAGGATAGCCGTTTGTTTGGTGGCTCGATGTCTATCGCTAAGGCTGGGAGTACATTTCCAGGTTGTACTGTGCTGGCAGACCTTAACAGAATGTAGCGACTCACAGGATATGGCTCCGCCGAAGTCCAAAGTGAGGAGCACCCGAGCGACTAGCCGCCTACCGGTAAGCGCTGCTAGCGGTATGGAGGGGCTGCAATGCTCGGAAATGCAGAAGGGCGAACCAAGTGACTATGCTGGCGGAAAGCTTGGGAGGCCGGAGCTGCGCTTGCTGCAGTCTGAGTGCTCAGCGGCACTTTTAACTTCAGAAGTTGGCTCAGAGGCAATCAACGGAAACAAACTGGCAGCAATTGTTACCCATGCAATAGATGTGCAACATTGTAGCAAAGCTATAGACGCGGATTGATCTAAGCCACACTGTAACCCTCACAATAATTCTGAGGCGAGCGGTATGTTTAAGGCTGGGGACCAACTGATTGAAAACATTGAAAATATTGAAATAGAGCATGGAATAGAGCATGAACGAATCTCGATCCTGAGATTGGTCTCAAAGAGAAACAACAAGACATACTAGATGCCAGCCCTCAGAGATCGAGTGTGATATTGTCCGGGGCTAAGGAAAACCAGCAGGAGGGACTTTTTGTCAGTGTGGGTGCAACTGCGCCATTGATAGAGAATGGCAAAAAGCCAGATAATGCTACAGTAATGAAAATCAATGCGACAGAAGATGCAGTAGTGGATTGCAGTGTGGCAGAGAACGTTTTAAGGCAGAGTGCATCAGAGGAGGATGGTATGGCTTACTGATGTGTTCATGGTAGCTCTGTTGCAGTTTCGGTTAGCCAGGGCGCACATACTGAGGCAGGGGTCAAATTGAGAATCAAAGGAATAATGGCGCGGTGGATACTTCAGCACAGAACCCAGTGGGTATAAAGCAAAAGCAAAAGCAGAAGCAAACCCCAAGATCAGTAGACAAAAGGAAAGATCCTTGATCTATAACACCAAAGGAAGTACAAGAAAGTAGAAGAAAACTTACAATGAGTCATACGATCGGTAAACAGAAAGCGAAGCAGCTGAGAAACACAGAAGCTGTAAGCTCCATATGGAGTTGGGTTCAGTCAAAAGGAGGGGTTAAAACCCGGATATCCAGACTTTAAGATGTGTGATCAGAAGATGATATTTGTGGGCCACTTAGGCTATCATCTGGGGAAACCCCTGAGGGGTCATGGGAGGCGGTTGCTTGTCAGCAAGATGCCTGTGCTGCATACATGGAAGAAGTTGAGGGAAAAGAGAACTCCCGAAAGAGCCTACCAGATAGAGGCACTCCAACGGGAGAATCTTCACGACTCTCACTTATATTGCAGTCCCTCAAAGACCAGAGAGGGGAAACAAGGGAGCAATTCTCTCAAGTCAGAGCCGATAATTAGGACATTCAGCAGTCATTAAAAGAAGTTAATTCGAAGGTCGGGTCTATTACTAACGATATAGTGGAACTACAATCAAGGATTGCTGGAACAGAGGAAGCAACTTCGCAAATGACTGTTTCTGTCAAACAACATCAAGATTTGCCAACTTCAATGCAGGCGAAAATCGAAGACATGGAAAATCGCCAGCGGCGGAATAATTTGAAACTTTTTGGAATCCCGGAAAGACAAGAAGGGACTGACCTGAGGGGTTTCATTGTACGTTTAGTGTAGAAGGCTCTTCCAGACTTGGTGGCCTGGGACTGGGATTCTCAGATACAGAGGGCCCACACACTACCATTAGTACAGCGAAGGCAGGATGCTAGATACCCGCACCCCTTTCTTATTGATTTTGGCAATTTTTTGCTTAGACAAGCAGTTTCATTGAAAGCCAAACCTAAAACGCCTATCACAGAAGAAACATACTCTTTTTTATTAGGTCAGATTTTCGTAAAGAGACAATGGAAAGGCGCTGGTAACTAAGGTTATTGATTGACCCACTAAAGGCAATGGGGCTACAGGCGTATCTACTAACCCTGGGCGAACTACTTCGCTACGCCCACGGAGTGGGCGTAGTGTTGCCTACTTCGCCCTTTGCAAAGTAGGCGTAGCAGGCAACACTACGCCCACCCCGTGGGCGTAGCGAAGTTGCCCGCCACCTGCCTCCCTTCCGCCCTCCCCTACATAGCTAATTTCTGTAATTTTTTAAATAAAAGTAAATAAAAAGGCACTTACCCTGTCCACTGCATCCCCGGGCTCCCTCTGCTCGTTCGCGCCGCCAATGCCGCCATCTTGGATACCAATTCGCATGCACGGCCGCCCGCGCATGCGCATTTCTCGCGAGATTGGTATTCAAGATGGGGGCGACGGTGGCGCGAACGAGCAGAGGGAGCCCCGGGACACCGCGGACAAGGTAAGTGTCTTTTTATTTACTTTTATTTAGTTTTATTTAAAAATGTACAAAAGTTAGCTATGTAGGGGAGGGGGGCAGGCGGCACGTAGTGGGGCTATGCGAAGTGCGTAGGTGGGCGTAGCTTCTGGCCCACTTTGCGTAGCTTCGCGTAGCCCCACTACGCATGCTACACCCAGGGTTAGTATCTACCAGAACCGGCATGCTTGAAAGTAATACGGGAAGGGCAGTCATATCTTTTTACGTCTGAATATGAGGCAAAGGATGCACTATGCAAATGGCAGAAAGGGGGACGGGACAAGGAAAAGAGTCCATGATTAGATCAGAGTAATACTTGGGTTGTGTTATTAGGAGTCAGCTCTTGGTAATATAACTTTATGTAGTATTTTCGAAATGCCCTTTATTTCTCTTTGTTTTCTTTTGGGTTTTTTCCTTTCTAACAGTTGTGAATATGATTAGGCTCTACCTGATGTCAGACAACATGATGTATAGATTACAGAAAATAAGGTCTCGGGGGGGGGCACTGTGGGGACCACCAGCATCCCACTTAGCTGCCAAAACCAGGGGCAGCTCAAAGAAGAGGATGATTCCTCCTTCTAGGAGTTGAGGGGTAGGGCTCACTTTTTTGGGGGGCTGGGGTGGTGAGGGGGAAAGGGAGTGGGCAAAAATAGGGGAAAATAAAGGCAGCAAAACAAAGAACCAGAAGGCTAGTAAAATAGGGGAATACTGCAATAAAACAAAACCAGTAATCATGGAGGCCACGAGTGGTAGTGTTGATTATATTTATTTTTTTCGGAATGGCTCAATTTAAGTTTAAGTGTCGAGCATGGAATGTGGCAGGATGGAACAGTAGGACTAAGAGGCAATTGGTAGCAGAGGAATTGAAAATGTATCAACCCCATGTCGTTATGTTGACGGAAACACATCTATCGTATAAAGATCGTGGGTTACTGAAGCAGCTAGGATACGATGTGATAGTGTGTACTACCAAAGCGCCTCTATACGGTGGGTGGCTATATCGAGACATAAATTGGCGGAGGAAGCAATCGGTAACATAATGGCAGACAAAGATGGTGGGCAATGTCTCAGATAAAGATAAAGGGAAGAAAATATATATTTGTGTAGTATATGGCCCGAATATGGATGGTCCAACTATTATCGATGTAATAAATACAGAAATGTTAAATTGGGAGGGGGAGAAGGTCGTGATGGGCAATTTTAATTGCATCATGGATTATAACATTGATACAACACGACAAGGGGCATTGCAAAGAATGAGGAGGACAAGAGCTGCAGTAAGGGAACTAGGGCGGTTGCAGGGGGTTAGGGAAGTGTGGAGAACGTTATACCCTAATATACCGGGGTACACTTATTTCTCAGTTCCACACAAACAATACTCTCGTATAGATATGGCCTGGACCACCGTTTCTATTGTATGGTAGTTTGATATTGAAATCTGTCCAAAGGTGACTTATGACCACAACCCCATACTTCTTACTATTAAAATCACTTATCACAGTATGAGTTTGGAGAGAGTATACGTAAAGTACTCGCTTACAATGTGGCAGATGATCGGGCTAAGGCTCATATTAAAACAATAAAAGGGCTAGATGATAAAATGTATGAACAACCACAGCAGATATTAGAACAGTTTGCTTGTTATTACACAAAATGATATTCTCCAACGATACAGCCTAAACAAGATGATATTTACAGGTATCTTCAAAATATCTCTACAAGAAAAATGGGGAGAGATGAATCTGACTCTCTTGAGGAAAACATCTCCAAAAATGAGATAGAATTGGCAATGGGTGCACTACCATCAGGAAAGGCAGCGGGAAGATACAATTCCGCTAGAATATAAAAAAATATTCAAGGATGTTATGCTGGAACCTTTCAGTCAGGTAATAGAGTATATTGGGGAGAACTCCTGACTCATTGCATATGACTAAGATATTTTTTTTTCTAAAGAAAAATAAACCAGTGGAGGAATGTGGGTCTTAAAGACCAATTTCATTGATCAACGCAGATGCCAAAATATATGCTAAAATTTTAGCTAACCGCTTGGCACCTATAATGCCTAATCTAGTATCCCTCACCAACATGGATTCATTCAAGGGAGGGACACTACTGCTCATGTAAAAATGACAGTAAGTGCATTTGATTTCGTAAACATCAGACCCACCCCACTTGGTATGATTTTATTAGACACAGAGAAAGTGTTTGACCAAGTGGGGTGGGAATTTTTGTGAGCTACGATAGCAGTCTTCGGGATAAAGGGCCAATGTTTAAAACAGATACAAGCACTATACGACAAACCATGTGCAAAATTGGCATATGCGGGGCTGCAATCATATATTTTCCCCGTGTTGTGTGGCACATGTCAGGGATGCCCTCTTTGCCCTTTATTATTTGCTCTTTATATAGAGCCATTTATTTCAGTTTTGCAAAATGATGTTTGAAAAAGGGATTTTATATCAAGTGTGAATTCTTTGAAGGTTGTCGCTTAAGCGGACAACGTCGCAGTTTTCTCAACAGAACCGGGAGAAGCATTGAATATTATAACGGAATTAGTGGGACAGTTTGGCTTAATTTCAGGTTATAAATTAAATGTTAATAAGACGCAAGTTCTCCTTGATTATAAATCTTCAATTCCAGGACCTGTAACTTGTCAAACGGTTATTTATTTAGGTGTTAAGATAACAGCATGGATTGACCATATTCTGTCATTGAATTATGATGCATTATTAGAAGAGAGGAATAGGACTTTAAAAAATGGCATCAAAGTTACCAATTGGGATTATTAATAGAGTTAATATTATCAAAATGAAAATTCTGCCTAAGTTTCTGTATCTTTTTCACTCCATTCTTTTACGTGTTTCAAATATATTCTTCCAAAAATTGGATGGAAAATTAGGTAGTTTTATATGGGGATATAAGAAGGCACCACGAGCAATAGATCGCTTAAAATTTCCCTTTAGTCAAGGAGGTCTAGAGCTCCCAGATTTTAAAACATATTTTTGGGCAGCGTGTTTTATCCATTTATGTAGCCTGTTAGACCTGGTATCTTTGGTGTGGTTTCCCCTGTCTTTTTGCCTCTCCCTCCTGTGTTTTTGACGCTGTGCTGGATTTGGTTTTTGCTGGTTTAGATGCTTTGGGCACTTTGCCACTGCTGATCAGTGTCAAAATACAAGTGCTCCCTGTGTAAATTGTGATTGTAATTGGTTATCCATGATTGACATATTTGTATCACCAAGAAGTCCCTAGTAAAGTGCACTGAGTGTGCCAGGGCTGGTGATACAAATGCTACTAGTGGGCCTGCAGCACTGATTGTGCCACCCACATGAGTAGCCCTAAAATTGTGTCTCAGGCCTGCCACCGCAGTGCCTGTGTGCAGTCTGTAAACTGCCATGTCCACCTGATCAGTGTCCCCACTGACCAAGCCTAACCCTTTCCTTTCTGTGCACATTGGTCACTCCAATGGAAGGCCCAAGGTACCCCCTTGAGCAGGGTGCAGTGTATGTGAAAGGTAGAGCATGTACTAGAGCAGGTGAAATGCTCTGGTAGTGAATAACAGCCATTTTCGTGTTTTACTATTGTAAGGCTTCCTTGCCCGTTGGCTATCATTGGGAATGCCGGCTACAGTGGCTACCAGCATATCTTCCCGTAGGAGCAAGGTAGGACATAAAAGTCTGGTATCCCTGAAGTCAGAATTTAATAACACATCTTTTAGGAAAGGTGGTTTTTAAAACCTGTGTTTGAGAACAGCACTTTTAGAAAGTGGCTGTTCTCTTGTCTGACCTTTCTGTGTGCCTTGGCCTGTTTGTGAATTGACTGGCTGGTTTGTGAGTGACAGGGGCTGGGTGGCTCCTAGAGGCTGAGTGGGCCATCCCTGGGCTGAATAGCTCAATCTGCATCTAGAGTGGTGGGAGGGGGTAGCACCTGTGCCTGCCTTCCACAATGCTGGCTCCACCTCCTGCTGGGCGGCTGACAACCCTGCCCCTCTCTCTGAAAGGGAAGGAAAGGCCAGGAAAACAAAGCGCTCAAGGAGCTCCCACAACTGGTTCAGACCGGGCTCAGAGCCCTCCTGCCCAAAGGGAACAAAGACTTTTAGGGGTATAAGTACAGGACCCCAGACTACAGAAAATTAGATCATCCGGAAATCAAGAAGGAACCTCTGCCAAGGAGAAAGCTGGAAGACTGAAGAGGAAGACTGTCCTGCTGTTGCTTTGCTGGACTGACCTGCAGTTGCTTTGCTGCCAAGGAGTTGGGAAGGACTTTGCTTTGTGCTGTGTCCCCTTGCTTGAAGGAATCTCCAAGGGCCTGAAGAAGAGCTGGCTACCTGTTAAGAAGTCCCAGCTTCCCTGAACTCTGCTGAGAGAGTTCTATCCTTCCTAGAGTGCTTGAGCCAGTCGCGGTCCCTCTGAAAGTTGTACCTGTGTTGGGAAGCTGGAAACCTAGATTTGAAGAAACTTTCTGCAAAGTTATCGCATTGCTCGCTTGCGGAGCGCATCCCTGTCAGTGCGAGAAAATTCCTGCCGCTACGAAGGCGGAGAACGTTGCAGCGCCTGTGGCCCCTGCCAGAGTCGTCACATTCTTAGTTTGCGAGATGCACCAGTCCGGTGCAGGAAGATTTCCATTGCTGCGAGTATCGTCACAGAGCCTGTCGTCACTGGGTGAGATTGTCGCACCGCTTGCTTGCGGACAGCATCACGTCCCTGCGAAAGTCGTTGAAGAGCCTATGCATCGAGGGGGCGCGAGAGGAGAAGATCGCCGCTGAGCTGCTCATCGTCGCCGCACCGGAGATAGTCGCCGCCCCGAATATCGTCGCATCATACCTTTTGCGAGCCACTTCAACTGAAACCTGTGCACCGCAATCCATGCAAGGTATTGCATCCCTCCCCATACAGACTGGGGTCACCGCAACACGCCCGCTATGTCCAGCTGGGTTGCCGCATTGCCTCCCCTAGGATCTCGGGAGTGACGCATCGGTTGTTTTTCAACGCTACAGCTTCCACTTGGAACTTCTTGTCGCATCTAAAGGTACTGTTGGTTAAACCATAAAGCAACTGTGGATTATTTTAACACAACCTTAATAACTTATTTGAAACCATATTCTTGAACTGTGTGTTGGATTTTTGTCGTTTTAGTCTTTTTTAGTTTAGATTAAAAATACCTTTATTTTTCTAAACTTGTGGAGTCAATTTGTGGTATTTTCACTGTGTTACTGTGAGTGATGGTACAAATACTTACCACATTGCCTTTGATAAGCCTGACTGCTCGTGCCAAGCTACCATGGGGGTGAGCAGGGGTTATGTAAAGAGTGTATCCTTCTTACACTGACTAGAAGCAAGAATCCCTATTTGGACAGTGGTACTTACCTCTGCCAACTAGAGACCCCCAGTTTTAACCTTTTGGATGCTCATGACGACCACAGCGGGGGAATCCCACCAGCTGCGAAGGGGCTAACATTGTTGGTCAGCGGTGGGATCTTGAACTTCATACTAGACCCACAGTGACTGGTGTACATTACTAGTGAGTGCGCACCACTACGCCACCGCATACCACGGTTGAGTTTTTTGCTAGTTCTATTTTTGAGTAACTCTTCAAGGCATCATGTCTGTGATAGGAAAGGCACCTAGTGTGGAAGCAGAATTGGAGTTTGTCATTGAGGATTTGTATTCCTACAAAGTTACAGAGATTCAGCAATTCTGCCACAAGTTTGAGTGTCCCATAAAGAGCAACTACAGGAAGGATGAGTTGCAGAGAATCTTGAAGGCCTGGTGGGAAGCCCAAGAGGGAAATGATGCAAGTAGAAGGGAGGGGTTTCAACCCCACAAATTGCCAGTGGGCAATCCAGGCTCAAGGCCTGGCACCAACCATTCCAGCAGGGGTCTGACCCCAGAAAAGTTAGAAAATAATCAAAGAGTAAGAGACTATGACTTGGAAGTCATGGGGTTTAAGATGAAGCAATTGGAAATGGATAAAGATAGAGAAAGAGCGGCGGAGGAGAGAGAATGGGTGGCAGAGGAGAGCAAAAATGCCCGTGCCCTGGAGGAAAAGAAATTGTCTCAAGAATTGAGCATGAGGGACCTGGATATCAAGGCCAAGCAGGTGGATTCCAGTTCAAATGGTGGCAGCGCACAGCCAGTGCCAGGGGGTAAAGTATATATTCCCAAGGATTTAGTACAGAACTACAATAGGAGTGAGGATATTCATGCCTGGTTTACTTCTTATAAAATTGCATTGAGAATGAATAGTGTGCCTGAACAGCATTGGGTGGGAGGGCCTGTGGAAACATTTTGAGGCTTCTGGAAGGAGTGCTCTAGAGCCCTTAGAATTAGCAGGTACCATGACCTACCCCAATATGAAGGAGGCCCTATATCTCCGGTATGGACTTACTCCAGAGCAGTACAGACTGAAGTTTAGAAACTCTAAGAAGAAAAAGTCTGAGACTTGGATGGAGTGTGTGAATCTGTACTCGCGTGCACTGGAAGGTTGGATGAAGGGCAGCAAAGTAACTGATTATAAGGGCTTGTTGTATTTAATTAGTTGGGAGCACTTGAGTAGTCTTTGTGTTCCTGAGCTGCGCCAGCATCTTTTAGACAGCAAGCTGACAGACCCCATTGAGCTTGCTAAGGAGGCGGACCGCTGCACCAGTACCAGGGTCCACGGAGGAATTGTGGGTACCACAGCCAAAGGGGGGCAGGGTCCCCAGCAGAAGAGTGGGGGGGGATAAGGGTAACCAAAAGGAGTTCTCTCAAGGGCCCCAAAATAGTTCCCAGGGAAAGGAATCCCAACCCCCAAACCCAAGCAACCATGGCCCTTTAGGGTCAGAAGGGATAATAGAGGTCCCCCTACCTACTATCACTGCAAGGAGGTGGGACATGTTATCAATAGGTATCCTAAAACTCTCCAGCACCCACTGGTGCTCCAGTCCCAGGGTTAGCAAGAGCAGCTGTTGGAGGGGATTTGATTTCCAGTGGGGAGGAGGGATTAGCAGTCATGACCCTTGTCTCTCTAGGAGACCAAGAGATGGTCCAGGATACCTCTCTGCCCCTTAACATTAAGAAATACGGGCAGAAGGTGACCATCAATGGGCGGGAAGTAGAGGCTCTGAGAGACACAGGAGCCAGCGTGACATGCGTGATGTGTCAGTTGGTGTCTGAAGAGCAGGTCATCCCCAATGGACTCCGCCCAGTAGTTGCAGTTGACAGCTCAGTGCGCCTCTGCAAAGTGGCGCGTGTTCCCTTTGAGTGGAGGGGGGTCTCTGGTCTCTTGGAAGTTGTTGTAAGTGAAGCCTTGCCTGTAGACGGTCTTCTAGGAAATGACCTGGAGAGTTCCACATAGACGTATGTGGAACATCAGACTCATCTGGAGAAGTTGGGCTTGCCTGCGTGGATCTGCATGACCACGCCTCCTATGGCAGCCCATAAGGGTGATTCAGCAGAACTGGGCCTGAAACAGTGGCCCAGGGACCTGTTTGGAGAGGAGGAGGCAGGGGGTGCAGGACACCCACCCCAACTGTTCCCACGGCCCAGGAAATAGCAGAACCTGAGGGGGATTCCCTGGAGCCTACCGGGGAGCAAGTGGCCAAACTGGGGGAACTACCAGAGCTGAATCATTGGCAGCAAGAAGGTGGCCCCTACAGGGAAGAATTCTGCAAGACACAGAAGGAGTGCCCTTCCCTCATTGGTGTGCGGCAACAGGCTGCAGACCATGCAGCAGGTGGAGAGTCCAAGGATCATCTCATTTACTGGCAAGATGAGTTGTATAGTGAGCCTAAGTTCGCTGATCCCGGTGCAGCCCGTGTGCTGGTGGTATCCGAGCACTTCAGAAACTTATTAATGGGACTGGCTCATGATGTGCCTCTCGCAGGACATCTGGGGAAAGACAAGACCTTCCAAAGGCTTGTCACCCACTTCTTCTGGCCCAGGATGAAATAGCACGTTGGGACATTTTGTAGATCTTGCCAAACATGTCAGGCCAGTGGCAAGAGCGGAGGGAAGTGCAAGGCATCCCTCCAGCGGGTAGGCTTTGACATCGTGGGGCCTCTGGACCCCAAGACAGCCTTAGGCAATAGGTTCATCCTGGTCTTGGTGGACCATGCCACCCGGTACCCGGAAGCTGTCCCTCTCGGGACAATCACAGCCCCGTGGTGCGCCGTGCATTGAAGGGGATCTTTTCCTGTGTGGGGTTCCCCAGAGAGGTGGTCTCCAACCGGGGTACCAACTTCATCTCTGGGACATGAAGTCTCCGTGGGAGGAGTGTGGCGTAACTTATAAGTTCACCACTCCTTACCACCCTCAAGGAAATGGGTTGTTTGAAAGGTTGAACCGTACCCTGAAAGGTATGATTATGGGCCTAGCGGAGCCCATGAGATGGAAGTGTGACGTCTTTCTACCATGCCGGTTGTTTGCCTACAGGGAGGTACCTCAGATGTCCTTAGGCTTCAGTCCCTTTGAACTTCTGTATGGCAACCCTGTTAGAGGACCTCTCACACTGGTGAAGGAGGGGTGGGAAAAATTCTATGGGGAAACCCCCCAGGATGTGTTCAGCTATGTACTGGCCTTCTGCAACCAGACACAATGCTTCAGGAAGCTCACACAGGAGAACCTAGAAGAAAGCCAGGAAGAAATGAAAAGATGGTACGACCAGAATACCACTCTGGTCGAACTTCAACCTGGCCAGAAAGTGTGGGTGATGGCGCCAGTGGAGCCATGTGCTCTCCAAGACGAGTGGACTGGGCCATATTAGGTGGTGGAGTGCAAGAGCGTAGTAACCTACCTGGTTAACTTGAAGACTCCCAGGCAGCCCCTGAGAGTCTTGCAGGTGAACCGCCTCAAACCCCACTTTAAGAGGTCTGAGGTGACAATGCTCCTGGCTACAGATGCTGGAATGGAAGAGGAAAGTTACCCTCTTCCTGACCTCCTGGCAGCCAAGGAGCAAGACGGGTCAGTGGATAGTGTGGTCGTCTCGCCCACCCTGACCCCAGAGCAGCATAGGGACTGTCGCCAAGTGTTGGGTCAGTTTGCCTCCCTGTTCTCCCTGACCCCAGGTGTCACCAATTGGTGCGTCCATGATGTGGACCCTGGAGATAGTTTACCTGTGAAACAGAAATTTTACAGGGTTGCTGACAAGGTCAAGGCCAGCATCAAGGAAGAGGTTTCCAATATGTTAGCTCTAGGGGTAATTGAGCCCTTCAGCAGTCCCTGGCTAGCCCAGTGGTCTTAGCGCCAAAAGCGGTCACTCCGGAACTCCGGTTTTGTGTGGACTACCAGGGGCTCAATGCGGTCACCAAGACTGACGCACACCCCATTCCCAGAGCTGATGAGCTTGTGGATCAGCTGGGAGCTGCCCAGTACCTCAGGATGTTTGATTTAACTTCTGGGTACTGGCAGATTGCCTTAACTGAGGGGGCCAAAGAGAGGTCTGCATTCACAAAGGCAGAGGGGCATTTCCAGTTCCAAATCATGCCCTTTGGGTTGAAGAGCGCCCCTGTCACCTTCTAGAGACTGGCCTACCAGGTACTGACTGGGCTGGAGGAATTCAGCGCTGCATACCTGGATGACATTGCTGTGTTCAGCTCTACGTGGGAGGAACACTTGCAACACCTCTGTGAAGTGTTGAAGGCTCTGCAAAGGGCAAGCCTCACTATCAAGGCATGCAAGTGCCAGATAGGGCAGGGATCTGTGGTGTATTTGGGCACCAGGTGGGGAGCGGCCAGGTGGCGCCCCTACAGGGGAAGATTGATACCATTCTGGCTTGGGAGCCCCCCAAGACCCAGACAGAGGTGAGAGCCTTTTTAGGTCTCACCGGGTATTACCGATGATTTGTCAGGGGATATGGCACCATCGTTGCCCCCTTGAGGCAGCTGACTTTAAGGAAGCAGCCCAAGAGAGTGAATTGGACTGAAGCCTTTCAAACTGCTTTTGATGCCCTGAAAACTGCTATGTGTACAGCACCGGTGCTCAAGGCACCTGATTTCTCCAGTCAGTTTGTAGTGCAGACAGACACTTCATAGCATGGTGTGGGAGCAGTACTCTCACAGATCAACGACGAGGGCTGGGACCAACCTGTAGCTTTCATTAGTAGGAGGCTACTACACAGGGAACAGAGGTGGATTGCAATTGAAAGGGAAGCTTTTGCTGTAGTCTGGGCTCTGAAGAAGCTGTGGCCCTACTTGTTTGGAACTGACTTCCGGGTTCAGACAGACCACAGGCCCCTCAGATGGTTAATGCAGATGAGGGGCGAGTACCCAAAACTGTTGAGGTGGTCCATCTCCCTACAGGGAATGGACTTTATGGTGGAACACCGCCTTGGTACAGAACACGCCAATGCTGATGGTCTGTCCAGATTCTTGTGCCTTAGTGAAGAGAACTCCCAAGATGGTGGGCAGTTCTCCCCACTTTCAGCTGAAGGGGACACGTGTTAGACCTGGCATCTTTGGCGTGGTTTCCCCAGTCTTTTTGCCTCTACCTCCTGTATTTTTGATGCTGTGCTGGATTTTGTTTGTGCTGGTTTAGATGCTTTTGGCACTTTGCCACTGCGGATCAGTGTCAAAGTGCAAGTGCCCCCTGTGTAAATTGTGATTGTAATTGGTTATCCATGATTGAAATATTTGTATGACCAATAAGTCCCTAGTAAAGTGCACTGAGTGTGCCAGGGCTCGTGATACAAATGCTACTAGTGGGCCTACGGCACTGATTATGCCACCCACATTAGTAGCTCTAAAATGGTGTCTCAGGTCTGCCACCGCAGTGCCTGTGTGCAGTCCTTGAACTGCTATGTCCACCTGGTCAGTGTCCCCACTGACCAGGCCTAACCCTTCCCTTTCTGTGCACATTGGTCACCCCTATTGAAGGCCCAAGGTACCCCCTTGGGCAGGGTGCAGTGTATGTAAAAGGTAGCCCATGTACCAGTGCAGGTGACATGCTCTGGTAGTGAATGACAGCCAATTTCGTTTTTTACTATTGTAAGGCTACCTTGCCCATAGGCTATCATGGGGAATGCTGGATACAGTGGCTACCAGCATATCTTCCCATAGGAGCAAGGTAGGACATAACATTCTGGTATCCCTGAAGTCAGAATTTAATAACACATCTTTTAAGGAAAGGTGGTTTTTAAATCCTGTGTTTGAGAACAGCACTTTTAGAAAGTGGCTGTTCTCTTGTCTGACCCTTCTGTGTGCCTTGGCCTGTTTGTGTAATGACTGTCTGGTTTGTGAGTGGCAGTGGCTGGGTAGCTCCGAGAGGCTGAGTGGGCCATCCCTGGTCTGAATAGCTCCATCGGCATCTAGAGCTGTGAGAGAGGGTAGCACCTGGGCCTGAATAGGGCTGTGCCTGCCTTCCACAATGCTGGCTCCACCTCCTGCTGGGTGGCTGAAGACCCTACCCCTCTCTCTGAAGGGAAAGGAGAGGCCAGGAAAACAAAGTGCTCATAGAACACCCAGAACTGTTTCAGACCGGGATCAGAGCCCTCCTGCACAAAGGGAACAAAGACTTTTAGGGGTATAAGTACAGGACCCCAGACTACAGAAAATTAGATCATCCTGGATTCAAGAAGGAACCTCTGCCAAGGAGAAAGCTGGAAGACTGAAGAAGGAAGACTGTCCTGCTGTTGCTTTGCTGGACTGACCTGCAGTTGCTTTGTTGCCAAGGAGAGGGGAAGGACTTTGCTTTGTGCTGTGTCCCTCTGCTTGAAGGAATATCCAAGGGCCTGAAGAAGAGCTGGCTCCCTGTTAAGAAGTCCCAGGAACAAAAGGACTTCACCCCCAGCTTCCCTGAAATCTGCTGAGAGAGTTATGTCTTTCCTAGAGTTCTTGGGCCAGTTGTGGTGCCTCTGGAAGTTGTACCTGTGTTGGGAAGCTGGAAACCAAGATTTAAATAAACTTTCTGCAAAGTTATCGCATCGCTCGCCTGCGGAGCACATCCCCGTCAGTGTGAGGAAATTCCCGCCGTTACAAAGGCCAAGATCGTCACAGCGCCTGTTGCCGCTGCCAGAGTCGCGGCATCCTTCATTTGCGGGACGTACCAGTCCGGTGCGGGAAGATTACCATCGCTGCGAATATCGTTGCAGAGCCTGTCGTCACTGGGTGAGATCTTAGCACCGCTTGCTTGCGCACCGCATCTCGTCGCTGCGAGAGTCGTCGCAGAGCCATCCCATCGAGGGCCCGCGAGAGGAGAAGATCGCCGCTGAGCCGCGCATCATCACCACACCAGAGATCGTTGCTGCCCCAAAGATCGTCGCATCGTACCTTTTGCAAACCGCTTCCACCGAAACCTGTGCGCCGGAATCCACGCAAGGTATGGCATCCCGCCCATACAGACTGGAGTCACCGCAACACGCCCGCTACGTCCAGCCGGGTTGTCGCATCGCCTCCCCAGGGTCTTAGGAGTGAGGCATCGCTTGCTTTACAACGCTACAGCTTCCACTTGGAACTTCTTGTCACATCTAAAGGTACTGTTGACTAAACAGTGACACAACTGTGGATTATTTTACCGCAACCTTAAGAACTCATTTGAAACTATATTCTTGAACTGTGTATTTTTTTTTGTCGTTTTGGTCTTGTGTAGTTTAGATTAAAAATACCTTTATTTTTCTAAACTTTTGTTGAGTCAGTTTGTGGTGTTTTCACTGTGTTACTGTGAGTGTTGGTACAAATACTTAGCACATTGCCTTTGATAAGCCTGACTGCTCGTGCCAAGCTATCAAGGGGGTGAGCAGGGGTTATCTAAAGAGTGTATCCTTCTTACCCTGACTAGAAGCAAGGGTCCTATTTTGGACGTGGTACCTACCTCTGCCACTTAGAGACCCCAAGTTCTAACATAGCCTTATTAACCCAACCAGCACTATTTTCAGCCATAAGTTTATTTTGGGGGGTGAGAGCTATATATTTTAGTACAGACTTAATGATCCTAACTATTTTCAAAGGGTTACATTCAAGACCATAAGAGACAATGTATTTGTCTTGCACTCAATTCTGCTAAGTAAGAATATTTTGTGCTATCACAGCGAGCTACCTCTCTGGCAATATTTTGGCAGAAAGTCTACATCAAAAGCTAGGGATAGAACTACCTTTGTTGACCTCTGAGGTTATGATGGGATACAGCTCTAGGAATTTAAATGGTAATAATTTGTTTTCTATTCTATTAGCTGCAGCAAGATTAGTTATAGCCAGGGTGTGGACATCACTGAAACCTCCAACAGTGATGGATTGGTGGCTGTTAGTAAAACAGATGTATGATATGGAATTATCATTGGCTGGGTTGAGAGGGGTTCGTGCTATGGTAAAATGTACTGCAATTTGGGGACATATCTTTTGAATGAAATTGCAAATTACTATACGTTTTCCTCCATTATTTTTTGTAATTTTTCTTATTGGGATTATATCAGATGACTGTTTTTTTTAATTCCTTTTCTATATAACATGTATTGTATTTTTTTTTACTTGATGCCTTCTCTTGGTTAAAAAAAATTATTTAAAAAAAAAAAGGATTGTCAACTAGGTTCCAAAGTAATTAGACAATGAAAGACTTGTACCCTATTTGTCCAATTATGTGTCGACAAAGAGTCTGTGTGTTGACTTTCTGAGAGTGCCTGTTTCCTGGATTTTTGTACCCTAAAGTCTCTGTGCAGAGGAAGATGATGGTATGTGTGTTTAAGTGGTCACGCCCACCTTTTGCTGATTGGTATTGCTATGATTACTTACTGGTAATCCCCATTATTCTTAGTCCTACTCATCCTCGACCCAGTCATCACTAAGGAGGAATTCCACTAAACAGGAAACGCTTTTAGGCTCCACCCACCCTCCTGCCAGAGGCTATGATTACATGGCCAACAGAAAGCACTTCCTGACATACCAAGCAACAAAGGCCTGAACAGGAAGGGTGGGTGGTAAGTATGACTGGGTCGAGGACGAGTTGGACTAAGAGTAATGGGGATTACCGGTAAGTAATCATAGCATTTCCTCTACGTCCCTCGTCCTCGACCCACTCATCACCTTTGAGGCATACCAAAGCTACCACACAGGAATGCCTTTGGAACACCACACACAGAACACAGACCGAACACAAAAGTGGAGTGCAGCAAGTGAAAATATTTTACTAAACATACAGAGTCGAGCGAGGGGAACATGTCCCACAGCATGCAACGCACCTCAAGCACAGTTCATCTGGTCAGATAGATCACAATTCAGACGATAATGCTTCACAAAAGTAGAATCAGAAGCCCAAGTCCCAGCCCGACTTATTTCATTAAGGGAAACCCCATCAAAAGCAGCCCAGGAAGCAGAAATATCCCTAGTGGAATAGGCCTTAACCCCAGAAGGGCAAGGCAAATCATAGTCCTGATATGTCAGAGAAATAACAGCCTTGATACAGTGACCCAGAGTAAGACGGGAAGCAGTCTTCCCCTGACCAGCCAGACCAAATGTCACAAAGAGAGAGTCAGAAGAACTAAACACTGCAGAGCGGGCAACATAGATAGACAATGCACTCTTCACATTAAGAGGGAGCAGCAACAGCTCAGAAGGAGAGTAAGGAGAAGGACAGAAAGAAGGAAGGATCAACTCCTGAGAGGAATGAAACCGAGAACGAATCTTCAGAACAGACCCAGGATCCAAATAAAAGACCACCGCATCATCCAAGAAACACAAAAAGGGAGGAGAACAACGCAAGGCAGTGAGCTCACCCAACCGCCAGACGTAACAGCAACCAAAAAGGCCACGGTAAAAGAGAGGAACTTAAGATCAACCAACTCCAAAGGCTCAAAAGGAGAGGACTGAGGAGCACTCAGGACCAAAGAAATATCCCAAGGAGGAACCGGAGAACAAGCAGAAGGAGAGGAGATAGAAAAACTCTGGAACAACTGAGAAACCAACAACCCTTCAGAAGACGGAGTGAAGTCGGATTACAGAAAGTCTGAACAGCAGCCCAATGACCTTTCAGAGTAGACAAGGCATAGCGCCTCTGAAACCCATCCAGAAAAAAATGAAGAATAGAAGCGATAGGGCAAGAGGTGGGAAACAGACCAAGCCAGAACACAAGGAGGAGAAGGAAGAGTAGGCGGACAAAGTGGACTTCATGCGGGAGGCCTGCATCACCCTGATGCGGTGATCAGGGAATCCCCGGACCCCAAGAGACAGTAGTTCAACCTCCAGACCCCGAAGGTGAGAGGGACCAGGAGGGAGGGAGAGGGTGACCTCAGGGGAGACGGGTAGTGCACCAAAGGAGGACCGACCATCAGACTCAACAGCAACGGGAACCAGGACCTCCGAGGCCAGCGAGGTAAGACAGCCACCACCTGGGCCCCCACCCGCTGCACCTTTAGTAAGAAGGCTGGAGTCAGAGGAAACTGGGGAAGGTGTACAGCAACCAAGGGGGCCACTGGAGAGACAATACCTTGACCCCCCATGCCCCCAACTCTGGAGTTCGGGGAAACAAGGGGTGAAGAAGTGAATTGGTCGTGAGGGCAAATGAGTCCTGTTTGGGAGTGCAGATCCTCCGACAGAGCAGCTGGAAAATCCTGGGGGAGAGACACAGGGTCAGAGATGATGGAAACCTGCGACTAAAGTCATCCACGACCACATTGTCCACACACCTGACAGGCTCAACCGCGATGACCAGTAGATGAAGCCCAGCCCAACCAGCAATTGCAAAAGACACCAGATTCAAGGAAGGACTGTGAGTACTGCCCTGGTGGTTTAACGTAAGCCACAGTGACCATGTTGTCGGTCCGCACCAGGACATTGCACCCCAGAAGACGATCCTGGAAGAAATGAAGAGCACATTCCACAGCAGACAGCTCCTTGGAGGATCGGTGGGACTCCGACCATTGCCAACGAGCCTGAACAGCCCACTGACCCAGAGTCGCCCCACCAACCGGACGCACTGGCATCTGGTGTCAAAGCCTCCTGATGCGGTAGGCGAAACCACATCCCTTTGGAGAGAGATGAAGAATCCAGCCACCACTGGAGAACGGACACAACCTCCTGATACACTGGTACGGAGACAGCATAGTCTGAACTGGAAAAGGCACCAAATGGTGAAGATGCCACAGCGGATGCCAAAGATGAAACCTAGCCCATGGCACCATTAAGACAGACGCAGTCATATGACCCTGAACCTTAAGCTATTGAAGGAGTTGAAGACCCAGAAGTTGGGAATCTAGAAGGATCACCTTGCCCAGGATCGAGTCGAAGAAAGACTTCCGAGTGGCAGGAAGCAGCTGGCACTTTGGAAAGTTCAGAAGAAATCCGTTGCACTCTAGCATATAAATGGTCAAGTACATGATCGCAGGGAAAGGAGCCTGAAGCAGCCAATCGTCCAGTTAAGGAAACATTGACACTCCCAGGAGGTGAAGATGGGCCACCAAGGGAGCCACTACCTTGGTGAACACTCTGGGAGCGGACCGGAGACCAAACGGAAGGACATAGAACTGCCAAAGATGACCCTCCAGGCATAAGCGCAGGAATTTCTGATCCTCCTGAGCCACTGGCACAAGAAGATAGGCATCCTGGAGACCCAGCATAGATATCACCCAGTTGACCTGAACCAAAGGGATCGCCCATTGCAAGGTCTTCATCTTGATAGGGATCTTCCGGACAAACAAGTTCATACGCCGGAGATTGATGACAATCTGAAATCCCTCGGTGACTTTCGGAACAAGAAAGATGATCAAATAGATCCCCAGACCCTATTCCGACCTGGGAACAGGCACAATCTCCTTCAGGTGTAAAGTCCTAACACCGTCCAACAATGACTGATGCCGAGCCTGGTCCAAGGCCAACTGAATCTGCACTATGCCCGAGGGGGTAGGACGGGACAGAAATTTGATCCAATACCCACGGTCCAGGACACCCAGCATCCACTGGTCGGTGATAGTCAGACGGCAAGCAGGAAGAAACAACCGCAGTCTGCCACCAGCCACTGGTTGACCACCAGCATGACCGGGCCCGGGGGCAGCATAGTCAGGAACGCTGCAGGCCTTGTCCAGCATCCTGGGGGGATTTCTTCTGGAATTTGTGGGGAAAACTCCTACCAGCCCCTTTTTGGCCCGAAAGAAAGACTTCTGAAACCGCGAAGGCTGACGGAAGGTTTTGGCATGAGAGAAGGAAGAGTCCTTACGTGAAGGCTGACGTCGGAAGGATAATGAATGCTTCCGCTCCTTTAAACCTTTGTGAAGTTTATCTTCAAGAGCGTCCCCAAAGATATGAGGCCCAGTAAATGGCAACCACAATGCAATGGATCTCTGAGCAGCAGCTGTATTCTAACCCTTCAGCAACAGATTCTGCCGAGCCTCAATAGAAGAACCACAGGACAAGGGAGAAGCACGCACAGATTCAAAGACAATATCCAAGAGGAATTCGGCCTGACGTTCCATGGATTCCTGCAGGTCTGTCCAACTGCCCGCTTGCATTGTGGAAAAGAAAGTTTTAAAGTCAGACAAGAAGGATTGTTGCTCTCTCAGTGCGACCGGCAGACCTTTTACTCCCACCTGTGAATGGACTAGCCATCTTGCCTCATATTTCTATGACAATATTACAACCATCCAAGATTACCTTGTGGAACCCACCCCGGCCAAAGGAGTGAACAATAGTCTTCCCATCCTCCGGCACCCCTGAGACAGGCCCTTCTCTTACACAATTTCCTCCAATTTCTTTTGGATACATCCTTGGAGATTATGAAAGGCCTCAAGTCAGTCTCTCCCTCGGACCCTTATCCGGTCAAAGTGCTGGCATCTGCAGCAGAGATTATTAATCCAACTGTTAATATGGTCCTCAATTCCTCACTGAAAAATGGCCAGGTGCCGGGTAGATGGAAAAACGTGAAAATCCCCCTACTATTTAAAAAAAACCTCTGCCAACCCCTTGGTGGCATCATACTCAAGCCACTATCACTGCAAACTCTTTTCTCAAAAGCCCTTGAGAAATATGGGAACTTAGTTAAAATAGAAAATAAGTGGAATCCAACAATTTGCTCCACCACAACCTGTCCGGCTTTAGAACTTATTTTAGTACAGAGCAGGCCTCGGTTGTAATCTCTGATGTTATTAAGGGGAAACTAGATAAAGGAGGCAAAGCAGTGCTGATCTTGTTGGACCTCTCCGTGGCTTTTGACACTGTGTCCCACAACCGACTCCTGCAGAGACTTCAGGAGTGTGGCCTGGGAGGCACGGTACTCACATGGTTCACCTCCTTTTTGGAGGACAGACATCAAGAGATCTGGTCTCCTCTTTTTGCTGCTTCCATTCTCTCTATGAAGTTAGGAGTTCCTCAGGGTTCCATTTTGAGCCCAACACTTTGTAATCTGTATATGGCTCCTCTTGCTCCCTTGGCTGAGGCATGCGGTGCAACAATAATTTTGTATGCAAACGATACACAGCTTCTGTTCACATGCAACAAGGGTGCAGACTTCAGAGGGCAGGAGATCAATGAATGCCTGACAGGGGTTTTCACATGGCTCAGGATGAATCAATTAAAGTGTAACCCAGAGAAATCTGAGATCATTTTTTTTAGCTCTTCATCTTGCGACGAATGTTGTCAATAGTGGCCTTCAGACATGTCACCCCCCTCAACTTCAGACAATACACTTAAGATGCTGGGGGTCAAGCTGCATGACACCCTATGTATGAATGCTCAAACTGTTGCCTGATCCTGTTTTGGCCTACTAAGAATGCTTAAGAATTTTCTTCCCTTACTACTGATCACCCAAAGGAAGACCGTAGTCCAAGTGCTCATTGTCTCCAGGTTGGACTATGTAAATGTCCTGTACCCGGGTATCCCGGAATACCTATTGAGTAGACTCCAGGGGGTCCAGAATGCGGACGCCAGGGTGATTCTCATGTTGGGACCCAGAGCCCGGGTCTCCACTCACCTGATTGCTCTGCACTGGCTTCCTGTTCGAAAGAGAATGCGTTTCACAGCCCTGGTCTTAGCTTTTAAAGCTTTACATGATATGGGCACCCATTATATCAGAAAGAGAGTTCTGCACTATATTCCCAGTAGAACCATGTGGTCCTCCTCTCGGCAGAAGGCTACTGTTCCTAAGTTCTCCCACGCCTGTATTGGTGGCCGCTCCTTCCAAGTTCAGTCTTCCCGTCTGTGGAACTTTCTGCCGGTGTCACTCAGACAGGTACATGGCTTACTCACCTTCAGGAAGCAGCTGAAAACCTGGTTATTTCAGCAATAGCCTTAAGGCCTCTTCCCTCTTCAGCAATAGTAACAGTTCTGCCCTGAGGTCCTTTAGCGCCCGGACCCTCTTCATGAGTAGCTGTGTGCCCTATAAGTACCAATTACCATAACATGTTTTTTTCTTCCCAGTAGCTTTATAGAAAAAATAGGCAATATGTGTAAAGTAGTTACAGTAGAATTTTCCGCACAGCTGCATTTATCTAGCTCATAATACATTTATTCTTATCCCAACTTATTGACTGAGCAAAGTACTGCACCTGTCTGACATTCAAAATTTCTTTGCAGAGATTACTTTCAGCAACGGGCAATAAAGTAATACTCATTTTCTAACTTGAATTTATATTTAATCAGTTCCTAAAGGGATTCCACGAAAAAGAGAAGCTGGCATCAATCGATTGTTTACTTCGTTTGTCAGGTAAATATTGTAGAAAAACAATTCAGATGGTATTTCCTTCTAGAATCACTGCTTATTTCACACTTGGCATACATATTAATCCAAACTTCTTGAAATGTTGTTGATCAATTGCTACCACCTATTGTGTCTTCTTACTATAGCCCTCCCTTCATTCTTACCAAGCTGAACTAGACATTGTAACATTAAACCCCAAACAACACTTTCATAGAGGTAATTGTACGCCCAGCTAGTCATGTTTAGCAATATACCTGTGCCCCTACTGTGCTCTCCAACAGATTAAGGGCCTAATTGCAAGTCTGGTGGTCTGAAGACTGCCAGACTCATGGGGGCATGGCCATGGCGGTTCAGCCACCACCACACCGGCGGTCCGACCAGCGTATTACAACTTTGGTGTATGGACCACATTGTACTGCCACAACTTTCAAGGAACTGCATTCCCTGTCGGTGGTGGAGCCTCAATATACTTGGCATGGCCGCTGTGGCCCTGCCGACCATATTACAAGTTTCCTCATTGGAATTGCTGGTTGTGAGGAAACTAAGGGGATCCTACAGGGCCGCTTGGTGCCTCATACCATGGGTTGCATGCAGGGGGCAGGAGGGCATGCATGCCCAGTTCCTGCATGGTATGGACTTAGTATGGATTGGAGTTTTGTGTTCTTGGGTTGAATTATGTTTTGTAGGGTAATTTTGTGGTGTGGAAAGTTATGGCATGGAATTGTGCAGCATAGATTTTTGCAGCGACAAGTGGAATTTTGTGGAGTGGAATTGTGTGGATTTGAATTGTCTGGCAAGGAACTGAGTGTAAATATGTTGAGTGGAATTTTGTGGCTGCAGCGGAGTTGAATTTTGTGAAGTGAAATTATGAGTTGTGGAGGGGATTTATGTGGATAGGGATTATGTGTCATGAGGTGGAGTGGAATTTTGTGGAGATGAATTATGTGGTATGGAGGCAGCGGAATCATATGTTATGGAGTGGTGAGGATGTATGGGGTATGTAGTTTAAATATGTGTAGTGCAAATATGTGACATGGGGTGGGGTGCAATTGAGTGGAGTGTAATTCTATGCCATAGTGTGAAATTGAATTTTGTGCAGGATAATTATGTGTTTTGGAGCTGAGTGGTTACATTTGAAGTGTAATTATGTGGCAGGTAGAGGAATTATGTTTTGTGGAATTGTTTTGCATGAAGTGAAATTATCTGAAGTTGAATTGTGTTGTGTGGAATGTAGTCATGTGGATTGGAGTGGCTTGAGAGTATGTTGCTTGGAGTGGTATTATGTGAACTGGAATTTAGTGGCATGGGGAAGAGTGGAAATATGTGGGTTAGAATTTTTTGGGATTGTAACTATGTGGTGTGGAGTGTAATGATTTGGACTGGACTTGTGTGGTGTGGAATTATGAGATGTTGAAATGTGTTATGTGGACTGGAATTATCTGGTGTGAATTTGAGTGGAATTATTTGAAATGGCATTATGGTGTGGAGTGGCATGGTTTGGAATTTTGTGCTGTGGGGTTGAATTATGTTTTGCAAGGTGGAATTATGTGATGTGTTGTTGAACAGCGATGGGAGGCAGGCTGGGAAAAGAAGAAATAGGGATGGGGCAAGAAGATGGATTCGAATGGAAGCTTTTCAGTGCAATACAAAAAAGGTCACTAATTCCTATGCCCCTCTCACACTGCAGGAGGTGCATTTGCAGAGTGGTGGAGAAATGGGGTGTGGCCTCTGATGACCTCTCAGCAATCCAGCTATGTGGGTCCTACTGGCGGTAGCAGGAGGGCTAATTTTCCCTCAAGGACCCTCAAGAGCCAAGGAAACTTCATCCCCCAACTAGTAGCACACCAGGAGGCACGTTTGCAGAGTGGTGGAGAAAGGACGTGTGTCTTTATAGGGTGGAGGATGTATGGGTTGGGGTGGTGATGGAGCATGTAGGACATGTTTAAAGGCTCCAAATTTTGCTACGGATTAGAGGCTGCTGAATTACTGTTGTTGTGTTAGGGTGTTTATAGTAGGTGTTGGTAAAGATAGAGGATATGGGAGTAAAGATAGTTTAGGATCTGTCTCATTTATGTAGTCACAAGGGCCAGAGTGGAGGTTTGTTTAAATTTTGTGATTAATGTAGCATGTTGTGTTTGTGTGAGATTTTGCTGTGCTGGTGTGAGTGTGTGTGTTCTGTTTTATTTATGTGGAGTAGTGAGATTGGATATTGATTAATGAACTTCTGTGAATGTAAAGTAATGTTGGGGAGTGAAAGTTGATTGGGAAAGTTGGTGGTGATGTGCATTGGAGGAGAGGATATGGGATGTGTGAAATGGGATGGACAGGGGTTATTCATGTTTGTGCTAGATTTGGTAGCCGGAAGAGGTAATATGTGTGGTGGAGTGGAATTGTGGGAGGGCAGGGCGGATATACAGACGCGGAGGCTGGATATATTGGCGAATAGGAGTCTCTTTATTAGCAGTTGGCAAAGATCTAGGTGTTAATACAGGGTCAAAAGTCTCTTCTTCTGGGGTCTTCTCACTTCCTGAGGGGATAGATGACGATGCCAGCATTGGTCTGCCCTCTTCGGTTGGGTGACGAGGTTGTTGGGGCGTTGAGGCGTCCGTGGCGTAACTTCACCCGGAGGCTCACCAGAAGGAGAGAAAGAATGGGGCCTGTCAGTGTTCTGGGTCAACAATATTCAACCGACCCCTACACCCGGTAGTGCTCAGTAGAAACGAAAGGGTAGTGAGGGGTTAAGATCTAGGCGTGAGGGAAGGGGGAAGGAATAGTCCGTGAGATAGAGTCTGAGGTAGCAGTAGGTCAAAATCCTAGGTCAAAAGCTGTGCAAACGGAAGATTACGATAATAGGATGGCTGAGTAAGGTATCTGTGGTGCATGCACGTACTTCACGGCTTCAATCCCCACTTGCACTCCCTCCCCTCACCCGCATTAAAAAGATACCTCCCACCTCCCTCAACAGTTCCCCAGGTGCGGTGTCACTCACCGGCCCCGCCGTAACTCTCCAGAGTCACGGCACGCTCTCCAGCATCCTCCGGGGGATACCACCACTCCTCCGACCAGGGTTCTTCGGTCTCCCCCACGTCCTCGATGTCTGGAATGTTGTCCTGGCTCTCGGCTCGCTGTTCCCTGCTCCGATCTTCGGCGTCCTCCACACTCGCGTCTTCTTCCGTCTTCAGCTCCGCCTTTCCGCTGGTCCAAGACGCCTCTTCCTGGGCTACGTCAGTCCTTATTGGCGTCCCGCATCTTCTTCCGGGTTCCCCTCCTCCTTCTGGCTCCGGACTCCTCTGTGAATAAACAGGAGAGGTTGGTTTTTTCCGATTCCCCAGCTGTGGAGGAGGTCACTTTTGTCCGGTAGGGCATTCTGGGTGTTGTAGTTCCTGATTATAATGTCTCCAAAGGGGTTCTTTCTCACAGGAATATAATGATTGTTTGGTTGTGTGTTTTTGGTAGAAAGAGGAGGAGAGTGTTGTTGGTGTTGGATATAAGAGAGTATAGAGTATTGGGTTGGTGGTGATGGTAAGGTGTCTGTGAGAAGTATGTAGAGGGTAGAGCTGGTGTATTGTATGAACAGGAAGTATGTTTTTGTAGTGACTAAGGTTGTGTTATGCTGGTGATGTGTGCATTTGATAGCGGTACTGGACTGAGTGGTGGTCTGTGAGGAGTGAAGGTGCCATTGTGGCAGTTGGGAAAGAAGGGTGTATAGATGTGCTTTGTAGAGTTTTGTAGTGGTTGACATTGGGATGTGGATAGGGAATGTTTGTTGCATATGAGTAGTGTGCATTTGTTGAGAGTGTGTTAACAACTTGGCTGCTTGACTTTTTCCCCTGCTGTGCTGGACCATAATGGAAATGGGTGTGGTCATGACGAGCTCAGCTCGTCATGAGCACACGAGCACTGTGCCACATGACGAGCTGAGCTCGTCATGAGCACCGAAGGGGTTAATATGTTTGTGGACCCGGATGGGTTATGGTAGTGTGTGGTTAACAGTAAAAAGGGCAGCTTTTCTGGCCCTAGGTTCAACCCGCTATGAACAGACCAAAACAGGCAACTGCCCTCATCATTTTTGCACTTAGCCTCGACGTCCGGGCTGAGACATTCTAAGCCCTAGGTAAGGTGAACTTTTGCCAATGAAAACCATAGTCCTAACCAATCATAACCTTAGCCCAAAACCCCAGGAACAATGATAAACCTGGCCCTTTCAACCAATCACAGACCTGGCCCTAGCAACCAATCAAAAGCCAAACCCCAAACCCTAGTTTCAATCAAAACACTAGCCCTAGGAACCAATTAGAACCCTAGCCCTATTGGCCAATCAGAACTTTAACTCTACATCCAATACACACCCTAGACCTAGGTATTAATCAGAACCCTAGCCTTATTGGTCAAACAGAACTCTAACCCTAAGCCCTATGTCCAATAGAAACCCTAGCCCTAGGAGCCAGTCAGAACACAGATGCAAAAACCAGTAACAAGTTATATAAGGGGCATGTAACCTTAAGCACAGGCTGGTGTGTAGGGAGGCAGGGAGGGACTATTGAAGTCAGAATCTCCTTGGAAATAGAAAGGCTGAATCCTCACTTTGTAGTTCCTTTTCAACCCTGCAGGTAAGGCCCAAATCTAAAGCCAACATTTCACTATTTTCACTATTTCTAACCAAAAACGAGTGACACATACACTTTCCAAACATGTTTTACACCAAAAAACGGATTAAGCAGTCTCTTAAACATACTCTTGTTAGTGTCTGCTGTGTGCTGATGCAGAATAGGAAGTGCAGTCTAAACAGTGGAGCGCTTTAGAAACAACACTTATGTTTTTCCTTTCATCTACATTTTTCCTTGTATTGATGGAGACAGGCCCCACGTGTCATTCATTTCTTCCTTTAATGCTTTATATTAGTTTGTGAAACAGCTGACACCTTTGCGACTATCACTTAGAAATGTAATTTATTGCATTACACTTTTATTTTCTTTTTCCATTTTTGCTCTCAGTATCTATCATTTTAGTAGAACCAAGGGCAATAGGCTCCTCTTTAATTAATTCAGTTTGACTGACAGCTCAGCGAACAACTGAGCTGCCATTTTCTCAGAAAAAAGCCACATTGACAGCTGCCATGTTTAGCACCCTGGAAATATCACCTTGAGGTGGGTGAGCCAACAAATTAATGAGGATAGCTGAGCCAGAGTCACGGGTCTGGTGATGCTGATAGATCCCATGCACGAGATGAGCCCAGATAATGTTTGTTATGTAAACCATACAGCAAACAACACATAACATATGAAAAAGTATCTTCAAAATTAAAAAATGTGCATTTCTTTAACATGTGAAAGCTTTTAAATAAGTCCCAATTTATCACTTCAATCAGAAGAACTTATTAATAGAGTTTTAAAACATAAACCATTAGTGAACTAAGAGCCAAGACAGTTTTCATGTAAACCCTGTATAAGGCCCAGATTATTATAAGCAACATTATAGTATATTAAATCAAACACAATAGGTTTTTGTACACCGGTTTTTCTGAATTAACGTATTTGAAAGTGCTTTCATATAGGATAATGAAGAAAAAGGAGTTTTGGTGGAATAAAATATTTGGCTAAGATTGCAGACATTTAAGTGGGCAAGCTCCAAACGATGGATTTAGGCCTAGATCTCTGTACTGGATTAAATGTATGACATTCTTCTGCATTCTGTCCATCAATTGTTCTTTTTGAATTTGTAACCCCAAGAGGGTTGTTTATGTCAAGACATGGGTCCCCTGCTCTCCATGCCACTGGAGTCAAGCTATCCTGGCTGATGAGGGCTGAAACCCTGAAACTGGTCCTAGAATGCTTGCTTCCAGTCAAGGGAGGACCTGGCCTGGCAGTTCTGGCTGGACTGTTCCCTTTGGGTGCAGGGTCAAGACTAAAATGATGGATTTAGGCCCAAAACTTTGTACTTGGGTGAATGCATGACATTGTTCTGCATTCTGTCCATCAATTGCTCTTTTTGCATTTCATTTTTTATGTGACAGCTTTGTTTGTACCTCTTTGTGCAGTTTTTATACAGGGCAAAGAAGATATTGAAACGGGTTAGTAGCGCACACGTTACATTACACAAGTTTCTATACATTTTTTATAGGGGAGATTAAATGAGATTAAGTGATTTGTATCAAAGGATTTTGAGCTGAATGGGTATTCAACCTGTTTCCCAGTTCCAAAGTACGCAGCTCTCGCCATAACGCAACACCCTGCGTAGATGGAGGGTTACTGGGGAAGCCACTTAAATGCTTGGCTCACTATGGGCTCGAGATTCTAATAGGACCTCGAGCTGAGTCAGAGCCAGGCTTCAGTCTTGAGCCTGGCTCAAGCTTTCAGTGGCTTACCCACCTCTAATATTATCCCCGATCTCACCCCTGATCTACCAATCACCACACCTCACCTCCTAAACACAACCATCTCCTATTAAGTCTTAAGGCTTAATAGGACCTGTGGGCAGATTACCACACTTTAAAGACAATGGATTCTACATAGATACATTATTTCAATACAGCAAAACCTGTTTTGTTTTTGTTTTGTTAGCTTGGTATTAGCAACAAATTAGTTCTCTGCGTGAGAAACAAACAATAATATATCTGAGAACCATAGAATTCAAAGGTGCTGAGCAAATTGCTGGTAAAAGAAAACAATGCAACATGAGAAAGTAAACAGAAACATGACAATGACACGGTTAAAAAAATAATTAGATTCGGAGAATCTACCAATTGAATAAAATCATTGTTTTGATGGTAAATGGGAAAATTACAAATTATCTAAGCATCCTTTTGAGGATTCTGTGGGACCTAATTGACTCAACTAAGCTGGAAAAATTACCAGTTGGCATGAAGGATGCTCAAAAGACAACACTATGGGATGAATAAAACATTACTGTTGGCGAAAGAAAGTACAGTCTTCACATCTTTGTGCTCTTCTGTGTAACAGAGAGCAGGAAGCCTCACTCATTAACCCATTTTTTACTTCTCCTCTAGCCACCTGGCTCAAACATTCGTATATGCTTCTCTAATGTATGTAGCTGGCTACCTAAAATGGTCAGGGTGTGCAGCAGATTTATGGTAGAACTATCACCACCATTCCTCATTTCCTGTCACCTACCTACCTACCCAACAGCAACCTCAAGGGCTCTACGCAGTTTCAGTTCAAATGTGTAGGCCCACACCATACACTTACTGTTCAGAGAAATGTTTGATTTCTTGGTGCAAAGTCATGATATCCAAATCCAACGTCCACCTCTGATATTAGCAATTTCAAATGTGTTGCATGACACACCAGTGGCAAGCACAAAAGTAAACTAAAGTACTTGTTCGTGCAATGTGCTGCTCCGGAATCTTTGCCAAGCAGATGTAAGGCCTTGCCATAACTGAAACCATGGATCCCAGTAATCAAATGGACATTTCTGATGGTTACTGGAAATCTGAATCAGGGTGGGCACTCAAAATAAGTGTTCCACCAAACACTGTTGCACAGTGGGCCAATAAATAAGGAGAGAGTCCTTATGATCTCTGTTGGCAAGTGGCTTAGTAGCTCTGGTTTAGGATTTTACATACTTTCCCTACACAAAATGACTGCAGATTGCTCCTGAAAACCATGAGCTAAACTCCCAGAAGAGGATATTGAATTCTTAGGATCTTCTAGCTGGCCCTCAATGATTGGAAAATCACTTTTAGGACTGTCGTTATGCCTTTTCTCTGTGTGTGTGCGTGTGTTTGTGTGTGTGTGTTGTCCATATAGTAGTGTGGCTATAATGGCATCAAAGGTCTCTGAGATCTTCACAGTTCTTTGTCTACATCAATTATGGCTCAGTCACCATTTGACCACAGTGATCATGCTATGCCGCTGTTCAACACCGTGTTATAGCTATACATAACCCCTACCAGCCTATCCTACCTTGGTCACAAAGCACATCACCTCGTAGATGATTTTTGTTATCTTTTCAGCCCAGACAAGTATAATTACTTTGTGAATGTTGGTCATAAGTGGAAAAATGTGTCTGAACATGACAAATAGATTAAATGAGGCTGTTTTGAAAACCAATCAAGGTCAGAAGTGCGTTAGTGGGTTGATCTGATGAAGAATTTCAGTTGTTTCTTAGGTCTCTTTTTGAAGCTCAAAGAGGTATGAGGAATCAGTATGAGGTTATATCTGTTGTAGTTTTGTTAGATCTGTCAGCCTTTGGGTGGTGACCCCCCAAAGATTTTGCCTTTGACCACCACTTTTTCTAAAATCCATTTTTATTGGCTTTAGCACTGTGCGCACTCTACCACTGCTAACGACTGCCCACTCCTGTAAACATATTAAAATCAGCTTGCGCCTGATTAGCATATTTAATTTACTTATGAGTCCTTTGTGGAGTGTTGAGTAGCACTGACTTCCAAGACACTCTGGCCTGTCGACTGCAGTACCTCATTGTTGCTGGGTCCTGATCTGATGAGTTCTGGCCCCCCACTTGGCCCCCCCCTCTCGGGTGCACTAGACACGGCAGCAGGTCTCAAGCGACTCTCCTACCCTTTTCATGCTTATATTGCCATCCTTTTGTTGTATCCTATGTCTGCAGTTGATTGAATTTGTACTATGTCCGACTTATTTACATGTCGATCAATAGTACCCCCTTTTTTGGCCCCGATGCGCCTCTTGACAGTCGCAGTCATTGGACTTTCTGTAGTCATTGTTATACATATCATCTGCTACACCCTCTCCTGTTGAGAGCACGTTTCTGTAATACTACAAAACACTTATTCATGATGGACAGGCTTTGCTCGGATTGTCTACTTAAAAAAACATGCAAAATGCTAATAAAAAAGGTTTCTACAAAAATAAGTCATATATTATATACCCAGCACCTGTAAATTAAATGCTACTAGTGGGCTTGCCTTTCTTATGTACCACCTCCTTAAGTAGCCCCTCAAAACGTAGCTCAGGTTTGCCAGTGCAGCGTGAATGCAATTTTAAACTGCCATTTTGACTTGGCAATATAACACCCTTGGCATGCCTTAAACTCCCCTTTTTATTGCATACAAGGCACCCATAAGGTGAGCTCTGGGTAGCCCATAGGGCAGGGTGCATTGTAGTTAAAATGCTGAACATGTTCTGGTAATGTAAAACTCCTCAATTAGTTTTTAACTACTGTGAGGCTAGCCAGTCCTATAGTGTGCCTTATTACATTTAATAAGTGCTCATTTTTGGTAAGCATTCCCTGTTTGGTGTCTGTATAATTGTAAATCCTTTTTAATGGTAAAGCTGGATTTTAAATTACAATTTTGAAAATGCCCCTGTTAGAAAGTTGCCATTTTCATAATCTTACTACTTCTTTAACTTTATTCGGTGTGTAGAAACAACCATAAAAGTATACATAAAATACAGTACAATCCAAGTAGTTCATAAGATAAAAACTCATAAAATGTCATTAAAAAGATAGTACAATTACATCAAATCATCAAAAATTCAGCACTCCATGGGAACAATTACTCTTTCACGTATATTAAGTGAATTTATAATAAAAAGCACCACGTTAAAACAGACCCTAGCATCGCTGAGCTCAGACAAAACTTCTGCTGCAGCAAGATGTGATCCACCACCAAATGCAAGCAAAAGTAGTTTAAGGTAGTAAATTCTAAAACCAGTATAAAACTTGCAAAGCAACATAAAGTGCACAGCACTCTCTTTACTTCGTCCATCGCATGGGCACGGAAACGTGTCTGAGGGACAGGATTTCATTATGGGAAAAGCAACCAAATGAAGGATAATACCCAATATTAGTCAAACTAGGAGAAAACGATTAATGGGATTGTGTATATAGGGCAGATAATCCTGGCAGCCCTTTACTTGGTTAAGCGTTAGATAAAACATAGCTGATGGTTTCATATTCTCACTAACTAGCCGGGTTTTTACTTCCAAAAGAGAGACTAAGTGCAAACTTAAAAGTCTTAATTGCAACTTTACTCACCAGTTCTCCAATGGCAATGCCTCCTTGGACACCGCTTTCAGCCTGGCACCCCTAACGTTACCTACTCAGAACATTTTCATCAAAATTTCATCTAAGCCCGAAGGTAAGCCCCGACCGGGCCCAATCTTTTTTTACTTTAGCTCTTTCACTAAAATATGTCCACAGTTGGTGATTTGATCTTTTAAGCACTAGATTTAACTTTACATTTATAAATTCATAACTCTGGTCTACTGATTGGATTTTTGCAATTTTGGTGTTAAATATTTTATTAAAAGTTACTCTATTGTTCTAAATTGGTGTGGGACGTTTCTTATGTTGTGTTTTCACTTTATTACGGTTTGTGTCGTGTATACATACTTTACACATTGCCTCTAAGTTAAGCCTGAGTGCTTTTGCACCAAGCGACCAGAGGGTTGAGCACAGGTTGATTTAGAGACCATTTGATGAACCCTGATAGGGAGTATCATCGTTGACTGAAATGCGTCTTCAACTTCTTCAATCAGAAATCCAATCTCCTACACTGACAAGCTAGGCATATTTGAGAACTGCAGTGCCGGGGTGTAGTTTAGTGGTTGTGATTACAGGGTTCTCTAAATAATGTTTGCAACTTGCAACCCTGACAAATTGAGAGAATTACACAGCTGTTAGGTATGATCAACCTTATTGGCGGCACAGGAAGACTTTGATGGTCCGGCTTACCGACATACAAAGCAAAGCCCTACAGCGCAACATCACACTAGCGGAAATCAGACAAGCGATACGAGCCCTCCCTAGGAATAAGGTCCCAGGGACCGACGGCCTCCCGGCCGAATTCTACACAACGTTCATAGATCGATTGGCCCCACGTTTACATACTCTCTATATGGAAGCCTTACGAACTGCCTCCCTGCCGCAATCGTCCATGCAGGCATTGATCACATCTCTCTTAAAACCAGGTAAAGAAGGGCTCCAGCTGGCCGACTACAGACCCCTGTCCCTCCTGAACACTGACTCGAAGATCTTGAGTAAAGTGCTGGCGACGAGACTAATTCAATATATTCCCCTGTTGATCCATCCGGACCAATGTGGTTTTGTGCCGAGCCGGAGCACGGCCATGAATCTCAGACGCTTGGCCCAACTGATGTTGGGAGACACGGGGGGGGCGAGCCAGGAGGGCTGCATCACACTAGACCTGAGACAGGCGTTCGACTCCCTTAGATGGTACTACATTTTTGCCACACTCTTGAGATTCGGGATACCGCCCGAATTCGTTGCCTGGGTCAGGCTTCTGTACACTCTCCCTACAGCGAGAGTGCGCACTTCTATACATATTTCGGGTCCTATAGCTATAGCAAGGGGCACCCGACAGGGCTGCCCGCTTTCCCCTCTCCTATTTATCCTTGCCCTCGAACCTTTGCTGTGCAGCCTCAGGGCGAAGGCCCCCCGCTATGGCATCCAGAGACATGGGACGACGCACATTGTGTCCGCCTATGCCGACGACATCATACTGTACCTTCGAGACATACGGGGAGATATGGGCCCTATACCCCAATTGTTTGAGGACTTCAAGGAGATCTCAGGCCTTGCTATAAGTGAACCCAAGTCATATGGGTACACTTTCAGGAATACAGACTCTTCCACTCCCCTACCCTTCGCTCCACACGAATTCCAGATATCGGGTACCACCTTCCGATATCTAGGGATACACATCTACAGGGAAGCTGACATGATGATTGACGGCAACCTTGGCAGAGCCATGAGAGCACTGAAAGCGCAAATTCAGTTCTGGCTGACACTGCCCCTCTCTGTTGCTGGCAGAGTGGCCATCTCCAAGATGGTAATGCTCCCTCGCCTAGTTTACCACTTCACCAACCTGCCATTCCTGATCCCCGCCGCGACGTTTCAACATCTCGACACACTGCTCACGGAACTTGTGTGGGGACACGGGCGCAGACGTATAGGTCTAGCCAAACTGCAGCTCCCCTCAACTTCCGGTGGTATGGGCCTCCCAGACTTTAGGGCGTATAACTATGCGCGCCAACTACAATGGCTGGCCTACTGGGTGGCGGGCCGCAACCTCCACGAGCTCAATATGTCAGAGAGGGAACATGCAAGGGGGGACATACACAAGTTGCTCCTACCCCATTCGGACATACCGAGACATGCCCCGCCACTCCTCCGGCTAGCGGTGTCATACTGGCGGAAGGCAGTGAAATACACTTCCCCCAAAACATCTTATGCCCCCACGATCCCGCTTCTGGGCATTCCACTGGGCTCGGGTACACTGACAACAAACAGACTGACGCAATGGCAGGACGCGGGGGTGACCCATGTGGGAGACCTGTTCGCAGAGGGACGCCTACTGTCCTTTACAGACTACAGGGCTGTGCATAACGTCCCCAGAGGCTCATTCCTATTACATGCAGGCCTTAGACACTATATAACACGCACCTGGGCGCCTGAGGGACGGGAGCCAGCTACCAACCCCCTGATAACGATGCATTACCTCATGGGCACGGGCAGCCACCTAACCAAATGGCTCACTGCTAGCATAAAGGCAGGGAGGGCGGTCCCTCTAACAACTCTCAGGTCAGCATGGGAAGGCGACATAGGTAGGCCACTGAGGGACAAAGAATGGGAACGCATCCTCCAGTTCCCCAAGAAGGTAGCCAGAAACCCCAAATACAAGTTTATTCAGCTGATGCTGCTACATAGGGCCTACCTGACCCCACATCGCCTGCATATGATGTTCCCCGACACAAGCAGCAACTGCCCCCGATGCGACGCTGACGATGCATCACTAATACACATGCTCTGGCAATGCCCCAAGTTGGGTCATTACTGGGCCACCATAGCTGACTCGCTTGAGAGTGGCGGAACACTGTCCCGATCGCTCACTATAGAACACACACTACTGGGGTTGGGTCCGTCGACACGCACAAGGACCGTGGCGGCTCGTTTCACAGACCTGGCCTTACTGCTAGCAAAACGAGCAATCACGATGAGGTGGACGTCCCCCAGACCCCCTGACCCGGATTTATGGAAAACAGAGGTGATTAGATGGGGCAAGGCAGAGGGCGAGGCTTTACAACGAGAAGAACACAGAGGTCTCAGGAAAACACTGATCTCCCTGGACTGGTACACGGTGCTGGGGGCCTTCGAAACTGGGGGGGTGGAGGAAGGGGAGGACACAGATGACTCGATACAAGCGGGATGTTAGGGTCCGGCCCCGTGGGACATTCATGAAGTGAGGTGCACTATGCTGGGGTACCGGGAACCCTGTACCATTGACAATGCTATGGCCGCTGGCCACTGTGTGTGGGGCGAAAGGAGGAATAGTCAGAATTACTGTACTTTACGGAGCAACAGGTGACCAGGATGTAAATGTCACATTTACTCGCATATGAGGGGAGTGCCGGGAGGGATTTTAGCGGGTGGGGGAGGGAGTGGGTATGTTAGGGGACTGTTCAGTTGCTGTGATTTCAGACGAAAATGGAAAATCAAGGTTACTACACGCTTGTGAATGTTGAGCAGGCATATGATTATGACGTACTGATTATTGCTATGCCCGAGTATGTATGTAACTGCTCCAATTACTATGCTAATAAACAGATTTAAAAAAAAAAAAAAAAAGGAAGACTTTGATGGTGACTGGACCATGGGGATAGTTCAGTCCCGCAGCATCAGAGGACTGGATATGAAAAACAGTCAGAAAATGATTGGTTCAGGTCTGAGAAGAATTTGGACAATGTTATCAACTTGCCAAGGGGCAAAAATAGGTAAATAGTGTGCCCATCCTTATTGGTAGGTGCCTTAAACAGCTGTGAAATCCAACTGCCTTCATGGAGCTAATAAGGTCTCTGGTGGTAGAATCAGAGGAATTGTCAACCAAAATATCAAAATCGCTTAGAACAAAAAATCGGGAATGAGACAGAATGGGGTGGGGAGGGATTGCTTCTATCAAAGAGTGAACAAAGTTGGTGGAGGAACCAGGAGGGATATTACTGCGTCCATAGAGGGAAGGTTTAATATGGAGGTCAAGTATTTCAGCTGAAGACAAAGCACCTAGCTGTAAGCTTTTATGTTAAGTCATGCTATGTTGATTTGTATAGCACAGTAATTGCCTGAGAAGGTATGCAGCTGTTTGGGCAGGTATGTAGGTGTGTGGACCCCAAGGTGCTTATGAAAAGAGCCAGATTGTTGTTTTTTTGTTGAACCCTAGAAGAGAAGGTTATAATATGTTGAGGGGGGTAGGTACATGACTTGGGTATGTTATAGGAGAAAGTGTGTCCTTCAGTTTTGATTTTGTGGATGTGGGAGTGTGTGCACTTGAGAGTGAGGCAGAACATAGGTGTCTGGTGGGTTGATGAAAGTGTATTCGGCTGTTCAAGTATTCTGGTCCTGTGTTGTGTAGGGCTTTGGAAGGGCCGTGAAAAGTTTGAATTGGCTCTGCTTATGAATCATGAACCAGTGCAGTTTCCAGAGATGTGGTGTGATATGGTTGCGGCATGGGAGGTTGTGTATGAGTTTTGCGGCTGTGTTGTGAATGGTATGGAGTCTTTGTAGGAGTTGTTTGAAGATTCTTGTGTAGACAATGTGACTTCTGGTGATGATTCTTGCATGACTGCCAGTCTGGAGCTTGAAGTCAACCATTTGAAGGTCTTTCGCTGCATGCATAGAATGTGGCAGCAGGAGCTTACTTACTTGAGCCATCATATTGAGATTGTCATCTAGGATGATCCCTAGATTGCTGGCATGATCTGTGGGTGTTGGTTCTAGTTCCGACAGCCAGCAGGTGGAGTCCTAAGGGGCTATCTTAGATGCTGAACAGCAGTACTTCTGTGTTGTTGGAGTTGGGCTTTAAGGAGGTGGTTTGCATTCAGTCTGATACTGGTGTCATGCATTTGGTGAAGTTTGGTTCTGCTTGTGGTTGTCTTTCTTTCAAGGAAATATGAGTTGGGTGTCTTCGGCATATGAAATGACAGTGATGTCTTATGAACGGATGATTTTTGGCAAGCAGTGTCATATATATGTTGAAAAGGGTGGGGCTATGGGATGATCCATGTGAGACTTTGCATAGAAGTTTCAGAAAGAACCAGAGCACCAAATCAGCGAACATCGCACTACAGACAAAATTCAAAACATCCTGGACTGAGGAGTGACAGCGACCCTTACCCTGCTTGACCGCTCAGTGCCCTCCAATACTAACTCCCACAACACCCTCTAGAGAAGACTCCACAAGATTGGCATTCGAAGATCCACTCTCAAATGGATCTTCTTCATGTTAGACTTGGTACCATTGGCTTGGGCCTCCCATCCAATTTTTTTGCAGTTGCCTCCAGGGTTTTTGCTGTGTGTTGGACTCCGTTTTGCTGGTCTGGATGCTTTAGGCACTTGGCTACTGCTGCTCAGTGCCAAAGTGAAAGTGCTCACTTTGTAAATTGTTCTTATGAATTAGTGGTTCCATGATTGGCATATTTGATTTACTTGCCACACCCCAGTACAGTGCACTATGTGTGCCCAGGACCTGTAAATCAAATGCTGCTAGTGGGCTGCAGCACTGATTGTGCCACCCACAGAAGCCTCCTGTACAATCTAACGCTGGCCTGCCATTGCATAGCCTGTGTGCAGTCTGGGACTGCCATGGCTACTTGGCAAGTGCACACACTTGTCAGTCCCTAACCCTTGCCTTTTCAACATATTAGTCGCACGTAAGATAGGCCCAAGGTACCCCTGTGGGCAGGGTGCATTGTATTTGAAAGGCAGGACATGCTCTTGTGTGTGTGGCATGGCCTGATAATGAATTACTGCCAACTTTGTTTTTCACTATTGCAAGACTACCTGTTACCATTTGACAGAATGGGGAGTTTGTTTATAACATCTTAGAAACATAACTGGCCCAAGGAACAAGGTAGAAAAATAAAGTTCTGTATGCCTGAACTCAGAATGTTAAAATGCATCTTTTAGTGAGGGTGATTTTACATTCTGTGTTTGAAAATACCACTTTCTTGCCTAACCATCCAGTGTGCCTCTGCAGTCCGAAGCAGGAGAGAGAGGCGGTGGCTGGAGCGTGGTGGGAGAGTGTCAGCCACGGGGAGGCACGACAGCCGACAACCGCGAGCCACAACTCGCAGAACCCGCAAATTGCCGAGAGCCATCGGAGAGAAGCACCCGTGTTTCACCAGCCAGGCATTACCTGCGTACCGGCATTTTGGGACGCCCTGCTCTGCCCTGCTCCTGTTCCGGCGTTGGGAGCGGCTGGGTCGGCTGCCCGGCTCGGCCCCTGTCAGAGGCACCCCAACCACCGGTAGCAGCAAGAGGGCAGCAAAGAGCCGAATGCCGTACGCCAGAGAGCCAGTTTGCGAGCGGAGAACGGCAGCAAGCGCCATAGGCACCAAGCTTCACGGCAGCACGCCACGCCACGCCAGACCAAGCGCTGAAACCCCCCCACCTGAGGAGGACGAGGAGGAGGTAAGGAGTCCGGGGTGTGCGGCGTGCGGTGGTGGATTAACCCTGAGCCCCTGTGAGCCCCTGTGTGCTCCCCTGTGGGCTCTCCTGTGGGCCCCTGTGAGTCGGGAAAAACTGTGAAGGGCCGCGGAGGTCCGTGTGCAGAGTGCAGAGTGCAGGGGACTGCCATCGACCACGGCACGGCCCGGCTGTGGTGGGGACCCAGAGGTGACCCGGAGGCAACCCGATGAAAGACTCTATCTGCTCTCAGGGCTGAGGCTGCGGGACACGGCAAGACTGCGGTTCTGGTTCTGGTTTGGAAAAAATACAGAGAAACAGGATCTTTTCTTTTCTAAGAATACCAGCAATGGTTTGATTGATCGATTGGAGCGACCACGAACACTTTGGAGCAGCAGAGGGCATTAGAGAGCTGAACGCCAGGTGACTTGGCTCTTTGGCTCTGGCTCTAGCTGTGTGTTGCAGGACATGGGCTGTAGTCCGTTGGCGGCGGATCTCAAGCCAGGGTGTGTGCTCAGTCGTGTTCTACCGCGTCCAAGTCCTGGTCAGGATCGGCCGCGAGCCCGGAGGCCCTGAGTGGTGAGGCCACTGGAGGTCTTGCTTTGCACTGTTGCTGGCAACTCTGACGTGCTATTCCTGGGTTGTTGCAGGCCTATCATCTGGTGGCTTGTGGTGGATTGTGACGCCTGCAGCTCTGGTCTCCTCACTTTTGAGCCAAAGTCCCCGGAGAGCACTAGGAGGGCACCTGGGAGTAGTAATACTCGCGGGATTGCAATGGAGAACTCCAAGCCGCTTAGGAAACTACCCAAGAGAAAGGGCACAGTCTTACGGGTTGTCTCCCCTGAGGCCAACCAGCAGCAGTTGCCGCCACACTAGGTAAAATCCCCTCAAACCGGTGGCTCATTGTCGCAACGTCGGATTAGTGACTTCTTCGACACTGCTCCTCAAACAAGCTCTCAAACAGGCTCACCCTCCACCGCAACATCCCAGCATGGTATGGAAACAAATGCGGACACCCTGGGCCATGACAAACACTCTGACTCCAGTCCTGTTCACCCCAAAAGTTCACTTTCGGATAATTTTCATTCATCATCGCCTAAAGCTCCGGAATCATTTGAGCACCACCAGTTAAGTCTGCTCTCCCAGGAAGCTGCAATAATGACACAGGTCACCACCACTGTTTTACCGAGTGTATCTCCTACTGGCCTGGGAAGCCTAACAGACTTATCCTTGCACTCAGACTCTACTACTCTCACCACAAACACCACTATAATAAACACCGCGGCCAAGCTACAAGTCCAAGCACAAGTTCACGGCAGAGTGCCATCTACCCCTCCAAAATCTGATGATAACCGCAATGCGGTAGATATTATTCCTAAGCCCTCATCACAATGCAGCCCAGGTCCGGATCATCTCCAACTCATCCAGAAGGACTTTCAATCGTTAAAAAAGAGCTTAAAGTTTGAAAGCCCCCTGTCATCTAAGCGATTCTTGGCCTCTTTAGAAGCACGTACCGAGGACTCCCTTGCTCATACACCGGGCTTTGGCTCGCATCCCAACTCCCCTAGTATTACGCAAGATGATCAAGAACTACCGGTGTTTGTCTCCCAGGGATCTATAAACTCTATTTCGGTCTCGCTGACATCACTCCACGTAAAGCAAGACGCAATTGCTACAGCTATGCTTTGGCAATCTCAGAAAATGGAACTGCAGGTTGACCTAATTCAAACTTTGGCTTCAACACTGTCTGACCTGGGCTCCAGATTAAGCTCTCTTGAAAGGTCTGCAGGGCTACAGGATAACAAGAACACCTGTCCCTGCTCTCCAATAATAAATAAACTTTCCGCCCTCCCAGAAATCTTGGGAGCATTATTGGACAGCTTGAAAAATAACATCGACGGAAACAAATTAGTGAATCTCCCTCAAGAACTCCAAACTTCAATCTTTCTCGAGGAGTCCTTAGACGCTGATACATTGGTTGGCTCTCCATCTGGGAGAAAGAGGACCTCGTCGCATCTTTAATCAGATCCTAATAGCTTGGCTTGCTCCTCTCTGGGGATCAGCCCAAGCAATCTCCAAGCGGGCTCGGAACGACTCGACTTGAGCAGCCCCCCACTTATGAAATCAGCGATGCAGCAGCATACTTTCACTAATACAATCCAGAAAAATACGGCTTCCAATGAAACCTCCTTTGTCAAGGAGAGAGAGAAAGAAATTGAAAAAACAATCCAAGAAACAACGTTTAGCAAAAAGGAGAGTGGGTTTCGAGGGGCCAGTAGCTCCTGGTATCCCAGATATTAAACCTAAAGACCTTCCTTATTTCCCAACTTTCAACTTGGCTTCAAGACCGAAGATGAAAACCATTGGGACAAGCACGACTCAGGTGTGCAACAAGGATACCATAGAAAAAACTGGACCACCGATACAGGATCCACCCGTGGGAATACCTTTGGCTTTGGGAGCGACCGAACTTCATATTACAAGGGCAAAGTTCGGTTCCCTGCCAAACAAAATCAACGGAATACCTTCCTATGACCTAGGCCTTGGGAGCATGAACAACACTGCACAGCCAGCGGCAGTTATGCAAGAAGCTCGCAACAGCCAAACTAATGGCCAGGATCTGGTAACAGCTTCGACAGGAGATCCTCAAACTGCATCAGAGGGAGCAGTGAAGGGCTGCCCCATGTGCCACCTACCTGAGGCTTCAACCAATGTCTGCGGGGACTCTTCTATACAAATGCAGAGGCCCCATCAGCCCCAATTTATCTATGCCCCGGGAGCACAAAATCCTCAGGAGGGGAATAATCATTCATCAGGAGCACAACCTCAACAACTGGAGGTGCTTGTATCTTCAAGCAAACTGGTCAGGAGTCTGAATCATCAAAGCCCTGAAAATGATGTTGAACTTGTCTTTTTTCCCCATTATGCCCATAAGGGCCCACACGACATCCTTAATAGAAATAATCTTCTTCGGCTACTCAATAACATTCCAGCACTGTCTGGGGTCAATTCTTCGGACCTTACTTTAGTCAGGTTCTCCTCAATACCAGGCAAAGGGGGCTCAGAGGCAACCGTGACAACGTGGTCCCGGGAGTCCATAAGGGATGCAATCCTAGGTGAAGCAGGCACATTTGAAAATTGGGGGATTGAATTATGGGTGCCAACAGAACAAAAATATCCTCACGTCCTCCTTCCATCGCTCCCTGCAAGGAAGTATATTAGCGTCCTAACGGGGTCCCGGGGTGCAACCCATGCCTGGCTCCCAGAAGCGACGAAAGCGGACAACTTTATAAACATCTCATGCAACAGGAATCATCGCATGGTGAGCTGCAAAATGAGTCGCTGTGCCCGCGCTTTCGTTGAATATCACGGGCCCCCTCACCCAGAGCCTGCAAGCACATCTGCCCGGCAGTGTTCCTCCTAACAGGGAAGTCAACTGGTCGAATCATAATCTGACTATCACGTCCTGGAATGTGGCTGGGCTAAAGTCAACTTTTGCCTCCAAATAAGCCGTGGAATACCTGAATAAAAGTGATATCATCTGCTTACAGAAGACTTGGTCCCTAGCTCCAACACCTTTTTTCGGCTATTATGAACTCTTTCAACCAGCTTCTCAGGCCAAAACCCACGGAAGACCCTCAGGGGGCCTCTCTATTTACATTAAGCACAGATGCAAGATAAAGGTGACCCCTATTCTTCGGAACTCAATGACAGAGCAGACAGTATTAATTAACGGCCTATCATCTTCAGGCAGGGTCTTACCCATGCTTCTAATCAACTGCTATCATAACTCAAAGAAAACTACAAAAACAACCGCTACAGAGCGATTGATTAAGCATTTGGCAGATCTGTTACTGGAATTTGCATCAGCAGAAGTTCTGCTAACAGGGGATTTTAACATCAACGGTCTGGTTACCAATGTGGGTCCGGCCATCAGAAGTAAAGAACAAGAAGCCATGATTACATTCCTAACCAATTACAATCTAAGCGTCGCAAAACAAATTAGACTAGAACAGAATCCCGGGACTTATTTTCCTCCAACCTTCAAAAACATCTCTACAATTGACTACAATTTCCTCTCACCGTTTTTAGGAAACAAACTAACTAGGATGGAAATCCCTTACCATCACGAGAGTGACCACAACCCCTTAACGGTAACAATTGAATTGTTAGTGCCAGCCGACGCAGAAATAACAGCTGCGGGGCACACAACGCAAGCTGAATTCCACACTTTAGTGAGGAAAATCAAATGGGATTCATTAGGTTCTACCAAGGTAAGCACTTGGCTTACAGGAGAGACTCCCAATTTTAGGCACAGCTCTTCAATGGACTTACATCTTCGGTGGGACAGCGCAATCAGAAAATTGCAAAATCTCTTAACGGGAACCAAGGCCCAACAAAAGTCTTACGAGCTACGCCGGAAGCGGATCTATGACCCAGAGCTAACCACCAAAAGAAAAGCCCTTAGGAGGGCTGCGCGTCTGCACAAATTGAATGGCACGGCTCGCTCGGCCTACAATATGGCATTACTGCACAAGTCCTTCAGAAAATCAGTATGGGCTGTGAAGAGATTAAAAGAACAAAAAGAGTGGATAAAAATATTCGCACTGTTACAGGGCAAGAACCTATCCCAGTTCTGGAATTATATGAACAAGCTCCCCTCGTCGAATAACAACAGAGGGAACGCAGTCTGTGAAGAAGTCTGGGCCCAGCATGTAATTCAACTCTACGACAGTGACACGTCGGACTCCGTGGCGACCGATTTAAGAGATAATGTCGATCCAACGCTGACTGAACCCCATGAGCTGACCTCTGCAGCCGAAGTCTCCAAATTTCTGAAGGCAATGAAAAACAACGGGGCCCCCGGGCCTAATGGCCTTTCAGCAGGGGTTTTTAAATGTGCGTTGGCAGAGTGGGCCGAACTTCTTGCCTCATTATTTAACAACGTGTTTATGACCCACCAGCTACCAGACTCTTGGCTTGGCTCGATTTTATGCCCCATTTTTAGGAAAGGAAAGCCCATGCTCCCAGAAAACTACCGACTTATTGCCCTACTAGATCTTGAGGCGAAGGCATATGCCCGGTGTCTTCTTAAGCTCTTAGAAGATTGGGTAGCAGAAAACAATATTCTACCTTACTTTCAAACAGGGTTGAGCTCCTCAGCATCCACCATAGACAACATCACAACTTTGGCTTTCCTGAGTCAGCAGACGGCACAAAAAAATAATCTTCCACTATATTGCTGCTTTATTGACTACAGCGCAGCCTTCGATAAAGTGTCTCGCGACATTCTATGGAGGAAACTGGACAAATCGCGGATTCCACAGAACCTGCTAGGAGCCCTTATCTCCCTGCGCAAGAACACCTGGGTGCGAATTAAAACTGGCCCCAAGACAGTCTCCAGAAAAATTGCCATCGGAGACGGTTTGAAGCAGGGCTGTGTTCTCGCCCCGCTTTTGTTCAATCTCTATACTGCCGATCTGGGAACATATCTGAAGAAAAGCAATTTACTCCCGCCAAAGCTGGGTCCTGCAAAACGGGATCTGCATATTTTACAATATGCTGACGATATTGTCATAATGGACCAGACAATAACGGGGCTCCAACGAGCATTAAGTAAGCTTAATACATATAATACGGCCAACGTGCTAAAAATCAACCAAAAAAAGACCAAGGTGATGATATTCGGCCGTTGTAAGAACAAGAGAAGTTTAAGTTGGCACATTGGGCCCGCAACGATCAACTCAACAGCAAAATACAATTACTTAGGAGTATGGTTCTGCGAGATCTCAAGATCAACAGCTCATTTAGATATCATGAAAAAAAGAGCAGGTGCAATAACATACTCCCTGACTCATCTGAATCAGTCTCTGAGCAGCCCCTCTGCAGAACCTATCTTGAAAGTGATCAAAGCGACACTAATCCCCGCCTTAAACTATGGGCATCAGGCCTTTCCCGGTGCATGCTGTGTCAGCCTTGACCATGCCCAAGTTTCCATTTACAAAAAATGTTTTCATCTCCCGAAATTCATTCAGAGAACAAGACTACGTCTGGAGCTGGGATTACAAAGGCAGTCCATCTACTGCGAGGCAGATACTTTGAAATATTTTATAAGGTCATCAAAAGCAGCAGATACCACTCTAAAATCCTGCCTAAAAGAGATCTTTACCAGCCCTGGAAACCCATGGAACCGTCAAATGACAAAGGCCATTAAATCATTAGAGATTGACAGCTCCCTGCTAATCTCAGACACAATTCCATACTCTGTGTGGAAAAAAGTCATCAATAAGCAGGCAAAACTAATTTCCCATTGGATGGACCTTCAGGCTTTAAACACACCAACTGTCTTGCTTCCCTTGAATGTCTCATACCAGCCTGGGGTACCGCAATTCTATCTACTGGAAAACCTGAACGCAGTGGCATGGAAGAACATATTGTCTATGCGCCTTCTACGCCTGTGCTCTACGGCCTCCTACAGATGGGCTCCTTCAAAGGAGGGGGGCCCTGCAGACTGTGCTCATACCACAAAGAATCATGGCCGCACCTACTGTGTTGTTGCCCCGCTATGGATGGCCCCAGAAGGCATTTATTAAAACCTTTATTTTTAAAATGGGGCACTAGGTCATGCTGGGAGGCGACGGCTCTGTGTTTTACCTCCACAGATATTCAAGCGCTTGCCAGGGTTAGAAAGTTTGTGAGACTCTTGGCAAATTTCTTTTCACCCTTCTCGGATCCTACGCTTCCCCCCCCAAAAAAAAAAACTTATTACTGACTTTTTTCGTCCCCTTGTCTAGCACCTCTTGTTCTAATCTTTTCATTTTTGGACTTCAATAGTAACTTAACACTGGTAGTTTTAAAATTGTTTTTAAATGTATAGATTTTTTAAAAACGACAGTGTATTTCTTCAGTTTTGTTTGCTAATATGGATATTTCACAGCAATGGTTTTAATTAACTGTGCTAAACAAATAAACAAAACTAAACAGTGTGCCTCTGCTAGGTTTGTGTATTGTATGTCTGGCTTTTGGGTGACAGGGGCTGTGGCTCCAGAAGTCTGATGAGTCAGGGCTGGGCTTAATGTACCTGGGCTGCATTTAGAGTAGGGGAGGATATTCCCTTTTCACCTGAATGGGCCTGGTCTGCCTTCAACAATGCTGTGTTCACCTCCTGCCAGGAAGCTGCACCAGTGAGCACAGAACTGGTTTTGGCCAGGTACAGACACTCTCTGCCTTCAGAGAACAAAAGATTTTGGTGGATAAAAAAGGGGCCCAGACCCCAGACATTTAGATCACTTCTGGGAAAACAAGAGGTATCTTTGCCAAGGAGAAGAGCCAGAGAAGCTGAGGAGGAATACTGCTCCTGTGCTGTTTGCTGGCTGGGGTTGGCCTGCAGTGGCTACTTGCTGTCAAGGAAAAGAGAAAAAGGACGTTGCTGTTTGCTTTGTCACCTGCTTGAGGAAAAAGTCTCCAAGTGCTTGAAACTGAACTTGCCTCCTGTTCTAATGTCTCAGGGACACAAATACTTTACTCCTTCTGTCTCTCTGCACCTGCAACAGCTGTTTCAGCTGCCACAGAAGGAAATAGAAAAACCGACGCCGGCGAGCAACACCGTAACCTGCACTGAAGCCATGGGCACTACTCGTGAAGGGCGCCACACATTGCCCAGACTTGCACCGTAGGCCTGACACCATGCCGAATCGACTCCAAAGCCGACATCGAGGCCACTGCCTACACCGGAGCCAAGGACGCTGCTCATAATGTCCCGACCCACGCCGTACCCCCGACCTCACTGACGCAAGTGCTTCAGCAACGTGGAGCCAATCCTTGACGTGGGTGACTCCCGAGTCCATCGACATTGCACCGTCGTAAGGAACAGATGCCTCACCACCTTTGTGACATCACCACCCTGACGCAGTAAGGAACAGATGCCTCATGACCCCTACGCTGCAGTAAGGAACAGAGGCTTTACCCCCATGGGGTCATAAGGAACCAATACCGCTTGGCGCCAACGAAGCATCACCTCCCCAACGCCGTGCACCGTCTTTTCTTTCATCGTTTCCAAGGTACGGTTCTTTCTGGGCCCGACTCCGCGCACCTTGCAGTCGGCGCTGTACTATGGGATTTTCATCTAGCACGACATTGTTATAACTCCAGGTGGAGCTATGTGTTGCTACAAGCTTTATTTGGGATTTATGGTGGCATACTGTGTCAGGAAGAACATGGTGGCTCCTAGTGGCTGCTAGCTGAGCTGCTGCAAGCAACAGGCGCACTTGGCTCCCGTCCTCCGCCTTACCGCCTCATCATCATGGAGTTGCTGGGCCGTTTTTCTGGGCTCTCCTCTGGGCCTGTTGCGCTTGGACTGTTGAGATGTGCGTGGGGGGACAGGCGGATCGCCATTTCTCCGCCCCATCCCCTCGGTCCGGGACTGCCCAGGAGCTTAGGAGGGGCTGCAGAGCAGTTGCTCACGGGCTTCTCCGGGGCACAGGGGGGCAGCGTCAGCACCTGCTGGTGCCCTGACCCACTGAAAAATGACACGGACAAGCAGAGGGAACTGCAGGTGCCGGCTCCAGTAAAAGCGGGCATTCTGAAACTGACTGAACCGTCTGAACCATCTGTGTCATCTGGGTAGTCGCCGGTGCAGCTTCTGATCGAGCAACAGGTACTGGGAGCTCAGGAGGCCCAGGTTTGTCCCCAGGTTTGTCCCACACCTCAGGTGAGATCAGCTTTTGTTATTCAAACTAAAGGGTAGGACAAAAAATGAAACCAACACGGGCGACCCAAGGAGTGTCTAAATTCAAATTGGGTGCAAATAGTAAAAAACAGCCCCCAGAAAAGCAGGGAAGAGACGGCCTGGGTAAAAGTCAGGCTTTGGGTGGTCCCCCTATTGCAGAAATATTTACTGGTTTTTCGGCCTTTCAAACATATCAGGCCAAAGGCAGGAGCATTAATCATGGGAAGCTTAAAAGTAATCTTTCTGGTGAGGAAGGGACAGAGAAAGGCTCCAAGGATCAGGAAATGAGTGGTCCCTCAGTAGCTTCTTTGAATGCCTTTTTTCTCCACATTATCAGGGACATAAATAAGGGTTTTGCGGTATCTGCCGCTAATCAGGGTGAGATCAGAAATGTTTGTGAGTCGTTGGGGAGAAAGGTGGATCTTTTAAACTCCGGGACTGAGACCTTAGAGAATACTGTTGGAGAATTAACTAAACAGCTTGGAGTGGCCAAGGCTGACATTCAGGTACTTAAAAAGGAGTAAGAGGCCCTGCATGGCAGAATGGAGACGTTGGAGAATAACTCCCGCAGGAATAATCTTCACCTTTTGAATATTCCGGAGGGAAGTGAAGGAGCTGACCTTAAGCCGTATATTATTTCTCTGCCTAAAGCCTCTCTGCAGCTTACTGAATCAGAGGGGACACTGAGTAACGACATAGAGAATACATAGGGACCCGTTTCATAGGAGTTCCAATCGAGCCAAGCCTAGGAAAATTCTCATCAACTTCCTTACCTTCTCTTTAAAGGACAAGATCCTCAACATGGCTTTAAAGGCTAAATCATTGAAAGCCAGCGATTTTTCCTTTGAAATCTGCTCCGACCTTGCCATGGTTACTGGCGAGTTGGGGAGGAAGTTGGATGATTTTAAAAAACTTGGTTCCGTTGCTCAGTTGAAATTCACTATTTGAAAGAAACAAGGGAACCCAAAGGTAATATTACTAGGGTCCTTGGGTGAGACAATTTGTTGCTAAAGCCAGGGGTCCCTAGGCTATGTCAGGTAGAGAACAGCTAATAAACATATGCTAAATAGACAATATGTTCTTTGTCCAGCAGGACAGCATTTATTTCAGAAAACACGTTTTATAAACTAAATTAGTAACAAATACAAGTAGGGCGCAACCTGCGACCCACATGAACAAAACAAAACAAGGTATGGGGAAGGGGTTCAGGCAAAGGGAAGAAGTCTGTATTCAGGTATGTTTTGGAAAGACTTGATTCTCATATAAGTACCACTCTGCATTATATACAAGTCATTCTATGTCATATGGTACGCTTGGTGTCGACATTTCGATCCCTGGGCTTAGATAAATGTGATCATCTTCAGGACAGTAAAGATAAAACGTGCCTGTTTACAAACAGTTTGTCATCCAGGGGGAGTCCTGGGGGCCTGCAGATATCCGGAGGAATCTAGCAGATTCAGAACGGAGGGGGTTCTGATCCGGGAGGGGAGGGAGGAGCATTCACTGCCAGCGATTCCGGCTGTGGTGCTTCACGAAAATATGTTTGTAAACAGGCACGTTTTATCTTTACTGTCCTGTAGATGATTCCCCTACCCCCATACCTTGTTTTGTTTTGTTCATGTGGGTCGTAGGTTGCGCCCTACTTGTATTTGTTACTAATTTCGTTTATAAAACGTATTTTCTGAAATAAATGCTGTCCGGCTGGACAAAGAACATATTGTCTATTTAGCATATGTTTATTAGCTTTTCTCTACCTGACATAGCCTAGGGACCCCTGTCTTTAGCAACAGTTGAAATTTACAGCATCTCTCATGTATAATAACAAAATGCTCAACATAAGATCAGCTAAGGAGGCCGACGAGTTGCTTGAAACTATGGGGAAGGGGGTTTTCTAATAGCAGTATTATACTCTCAAGGTTAAGTTTGGGCCTAGCCTCCTCGCCCTAGATCTTGCCTTTTCTCTGTTTCTTACTTAGGATGAAATAACAATGACGTAAAACTTTTTTTTACTCACTTTCCTCTTTCCTTAGTTGGGGGTTGAAATTTCTTCATTTATGACTCTTTTAAAGTTTACACATAGAGAGACGGGACTGGCTGCTCTGGGTGCTAGCATCTGGACTCCATCTGTCCAGACAAATGGGGGAGGGGTCTCCAGGGGGGAGGTGGGATGGTAGGGACCTGGAGTGGGGAGCACAGGGGATTTAAACATAAAAATTCCTCATTCGCTTCAGAGTTAGCTCAGATGGTCACTGTTGGATTTTGACTGGTCTGGTGTTGGTCTCTCCCTATTTCTGCGTGGGCCGGAGTTTTGGGATTTAAACCTCCATGAAAACAATTCAGATATTGCCCTGAAACTTCAATGGCTTTCGCGTGAGGTCCAGAAGGGCTAAAATCTTGCAATATTTAAAAGATTCCCCCGCGCAGGTCATTGTCCTCCAGGAAACACATCTTCTTAAGGAAGAGACTATTGGAATTCTTAAAAATAGAAAATGTGTAGACTCCTTTATGTGTTCGAACCAATCTGCTAATATTAGAGGGGTTCCTGTTCTCTTTAAAAAACAAGCTAATGCCCGAATTTTGCATTACCTGGTTGACCCATGTGGCAGATGGGTAATTTTGAAGGTCATTACAAGGGGTCTTTTGTTTACTCTGGTAGGATATTACGGTCTAATTCAAGATAAAATAAAAAAATAAAAAAATGTAAATGTCGGAATTTGTAAAGCGCACAGCTACCTCCACCGGAGGTGTCCCGGCGCTGTCCGTATACCGTTTAGGAACCCTTCCTGGATTTCCTGGGAAATGTCCAGTCCTGGGCACCCCCCAGGTGCAGCCAGGCATCCCAGCGCTTTTGGACCGTTGTGGAGACTAAGCAAGTTATTGCCCAGAGTTGCAGCGTGGGACCCATGATCAGAACAGACACTGAGGCGAGAATATCCAGTCAGGGGAATTAATGAGCCGGAGACCCGCCGAGGCGGGAATCGAACCCTGGTCCCTGGCCAGAGCTCTGCATCAAGGTCTGCCTGCTCTAACCATTGAGCCACACTTCTCCACTCTGACCAAGATGACCCCTCTTTTCTTAAAACATTCTTTTCTCATCTCCTAGATTTCCCGTGCCGACTATAATGGCTGGGGATTTTAATATTGTTCTTAATCCTAAACTTGATAAATCTGCAAGTAGTAGAGCCATTGTTCCATCTAAGTCACAGATGTATTTACAGACTATGATGGTGTAAAATGGCCTTTGTAATATCGGGAGAGAAATATCTGGTCAGCAGCTTGGTGTATCATTCTGTAATAGTAAGGATCAACATAAATCAAGAATAGACTATATTCTGGTTAGTCAATCTCTAAGAGGTAAGAATAAGGACATTGGATACCTTACTTCCCATCTTTCTGACCACTCTGGGATAATATTGGATCTAGACTTGTGGCAGGCCCAGAAGCACAGAGATTGTTCTTTTGATAGAACCTTACTTCTTGAGGAGGCAGAGATGTCATTTTTGGCTCAGGAGACCAAATGTCTCTTGAGTGCAAACCTAGGCTCTGTTGTAACCTCCGTGGTCTGGGACCTCCTTAAGGCATTTCTTCGGGGTCTAATCACGAGTAGGGTGAGTTTTAGCAACAAAAAATACAGAGGGGAGATTACATCTATAGGGGCAGAAATGAAGGTGGTGGAGTCAGAACTTAATAGTCGGGTTGTTTTGGGAAAGCAGCAAGAGAACCTGGGTAAACTTAGCAAATTGAAGGAACAGTTGGAGTCTATCCTTCAAACAAGGCTTATGCATAGATGGGAGGCAAGTAAGATCGCTCATTTTGAGTATGTGGACGGGGCCGGTAAACTCTTGGGCATGGAAGGCTCAGTCGGACAGGCTTCATAATCCGATCAAAGAAATCGTCTCAGGCGATGGGGTAGGCATTTTCTCTTTCGGATGAAGAGATCTGAGATGCCTTCTTTGATTTCTTCCAAGACCTCTACCAGGAAGATTGAGCTGTAGATAAGCTCAAGGCTAAGGACTGGCTGGGTACGACCACACTCATGTGCCTGAGTCCCAAGCAGCAAGAAGATATTTAGCAGGACATCATACAGGAAGAGGCGAGGAAGGCATTGCTGCCTGCAAGGGAGAGAAGGCTGCAGGGCCTGATGGGCTGCCAGCTGAGCTTTATAGGTCTTTGGGCGAAGTGACAACCCCAGTTTTGACACAGTTATTTAATGAGATCTTATCGGACTGCCTTAAGCCACCAGGATCCTGGAATGACACTACAATTACTTTACATTTGAAACCTGATAAAAATCCAGCGAGTTGTGGGTCATATAGGCCCATCTTGTTGTTGATAGTGGACTATAAATTCTTTGCCAAGATGTGGCTGGTGATTTCCTATACCCTTATCAGAAGGGGTTTGTTAAGGGAAGGCACCTTTCGGACCTTACTTACAATCTTATTGGGGCAATAGATTGCCTCTAACTACTCACTCCCTCTTGCTGCCATAACACTCAATTCCATAAAGGATTTCGATAGTGTTAATGGGGTTTACATGTCGGAAGTCATGGGGAAATTCAACTTGGGCAGGAAGTTCTGTCGAACTATTCAGCTGATAAACCAAGAGCCATCAACAAGACTTCTGGTTAACAGCAACGTGATCAAACCTTTCAAGATTACAAGAGGGACCAGGCAGGGCTGCCCCCTCTCCCCTCACCTTTTCGATCTGTACATTGAGCCCTTTGCTCAGCAGCTCAGGGAAGAACTTAGTATTGTTCCATTTAGGCACGGAGATTGGTAGCGGAAGGTGGCCATGTATGCAGATGATATCTTGGTTTTCTCTGCAGAACTGGCAACTCCTTTCCCCGCTGTGATTGGACTACCACAGGACTTTGGGCAGGTTTCCGGGTATGAGGTGAATGCCTGGAAGACTGAGGTCATGACGCGGAATCTTGAGGGGTGCCAGCATTAGGCTAGTCTATATATGCGATATCTGGGGTTTAGAATATTTCAGGATTTTAGCGCTTGTTTCAACGGAGTGTCAGAAACAGATGAAATCATGAACCCATCTTCCTTTAACCATTTTTGGAAGGGTTAATTTATTTAGGATGGTGGTACTCCATAAGATTAGCCTTCTTTTTAATTCTATCCCTCTCCACTTTGACAAACCAGCTCTAGATAAACTCCAGCAGGCCATAAACTATTTTATCTCGGTTTATAGATCTACCAGAATAGCCTGGAAAAAGCTGAGGCGTAGGAGAGAGAAAGGGGGTCTTGCTGTGCCAGACTTATAATATTATGCATGGGCCTTTCAGCTCTCACATTCTCGGATGTTATTAAAAATGCCAGTTAGCACCGGGGCGTGTGCGTGTTCTTGGCCATGTTAAAAGGTGGCAGCCTACCTGAGGAGGGTTTTCTGTTCAAATTTGGGGAACTCATTTTTTTTTAAAGGTTAAGCTTAGAGTTCTCCAGGCAATGGTTAGAGCGTGGGCCAGTCTTAAGTCACTCGCTGGCCTTAACTACTTCTCAAGTTTAGCCCCTCTCTGGCACTCACCGGGTACTCCAAAGTCTTTGAGGGACAGGCTGACATTGCCTCTTAGAGAAGCTGGTTTGATGGTTTAGGGTGACCTGACCTATGAGGGTACACTTATGTCATGGGCAAAACTCAGTGAAAGAGTTGGAGCTGGTCTTTCAAGGTTTAAGTACATTCAGCTGCGGAGTTGGGCCCAAACCCAGCAATCTCTGCTATAGGCGGTGGTAACACCTTGGAACACCAGCTAGTGGCCAGACCAGCGGGACGGAATAAGGTTTCTTGTTGGTACTGGGCCATGGAGGAGGCCATGGATGGTGATTTTAAACTGGGCAATGAATTGTGGGGGAATCTCTACCGAACGAACAGTGAGAACAGTTGTGGCAAAATTCTTTTAAGATCCTCTTTGACATTGTAAAACCAGCCTGGCTGAAGAGAAACCACCTGTTTACTGCAAACAGGGCCTATCTCTCTCCATTGAGGTTGACTAAAATCTTGAGGGGGTCTCCAGTCACTTGTGTAAAGTGTGGCCTGCTCGAAGCTTCGGATGTACATATCTTTAAGGATTGTCCAGCCATAGAATATTTTTAGGAAGGAGTTGAGCAATCTTTGGTAGACATCTTGGGTCCCTTATTTCAAATAAACGTGGCCTTGATTATCTTTGGCTCTTCTAACCAAGTTGCAGGAACTGCCAAACTCTTTTTATTTTATGCCATTCTATTAGACAGTAGGCAAATGTGTAAAGATGGACAGAACACTCTCCCCCCACAGATTCCGACTGGCTGGCTTCACTTTTTGAGACTTCTAAAAATGGATTTGTCTAGAGCTTGTGGCAGATAAAAGACTGCATTTCGGGATTGGCTGATAAAATGGGCCAGGGCTTAATCTATAGGAAGATATATAATGTCATGAATATTCACATAAACAATCTGTGGTTCATATGATTATGTCTCTTTGACACTCTTTGGACTACGTCTGGCACCCTCAGGTATCTTACTGGCCGACGACGATTGTCATCAGGTTCATTTGGACCTTTTGAAGAGTAACCTCTCCCCCTTGTCTGGTTTGGAGACACTCAAGTCTGTTATAGTACTTGTAGGCGGGTGTTCTCGAGATTCCAACTTAAGGCTACTTTTCCCAGATTACTGGGTATTGGTACGAACAGCTTGCCTGTCCAGTCGGGTTTGAGCCGAATGAGGACAAAAAAATAAAAAGCTTTATTTGAGTGAATAACATATTTTTAAGGATATCTTGATAACTGTATTGTGGATATTTGTTGTTTGGTCTTGTTTTGGTTTAGATAAAGATTATTTATTTTCCAAACTGGTGTGGTGTCCCTTTGTGGTGTTTTAACTGTATTACTGTATGTGTACATAAATGCTTTACACAGTGCCTCTGAGATAAGCTTGTCTGCTTGTGCCAAGCTACCAAGGGCGTGAGCAGGCATTATTTTAGGAGTGTAACCCCCCTACCCTTACTAGAAGCAAGGGCCCCGATTTGGACACAGGTTTGTGCCAACTAGAGACCCCCATTTCCCACACCTCACAATAAGAAACCAAAGGCTCAGGCTGCCACCCTTCTCATCGGTAACCAACTTAATCGGTTCTACCGCTAATCATATCCAACCTGTGCTCTAATGTGGTCTGCTTGAACTATGACCTTGTCCCAATAAAGCTTGATCAGATGCTTCACGTTGGTGCTTTTGGCTTTTAAGCACTAGGAAGTATTTAATCTTTGAAAATTCATAGTTCTGGTTCCATGCATTGGATTCTTGTCTTTTTGGTGTCATTTCAATCATATAAATGTTTCCAATTTTATAACTTGGTGTTGGATTTTTATTGTGTGTTGTGTCTTACTTATTTACTTTATTTTGAGCAAAGTTATCAAGGGTTGAGCAAGGATTAATTTATTGTGACTTGACTGGACCTTATATGTGATTGTGATGTTATTACTATCTGTAGGTACCTACCTGGAAACTCTGTTGGGTAGCTGTGTGCTTTATAAATGTAAATGATCAGCGTTGACAATAGTTGTTGTGTTTAACCACACCATACAGCATTCAAATGAAAATCTTTAAAATTCCATTAAATGAACTAGACCAAAAATTGTTTTTTTGATTTTTTGAATATCGACAAAAGTTTATTAATTGATTTTTAATTTCTCTAGATTGCTCTATTCAATATTTTTTAGAACAAAAACTATCAATTTTGCAAAGAATTTTGTGACCCAAAACTTGGAATACCATAGTGCTTGATCTGGCTAACCTGCCTAACCTCAAAGTAGCTGAGTGTAGGATTTGTTGTAGGGCTAGGGGGCTACCAGCTAACTGAATTATTAGGAAAGCTGAGCTGAATAAGTCCCTTGAGGCCTGGGCAGAGATAGATCCAGGGGATAGAAGGGGAAGATGACCCCTCCAAAAACCTTCGGGAGGAGGATGATGACCTCATGCCCACTACTTCTAGCAGCAGGGCCAGACTTGTAGCCAATGAGGTGAGGAGAGGCTCCCCCACAGAAGAAGAGAGTGAGAACTGGAGGCTCATCTAGCTTACTTAGCTATAGAAGAGAAGAAATGGGCCCGGCCAATAAGAAGGGGGTAAGGCAGGAGAGAGATGGTGGCAGCTAAGAGGAGGACAATGTTGAGCTATCCAGGGGTGGTGGGTTTAATCCCAGACTTCCTAAAAGGATTGTTCCCAAATACCAAGCGGGGTATGATATTGATGAGTGTCTGACAGCATTTGAGAGGGCCCATATGAGGAGGGTTAGCTCTCTATACTGGGGTTCACTTCTGTGGGATTTGATCCCAGTAGCTGGCAGGGTTGGGCTCCTGACCCTAGATAGTAACGCTGCAAAATGTTACTCTGACATGAATCAGTGTCTGACCAGGAAGTTTGGTCTCATCTCAGAAAAGTACAGGATGATGTTTAGGGACACCCAGAAAGTCGTCACGTAGTCCTAGGTGGACTTTGTAGACTTCCCAATAAAGGCACTAGAGGGATGGATGCAAGGTGAAAAGGGAAGTATCTATGGGGAGCTGTACTGTTTGTAAATGAAGGAGCATATATTGACTAACTGCCCCTCAGAAAAATTGCACCAGTATCTAGTTGTCTCTAAGCACTCTTGTTCCTGTGAACTGAGGAAGGCAGCTAATGAGTGGGTAAGAACCAGGGTTTCCAAGAAACACCAGGGGGTGATCAGAAGAAAGGATGACAGGTCCACTCCCAGGGAAAGCCCAGGGTAACTAAGATAAAAACAGCCATAAAAATATCCACAAATACCTGGACAGTAGGGAGGGTGGATCCATGAACCAGTTCACTTTCAAGGGGATGGGATTTCGTGGCAAGTCCTCTGACCCTGCCAAGACCCTTAAATGTGGAAAAAATGTTATGACTTTAACCAGCCAGTACAATAAAGAGGAAATGCTGCCTGCACCATGAAGCCCCCCACTGGTGGGCAGTCCCAAAGGATTGTCAGTGTAGGCGTGGGGTGGAAGTGGTTCTAGAGATGGGGAAAGGGCTCACAGAGACTGCATTAGTTTCCTTGGGTGGTGTGGAAATTGCAGCCCTGGCAGCCTTAACTTCCACCATGGAGAAGTACAGGCAGCAGCCTTAAATCAATGGCACTGAGGTGGCTGCTCTGAGAGATACAGGAGCCAGTGTGACTATGGTCATAGAGAAACTGGTTTCTCCAGAGCAGATCATACCTGATATGTATCACCAGGTAACCTATGCGGACAGCAGAGTGAAACTCCTTCCTCTGGCAATAGTGTGTTTGGAATGGGGAGGTGTGACAGGCTCTAAGATGGTAGTTGTGTCTCCTGCCCTCCCAGTAGAATGTCTAGTGGGAAATTATCTTGAAGCTTCTGACTGGTCAGGGGTGGAGAGGACGGCCAATGCAAGGATGTTGGACCTCCCTGATTTGGTATGTGCTGGGACCAAGTCACAAACTGCACAGAGGGGGAATGCTAGGCACTTGGACCCCTGAACAATGGGCCAAACCTCCAAGGACAAGAGAAAGGGAACAGGGTCTGGTGAGCCAAACCAAAGAACCCCAGAGGTGCACTAGGAATCTGACACTGAGGGGGAAGATCTGACCTCTGAGGTAGGGATTCCACCCCTGCAAGATCTGTCTGATTTGGGAGAATTGCAAGATGATGGTGGACCCTCGAGAGAGGAGTTTATTAAGGATAGTGAGAGTGATCCACTCTTGAGAGCCTGAGGCAGAATGCCTTCAGCCCATGAACCAACAAAGGGAAATGACTTGCCATGTTATGATTAGCATGCATGTTATAGTTCACTCATATCAGTTCCATTTCAGCAGCTTATGCTGAAGCTGAGTATATAGGCACTTGATGTCCGATCATTGAAGTACATGAATGGGTGCATCTGCTTTGATTTCTCGTTTCATCATTGCTGCAAATGAACCTTGACTTTTTAATGGTGTTGATGCAGCCCATATATTCACCTTAGTTTTCGATGATGTAAGTCGTGGAAATGGAGATATTTCAGTGTATTTCTCCTTAGACATTATGTATACCTATACACCACTTTCAATAAAATGTATTGAGCAACCATTTACTTTTAGTGTAATCTTTGGACAGTGTTTAAATATCTTTGGTGCTTTTTCATGTCGACTTTTATTTGAACTGCATTACACTTCACATGCAGCCTGTCCAACATGTACACATTTTTCTTAGGTAAACATTGACATTGGACAACTGTCTTCTTCACTTGATATTGACACTGAAGAATTGTATGACTAGTAGTTAGATGGCGATCCACTTCATTTGGTGTTGACTTTCCTCAATTGGTGTGTTTGGTTGGCCTTGTAGGTATGTGTTGAATGATGTTTTTGAAGTGTTCGGATGGCTATTTTGTCTTTGCGCCATGACACACTTACTTTTTCCTTCGCCTTGCAAACAATTACAAAATTCTTCTCCTTCCCACAGCTTTTGCAAAAATGCCCAATGGTGGGATATTTACCTTTGGGTGGAAACAAAAATCCACACCTGAAACACAACTTCTTTTTCCATGGAGACATCACTTTATGTCACTCTGCCTTGTGCTTTGGCTTACTATTCATGTTCATGACTGACTTACTTTGGGCACCTCCATGTCAGCAGCTTGTTGCTCAGCATGCTCTCAAGCTCTGGAAGCCATAAGAACTTGCTCCAGACTAAGGGTTTCTCTCAGCATTCGTCTTCTGAATAACTCTGAGATGTATAGCTTCCTCATAATTAATGTTATTAAACTAACAGTGAGTGATGAAGGCATTCAGCCTCTCAACAAATTTGTTGATGGTTTCAGAAATTTTCTGAGGTCCTTGACTGAAAATGTATCTTTTGTATCTACATTTGGCATTTGATTGCACTTGAAATACAAGACTAGTTTAATTTGACAGTATGTAAGTTTTTCAGGTCGTGCAATTGTCTTTATGGCTTCTTTAACACCTTCACCAGCAAGATTCTTAAGGTATTTGATAATTTTCTTATTTGCAATACATACAGTCTATCTGTGACCAATATTCAGCTTTTTGAAGGTATTGAATGGTTTTGGTGGTTTCTAGAAGGCGGCGGCATAGTTACTTTTGGTGGAACTTACTGATGTGGAAAGTAGTTTTCTTTCCAACGCTGCTTGGTAAGCTTGTTTATGCAAACCATCTCTTAAGACTTGGGATGTGCTGTCCTCTGGGTCAGCTTGGATAGTTACAGAAAATATGGCCTCTTTCTTGGTCTCCATTGGAAAAGCAAAATTTCACTATTCCGAACATCACTCTTGGCTTTCTGATTCTCTAGGCCATCTGGAGTTGTTCTGAGCCTCACTCAGCAGCTTTGGTGATGTGCCACTTCGCGGATGTACAGCTCTGTAGACATAACCCCGGGCACTTCTTCTGGGGCCTCTTGCCCACAAAGCCATGGTATGTTGAGTCTCTTTATTCAGTGCTGGTAAAAAGATGGCTGTTTCTTGTATGTGACTTGCTTTGCCTTTAGTAGTCTCTTTGTCCTGTCTGACACCTGGTAGATCTCTATCTCACAGCGCTACTGATCAGAGCGTTATCTCGTAGTTTGCTGTTGCTATTTGCTGCTCTTTAAAAACATGGTGTTATCCACCTTTAACATTATCTCTCAATATGATGTATTGCGTTAGGGTGTGTAGTAGCGCAGTACCCCGGTTTACGGCCTTATCAGCAAGTTCTTGACAAGATGTGTAAACTGCTCAGTGAAGCTTCTGTTATCTTCAACTGCTTTAAACAGGTAGAAGTTGCGCTTTGACTTAACATATGGCAAACATTGATTTAGCACTTCGACTGAGGCACACGTGGCACTCACAAGAAATTGCTGGACCACGGCAAACTCTTTGGGAGAATACTGTTGATCTTCAGGGTATTTTTCCCCTGTCTCATCACCAGTTGTAGCTTCCTCCCCAGTCTGGGTACCCACTAATGACTATACCATATACTGAGGTTAGTATAACATGTCTTTGTTCTTCTGCTTGTAACTGCAAACTCGACATTCTAAACCTGCATTCTTTACTATGCTCTAACACATATTTTCCAGTTCTACGGAGTCCATCTGGAGCCAAAAGGATTCCGCAATTGCTAACTCACATGACACTACACTTTCCTGTTTTGTTTTTTGTGTGCCTTGTAGCTGAAAGCGCTGTTGGAAGTTGCTGAGGTGCCTTCGAGAATGCTCAGGTATGATTTAGGGGCTAATTTAGTTCTTGGTGGTAAGGATACTCCTTCACAACAGTGACTGAGTATCTTTACCATCAAGAATGTGCTCTGCCCACCGAATTTAAAGGCCGGATAACCTTAGGGTTAATCACGGCAGAGAATTCTCTGTTTCCACCATGACTAATCCCCTTCGACCGCCCTGTGGAATTAGGGCCCTCGGAGGCTGACCTGTCATTCTGCCCTCCTAATTTAGATGGGTGGAATGACAGGGCAGATTTTACTGCCTGTCACCACTGTGAAAACACTGGCAGTAAGGGGCAGTACAAATTACTGAATGCTCCCCTCACCATGGGTGTGGTATCTCATGTTGAGAGGAGCATTGTATTTTTTATTTTCAAAATGAAAATCCCATTCTGTGATTTCCTTTTTGAAAATAAAAAAGGAACCCGTTTCGTACAGGGCTCCATCCTTATTCCTGAGCCCTGACCAAACAGGAAAATGCAGTGACAGGATCCTCTGTAACGGTGGTTCCTGTTAGTTCTTTATAAATGTCTGTCAGCTTGGCAGTAATATATAAATCTGGTGAGCGATCCCTCTACCAAGGTAACTAAGTAATTTCCTCCAGCGCCCTTGTGGCCCAGCATGCTATCGCCAGGACTTTAATCTGGAACCTAGTTTTTTCTTTTATCCTTGTGATATTTTGCCACTGCTGGGGCATTGTATGTTTTCATACTTGGGTGTCTGAGTACCGCACATTATTGTTAGAGTAGCAGCTTTATGTTTAGCTGTATTTAAGTGATTCAATCCGGACCTTGTTCTTATGGAGGGTGCACTATGCGCAACGATGGACCTATGGCTTTTCATCTCTTTTGATACACACCTGGATTTACTAGAATTTATTACCACACATAGTCGAGATTCATATCATATGCGAGCTCTTTGTATGTTTCTGGAACCTGATAGGTTCCCCATGAGCTCTGCGAGTTCTAGTGCCTGTCTACAGATTTGCCCGAGGGAGATGTCTCACTTAGTCGTTTGACATTCTTGCGGTGCTCCCCAGAATTGTATATTTAAGCTTTGTTGCTCGTTTGGTTTTTCTCCCCCTCTCTACATTCCACTGTCTACTATTGAAAAATACCATTTGAGCGCCCTGATGAAGGAGCAACCCCACCCTGGGGAGTCACCGAAACGCGAGTTGGTGCATAACAGTACAGGAGCACTAGAATGTCAACAACATATTTAGAAGCCTATTCCAAATGATGATAATTATGAACATTATATCATTCCATAGCGGCATTTTTAAGCATAAATTTGCTGTATGTACTGTTAAACATATGTCTGCAGCTGGAGTTCCTATTATATTATAATATTTGGATGACTTCCTCTTGTACTGCTCCTGTCATATACCATTGGATTTTGTACCGATATTATAGACACGCAAATTGATAGTATGGAGAGAGTGAGTGATGAGAATTGAGTATGTATGGCATAAGTGTACTGGATTGTGAGTAGGGGTGGTTGATGAGGTATGAATGGTGTTTCGAACGGGGGATTAGAATTATCTTTATGTTTGTGCTGATTCTTGCTTATATTATTGACCTAATATGTACTTTTGATTATGTTCTATTTAGTGAAATGACATTATATTAAGTATGTACATTTTATATTAAATATATAATACTGTGCAATAGTGGTCTATTTCCTGTATTCCCTGTTTGGTTTGGTCAATACGCTTACATTTCTCATCCCATTAAAGAGTGAGATATTCAGCTTTTTAGACAGCAGTGGCAGGTGGATTTTCTTTTGTTGTTTTTTCATAGCTTTATTTAAGTAGCATGGAAGTCTTGTTTGAAAAAAATTGTCCGCTGGCCAGGCGCTCTTTTTCATCTGCACTTTGCTGCAGCCTGGGTGCCGTTTTCTGTTTGTGGCCCCTCTGGAGCTGCATACCTTGGGTATGCACTTGCCCAGGTGGTACATTTTCTTGATTTATGGTGGCTGTTTGGGTGTCACGTACTTGTTGTATTGAAGAACCGGGGTTTAACCCAGCAGCGTCAGGGACAAGCCTAAGATCTTCGAATTCACCTGTCTTGGTATTCAAAGACACGGAATACTTCTGGATGGCGTCGGAGACCAAGTTTATTAGCTGCAGCTAGTAACAGTGATCCTAGAAATACATCACGGTGTAAATTCTCAGGAGACTGCTCATTTTACTAAGGCGAGACGTCTCCTTTTATACCCAATATTCACATTATAAATGTACACCCACTGCATAAAATTCTAGCCAATAAGATACATTTTCAAACAAAGTATCACATAGCAAAAATCTCAATTTACAATTTCCCAACCCAAAAGTTAATTATTAGGAGTGTCCCAAATTCAATCTCCACAAGCCGGACAAACCTATAATTGAAAGCATAACCCATGTAATGAAGAAACATAAAAAAGAAACAGTAACAGATGCTGAACAAGATAAAGCACGTGCAAGGAAACAAAAAAAGTTAACGATGTCCTGAACATTGATTGGCAATCTCAGATAAAGATCGAACAGGGAAATTGGCTTTGCGAGGTCAATTTCAGGTGAAGAGGTCCGTTTCTTACAGTTCATTTCAGAGTCAAAAAGAAACCTAGTTAATGTATACATGAACTATGAAGGCCAGGCCACTTCGTTCGCCAGGTTACCTTTACAGGCCTACATGAGGGCAATACAAAATGGTGGCACAGAACAAAATGGAGTCAGACTCGAGAATTACAGAACCTCAGACCCTCCTTTTTTCATTACGTAGGCAATAACCTAAGACTCATGTTAATCTGAATCTAGGTCTATATCAATATTCATTAGGTCATACCAAGGAATGTCAGATTAAGCCTGCACAAGCATAGGTTGGGAGGTGGGTGCAGATGGCTGTTGTGTAACATAGACAATCCAACCCACACAAGCTAATGTGATACTTAAAAACATCAAAAAGCACAATATTATAAAACCTTTGCTACATATCAATGTACAAAATCTTGTCTTTAGATCTATTCTCTCAACATCTCTTTCAGTTACAAGAGACTCCATCCCCTAACGTGCTGCTTGCGGCAATTTTCCTTCTTCACTCAAGTGTGCGTCCAGGTGTCCTAGACGTCCCTAGATCCGCAGACCTGTCGTCAATACGCGGGCCACCCCTTAAGTCTTATACCGTGACCCTGCAGCTGAACCCGGGTGGTGGTTCAAAAAAGAAAAAGAAAAATAGTCTGTGTAATTCACAAAAAAAATCAAATTTTATTTGTCCTTTTTAGAACTTAAGTTGTAGCGTTCTTTAATAGGTACAGTTTGATCCTAAAAGAGTGTCTCTGGATACGTAGTATCAAGTCTCAAACACGGCGGCACAGCTTCTTGCAAGACTTCATTATCCGCACGTTCTGACTGTGTCCTTCCAGATGTGCATCGCTAAAAGGAACAACTCTTGGAACCCTTTCACTTTTGGAATCGGCAACACCTACCCGGACCCACTTATCGTACGGTAAGGGGAACGGTATCTTCTTGCAATGGGTACCTTATACCCAGTTTTTCTTACTGAACACCTCACTAGCAGTCCGAGTTGATAACAGGACTTGGTATGGACCGGTCCATCTTGGTTCCAAGTTCTTTGACCTCTGGAAATTCCTGGTTAGAATCCAGTCGCCAGGTTGATTCGTGTGGCCTGCGTCTACAGAAACTGAAGGCAAAGTGTCATGGACCTGTTGGTGAAGAACACGCAATTTAGCAGTCAAATCATGTAAGTAGTTAACCAACATAGGGTACTCGATATCACTGTACTTCTTAGGCCTCGGCACACTCCAGACATTCGCCGGGCGTCCAAAAACAATCTTGTATGGGCTAAGTCCCACGCGAGAATGTACTGTTGTTCTCGTGGACAAAAGTGCCAATGGTAAGGCATCGGGCCATATAAGACCAGAGCTCGCTTGCACCTTGGCCAACTTCAGCTTCAGAGTGCCATTATAGCACTCGACCAGGCCTCCTGACTGGGGGTGATTTGTAGCGTGAAATTTCTGTTTAGTACCCAGACCCGCACATACTTTCTTCATAATCTGACCCACAAATTCACTTCCATTGTCACTCCATACTATCCTCGGCAAACCATATCTGGGGAAAAATTCTTTGAGCAAAACCTTGGCTGTAGACAAGGCAGTATTACCCTTTAGGGGGTAGGCCTCTATCCATCTGGAAAAGGCACAAACAACCACAAGGACATACTTCAAGTTATTGCATCTTTCCATATGAATGTAGTCTATCTGCAGCACCTCGAACGGATACGTTGGAGGAGCAAAATGACCCGCTGGAGTTGGGGTTCCCTTTCCAGGATTATGCATCAAGCAAATCATGCAGTGTTTAACCAAATTCTCAGCACACTTAGGAATTCCACCATTCTGCCATACCGGAGCCAACAACTTACATATTCCTTTTGAACTAATATGAGCCAGCCCATGAGCCATAGTAACCACCGGGAGCACATATGCATCCGGCAACAACCATCGCCGGTGCTCTGACAACTCAACCCAACAGCATGTTGAATCCAACATTCCTGTACTCTCTCTCCACATACTCAATTTTTTCTCAGTAGCTTCTGCCTGAATCATTTTCACACTTTCTGTTGTATCTTCACACATTCCTCCTTCCACAACCCATCTGGCAGGACCTGCAACATACATCCGACTCGTCACATCTTTCGCTGTTTCTCTCGCTACTTCATCTGCAAACGCATTCCCTCGACCCACATCATCCGTAACCTTCTTATGCGCACTACACTTTACTATCGCAATTTGGGTCGGCAAAGTAAGTGATTCAAGAAGTTCACTCACTAATTGTCCATGCTGAATTTTCGTACCATGCGAAGTAAGAAATCTCTCTCTTTCCACAAACGACCGAAATTGTGAGCCACGCCAAATGCGTATTGGCTATCCGTAAACACATTCACTCTCTTTCCTTTTGACAACACACACGCTCTAGTCAATGCTATCAACTCCGCTGCCAGTGCTGAATTCTGTGCAATACGTGCTGTTTCAACAATCGTATGCAAAGTTGTGACAGCATATGCTGCAGTCGTCTCTCCATTCGGAAGCTTAAAGCATGAACCATCTACCCATAGGGTACCATCAGGATTCGAAAGAGGAGTATCTTTCAGATCAACTCTGCCCTTCGTTTCCTCCTCTGTCCGGAGAAAACAGTCATGCTGTTCCTGAACATCTGTCTCTACAAAAATTGGCAACAATGTAGCTGGATTCAATGTGTTGCACCGCTTGATGTGCACATGACTAGCCAAAAGCGTCAACTCATAACCTGACAAACGTGCACAGGTAAGATGATGAGTCTTTGTTCCGTTCAATAGGTTATCCACTGCATGTGGAACCATCACAATCAATGTATTATCCAATACCAAACCAGCAGACTGTCGAATAGAAACAGCTGCTGCCGCTGTAGCTCTTAGACAACTAGGCAATGCCCTTGCTACCGGATCTAAAGTGGCTGAAAAATACGCACATGGGCGCTGCTTGTCACCAAATTGTTACGTCAACACTGATAACGCACAACCTTCTCTCTCGTGTACATAAAGTGTAAAAGGTTTACTATAGTCGGGGGTACCCAACACCGGAGCAGAACACAATGCATCACGCAATTCAGAAAAACTCTTCTGACATTCGTCATGTGTCCTTAAGAGTAAGTGCCAGCAAAGGTTTCGCTAACAAAGAAAAATTCGGAATCCACTGTCTACAATACGAGGTGATACCTAAGAAGGCACATCTCTCTGTGTGCATGGCACAGTCATTTGGGCAATCGCTTGAATACGCTCTGGGGTCAATCGTCTTCCCTCCTTCGACAAGAGATGACCTAAGTAGGTCGCTTCTTGCCGGCAATATTGCAACTTCGAAGGTGACACTTTATGATGAAGGTCAGACAGGTGTCGCAACAAAGAAAGAGTAACCTCTTTACAAATCTCTTCATCATCAGCAGCAACCAACAGATCATCAACATACTGGATAAGAGTAGCACCAGAAGGCAATGCAAAAGTATCAAGCTGAGTTTTCAAAGCCTGACTATAAATGGAGGGACTCTCACAATAACCTTGAGGAGCGTGTTTAAACCGGAAACTGCGACCTCCTAAAGAGAAGCCAAAAATATCCCTACTTTCCTCAGCAATCGGAATACTGAAGAAAGCGTTCTTCAGATCAATAACAGAAAAGCAAGCAGCTGAGGCAGGGATCATAGTCAATAAAGCAGTAATGTCTGGGACAACAGGAAACTGTGGCACAACAATCTTATTGACCTCGCGAAGGTCAATCACAAACCGATACACAGGTGGCTGAGAAGAGTCAGTACGCTTAAGGACATGCAGAACAGGACTATTACACACATTGCCTCTCGTTTCTTCAACCACACCTTTCTCAACCAAATCATAGATAATCGCTAAAAGAGCTCTTTCGCCATCACTGGAAATTTTGTACTGAGGAATGCGAGGTAATTTAGCATTCGACTTAAGGGTAACAAAGTAAGGTGGAATCTGCAAGAGACCAACATCATTAAGACCTGTAGCCCAAAGTGTATCAGGGAGAGAACGTAGTTCCAGTGGAAGGCGATCCTTAGACAGATACATTGGGGAAATCACTTTCTTACCCACTGTAAGATGTACTCCCAAAGGAGAACAATGTAATGTTGCATGCAATCTTTTCAATAAGTCCAAACCCAACAAATTCTTGCCACAGCCAGTCGTTAGAATAAGGGGAGCCTCCAATTCACAAGGACCAATAGAAAGGGGCAAAGGACAAGAAACCGGGTTACGAACTGGGGTGCCAGAAAATCCTACCAAAACATTAGTCAAGCCAGACAAGGGTGCGCCAGGGAGTTTAGAGTGCATGATAGAACTCTTTGCTGCACCAGTATCCAAAAGAAAAGGTTCTGCCACACCTGATGTAATCACTTTAACATAAGGTCCACTCTGGTCTACTGGAACTGACACTACTCCCTCCCTTTGTCCATGGCTGTCCTAACTATCATTAAAACCAGCACTCTCACTTCCAACATAATAATCATCAGTGTAGTACTGAGTGGACTGAACGGTCGGAACATTCTGTTGGTCAAAATATTTTATAGAATTCTGAGGGGAAAAGGAACGTTCATTCTGGGGAAACGTACCACGTCTCCTACCCCTAGGTACTTGTTGGAAACCACCGCGACCTCTCAGACCAGACATACCATTCGCACGCTGTAGCAAGATCGGGCAACTATTCTTGAAGTGACCTTCCTCTTTACAATAAGCACACTGATTAGGGCCTAGCGGGAGTCGCGAAGCAAAAGACTCAGGCTTCTGCAACAGTTTCTGAAACTGTGGGGGTTGCTAAAACTGACGCTGATTAGGGCGAGGCGGACAAGCCTGCTGCAGAAGAACTTTTGTTTTTAATTCTCTATTCTTCTTCTCTACTTTATCCTTCTCATCTTTATCTCTATTCTCATAGTATTGTGCAGTAGCCAATATCTGGGCCGAAGAAGAAACAGCCCATGAACTCTCAGAGTCCTTTAACTTATTAGAAAGTTCAGGAAGTAAATTAAAAGCAAACTTATCTACAAACAACCTCTGACCACCTTCTGTACTCATGTCCTGACCACTATGATCAATGAATGTTTCCTCAAACCTAGTGAAGAAATCAGACACACTCTCATCTTTCTTTTGTTTGCATGCTGCTAACCTGTCCCAATTCACCTGCAAAGGAGGCATCATAGTTTTCATTAAATTATTAATTCTACCTTCTGCAACTAAGGGTTCAGGTTTGGCACCTCCTACCTGCCGACCATCTGCAGCAGTAATATTAACCCATGTATCTCCTAACTCTGGCGCATGATCCTCATGACGGATCTTCGCCCACAATGGTTGAGGAACTACAATACCCATCAACATATCTATGTCTGCTAAATTCATAACACATGCATCAACTGTCTGAGACAACTCCTTGTAATAACCAGCAGGATTTTTACGGGGGTCAGGCATGGTCTGCTTAAGAGCCAAGATCTCAGCTCTCTTCCAAGGGACATGCACCCACACTCGCTGAAAATGAGCCTGTGCAGCCACAATACCATGAGCGGCATCAGCCACAACTGCCTCTCTCCATACAGGGGGGACCTCTCTCATAGGATACTGCTTCACTTTTCTCCTAACAGAAGGGTCAGGTTCGAACAATAACTGAGGTGGAAATCTAGACCTAAAAGTGAGTAATGTCTCTACCGCTTCCTCAACATCGGAACCCACTATTGTTCCTTTAGCAAATTCAGACTGAACATTAATCAATTCCAATGGAATTGAACCCAACTCATTATCTTCCCACTCCTGACGAAGGAAGGTACACATGACATCAAAAACATACCTTTGTTTTGGTGCCTCCCACTGTAGGAAGATATCCATAACCACTTGTGGACCGTACTTGGAGGCATTCAAAACCCATCTACGAGCAAGGAGATCTAACACTGCCCGCTCTTCGGGACCAGGAAGCTGACAAAGGGCCAGATGTAGGAGCCATTTACCGACTGGTAACGGCCGATTTCGGCCGTTACCGACCGGTAAATGGGTTTTCGGTATGTAGGGGCACTTTTTTACAGAATCGGTAAATTTACCGATTCGGTAAATTTACCGATTCTGTAAAATACCGAATCGGTATTTTTACCGATTCGGTAAATCTCAGATGTAGGTGGGACTCTTCAGAGTCCCAAAGGCCCTACAAATTCGGTATTATACCACCCAATCCAATTGGGTGTTAAAATACCGAATTCAGGTGTGCATGCACATGTGTGCATGCACACCTATGCCATGTGACAGGCAGACATGCCACATGGCGCACATGTCAATTTTTGGGGTGCCAGAGGGTGTCAAAGTGACACCCCCTGCACCCTTGCTAAAATCGGTATTTACAGCTTCACAGCCCATAGGAATCAATAGGAAATACCGATTCGGTATTTACCGAATCGGTAAATACCGAATATTACCGATTCGGTAATTCCACATCTGGAATTACCTACATCTCCCCCCTCTATTTTACCACTTCTTAAATACCGAATCGGTAAAATTCGGTATTTAAGAAGTGGTAAAATAGATTTACCTACATCTAGCCCATAGTCTCTGCTTACGTTCAGAAACAGGGGTCATATTTAGTGACCCAAAGAGAGGAGACAAAAGACTAGTGACAGTCTCAGTCATTCGTTGCCGAGCAGAAGGAGAAGAAGTTGACATGAGGACAGGAGACAAAGTGTTTTGAGGCAAAAGAGACGTAGGGACAGAAATAAGAGAAGTCGAAGATAAAGGAGTGTAAGGCAAAGGAGTTTGAGGCAAGGCTGGTGACAACGCTGGCGGCCCTGGAGGGGTCTGCGCCGCAGAAGGAAGAACCGCCTGTGAAGCAACAGGTGGCGGAACAACAACAGGGGGTTGAACGACAACAAGGGGTGCAACAACTGGAGGTAACGGAGGTGAAGTAGCACCCTGCACATAAGGGGGTGGTAATCTCAGTAAATGTGACATCAAAGGGATCCTTTTCAGGGTCTTCAGTCACATTTGAAAGGGGAGGTGGCAAAGCCGGGTAACATTTGTCAATTACCATGCAATGCTGTCTATCTGACACTTCAATCGCACGATCTTTTTCATCTTCCTTAAACTGCCTAGCAGCTTGCATTACCGACATATTCCTTTCCTTCCTATTTCTCTTAGCTTGCTTAATTTCTCGCTGTTTGGCTTCCTTACGCCAAAGGCTGAAAGAGTCAAACATCGCTGGCTGGGCTTTCTTCTTAAATAGCGCAACTTTTAGGTTATCTAAAACATCTGATTCAAAACTACCATGTTGGGGCCATCGTAAAACACCATCTTTCCTTGTATAACGGACCCATACTTCATTATAGGTAATGGGACCCACACCATGCTTTGAATAGAGCTCATAGGTTGGAGACCCAACCGGGGGTATCGGACACGAGTCCTCCAATCGGGAATCCTTATTACAACTACAACAAAACCATTTCCTAATTTTGCCAAAACCAGGCATCTTGAGCTGGCTAGTCTTGCTTCAAACTTCAAGGGGTTATCAAAAATGATACACTCGTAAATATACGAACCCCTCGGCTTCGACTATTGCAATGACCGAATCAAAACCAAGAAACAAAACAAAGTCGTGGGAGCGACCCACTTATACTTAACCAAAATGTCTGTCACGCCACCAGAAGACCGTCTAACGTATCGCCTTATAAATCATCACAAGAGGGTCCAAGACAGGGCGACAGTCAGGGCAGCAGTCCTTCGCAGCCATCGGAAAGGGGAAGCCTTGCAGAAAAAACCTTCGGTCTACGTCGACATGCAGGGGTCAATGAAGTGGCGGCCGTCCTCCAGATTTTCCTCACGGGGCTCCTCACAATCTTCGGGCTTGGACCAGTACCGCTGAAGTCGCCCCAGTTGGGCGCCAGTTGAAGAACCGGGGTTTAACCCAGCGGCATCAGGGACATGCCTAAGATCTTCGAGTTCACCTGTCTTGGTATTCAAAGACACGGAATACTTCTGGATGGCGTCAGAGACCAAGTTTATTAGCTGCAGCTAGTAACAGTGATCCTAGAAATACATCACGGTGTAAATTCTCAGGAGACTGCTCATTTTACTAAGGCGAGACGTCTCCTTTTATACCCAATATTCACATTATAAATGTACACCCACTGCACAAAATTCTAGCCAATAAGATACATTTTCAAACAAAGTATCATATAGCAAAAACTCAATTTACAGTTTCCCAACCTAAAAGTTAATTATTAGGAATGTCCTAAATTCAATCTCTACAAGCCGGACAAACCTATAATTGAAAGCATAACCCATGTAATGAAGAAACATAAGTAAAAAAGTTAACGATGTCCTGAACATTGATTGGTAATCTCAGATAAAGATCGAACAGGGAAATTGGCTTTGCGAGGTCAGTTTCAGGTGAAGAGGTCAGTTTCTTACAGTTAATTTCAGAGTCAAAAAGAAACCTAGTTAATGTATACATGAACTATGAAGGCCAGGCCACTTCGTTCGCCAGGTTACCTTTACAGGCCTACGTGAGGGCAATACAAAATGGTGGAACAGAACAAAATGGAGTCAGACTCGAGAATTACAAAACCTCAAAATTGGGTTGCCCAAGGGCCGTGTCCTTTTTCCTTTATTAGAGGATGCATGAGCACCACATTCATGTTCTGGTCATGGCGCCCGGTTCTCAAATTACTGGCTGCTTGGACGCCATATTTCAAACGTATGGTAAAAATATAAATGAAAAACACAGCACCATGTTTTTAGTCTCTTTGGGATTAGTTGTGCATGGTTGTTTTTGGCCTGTAAGGTGCCATGATTGTAATGAACAAGGTATTGAAGTGGGATTTAGAAAGGTGCTCATCTGCTGCTTCTAGTTATTGGGTAGAGGTTTGTGTTCCACCCACTGTTTTACTACTTTCAGTTGTGTATTTTCCACTGCCTGCAACTAACCTTATTTTGGTCAGGCAGTGGGCTGGTCCTCTTCATTAGGTCCCCTAAAGCATAAACACTCATCTTCTTCCCTTTTCTTCTGTCAGCTTATGGACTTGTTGATTCGACATGGGAAAGTACTCTCATACGACTCATGGACCATTGACCGGATCTCCACTGAACTATCTGGTTCTTCCAGTGCAAATGTTGGGCAAGTTAAAACTACCAATTTAGAGGTTGAAAGGAAGGCTTTCCTACACAGGGTCTCTCATGATCAGTTTCCCTTTCCCTACAGTCTTCAAGATGCTCTTCCACAAACAGAGCCTATGAACATCATTGACATTCTTTTCATAGGTGGTGCAGTTCAGAATCTCTGTTGCCTATTACTGCTCTAACTGTTCAGAATTTTCAGTTTCTTCAGGCAGGGTTTGAGAATGGCCTCTCAGTTTCCACCCTCAACCAACAGTGGTTCTCCATCAACACATTTGTGAGAATTTGTTTTTGATTGAACAGATGGCTTCTAAGCTTTTTAAGGGTTTTCAGAGTTAAACAAAGTGTGTACTTCCTGTCCATGCTAGGACCACTCATTTGTTCTTTCCCAACTACAAATGGACCCTTATGAACCACTGGAGATGGTTTCACTGAATATCATACACTCAAAGGGGGATATTATCAAGAACGTGTGATAATTACTGCAACGTTAGCCTAGCACAACTCTCCATATCGCAGTCTATCGTGGGAAAATAATGCTGTTTTAACTAAGTATTCACAACACGGTGGTACCATGCGATATGCCTACAACAACGCGTCAAATATCAGAGAAAAACTCAACGCGACACCGCACAAATGCAAAACACGAACACAAAAAACATTGCAATGAGGCCACTCGCAATACAAAATGCAGCGAAAACCAGTGACAGGTTAGCGAATTCCACGCATCATGCGGGAAAATGCACTACAAAAGCTACAAAAAGAACACACCAAAAACAAATAATAGTGCGTATCACCATGGATGCCCCAGGACCGAGTGCAGAGGCCAACGCGAACCCCACAAGCCCCACAGACCACCTACAAGGAACAACGGGGTCGGGGAAGGCCAAGGAGAAGAGGGAGAGGAAGATGGGGTGCAGTCAGCAGAAAAACCAGATCAGCGCCATGGAGGTGACACTACCATCAACTGACCCACAATTAGACTAACGTGAATACAGTAGGAGTGTCGAGGAGGTCAAGAGACGCTGGCATGATGTGAAAAGGCAAACCAAGCACAATGCTACTGCCAACAGAAAAGCAGCAACGGCGACAGGAGGTGGGAGTCCTGTACCACAGGATGAGTTGGAGGAAATGGAGGCCACCGTCATCAGTTTGGAGATGGAGCAGGAGGTTGGGAGCCCGGACACAGCTCAAGAGGACCTGAAACAACATCAACTGGCTGAGTAATGACCAGGGACTGGGGGGTCAGAGGGAGATGGGCACAATGGCACACATGCACAATGATGTGTAGCACACTGCACGCCCACAATGTCCCTGGATCATGTCCCTGATCCCCACGGCACACTGCAGCTCACACACATAGCAATAACAGCACCTCCACATTGACGACAATGTGGTACAATGTGCAACCTCGACACTGCAGAACAGAGGACACAACTAGTTCCGCTCATGCGCAGAAACAGGCCAATCACATCAATCATAGCAGGAATCTGTGAGATTCATATGTATGCGTACATCCTCACATCCGTCATGCCGCCCAACATTCCACTGCCCCGCATCAAATTTGCAGCACCTAGCAAACAGTCACAATGTACATTGACATACAGTTTGCATGTAAGCAAGAACAATGTGCCAACACACATGTCAACAGAATGTATACATGCATCTCCTATTCACATTGCAAAGGGACAAACAACACCTCCCACAGAGCAGACCAGACAACTCATCAGTGATATTGGAGAGAAGCACCACAACTTCAACACCAATGCCCTACAACAGCTCATGGACATCTCAGGCAACCCACCCCCAGGAGCAGGGCAGCCATGCCACAGAGAGGAGACCCCAACCCCTGCACAGACCACACAGCAGGAAGCCCCCACTGCCACAGCTGGCTCCCAACACTCTACCGAGGCACACATCACATCAAAAAGCCAAGTGTCTAAATGCCAAAAGGAGGCTGCAGAACAGGTGCTGCGGGTGGGGTCAGAGCACATGGATGCTGAACTACATCACATACGTAGGTGCCTAGGTCCCATCAGGGACCACCTACACCCAATAGAGAAGACCCACACTGCAACAGAGACACATGCATTTGCACATTTCCTGTACTGAACCACACCCAGAGCCCTGGAATGACCATTCACACACCCACGCTGGACCTGGTACAACGGCCCAGTCCACTCCTCTTACATATTGAGTGGGTGACGACAAAGCTACATGTCCAAGGTCATACCCGCTGCTAACGGGGGCGTAGTTGCGTTTGCTGTACACAGCACAATGTGATGTTGTAGGACCCAGGGCACTCATGCATACATTATGACCTCACAGACACACACAGATAGATTGTGGGACTGGCTTCAGGCACGTGAGCCCCATCCCTTTCTTGGCAGGGTCACATGTACAGTGACTCCTGAGCTGAATGTGTGTGGGGTGAGTGCAAGCCTGCCATCACGGAGTGGTAGGTGCTGGCAACAAGTTTGGAGCATCATGGTGGTAGCCGGTGCAAGTACAGAGGTCACCCAATGAGCAAACAGAAGTTTCAGTGAGTTGCAGTGCACTGAGGTTGGGGAACTCGAGCTGAATGTGCTCATGTGAAGAAAATGTCTAAGAGTGTGTCAGTGTGTCCCTTTGGGATATTCCTGATGCAGCTGCAGTGGGGTGTGTTACACCTGCATCATCTTCCTCATCATCGTCCCAGGTCTCCCACACTGCCTGAGGTGACATTCCTGCGTAACCTCTCCACATCACAAAACTCTATAAGAAAAGGACGATGAGTCGTGCTGCACTGAGTTAGTGGCACCTGGAGTGCTGAGCAGGGTATCAGGCAGATGAGGGCATCCACTACAGGTGTGAGCAACTCTGATAGACTGGCAGTAAGACTCTTTTGACTCTGGCAGTTGGCATTTGGAGGTGGTCCTGGCGGTGGTGGTGTGTGCCACCTGCAGTGATGCAACGTCCGGGCCGGTCCAGACTCGATTTGATGTGTGAGCCCTGGTGGACCGCAGTGTAGCCCGGAGGCAGCAGACAGCACAGGGCCACATACACGTGGCTTCGATGAACCCGAGGCCATTATCTCAGAGGCCATCCAATATCTCAAAAGACAGAAATCCTGACTTCAGCTGCACAGAGTTAGTGGCCCCGGATGCACTGTGGCCGGCACAGGCACACCGCCACGGGACGGTGACTTGCGATGCAGTGAGGTAGGGCCAAGGGGACTGAGTGGGTCCTCGTTGATGCCCAAGGGGAATGTGGCGGAGGTCTGCGGAGGGTGTCCTCCAGGACATGTTGCAGAGGGCAGAAGCCATCCGGAAGCGGCAAATTGAGGAGTGGAAGGCTACAGCCTTATTTTTACCATGAAGTTGGTATCAGCTACGAGGATGAAGCCAACCCCCAGTCTATAGATTCAGATGCCACCAAAGTGCAACCTGAGAGTGTCCATGAATGTCGGGGAACAGACTTAGTGGCACTGGGGTTGAGAGGGGATGCAGTCTGCGCTGAGGCCGGTACAATGATGTGAACTCTGCCATTGCTAAATCAAGACTCAGTTCCAAATGTGTGACCTACATGAGCACAGTGTGGCCCGAGAGCAGTAGTCCACATGGGCGCACAAACACATGTGGTTGGAAAGCTATGCACAAACTTAGTGGCACCACATCGAAGGGAGTATAGTGACATAAAATCTGCCATAAATAATGATCTCTGCCATTGCTAAATCAAGACTCAGTTCCAAATGTGTGACCTAGTAGTCCACTGTGGAAGCCGGTGGAGTACGTCAATGAGAAAGGAGTGCTGAGATTGTGATGGTCTTAGGAGGCTGCCAAGGTCGTGGGGCTCAGGCTTGGAGCTTGCACCGGCACGTGGTGGGCCCTCTTTGACACACACTGGTGTTGGCAGCTGAGCATTGAGGCCTGGGTGCGCAGGGGCGGGCAAGACTGGTTCGGGGACCAACGGCCTGGGGTGCAGCAGGCGCACAGGATTGTAGGCAACACTTCTCACAGTGATGGCAATGACCTCGTGGTGGGTGAGAGGTGCTGCCATGGCAGAGACATTGGCCATTCCGGAAGAGAACCACCCCCAGAGCTAGGTGCTTTTTATTCACACCCCTACCCTGGCCTGGGATACGCCTGGCCAGCCCACTTCACAAACTCTTACAGGGAGGACGTAACAAGCTACATTTCCGCTATCTTTCCCACTGGCGGGGGTGACATGGTTGCGTCCACTGTCTACTACACTCCAAACACCAGCGCTGTATGTCGACCTGGATATGTGTGTGGTCTGCATACTGCAGTCTGGCCAGCACTTCCACTCCACACTTGGCATTGTGCACATTCTCATTCAATGGTCACCTGCCTCCTTCGCACACGCCTGGCCCCCACCTTTTCCCACACTCTGCCATCATGTGGCTGAGGTGCCATGCCGTTGAGGGCTTATGTGCATGGCTGGCCCAGATTTCTGTTTGGCATGTTTTATGTGAGTTTGTCACATGTGCATTCCCAGCATTGTGAGTTACATGATTGTGGAGTTGAGGTGTGTGGTTTGTTCATTTGGAAATTGCCAACAAGCAGTGCTTTTCCATGTGTGCCATCCTGGTAGTGCTGGTTGATGATGGACTGTCGGAAGATGTAGGATTTATGCACGCTACCTGGGTGGGTGGTGTCGACATTGGTGGAGATTCCCCCGTGGTCCACTATTGCCTGCACATTGATGGAATATGTGTGCTTTTTGTTGCAGTTATTGTGTGCAGTGTTGCCAAGGGACACAAGTAGGAAATGTGTGCAGTCAAGTGCCCCCAACACGTGTGGGAAGTCAGCTATTGCGTAGATGTCTTGCTGGGTCTGCAGCTGTTCCAGTGCAGTGTGGAGGAAAGTATAGATAGTGGGGTACCAAGGTGATGATGTCATCCACGACCGTTGTGAGGAACTTGGATCGGGCATGCTGTGAGACTCCTCCGACTCTGGCTAACACATGCACCACAGCCAGCAACTTTGTCTGAGGTGGGATGTTGGTTGTCCGCTGTGTTGGTACTGTCAGCCTGTGGGCAATGGTGGTCAGGATGAGGAGGATTGTTGTTTATTTGAGCCTGTAGTAGGCAATGACATTCACTGGTTTTGGGTGTGTGAGGTTGGTGCATTTTCAGGAGGTCACTGTCCTTGTCTGTGCTGCCTCAGTGTTGGTCTGAGGGGGGCAGTGGAGGTCCAGGGGAGTCCTGGGGCTGGTGGCAGTGGGTGTTGTGGCCGTCTTGGGTGTCTGGCCTGCAAGATCAGTGGCTCCATGGCCTCAGTTGCCCTTCAGGTGTGGATGTGGGCTGGGCTCCCTTTTCTGGTGCAGGCTGCCGTTCGACTTTAGACCAGGTCAGAGCAGGTGTTAGTTCCTACTGCTACAATGCCTTATCGCCTGTTTTGGGTTCTTATTGCCGATCTGGCTGGTCGTTGAGAATGTTGCGGAGTGGTGTTGTCGCAGCTTTTGGCATGGGAATACCTACTCTGCATCTCATTAGCAATAGGTTCCGGGGTCATCTGTGGCGATGTTTTTTGCGGCTGCTATCGCAGGTACACTGGTGATGTGAGCTGCTAGAACCTGCTTGTGAACGGGGAGTAAAATTTATCGCAACTTTGGCTGCGATAAAGTGCCGATAACTCGGCGATAGATCCTTGAGAATATGCCCCAAAGTGTTCTTGGTAGCGATTACCAAAGCATGGCGCCTGAGAGAGCTTAAAAATCTAGTTGCTCGTCACCCATATTTACAAATTTTTGATGTTTTGATAGTTTTGTCCTTGGATCTCAAGTTCTTGTCAAAGATCAATTTACTTTTTACAAGGAACGGAAGAAAGTTCTACCTGTTTTACAGCAGATAGATGATGCCTCTGAGCCCCAACTGAGGCTCATGAATATAGTTCTAGCTCTTAGGATTTACCTCTATTGATCAGCCAGTTTTTGTCATAATGATAGTTTGTGAATTTTTACCCTGCGGAGAGAGGAGAAAAACGTCTACCTTCATCCTAGCAAGATCGGCGAAGACAGTTATTTTTCCTGCTTACTTGGCAGTGGGTAAAGATATACCGGAGGGATTACAAGCCTACTCTACCACAGGGATGCAGCATCGTGGGCTGGAGTTCATATCCGGGACATTTTCAAAGGCGCAACGTGATCCTCTTCTTTCACTTTTCTCACACATTGTAGTTGGAATGTTCCGCAAGGATCAGAGTTGTGTTGGCTCACAGATAATAGGGGTTCTCTGTTTGTTTAAGCTCATACTTTTTTCTTGATCTCCCTGGTTTTTCTTTCACCGGAGTGGTGTTTCTTTCTTTCAGTCCCTTTTCTATTACCTGTTATTACCATTGAAGGATTTTTTCATGAGCTGAGAGGGGCACTTCAATTTTGAATTTTGTGAGCATATTTGGGTAGGAATGACTAACATTTCTCCCATACGTTTGTGTTCTTGTGTACTCTTTTTTGCGGCTGCTGAAAGAGGTTTGCATTGGCATTCTTTCATCAGTAGGGAATGGGACGAGGACAGAAGAAGAGAAAGTAATGCTCTCAGAGCTTACTGGTAACCTTCATTATTGCGTTTCTTCCTTACTCATCCCCTTCCTTCGGACCGTCCCGTACCACCCAGTTCTTTCATCAGCCCTTTTCTTTGGGCTTAATGTGGAAACAGGAATGGATGGAGGAAGGTGCGAGTATTATAAACATCTTTCACCCCTTTCATGGAAAGGGAAAATAGCTTTTCAGTTGTGAATTCTGGAGAGTGAATGGGCACACTCACTCCATGAGTTAGGAATGGGGCTACTAAGGAAGAATCGGAGTAATGAAGATTACCTGTAAGTAATCTGAGCATTCCATGCGCTAATAATGTCAAATGGCAACAAACCTCAACCTGGGAATTGGGCTAAAGCCCTTTACTGAAACCATCTCTACATTACACTGGATCCCACAGTCTGGCAGGCCACTGTGAAATACACAGCCCGTTCCCTACTCTTGGGAGAAGTGTGCGGATCAGTTAGAGAATATGCAATAAAACCCAATAACAGTTCGTGAGGCTCCCTCCATAATGAATCGGCCGTAACTTGATTCCGGCCTTTATTTCAAGAGCTTCTTCACGTTCACCGTGTGCTGCAGGTACAGATTTAAAAATAAGAATATCTAGAGGAGATGAGAGTACAACGACAACTCGGATGTACGCGCAATTTACCGAAAGCGAATGTCTTATTGGCAATTTATCCTCTGTAAATTATGTTAGGACTAATGTGATTTACCACAAGTTGATGCCAGCTCTCCACTTTCAGGTTTTGCAAAGTGTTATTTCAATCGATGCAATTTTATCTCACGGATTTGATAAATCCTCACTGCATGAAAAGGTAAAGCAATGCTGGCACACAATATATGTGGTTTTGCTGCTTTCTCCCTTGCAGGAACAATGGAGATGACCAGATTCAAGAAACTTAAAGGGAACTGCAATCTGTATCAATACGTTATCACTGTTGCTTATAATGTAATTGTAAATATTCACTTGTGATCGCACTAAGGTGAACAAAGTTGATTTTACGAATATAATGTTACACTTGTGCAGTCGTTTAAACCGTGATTTTTTAGAGATTTTCTCCCTGAATGCGGAATAACTGCTCTGACCATGCAATACAGCTTCTTTTTCCGGGCAGTTTTCCAGGATAGGGGAGAGGGCAGGCTTGTTCCTCCATCCTCCCCCCTTACTGCTACAAGAGTCTGGTGGCGGCCTGACAGGTGCTCCCCACATCCCCGCTCCTGCAGCAGTGCACACAGCCTCGGTATGTCCCGTCCAGGAACTGTCAAGTCCAGAGATTGCGTCCAGAGAGTTCCCGGCCTACACTGAACCGGCATTGCAGGGATGAAGTCTATGAGCCGTAGTGATCGCTCTGGGCTGAATACCACAACTCCTAATGAGCGAATATGCGTTTTGTGATTAGATGCGATTTAACTATGTATTCCCAAATTAGGCATACCTCGTTTAGGTAGTTCCTAATGACGTTTTTGCCTATTATGTGGCTCTCACATTAGGTGAATCTTAATTGCATGCTCCCTGGGTTGGTTCTATTCAATAGACTGCAATGTGGTTGTGTAATTGTGTCGTTTTGTATTTATTCTGGGTAGTTACTGATTTTCAAATGCATTTAGGACATTTTCAATAAATATCTGCTTCTATAACCTTCTTAGCTCAGCAAACGTATTGTTTTTTAAAATGTAAACATACATCGGACTGTATATTTGAGTCACGCTCTCTTATCGGCTTAGGGCGAATGGCGGTCTGGCTTATCAAATCACTCGTAGAAAAGACATGGGGTCTCATTTATAAAAAGTGACGCATCGCTGCGTGAAAACAGCGATGCTTCACTTTTCATTGCGCCCTCCTTGCGACACCAATGATGCGTCATATTTACAGTATGACGCATCATTGCGTAAGGAGTTACAGATACGTCAGTATTTCTGATGTATCTGTATGGCGCAAAAGTGACGCATTGCTGGAGTGTGTCACAAAAGTGACGCAACTCTAGCAATGTGTCCTTTCACATGGGGCAAGCCCCATGTGAAAGGGCCTGCGTCAGTCTTACGCCTGCTGTGAGGCAGGCGTAACAAATTGATGCATTTACGTCCTAGAAGTGGCGCAGTGAAATCTTGCAGATTTCACTGCGTCACTTCTATGACCTTTTCTTGCATCAGAACGCCCCCCTGCATACATTACACCTGGCACATGTATAATGTAGCGCAGGGGTTTACAAAGTGACGTCTCTACCTAGATGCGTCACTTTGTAAATATGGTTCAACAAGGCACATTTTTTACGCTGCTGGTGCGTCACAAAAAGTGACGCACCAGCAGCGTATAAGTGACGTGCGGCCTCATAAATGAGGCCCATTGGGGCTTATATACAAGCCCCTTGCGCCACCGTACGTCATTTTTCCCATGTTAAAAATGACGCAAAAGTGGCGCAAGGGGCTTGTGAATAGGTTTCATGGTGCTTCAATCTCTGAGGCTACATTAACGCCCCAGGTATGAATACACGAGGTGGACAACCAAAAAATGGAAATGATTGCTTCCAAATTCCCTGCATAGTGCCTGCATCCTAAGATTCTAAGATGCTTTTCAATGTTTATTCTGTTAGTCTGGGACCAACAGCACCAAGGAAATTGGGAAAGGATGCATGACAGGGAAGGGAGAGGTGGGCCTGAGGCAGAGTGACTGATATGGTGGCACTGGGTGGCTGGCTGAAGAGAATAATGCTGGGCAACCAGGCATGATGGAAGAAGCAGGGTGTAAAGGAGAGGTGAGGGATGACCTGCCAGCTGATGGCTCAAGGAACTTAGGAGTGTGTAGTAATCAATAACTAGGAGGAGACACTGGTTGTGTAATCTTGTGTAAAGTCTTTATTGAACAAGATTGGCAGTAATATAACAACGACCCCAGCCACCGCTCTTATCGCTCGGGCGCTCGCCTTAGAACGCTGTCCGTGGTGACATTCTGAATAATGTCACCACAGCGCGTTCCAAGGTGTTGAAGGGAACGGGTGTGGCTCTGGTGACAGGCGCTACTCCCTAAAGTGGAAGATACCACACATCCCCCTTCTCTACAGAATTCCAAAAATGAGCAAGTAACATGGGAACAAAAAAAGGGTGCACTTTACTCCGTAACATATTGCTCTAGGTGTTTTGGGCGACTAACAACCCTTTGGCTAGTTCTGCGTGGAGCCTGGTATTCTCTAGAGCGCTCCCTTGCATGCAGGTCGCCCCACCTCTCTGACCACTCTTCCCCCCTGGCCTTGTTGACTCTGCATTCAGGAGGAGAGTGATACCTTACAACTCTTCCCAGGTTCCATATCTTTCCCTCCTGGGTCTTCACAGCATTCTTAAACAACTTGACAATTCTCGTGGGTTTTGTAAACTCAGACCAGCTCACCTTTCCTGTAGGCGCTCTTATTTTTACTGTGTCTCCTACCTTAAATCCTACTTCTTTTACAGAGTGTAGCTTGTCAAACCTGTCCTTTCTCACTATCATGGCCTTGTGCTGCCTGTCCAACCCTTGCGCTTCCCTTATGTGACCTGTCCACCCTTTCTGCCATCCCACCCACCCCGGTGAAAGCTTCGTGTTAGGCTTTCCGGCTTGGAGCAGTTCAAACGGGGTGACCCCCGTAGTCTGGTGAGGGGTCAACCGGTAGGCTTCCAGGCCTCTCCCTATTTCGTCCTTCCAATTCAATCCATTAGTATTTGCAAATTTGATGCTCTCCTTGATGGTTTTGTTGAAACGTTCAACCATTCCGTTGGTCTCAGGGTGGTACAACGCCCAGCATTTGTGCTCAATCTCATTGCTCTCGAGGAAGTCTCCCATTTCTTTTGAGCATAGTTGTACTCCATTGTCTAAGGCTACTCGGCAGACCTTTCCTGAGGAATAGTTCTTTCAGGAACTCGAGGACCACTTTGGTGGTAATCTCTGATACTATTTTCACCTCTGGCCACCTCGAATATAGGTCTACTAACACCAAAATGTATGGAGTGCGAACTTCACCTGTCAGTGGGCCTATTATGTCTTGAACCACTTCTTCCCATGGCCCTGACGGGGTTAGTCTACATTGCATGGGAGGCGTGTGCTGTTTCAAAGCCTTGTCGCTGATGCCGCATGGTATACAGTCTCTTACATTTCTCTTGATCATGTTGTCCATACCGGGCCACCAGTAGTCTTCCCGCATCCTCTGTTTAGTCTTGGTAATCCCCATGTGTCCTTCATGGGCCAGATCTATTAGGTAATTCCTCAATGTGTCTGGGAGGGACCAACCTCGTTCCGTGGAACAGACATTCCTCAGCGACAGATAGTTCATTCCTGTCTGTCTTCATGTTTCCAGTTAGTTTTTACTCTCACGCACACCGCTCTCAACTGGTTGTCCGCTTTAAGGGCTTCTTTCCAACTTTCTTCTCCAACTGCCCCGTGGGTGATTACGCACACCTTCTCTGCTTGCGACTGGTCCTTTTCGTCTTCGAACTCTTCACCATCTTCGACTCCTTCTGTTACTCCCACAAGGCGCGAAAGGCAGTCTGCTGCGAGATTTCTTATCCCGGGTACGTACTCAACATTGAACGTATACTCCTGTAGATTAACTACCCAACGTCTGATTCTACTGGAGATTGCGTCGAGCCCTTTTTTGGTGAAAACCTCGACCAGGGGCTTGTGGTCAGTTCTCAGATTGAATTTAGTTCCCCAGATGAAGTCCCTGAACTTGTTCATGGCCCAGTGTGCCGCCAGGGCCTCCTTCTCTATTACAGAGTAATTGACTTCTGACTTTTTCAGGGATCTCGACGCGAAGGCTATGGTCTCTTCTCCACTCTCGCCTATTTGTGAGAGGACCGCCCGAGCCCTTTCGAGCTCGCATCCATTGTCACTACCGTCTTCCTGTTAGGTATGAAGGATTTCAGGCTTGGGGCCACTGTTAATGCTTTCTTGACGTCTTCAAATTCTTTTTGGCACTCTTCATCCCAACGGAACACCACTTCTTTTTTGAGTAATTGGCGTATGGCATAGGTCCTCCCTGCGAAGTTCTGCTCGAACTTGCTGTAAAATTCCAGCATTCCCATGAACAATTTTATTTATTCTTTGCTTATTGGCAGAACCAAATCCATGATGGTGTTTTGGAGTTCCGCTTTGAGCCTAATTCCTTCCGGTGTTACTTTATGTCCCAAAAAGTCTAGTTCTTTGCATCCAATCCTGCACTTTTCTCTCTTCACCGTTAGTCCTTGCTCTTTGAACCTTTTCAGCACTTGTCTCAATCTGGCATAGTGTTGTCTGTCGTCTGCGCCGAAGACTAGTACGTCGTCTTGATAACATAATACCCCAGGAATTCCTCTCAGTATGCTGGCCATAAGTCTCTGGAATACCGCCGCGGCCGAGACTAGTCCGAACGGCATCCTCTTGAACTTGTAAGCTCCCATAGGGGTAATGAAAGCGGTGAGTTCCTGGGAATCTTCATGGAGTCTGATTTGGAAGTAGGCTGAGGTTAAGTCTAGGGCTGAGAATACTTTAGCTCCTTCCAGCATACTCATCATCTGAGTGATGTTTGGCAGCGGGAATTTGTCCACCACGACCTCTTTGTCTAGTGCTCTGAGGTCGATGCATAGACGGACTGAACCATCTTTCTTCCTTGCTGCGATGATTGGCGCAGCCACTCAGTTGCCTCCACCGGTTCAATCACTCCCTGGTTGCATAGTTTTTCTAATTCTGTTCTGACAGCTCCTTGTATGGCTATAGGGAGGTTTCTCACTTTTGCTGCAACAGGCACGGCGTGCTCCTTCAACTTTATTTTGTGGGAGCAATTTCTTAGACACCCTAGTTCCCCATTGAACACCTCCTTGAACTTCTCTTCAATGCCTCCCCAATTCTCACCCACCTCTTGCACTAAGATCTGTGGGGTTTTGTTGGGGTTTAGGTATACACCCAGTTCTTTTTGTGCTTGCCATCCCAGTATGTTGTCTCCTTCTAGTGATACATAAACCTTAGATGCCATTCATCTGTCCTTGTAGCCTTTGGTGCCCCAAAAGTAACCTTTCATGTTGATGGGTCGACCACCATAGCCCCCTGGTCTGACATCCATTTTGTACAATTTGAGTTTACCTTTTGCTACCCTCTCAAATTCTTTGGCATTTATGATAGTGATCTTAGAACAAGAGTCAAACATGGCCTCCAGACCTGTCTCATCAATCTCTATTATGTCTTTGGGATTGCTAATCTGTCCGCTCTGCATCTGCAAGACTATTTTGTCACACACACGTGTAACATTAACCTTCCCCTGCTTCTTGTACCCTTGACCGCTCCTGCAGTACTGTCTAAAATGTCCCTTCCTGCCACACTTACTGCATGTGTATTTCATGGCAGGGCTGTCTTTGTCGCTCGCCATGTGACTTTGCTTCCCGCATCTATAGCAGTTGCATTTAAAACTCCATCCCCCTTTGCTCTCCTTCTGTTCCTTCTGCTCATACTTCTGCTCTTTAATTGCTAACACATTTACTCCTTCCGCCGCCACTTCACTCACTTTGACCGCGTTCTCGCTGACCTTGCTTTCGCTGTCTTGTTTTATTTCGTTAACACACTGCATCATGTGCTCTACTTGCTTTGCCACTATAAGCACCTCCCTTAGTGGTGGGTCATCTTTTAACCACAACTCCTCACGCACCCGCTCCATTCTGCATGTCAGCACAAACTGGTCCCTGATCCTTTCCTCACACGCACCTCCTAACTTGCACGTGGCAGCTAGTTTACGAAGTTCTGAGACAAACTCTTCCAATGACTCCCCTTCCTTCTGCCCCCTTTTCCCAAAATGGTACCGTTCCATGATGGTGCTAGTTTTGGGTTAATAATGTAGGTCTAGCTTTTTTAAAATAACCTCAAGTTCATTCAATCCCCTTGCCTCCTGTGCACCTAGCTCTGGGAGATGTTCTAACACTTCCTCACCTTCTGCCCCCATGTAGTACAACAGCAGTGCCACTTTCCGTTCCAGACCTAAATTTGGCCCACACACTGTAGCATAATTCAAGAAAACCTTCTTCCATTTTTTTCACGTAATGGTAGGTTCTCTTGGGTTAGGTAGAAAGAAAGGAGGGGGCGTTACATTTTGCATGTTTGACAACTTTTGAACTAAGAGTTACTTCCTCAGTCACTATAAACAGTATGTGATGTGTAAATAAAAGAAAATAGTACAGATTTGGGGAAGAAAACTTTGTGAGGTTTTTAGCTTCCGATCAGGGTGAGGGTCTCACTACGATTTCCCTCGGAAAGAGCAGTTCCTGATGCAATTTTCAAAGTCTGTTTTGCTTTATCCTAGCAATCCACTAGATGGCGCTGTCTCACACCGCAGTTTCTCCCAGAAGAGTACCTTCACACCGTGACTGACGTATTCTATTATTTTGCAGTTTATTTTCCTGTCAGGCGCCTGGGACCACTGGAAGGCGATGAGGGCACTGTTCACCTTCCTCAGGTCCGCTGGAGGCAACTGCGCTTCCCTGCTATCAGTGGTGCTCTCTAAGGACTACCGTCAGGCATCCTGTTAACCTGAGCCCACTCAGCTCTGTACACCGATCTCACAACAGTCTCTATGCCTCCGGGCGCTAACTGACGAGAGCTGTATCCTCACTCTCGCTAGCACACCACAGCAGCCAACCTCCGCTGTCACGCTCCTCACTGTGACCCAAACTGCCGGTTCAGTACCTCACCGCCACCTGTTCGAGTATTTTCACTTTTGCTGCTTTCTATGTTCCCCTGCACTCCAGTCCGCTGATGCAGATCCAGCCTTAACCTCGTTATGCCCCACTCACCAGGAAGTGCGCGCTCTGCCTGTCTCTTCACCCTGCCATGACCCGTCCGTCACTGTTGTTGCTTGAAATAATGAATGCTGTGTCCTCGCCTGCAAGCAGCTCCTTCTCCCAGCTTTGTAAATGTCTGCTTCACTTATCACGCAGCCGATTTTCTCTCTCCGGCATTCTTCCTCCCTCACCTGGTGAGTGTCTTAAATTAACGCTTTGTTTTCCTTTCCATGCCGGGGTTTCATACTTACTCTGTCAGTCCTTTCTCTTTTAGCGCGTTGGGGTCACAGGGTTTTCCTTTCCCTAGGTCCTCGTCGCCAGTGTAGTAATCAATAACTAGAGGGAGACACTGGTTGTGTAATCTTGTGTAAAGTCTTTATTGAACAAGGTTGGCAGTAATATAACAACGACCCCAGCCACCGCGCTATCGCTCGGGCGCTCGCCTTAGAACGCTGTCCATGGTGACATTCTGAATGATGTCACCACAGCGCGTTCCAAGGTGTTGAAGGGAACGGGGTGGCTCTGGTGACAGGCGCTACTCCCTAAAGTGGAAGATACCACAGAGTGGCAGGCTCACAACAGGTGATTGGGATCAAGGAAGACTAGTCTGCAAGGATCCAGTGAGTAGGCTCGGAGAAAGACTGATAGAAAACAGCAATTAGCACATCAGCCTCCAAGGGAACGGCAGAAGCACAGGGAAGGCCCACGGAGGAAGATACCATGCTGGTGTATGGAAATAATGATGAAGAGAAAAGGTTAGTGCAAAGACACGTAGAAGTAGGTAGATGGCACACATGACAGAGAGATAGACTGGCCCTAGCCTGGAAGTAACCAGCACTTCTACACAGCACAATACTGCAATGAGGAGCTGACTATGCAGGACTGTTTGAAAGGAACTTGAGTATGAAGAATTATGATAGAGGCAGCTGCCGGCCCAAAGACACACCAAAAGAAGGGGAAGCTTGGGAGGAGTTTTCTTTTTTGGGCCTGAGGCTATGGAGAACCATGACTCCATGTAGCCAGGTGATGGGTGATCCCACCCCGCAGCAATGGCAGTAGCTGCGAGCGCGTCGTTTGGCGTTTCCACAGGTTTAAGTGGTGTTCTTTTGGCGGAGACAGCGGAGACATCGGGAGACAGCGGGAAACAGCGGGCGATAGAGGGAGAAGAATACTACGCACCTATTTATCGGCATGATTAGCCCGGAGGTGTAGGGCGTTCTATGCCGGGCGCTCTCTTCCTGCTTCTGTGTTTCGGTTTGCGCCTAGGGCAGCATTGTGTCTGGATCCCTCTGCTCTTTTCCACCTGTCGCAGTAGCTGGGACTCCTTTTTTTTGACTGTATAAAAGTTGGTCGCTGCCAGTCCCTAAGTTCCAGCGACCTCGACCTTAAACCTGGGCGACCACCTGGAGGTGAGGCTGCTTTTGAGAAGGGTCAGTGCCGGAGCAAAGGAGACAGGAGTGGAGGTGAGGAGGAGCTAGGAGAATTGTGATTGTCTGAGACTGTGGTGGTGCTATTTTCATAAGCTACAAGCCTGAGCTGGAATATAAATTGGAGTGTGAAGTGGTGGAGAGAAAGCTGCACTATATATTGAGATTGAAATTGAAGAGGGGGAAAAATGGGAAAACCCCAGAAAGACTTAAACACTGCGAGCAAACCCAGTAAGGCAGAGGTTTATGCTCGCCTTAAAGCAAAAATTCGCTAAGCCATGGCTAAAAGGACAAGGATAAGGAAACCAATTCTACTTCCCCGGGCCACAATAGCACCTCTGAGAGTTCAGAGGACGAGGTGCTCTCCCCTACCGCCATCATCACCATCTCTCCACGGGGCGAGGGGCAATCGGTGGCAGCAATGTTGGTGGCTGGATGGATCAAGCCCTGATCTTTGGACTGGGTAAGAGTGGTCTGCTTAATTCAGGCACTCTGTTCATCACCACCCCCTTTTCTGAATCATTTTGTCCACCATAAGCGTGGAAGGGTATACTCAGATGTGAGTCCCTTGCTCATTGCACCATCAGGATTCAAGCAAGCCGGGCCGACGACGCCTGATATGGCAGAAACCGGTCCCCGGAAGCTTGTTTCCTTCCCAGTACAAGAATTGGCTTGGTAGTTTGGTTTGCCCTGTTCCCATCATGCACTGGGACAGGAACAGACTAATTTGCATATAGCCAAGTTCTGAGCTGGGATGGTGCCGTGAGCTAAAAAACGGTGATGGATCAAGCCCTGATCTTTGGACTGGGTAAGAGTGGTCTGCTTAATTCAGGCACTCTGTTCATCACCACCCCCTTTTCTGAATCATTTTGTCCACCATAAGCGTGGAAGGGTATACTCAGATGTGAGTCCCTTGCTCATTGCACCATCAGGATTCAAGCAAGCCGGGCCGACGACGCCTGAAATGGCAGAAACCGGTCCCCGGAAGCTTGTTTCCTTCCCAGTACAAGAATTGGCTTGGTAGTTTGGTTTGCCCTGTTCCCATCATGCACTGGGACAGGAACAGACTAATTTGCATATAGCCAAGTTCTGAGCTGGGATGGTGCAGTGAGCTAAAAAACGGTGATGGATCAAGCCCTGATCTTTGGACTGGGTAAGAGTGGTCTGCTTAATTCAGGCACTCTGTTCATCACCACCCCCTTTTCTGAATCATTTTGTCCACCATAAGCGTGGAAGGGTATACTCAGATGTGAGTCCCTTGCTCATTGCACCATCAGGATTCAAGCAAGCTGGGCCGACGACGCCTGAAATGGCAGAAACCGGTCCCCGGAAGCTTGTTTGCTTCCCAGTACAAGAATTGGCTTGGTAGTTTGGTTTGCCCTGTTCCCATCATGCACTGGGACAGGAACAGACTAATTTGCATATAGCCAAGTTCTGAGCTGGGATTGTGCAGTGAGCTAAAAAACGGTGATGGATCAAGCCCTGATCTTTGGACTGGGTAAGAGTGGTCTGCTTAATTCAGGCACTCTGTTCATCACCACCCCCTTTTCTGAATCATTTTGTCCACCATAAGCGTGGAAGGGTATACTCAGATGTGAGTCCCTTGCTCATTGCACCATCAGGATTCAAGCAAGCCGGGCCGACGACGCCTGAAATGGCAGAAACCGGTCCCCGGAAGCTTGTTTCCTTCCCAGTACAAGAATTGGCTTGGTAGTTTGGTTTGCCCTGTTCCCATCATGCACTGGGACAGGAACAGACTAATTTGCATATAGCCAAGTTCTGAGCTGGGATGGTGCAGTGAGCTAAAAAACGGTGATGGATCAAGCCCTGATCTTTGGACTGGGTAAGAGTGGTCTGCTTAATTCAGGCACTCTGTTCATCACCACCCCCTATTCTGATTAGATTGTGGCCACATCAGAACGAGTAGATGCTGTTGCTGTTTCAACTGCGCCGACCAGCCCTCTGCAAGATGGCCTGCAAGAGGTCCCGAGTAAGAGACTAAAAGGGATAAAGGAATTTCCATTGTTTATAAAGAAGACTGTCTCGCAAACTCTACTCCCACAATCCTCCTCATCAGTCTCTGGCTCTGCTGAAAAACCTCGCAACACCCCCAACACCATTAGGCTAGAGTCAGGACAGGCTCCACCAGGGTCACAAGCCTCTGAAGCTATTGAAGATCAGGAAGCGATGCATCAAAATCTTGAAATAGTTTGTCTGTAAGTTCAGCAGGAGCCAAATTCAATTTAAGTACATGCCTTGGTAGCACCCCACATACTTTAATTCTTCCTATGGGCAGAGGGGAAGACGATGCCCGGGCTCAATCCCTCCCGAGATTCGGCCCAAGCTGAGACTTCGACACAGCTTCGGGACCCCTCACAAGTATTGGTTCCATTGACCAGCCCGAGGTCTCCTGAAGGGATTATGGCAGGGAATATCTCTCCCACCGCGGACATTCCCCTTGTTTTCTCCAGTCCAAATAGGGAGCCAACTGGTAAATTCCAGATGAATATTAAAGATATGTTGAATCTAATCTTGGAGGAAGTCTGTGAGATGAAGAGAACTCAGAAGGCTGAACTTGCCGCTCTGAATCAACGACAATTCAAAGAGACAATGTCAAGCTTCCCAATCGGACTCCATGAGGCTTAATCTAGGATCTCGGTCCTGGAGGACCAGATGACGACTGTACTGGAAGATTCTAGAGCGATGGCCAAAAGCAAGAACCTCCTCAAGAGTAAACTGGAGGGAGTAGAAAATAATTCCCGGAGATCTAACCTCCGGATCGTTGGAATTCCGGAAGGTATCGAGGGCTCCCAGACATTGCAATGGGTCAACTCATTCATTAAACAAAGGGTCATCCTAGAGTTTGAGGGCGATCTTACTATCACACGGGCTCATCGTGTTCCTGCTTGCCCGTTTCCCAATTCTACGTTGCCATGAACAATTTTGTTAAATTTTGCCGACTTCCAAGTAAAATAGAGAATACTGACTAAAGCTATTCAAAAGAGACAGTTTGTTGTGAATGACTCTGTAAAATGTCGTATTTTTTCTGATATGACTACTGTGACGGCTCAAAAGAGAAAGGAATTTGTGAAGATCCTCCACTTGTTCAAAGCTAATGGGGCGCAGGCTTCCATCGCCCAGCAGTCTAAATTGAAAGTCTTGGTTAAGGGCATATTATTCATGTTCTATGATCTGGATGAAGTCCAGGAATTGTTAAAAGAGATCTTGCGGGGCTCCGGGGCTTAGAAGAATGTATTTTGGTTTCTAGATAATATGTTGGCCACTGTTATAGTTATAATTTCATAATTTGGACGGTCCCCTTGCTTCTTTCTATGGAAAGTCGAGTTGTTTGCTGAATTACTATTCTATCATAATTGGGGCTATACCCTTAGAACGAACGCACGTGTACTTGCATGCTTTTTCAATATTCAACAAAATTGAGGATTGCTGGTGGGGTGGGGGTAGGACTCACAGAGTTCAAAGGCTTAGAAAGGATTTTGCCAGATATACCGTATTGGTCATCGTCTGTTTCCTTGGTATGAATTGGGGGGTTAGGTGGGAGAGTTTCCTTGTCTTGCTTCGTTCGCAGCAATGTTTGTTAATTGGTTATTTGACTATAATTTGGACTGCACACCTTCAAAATATGCTTGCTCGCATGCTTTATTAGTATTCAAGCCAGGAAGATAGATGGGAGGGGTGAAAAGTGGATAGCGTGGATTGTAGGGTTTTTTCCACATTTCAGGGGGCAGGTTTTTTCTTTTTTGGGGTGGGAAGGGTGTAGGGGGAGTAAGCAGTTGTAAAATGAGCAGTAGCAGGGCTTGGAATGGAATAAGAGGCAGGAGCAAGCAAAGTTCTTTTGTAGTTGTCAGGGCTTATAGAAATAGGTTTATCAACGATGAGTACATGTAATAATCTTTCACTCAGCGTGAATGGAATTTTGAACAAACAAAAATATGGAACCCTTGTCAGATGGCTAGCCTCGTTTGCACCTCAAGTACTGTTTTTTACAGGAGACACACTTAAAAACGAATTTTCCTACAATATGTCTTCCAAGAATGTATTCTCACGCTATCTTCACTTCTGCGGGTCTGACAAAGCGAGGAGTAGCGATTTATTTTTGTAGGGATCTCCCTTGGGAGTTTGGTCAGGTGAAGCGAGATCCTCAGGGGAGATGGATATGGGTTGAGACTAAATTGAATGGTACCAGTCTGCATTTCATTAATTATTATGGCCCTATTGTGGATGACATGACTGCCCTGTGTAAAATTAGTGAATTAGTAAGAGGGATACCTGGGAAATTGATTATGGGAGGGGACTTTAATTTTATTCAGGACCTGAAAAAGATACCTCGAACAAAAGTAAAAAAGAGCTTAAACCAAAAACTAAAAAGATGTTTCAGGCCTTAAAATTGGAACATATATTGATTGACCCCATGCGAATCACCAACCCATGAAAAGCGGAATTCTCATGCTACTGCAGTCAGTTTCATACGGCCTCTCGAATTGATTTTCTTTTATTTTCACAATCTTTGGGTTGTACAACCTCTAAAATGGAAAATAATCAATTTTCTGACCATTCTCTTATGAAACTTAGTATAGAAATTGGGGAGAACAAGAGGCCAACATCCAGGTGGCAGATGGATTGGCTCCTTCTACAGGATCATCAATGGGTGAAAGATACCAAAGAATGGATCGTTGAATATTTTAAGATTAATCTGAATACGGCAGAATTTTTTTCTGTTTGTGGAGCGTTCAAGGCTACCCTTTGTGGGCGAATGATTGCATTGTCTGCCTCTCGGTAAAATTAGAAAAGAGATTTTTTTTAACTCCAGCAGGACCTAGCAGAAGCAACAAAAAACAGATATAGACAGTCCGCAGGTCGGGGGGATGCTAAAGTAAAGTTAGACAGCGCCAAACTTGAGTTAAAAGAGTTCTTTACTCTGGAAGAGATTGCTACCCCGAGAAAATTCCTACAGCGGGTATATGAGGAGAGTCAGATGATTGGTAAGCTGCTCGCCGGGTCCCTGAAAACTAAACAGGAGGCATCCACTATCATAGAAATTATAGATCCCAAAACGAGTGTGTCTGTAACAGGTAAAGAGGAGATAGCTCAAGTTTTCATAGATCATTACTCCCAGCTATATACAACTAAATATAAGGCTGGAGCAAGCCAAATTAGCAATTACTACGACGGAGTCGAGCTTCCCTCTCTCTCTGGGTCCAGGGCGGAACAGCTTTTGCTAGATATCTCCGAAGAAGAGATTCTAAGGATTATTAAGTCTATTTCTGGAGCAAAAGCCTGCAGAGCTAATGGTTTTCCTATAGAGTTTTTTAAAACTTTCTCCAAAGAGCTGACCCCGTTCTTGGTTTATCTTTTCAATGACATCACCCAAGGAGGATGTGTTCCCTCAAACTTCATGGAATCTATATTGGTTAATTTTGTATGAAAGGGTAAAAATGGAAAAGATGTAAATTCATATAGGCCTATTAGTCTCCTCAATGCTGATTTTAAAATATTAATGAAAATCTGGGCACAACGCTTTATGCCGATTGACCAGGAGCTTATTCACTGTGATCAAACTGGGTTCGTTGCAGGGAGGTACATGTCTACAAATACTCGATTTTTAATTCAAGCACTTGATTATGCAACAAATAATAAAATACCTATTCTCATTACTATGGTCGATGCTGAAAAAGCATTCAACCTTGTTAATTGGGTAACACTTTTTTTTGGTTTAGATAAAATTGGTTTTCCGGCTGAAGTGCTGAATATGTTAAAAAATATCTATCAAGGTGTTCAAGCTCGGGTAATAGTCAATCGAGATTCAGTAGGGACCGTGGAAATAAATCGCGGCACTAGACAAGGGTGCCCGATGTCCCCTCTTTTATTTACTTTTTTCATTGAACCCCTTGCGGTAAGAATTTGTGGAAACGCCCTTATTAGAGCTCCATGCGAAGGGATATCAAAAGTAAAATTATTTGCGGACGATATAATCTTGTACCTCTCCCTGGAAAAACAGAACGTGGAAGAAGCCCTTTTAGAATTTAGCAAATTTGAACATATAGGAGGCTACAAGATAAACCAAAAGAAAACGGAGGTGTTAGTACTTAACTCAAATTGTGACTGTCTTCCCACGATTTTAAGAACCCAGGCTCAGAAAGATGAGCCAATCAGATACCTGGGCATTAATGTCTCATGCCATATAGACCAAATATTCAACCTAAACTATTCAGCTGGGCGAATTAAAATTAAACCTTTACTAGATAATTGGGGCCATATGTATGAAAGTACCGATTTGCGATTTTTTTTTTTGCCATTTTTACCGAATCGCACATTCAGATTCGCAAATCGGTATGTATGAAAGAAATCGCAAATATTTAACGATTCCTTAGAAATTGCTATTTATTTGTGATTTTCCCTAGTGCGATTCCTTAACGTTAAGGAATCGCCAAAATTGCAAAATGGCTCAGAAAAATCGAAATTTTTGCGAAAAATCGCAATTTTGCGAATTTCGCAATGAAGCCGATCAGGGACTCTGGTGCAGCATGATGACATCACAACCAGGAAGTGATTGACTACCCATGCTGCACCTGAGTTCCTGATTCAGAGGCAGAGTGAAGGTGTGTTTGTGAGAGTGTACTGTGTTCCTGGAGAAACATGGCTGAAAGTGGAGACACGCCCAGGCAGGATTCCCAGCAGCCGGATAGTGAAAGCTCCAGGAAAAGAAAGCAAACATTTTCTGAGGCAGAACTGGAGGCTTTGATTCATGAAATGGTGTTAAACCATGAATTATTATTTGGGAAAAAATCCAGGGAGGTGCCAGAGAGCCGCAAAAGGAGAATTTGGGAAGAAATCCAGCATAAGGTGAATGCTGTGGGTGTGACACCCCGGAGTGTGGAGGACCTCAGAAAGCGCTGGTATGACCTGTGCCTGCGCTCCAAAGAAAAACTTGCTGCCAGGCTGGAGCAGTCCAGGATAACAGGTCGTGGGACCTCATCTGTTTCTGACTCCACACCCCTTCAGGAACTGGTGGAGGGGACCCTGCAACCAGAGAGTGTGGGACGAGTGGCTGATCTTGACAGCTCTGATCAGCCGGAATCTGGAAAAGGTAAGAAGCATGCCCTCACACCCCTTACTCCCCCCCATACCCCCCAGCAGTGACCAAGGATCAGGAAACAAGATAGGTAGTCCAGAGCAAGCACACAGGCAGACATAGCAATGCTTCATGGGAGATGTAGTCACATGTAAATCAAAGTGCAAAAATTGGTATTAAAATAGTCCAACATATATTCTGCAGGTCATGACAGGGTAACAATACGCCAATGTAAATTAAATAGGTGTGAAAAATGTATTTATACAGTGCAAGTTAGTACAGTCAATTAATGTGTGCTGTTCTGTCCACAGCACCATCATCAACACAGCCATCAGGCAGTGGGACAGTCGGTGAGAGTTTTGACTCAGCAGATGCCGGCCAAGATGTGAACACTGATGGGGAGGACAGCCCTGTGACCACACACAGGCAAAAGAGGAGACACATTGCAAGACCACTTGCACCAATACAGGATGAAGCAGATGCAAGTGTTGAAAATGTTACCAATGAGGACACACAGCCACAGCAAGAGGGACCTGCAACAGACCAGCATGTCCCACGAAGTGCAGCCAGGTGCAGACGGCGCACGATCAACAATGTTGAAGGGCGAGGCGAGGATTTTGTTTTTGCTGGCCTGGAACTCAATATGTTGCAGGTGCAGCGCCTGCAAGCCAAAAACATAAAATTATTACAAAGGGAGGTGAGGGAAGGCTTCAGGGGACTTAGGAATGACCTGAGTGATGGCCTACAGGCGGTATGTGAGGAATTGCGCACAGAGGGTTCTGCTAGGCGCAGAGCTTTGCAACGCCAAGATAGGTATACCCGGGCCATCAACGGCTTGGCGGCTACAACAAGCATCCAGGCCAGGCGCAGCATTGAGATGCAGCGGCAATTCACACATGCTGCACAGGACATTGCAAATGCACCTTTGCATTAACAACTGCTATGAATGAGTTGCGCCAAGTATGCACAACAGGGCATGGAGTACTAACTCCAAGTGAAGAGGATATGCAGTCAGGTCGGAGCAGCACCACCCCACCACCCACCTTAGAGAGGCGCCGTAGTGGCAGGACCAATAGGCATTCTCCTTCAAATTAGCATCAGGCAGTGCATCATCTCACTCTTAAGTCACTCCTTTATTCATCTGAGCACTGTGACTGAAATATGTGCCACACATATGTAGTATGACTGCTATGCCTGAACGTTTTTCTGTTAATATTGATCCTGCAAGTAAGGATTAAAAATCCACATTCACAAGTACATGATTTGGCATTGTGTCTTTTTTTTTTACCTAGAAATAGTTGCGCGTAATCTCATCACGCCTCTGGTGGCCAGCCACTGCAACAGCTCTATCACCTACCATACGTCCAGGTCCAGGCACCTCAACGTCAGAGGATCCTGAGTCACTCAGCTCCACTGGTGTCCCTTTTCTTGTGGCAATATTATGCAGCATAGCACAAGCCACCACTATTTTGCAACACGTATTGGGGCTGTATTGAAGTGCACCTCCACTTTTATGGAGGCACCGAAATCTGCTTTTAAGGATCCCAAATGTCCGTTCGATGGTGCCTCTGGTTGCAATGTGTGCCCTGTTGTACCTAGATTCACTAGCATTGGTGGGATTGAGGTAGGGAGTCAAGATGAAATCCCGTACTGCATAAGCACTGTCACCTGTGGGTTTGAAATAAAAGGTTAATCAGTGAAATGCACATGGTAATTGTTACAAATTATCCCTCTGTCTGAAGGTATTTACCGAGTAGGTATCCCTCGCCAAACTCCCCTCTTGAGAATCTACGGTATATCCCACTGTGACGGAAGATGAATGCGTCATGTGTGCTGCCAGGGTACTTTGCTACAATGTCAGTAATGATGTGTTTGGCATCACACACCACCTGAATGTTCAGTGTGTGGTAGCATTTCCGGTTCCTAAAGATGTATTCATTGCTTGAGGGGGGGATATAGCAACATGTGTGCCATCTATGCATCCTATCACGTGTGGGAAATGCGAGATTTGATAAAAGTCCTGCTTTGTCTGTGCTATTGCCTGTGGTGTGCTGAGGAAGTAAATATGATGTGACATCCTCTGAACCATGGCATCTAGGAAGGCATGGAAGAATAGCGAAAGGGCACTTTGTGACACCCCTCCTGCTGAAGCAATCACCCCCTGAAAAATTCCAGAGCCCAACAGGTGTAATGAACACAGGACCTGTATTTAAGTGGAGATGGCATTTGTCCTGCGTGTGGGGTGTTCAAGGTAGGGTCTGAGTTCTGCAATTAAATCATTAATGCTATCTTCCTCAAGCATGTAATGGGTGTAGAGCTCCTCCTCAAGGCGCTGGGAGATGCTGATGCGCAAACGGAATATCCTCTCCTGGCGTAGCCTCCTCTGTGCAGCAGCTCTCAGATGCATCCTCCTAGCTATGAGGTAAAGCCCCGCCATTGTGGTAAACAGTTTGTGGAATTCAGTTGCTGCTTAAATAGATTGCACCTGGTTACCACCTGCTCCTACTTGGTGGTAATTGCGATTCTGTAAATTGCGAATTTATGAAATTCGCTAATTACGATTTTTTCATACATATCATTGCGATTCCGTATCTTGCGAATTTGGCCAATATGCGATTAATCAGCGATTCCCTACATTAGCGATTTTCCGTTTGCGAATTTCGCAAACTGAAAACTCGCAAATGTAGGAACTCGCAGATTAATCGCAGATTGGCCAAATTCGCAAGATAAGGAATCGCATTTTTTGCGATTCCTTAAATCCAATTCTTTTTGCATTCATACATACCATTGAGCAAATTCGCCTTTGCGAATGCAAATTTGCTTGATACATATTGCCCTTGGTCTCTTTTGCCCTTGACACTGATTGGGCGTGTTGCACTCCTAAAAATGTCAATACTTCCTTTATTAATATTTTTGTTTATTACCCTTAAAAATTAATGCAAAATATTTTAAGGAAATTGACACTATGTTCAGGGAATTTGTCTGGAGTAAAAAGACGGCTAGGGTCAACCTGCCTATACTACAATTAGAGACTAATCAGGGGGTTTAGCCGTACCAAACATCCACACATACTAAGAAGCCGCGTTATTAGATCTTACCGCATGATTGTTGGAACCAAATGATCAGATGGACACATATTTTTTCAAGAAGATGATTGCTGAGTCCGGCACAAAGATACCCGCGTTTCTAAAAACATCTAAACTACCGAAAAAGTTGCGCTATAAGACCGTGCGTGATTATTCTAATCGACTTCAATTGTTGCTTACACAAGCTAATGTTTCCAGGCTTTCCTTTCTGAAATTAGATGAATGTAAGGGGTTTGGACTGCATATTCATGCAAGCCAAAATTAAGATATGGAAAGATATTGGACTTGAGTATTTCGGCCAGTTTATTATCGGTAATAAATTGATCCCCTGGGAAGGAGTAATAGGTAGGGTAGGGAGCCGAATGAATCCAGGGTTTTTGAATATATACAGATTACACATTTTATTAAAAAATATATAATCCCGGAAAGTGGGGCTCCAACTCCCATAGCTAATGCATTATTCAAAGTAAACTTGAAGGGAGTGGGAAATTGGTATTCTTTACTTATGAAACATAAGGCACTTCCCTTGGTGGATGAATTTTTGGGAAAAATAACACGGGAAACAAATTGCGTTTTCTCTCATCAGGAATGGCAGGCAATAGCCCAATTAGGAAGTAAGGCCCTAAGAGCGGCTAATTTTAAAAGGATGGCCTTCCTGTTGTGATAGCTGGCTTACTATACTCCGGAAAAATTAAATAAATGTTATCCAGAAGTAGACAATAAATGCTTTCGATGCCTCTCCCAAGGTGAGGGAGATTGGCTCCATACGTTTTTTACATGCCTGAAGCTTGAGACCTTTTGGGAAAATATTTTTTTAGCAATGAGCCAGTCAATTTAAAAAAACATCAACCCCGAAACAGAGGTGGCTCTGTTTGGACTTACCAAAGCTAGGTCAGAACTGACCAGAACTGAAGAGATGTATATATCAATTTGCTCTACAGTAGCACACTCATTAATCTTCCAAAATTGGAAGTTGGGGGAGGCTCCATCTTATCTTAAATGGGTAAATAAAATGGCAATAATAAGGAGATTTGAGGAAGCATATGCTAAACAGGTTGGGGCAACAAAAAGGTTTGCAGGGGTTTGGAAGTTTTTTGACAACTTGACTGTACCACAAGATCTTTAGCACTTTAGCACGTTTGCACTTTTGAAAATTAAGCACTTTAATGCACAGCACTTTTAATTGCAAATAAAGGTTTTGTACTGTAGTAATAATGCCAAGATCTGTCAAATGGAAAAAGGAACCATTGAACAACTGATTTACTTGTATTCTTGATGATTATCCGGCACTAGTCACTTAAGGTAGTTTTTCGATGTGAAGAGGTAATTAATTGCTGTTTTGATAACTCTTTGTTTCGCTTCATTTCTTCATTTCTTTTAAAGATGTAATATATCTTGGTTTGGCGGGTCTCAGCTTTTAACTGTACATCGGGTATAGGTGTTATGTATGTATGATATATGATGTATGTGCGCTATTTGTGGAAATGTGAGTATTATTCCTCCCTGATGACCAATGCTATGTTATTTTTTGGCTCTCTGCTCTGCTCAATAAAAAATTTATAAATAAAAAAAGAAGGGGATGCTAGCTTGATGATTCACTAGGCAAAAGGAATTCAATGGGAAGCTGACTAAGACCACCTGTGAAACAGACGATGGAGGGCAGAGGCTAGGGCCTGCAACACAGGGCTGCACAGGAAGGCTGGTGGTCACAGGGAGGGATATATGGGGGGCCGAGCTGCTGTGTTCCCACTAATGTATTGATCCATGCCACAAGCCACTAAACCTCATGTACAAAGTAAAATCCATTCCCCTTTTCTTTGTAAAGATGAAGCCAGCTGCCCATGGAAAGGCAGGCATGTAGCCAGCGTGAAGGCAACATACCAACCAAAAAGAGGACATGCAGACATGTAGCTGGTCTTAAGAAAGCCCAAGACAAAACTCTGAAGGAAGGCATGTCCGAGCTGCGCTCCCATCGATCAGAGAACATTGCTGAAATGAAAAGAGATATGAATGTTTTCAATCCATGTCAGTTAAGGGTCAGGTCATGACCGCATTGATTGTTTCACTGGAGGCCAAAGTCCAGACCCCTATGGAGAAGTGTTAGGCTCTTGAAAGAAATGGCGGAAAGTGCATATATAATTTGTGTGCTTTCCCTTTTTAAGATTATGCTGTCTCTGGAGGACCCCATAGTGACAGGAACAGAACGAGTGTAAATGATGACCAACAAAGTGGTTTCCTGGCTGCTTGTGTTGAAGCTTCCCTATTAGTCGAGGAAACACAAGATACTTAGAGCAGGTAGAACCCATCCGCGCATCCCCATTGGAGACTGCCAGGTTCTGTTCTGCTAAGATCTGGTATTGGTGAAATTGGTGATGAGCAGCAATCCCAACAAGCCACGCTGCATTTGAATAGCAGCCACATTCATTACTGCTGGTTACATCTCAAAAACCTTGATTTATTTTGGGAGGTGTTACACTTGGCATCTTTTTGCTTTCTGACCTCCCGGTTTTGACTCTGTTTTTGCTGGTGTAATGATTCTGCGCACTTTCCTCACTAGGGTCCAGTGGTAAAGTGCAAGTGCTCCTGTATAACATGTGGTATCGATTGGTGTTTCCATGATTGGTATATTTGATTTATGTGTCAGTCCCCACTAAAGTGCACTGCGGGTGCCAGGGCCTATAAATCGAATGCTGTTGGTGGGCTGCAGCACTGGATTGTGCCATCCACGTAAACAGCCCGTAAAGTGTAACTCTGGCCTGCCATCGCAAAGCCTGTGTGCAGCCTAGGGCAGCTTTGCCGATTTGGCGAGTGCACACACTTGCAAGTCCCTAAACCTTCCCTTTGCTGCATGTGAGTTGCCCCTAAGGTAGGCCCAAGGTACCCCCATGGGAAGGGTGCATTGTATGTGAAAAGCAGGACATGCCCTGATGTGTGTGGCATGTCCTGATAATGAATCACACCGTACTTTGTTTTTCACTATTGCAATGCTACCTGTTCTCCGTAGGCCAGAATGGGCAGTTCGGTCATTACGTCCTATGATCCTGACTCAGAGAACATGGTAGAAATCTTTTAGTGAAGTTAGTTTTAACGTTCTGTGTTTGGAAATACCACTTTTAGAAAGTAGGTATTTTCTGACCTAACCATCCAGCCTGCCTCTGCTAGCGTGTGTATTGTCTCTCTGGTTTGTGAGTGACAGGAGGTGGGGGGAGACAGGGTGATTCAGCCGGGCTGAATAGGCACATCTACACGCCGAGATTAAACATCATCATAGAGCCATCTGCAAAATTTGTGCAGATATGCTAATGAAATCAAGATTAGTCCTAATCCAGCCAAATTTATTTTTAAGATTCATGAAGATTTTAGAACTAGGAAAACCATGGTTCCCGTTATTTCATCCGCACAGCAGTGTGAGGATCTAGCCACCTTTTTTTGTGGAGAAAGTCTGTGCTATTTATAAGTCTTTCCACAAGCGATCATTCCTCTTACCACTACGTCTCTTAGAGTCTGGCCACGGCCGACTTTAACAGCCATTCCTTGCATTTCACAGGATGAGCTCACTCGGCTGAGCAGGAATATTAAATCTGGCTCTCCATCTGACCCTTTGAAGCAGGCTCAGTTTAGGGAGTCACTCTCTCTTTTCTTGGCCCGCTTTGCCAGATATTTAACTCCTCCTTCCCCACAGCAACTGTTCCAGCGCTGTGGAAACAGGCATGGGTATCTCCCACTCTCAAGAAACCATCGCTTGACACGGCCAAGCTTGAAAACTTCAGACCTATATCTCTTCTCCCCTAGGTGACCAAGATAGCAGAGGCGCATGTTAATAACGCACTTACACTGTTTTTGAACTCCAATAGCCTCTTGGATCCATCACAAAACGGTTTCCGCCAGGGCCACAGTACTGAGACTGCTCTCCTGGTCACGAATGAATATCTGCGGACCATCCTCCATTCCGTTCAGACAGTGGCACTGATCCTGTTGGATCTTAGTGCCCCCTTTAACACGGTCTTGCATGGTATTCTGCTACAGCGGCTAGAGGAGGCAGGGGTGACTGGTTTGGCTCTGGAATAGTGCAGATCCTTTCTGACCGAAAGATCTTTCCGAGTATCTGCCCCCCGTTTCTGTCTCAGGCCCACTCCATCAACCAGGCGGTGCACCAGGGCTTGGCGTTGAGTCCCTCGTTATTCAATCTGTATGTTCAACCTCTGGCAGCGTTCGCCAGGCAGTGGGATCTTACTATACTCTCGTATGCGGATGACACGCAGCTTGTGGTGACCTTGGCTGAAGGTTCCTCTCCGAATGCCTCCAGGTTTAGAGATGGGCTGGTGGCCATGGCTGAATGGATGGCTACCAATTGTTTGCAGCTGAATGCCAACAAAACTGAGGTTTTGTTAGTCGGGAAGAATGCGAGCTTGTGGAGCGAGCGCTGGTGGCCGAGTGCACTGGGTAAGACTCCTAATTCAAAGGAAGTGATAAAAAATCTGGGGATATGGATGGACTCCTCTCTTAGTTTTAGGTCCATACCAGAAAAGTTGCTGGAACGTGTTTCGGCCTTCTGCGGGGTCTTAAGCCCCTTTTGAAGTTCTTTGAACCACCGACACGCCCGTTGATTGTTCAGTCGACTATCCTATCTCGTCTGGACTATGCCAGTTCCCTCCTGCTGGGGGCAAATAGGGCTGAAATAATTAGGCTGCAGTGTGTTCAAAACCCTGCTACCAGAGCCTTGGTGGGGCTCCCGCGGTTCTGCCCTGTTGCTGGCGTCATTCGGAAACTTCACTGGCTTCCTATGGAGAAGCGCATTCAATTTAAAACGTTGTGTCTTTCTTCTAAGATACTGAAGCTTGCCAGGCCTAGCCTGTTGGGTAATTTGCTTACCCTCTATGTTCCCCTCCGCCAGTTGTGCTCCGTTGGTCAGTGTTCCCCGGGTGAAGCTCTGTCACGCGGTGGGCCGTTCATTTCACTGCCTGGCCGCTAAGTTATGAAACTCCCTGCCTGTGCAGATGCGCAGTATGGAGTGTCTGTTGGTCTTTAGGAAAGCCATCAAAACCTTTCTCTTTCCATTAACTTATTCTCTGTGGTATTCTTTTGGTGTTGTTCTGTTATGGTGTTTGGCCCGCTTTACTGATGCTGGAAGCGCCGGGACGCCCCTTTGCTGGGGCAGCTGCGCGCTATACAAGACCTGGTAACATAAATTAACATACACCTAGATGGGTGGGAGGAATAGCGCCTAGGTCTGAATAGGGCTGAGCTCACCTTTCACAATACTGGCTCCACCTCCTGTGGTGCGTCTGAGGACCCTGGCCTACATTGACAAAGGAAGAAGGTGCACCCTGGCAGAATGCACCCCTTACTGGTTTGAACTAGGTCCAGGCCCCTCTACTTTCAGAGGACAAAGGATTTGCTGGTATAAATATTGGGGCCCGACCCCAAGACTTTAGATTACTTCTAACTCAAGGAGCCTGCCAAGAAGAAGAGCTGGAAGAGATGCCAGGAGGAATACTGCCCCTTTGCTGAGTTGTTGCTTTGTTGGGTTGGCCTGCAGTTGCTGCTTCTGCCTTGGGCAGTGAAAGGACTTGATTGAACTTTCTCTACGTGTACTGAGTATCTCCAATGGCTTGAGGTAGAGCTTGACCCCTGTTCACGAAGTCTCAGGAACACCAAAGACTTCAAGCCCGATGCCATCTGCGACGCCGCTGCCGACACTTTGTCCTGAAGGCAACGCAGAGAGAACCACCGCAATGCTGCACCACGACCCTGGTCTCACTGACGACACCTGTTACCTGTTAACACGGCCACCGAACTGCTACTCGCACCGCAACATGTGGGCACCGCACTCTGTACCGTCTCTCTTCACGACGATGCCTTGGTATCCCCGATTGCACTGTGATGCTGACACCGCTCATAACGCTATACGACGCACCGCCCTCATTCCACACCGCAGCCTTGGCCTACCGGCGCCGGTATCACCGACTCCAGTTGTCAGCCGACGACAGCGCTTCAGCGATGCCGCTGCTGCACCGTGACCTGCCAGCACCGTGAAGAGCACCGCCTTCATCTCAAACTTGACCCTGGTCTCACCGACGACGCCATCTGTTGGCGCCACCGAGCCACTGCTCGCACCGTGACCTGAAGGCACCGCACGCCGCACCGCTGCACTTTGCACCGCAGCACCCAATGCCTGCCAATGCCAGCGCTCCTGATTCCATCAGAGAGGAGGAGCATGACCTGCAATGGGAGCTACAACGAGAGGTCATTGACGAGCTGCATCACTGAAAGGTACTTTTGGCGGGTCTTCTTAACACCGCAGCTGACCTGCGACGCCGCGGCCAGCCAGAACTGTTTGGACTTGCTTGTTCACGACACCGAGATAGCCCGGACGGAGCTATCAACATCAAATAACTGTGTTTTCAAGACATCTTGCAATGCAACTATTTTGAAAAGTACTGTTCTGTGGATTCTTATCGTAATTGGTCTTGTTTGAGTATATAAAAATATTGGATATTTTTCTAAACTCGTGTGTTGTCCGTTTGTGGTGCTTACACTGTGTTACTGTTGGTTATGTGCAAATACTTTAGACACTGCCTCTAAGATAAGCCTGACTGCTCATGCCAAGCTACCAAGGGGGTGATCAGGGTTTATTTTAGGAGTGTAACTCCCTTATCTTAACTAGAGTGGTGGTTCCGGCCTGACTTCAGTGCAAACCTTAGACAACCCGAAATCCCATTGTTAACATTCGTTGTCAGCGGTGAGGATAGGACTTGTGTTTGCACTTGACTTACAGTGATTGGTGTGCACTACTACCACATCACAGACCATTATGTACCACGTACAGGTTCTTTTTCTTTTTGGCCTATTTTTGATCTTACCAGTTTTGAACTTGCTACTTCAACAAGCCGGAATCCACTGCATCATCTGTTGCATCAGTAGACATTGCTTTTGAGAAGGATCAATTGGAAGTCTACAATGTGAAAGAGTTGAAATCAATTTGCAAGAACCTGAAAGTCCAGGTCAGAGCCCTCACCAGGAAGAATGAGCTACAAAATGCACTGAGGGCCTGGGTAGTAGCCAGAAATGCCAGTGGGCAATCTGGTAACCTCAGTGGAGAGGTGGATGAGCTTGGCCAAAGGGAAGATGTGCTTTTGGGAGGATGGGATACCTTCAGGCCAGGCAGTAGTAGCTTGTCCCCAGAGAAGCTGGAGGACATGCATGAAGCAAGGAAGTTTGAATTGGAGAAACTCAGAATAGGATGTGAGGGGGAAGAGAAAAGAATAGCCATGGAGGGAAGGAAGATGATACTTGATCATGAGAGAATGATCAAGGAGCTTGAGCTAAAGAGTAGAAATGGCTCAGATGGTGGCAGCAACTCTTCAGCACACACATACAGGATTGTACACATCCCCAAGAATGTAGGTAAAGAGTACAAGAAGGGGGATGACATTCAATGGTGATTTCAAGGGTACGAGTCACCTATTCATGTGAATGGGGTCCCTGAGAGGAACTAGGGAGCAGGGTTGTGGCCTCTCTTTCCTGAGGAAGCTAGGGATACCCTGATAGTTTTGGGTAAGTGGCAGAACCTCACCTATGCTGACATGAAGGATGCTCTCCTCATCAGGTATGGGTTCACTCCTGAAAAGTACAGGGATCAGTTTAGGTCCAGCAACAAGTCTGAGACCAACACTTGGTTGGAATGTGTGGATATGTTCTGTAGGTCGCTGGATGGCTGGGTGAAGGGCAGTAATGTAACTGATTTTCAGTGTTTCTACAATTTGATTTCATGGGAGCACTTGTCTAGTCTATGTTTTGCAGATCTGCGCCAGCACCTAGTGGACAGTAAGCTAACTGACCCCAGGAAGCTTACAATGGAAGCGGACCGCTGGGTGAGTATCAGGGTCCACAAGAAACTGTTTGGGGGAGACTCAGCCAAAGGTGGTCAGGGTCCCCAGCAGAAGAGTAGGGGGACAAGGGTAAAAGTCAGGAGTTCTCGAAAGGGCCCCAAACTAGTACCCAGGGTAAAGGTTCCCAGCCCCAGGTGATAAGAAGAAAGGGGTCTCGAAAGGGAAGCCTGCTGAGACTGCCCCGTGCAAGTGTTATGCATGTGATCAGGTGGGTCACATGAAGGGGGACCCCAGGTACCCAAAGGGGACACAGCCACCCATCAGTGGACAGACCAAGGTGCTGGCTAGTGTAGTGCTTGGGGGGATGGGTACCCACAGGAGGGTAGGGATCCCACAAAAATGACCCTCGTCTCACTAGGGGACAGTGAGATGGTCCCATTACACAAAGAAATATAGCACCTGGGCGACCATTGATGGGAAAAGGGTAGAGGCTCTCACAGATACTGGAGCCAGTGTTACCTCAGTCGGTGTCACCTGGTCTCTTAGAAGCTGGTAATCCAAAGGGCATTCCACTAAGTAGTTGCTGTAGACAATTCTGAGCGCCAGTGTAAGGTAGCGCAGGTTCCCTTTTGATGGCGGGGGGGTCTCAGGTCCTTTGAGGGTGGTTGTGAGCCCTTCCATGCCTGTAGATTGTCTGCTAGGTAACAACATGGGACATTCCTTATAGAAGGATGTTGAATTTAGGTATCACTTGGAGATGCTAGGGTTGCCATAGTGGGCATGCGTGTCTACTCGGTCAACGGGTGCCAGAAAGAGTGATCGAGAGGACATGGAGCCTGAAACAAAGGCCCAAGTCCCTGCCAAGAGAATGGGCAGGGGGCTCCGGACACCGGCTCCCAAAGTTCCCACGGACCGGGAGGAGGCGGATCTCGAGGGGATGCCCCGGTGCCTACAGGGGAGCAGGTAGCCGAACTGGGAGATATCTCTAAGCTGACCCATTGACAGGAGAAAGGGGATCTCACTAGGGAGGAGTTCTGCCATGAACAGAGCAAGTGCCCTACTCTGGAGGGTCTGTGGTGGCAGGCTGCAGACCAGGCAGCTGGTATTCAGTCAGGGTCACATCTGATCTATTAGGAGAATGGGCTCCTATACAGCGAGCCTAAGGTCGCTGAGTCTGGGTCAGCCTGTGTTCTGGTAGTACCCCAGCACTTCAGGACCTTCCTACTGGGTCTGGATCATGACGTGCCTTTGGCAGGACATTTGGGGCAGGACAAGACCGTTGACAGGCTTGTCACCCACTTCTTTTGGCCCCAAATGCAAAGGCAGCCAGATGCACATTTTCGGTCTTGCCAAACTTGCCAGACAAGTGGTAAGAGTGGGAGGAAGGTAAAAGCTCCTCTCCAACCTTTCTCTGTTATTGGTAAACCCTTTGAAAGGGTAGGGATGGATATTGTGGGGCCACTGGACCCCAAGACAGCCATGGGCAACAGGTAGATCCTGCCTGGTCTTGGTGGACCATGCCACCCGGTACCCAGAGGCAATCCCTCTCAGGACAACGACGGCACCAGTGGTGGGTCCGGGCATTAATGGGGATTTTCTCCCGCATGGGATTCCCCAGAGAGGTGGTTTCTGACAGGGGGACCAATTTCATATCCAAGTATATGAGATCCCTGTGGAAGGAGTGTGGTGTAACCTACAAGTTCACCACTCCTTACCACCCCCATGAAAACGGTCTGGTGGAGAGATTCAACCAGACCTTAAAAGGCATGATCAAGGGTCTAACCGAACCCATGAGGCGTAAGTGGGATTTCCTCTTACCATTCCTACTCTTTGCATAAAGGGAGGGCCCTCAGAAGTCTCTTGGGTACAGCCCCTTTGAGCTCTTGTACGGCCACCATGTCCGCGGACCTCTAAGTTTGGTGAAGGAGGGCTGGGAGGCGGATCCCAGGAAAACTCCCCAGGATGTGTTTAGTTACCTGCTGGGCTTCCGAAACCAGACTGCCTACTTCAGGAAACTCGCTCAGGCAAACCTAGAAGCAATACAAAAGGGGGTGGTGATGGACAGAGCATCTGAACCAGTCAAACACTCACACCCAGTCAAAAGATCTGGGTTTAATCCATCACCGTTCTTTAGCCCACTCTGCCACCCCAGTTCAGACATGGCCATATGCAAATCAGTCTGACCCTGTGCCTCATGGGAACAGTCCAGCCCGAACTGCCAAGCCATGCCTTCCCTGGACCGGAAACAAGCTTCCGAGGACCGGTTTCTGGCATTACAGCCGTCTTCAGCCCGGCTTGCTTGAATCCAGTGGCAAAGCGAGCAAGGGACTCACGTCTGAGCATAACCTGCCACACTTATGGTGGCCAAAGCGGTACAAAAGCGGGTTGTGATGGACGGGGCATCTGAACCAATCAAACACTCACACCCAGTCAAAAGATCTGGATTTAATCCATCACCATTCTTTAGCCGACTCTGCCACCCCAGTTCAGACATGGCCATATGCAAATCAGTCTGACCTTGTGTCTCATGGGAACAGTCCAGCCCGAACTGCCGAGCCATGCCTTCCCTGGACCGGAAACAAGCTTCCGAGGACCAGTTTCTGGCATTACAGCCGTCTTCAGCCCAGCTTGCTTGAATCCAGTGGCAAAGTGAGCAAGGGACTCACGTCTGAGCATACCCTGCCACACTTATGGCGGCCAAAGCGGTTCAAAAGGGGGTGGTGATGGACAGAGCATCTGAACCAATCAAACACTCACACCCTGTCAAAAGATCTGGGTTTAATCCATCACCGTTCTTTAGCCCACTCTGCCACCCCAGTTCAGACATGGACATATGCAAATCAGTCTGACCCTGTGCCTCATGGGAACAGTCCAGCCCGAACTGCCAAGCCATGCCTTCCCTGGACCGGAAACAAGCTTCTGATGACCGGTTTCTGGCATTACAGCCGTCTTCAGCCCGGCTTGCTTGGAACCAGTGGCAAAGTGAGCAAGGGACTCACGTCTGAGCATACCCTGCCACACTTATGGCGGCCAAAGCGGTACAAAAGGGGGTGGTGATGGACGGAGCATCTGAACCAATCAAACACTCACACCGAGTCAAAAGATCTGGGTTTAATCCATCACCGTTCTTTAGCCCACTCTGCCACTCCAGTTCAGACATGGCCATATGCAAATCAGTCTGACCCTGTGCCTCATCGGAACAGTCCAGCCCGAACTGCAAAGCCATGCCTTCCCTGGACCGGAAACAAGCTTCCGAGGACCGGTTTCTGGCATTACAGCCGTCTTCAGCCCGGCTTGCTTGACTCCAGTGGCAAAGTGAGCAAGGGACTCACGTCTGAGCATACCCTGCCACACTTATGGCAGCCAAAGCGGTACTAAAGGGGGTGGTGATGGACGGAGCATCTGAACCAATCAAACACTCACACCCAGTCAAAAGATCTGGGTTTAATCCATCACCGTTCTTCAGCCCACTCTGCCACCCCAGTTCAGACATGGCCATATGCAAATCAGTCTGACCCTGTGCCTCATGGGAACTGTCCAGCCCGAACTGGCAAGCCATGCCTTCCCTGGACCGGAAACAAGCTTATGAGGACCGGTTTCTGGCATTACAGCCGTCTTCAGCCCTGCTTGCCTGAATCCAGTGGCAAAGTGAGCAAGGGACTCACGTCTGAGCATACCCTGCCACACTTAGGGTGCACGCAGGGTTCATTGTATGTGAAAGGTAGCACATGCCCTGGTGTGTGTGGCATGCCCTGATAGTGAATCACAGCCTACTTCGTATTTCACTATTGCAAGGCTACCTGTTCTCCGTAGGCCAGAATGGGCAGTTTGGTCATTACATCCTATGATCCTAACTGACTCAGAGAACATGGTAGAAATTTGAGTTTAGTATGCTTGAACTCAGAATGATAAAATACATCTTTTAGTGGAGTTGGTTTTAACATTTTGTGTTTGAAAAAACCACTTTTAGAAAGTAGGTATTTTCTGACCTAACCATCCAGCCTGACTAGCGTGTGTATTGTCTGTCTGGTTTGTGAGTGACAGGAGCTGGGGGGAGACAGGGAGATTCAGCTGGGCTGAATAGGCACATCTACACCTAGATGGGTGGGAGGAGTAGCGCCTAGGTCTGAATAGGGCTGAGCTCACCTTCCACAATGCTGGCTCCACCTCATGTGGTGCGTCTGAGGACCCTGGCCCACACTGACAAAGGAAGAAGGTGCACCCTGGCATCATGGAATTCTTCCCCCACCTGCCAGGACTGACGGTAGGATTACAAAGTGTTTGACACCAAACACAACATTTCCATGCAGCCATTCCAAAGTTAGCATTTACCGCGAGGTTATAATGCACTTAAGAGTATATATGGTCTGGCTGCATCACAGAACAGCATCAGAGAATAGGCTCCCAAACTTGATAAGGCCCGCGATAGGAGTGACTAATAGGTTTATATGTGTCAGTGATTAAAGGTAGATATAGGTAATCCATATCCTAGTAAGGGGTACAGGCACCACCTTACCCAGACTGCTGTAGCAGACCTGTGGTGCCATTTTGGAAGGCTTCCCAGGGGTGGCATAATACATGCTTCAGCCCCTGGTAGGCCTCTGGGATACCTATGTCCTTAGTACCTAAGGTAACATATACTAGGAACTCACAGTCTGGAGTGTACCTAAAGTGCATGAAATCATTTCAGAGAGGAAGCAGCTAGGCTGCCGTCCTGGATAGCAAGAATCCAGCCAAACTAAGTCAAAAACCATCAAAACACCAGACACAAAATGGGGGCAACCCTGTAGTCAGATTCCACCTTCCTATAGATCCCATACACTACATTGTAAATGCAATTGGCTAAATTGCACCTGCAATTTGCAGATTGAACAACCACCACTTTTATGATGAACTATCCTGTAAGAAAAATTCCAACTATGAACTCATCTTTTGATTTGATTTCCTCTCCAAACTATGTTATACTTCTTAGTCTGCCTTGATTAGTGATCTCTACATTATCTGAATGACCTGCACTTTTTCTCTCTCCCCATACTTTTGTCAAGAATACTGTTACACCTCTGGAAACTATTGGTCTGTGTAGTAATGGGAAGTACTACGAATAGAGCTTGGAATGTAGAACAGTTATAGGCATGTAGAATCAAAAGGGTTGTGTATGTTCTAGGTATATAATTCTGTAAGTAGAACTCATCTCTATTATCCCCTGGTGACGCGGTTAAACAGTGGCTTGAGTGGAAAGAATACTTTTTGAACTACATAGCCAATTTGGGGGATTGCTGTGGAACTTTTTCTCTGGATATTTGAATTTGTTTAAAGTAATACTGCTGGATTTAGATGAGCATCTTTCACCCACGATTTATGTAGTTGTGATGAGGCATGCTCTCTTCCAAACTAAGCAAGAAAAGCATGAGTCTATTGAAGACTACAAGTATGCATTAAAAAAGCTAACGATTATTTGCAGATTTGGGACTCTGCATAATGAATTGGTGAGGGATCAGATTGTTATGTACATAAAAAACTAATCTATACATGATAGACTGTGGGTGGAAGGATAATCTAGTCTCAAGAACATTATGACAATCGTGAAAAATGCAGAGCTATCTGATGGTTGTGCAAAAGTTATCCTAGCACAAGAAAAAAAGTTGGAGGTGACACTGTAAGTAAAATATAAGATGGAAAAAAATTACTACTTACAAAATCCAGGTCAACTCAACTTAAAGAAGGAAAAAAAAAGAGATCACCGTTGTTCAACAAAGGACCGCATTTTTTATGTTATTTTATTGTTGTGGTATCAATGCACATTCTGCTAGATTGGAGAGATGTCCAGCTAAATCAGCCAAATGTGTAGAATGTGGTTTAGTAGGGCACTTTGGGAGAGTTTGCAAACACAAATATTTTTTTTTATTTATTAGCAAGGTGTCTTGTGTGAAAGCGAGTGGTGGGGAAGGTTTCTTCTCAGAGGAGAGTGGGGATGGAATGAAAGAATATAAAAAGAAGGTGCTTCTGAAAATGTTAGTGCAAGGGGACAACAAGCCATTTGTTGGATCTCATTTGGTGTTGTGTTGCTACAAGTAGCAACTGATTCCGGTTCACCTTACACAATTATTGCTAAGAGTATTTGGCAGAAAAAGTTTACAGTAGTAGGAGGCCATTTGGAAGCTTCCAATAGTAATCCTGAGAGCTATACAGGAGACAATATTTATATGGTTGGAGTCAGACATCTAGTTTTCAGATTTAAAAATTGACTTCATGCAAATTGCATGTGGCCAAAGAAGGACCATCCATGCTGGGGTGGAAAAAACAAAGAAAGCTTAATATAATGTTAGATCCAAACAGTTTCGCACAAGTACTTTGTGCTTGTGAGGAAGAGGCCACTCGAGAATGGAGTTTGGTGGAATTCCCAGAAGTCTTCAGTGAGGTTGGTAAGTTGAAGGATTTCACTCATCAAATTAGACTTAAACATAGTGCTATTCCAAAGAAATTCACAAAGCATGTAATATTCCATTTATTGTCAGAGAAGAAGTGAAGATGGAATTGGATAAACTTGTGGAACCTCTGATTATTGAACCAGTGGAAACATTGAAGAGGGGTTCTCCATTGGTTGTGTCAATGGCAAGGTACGTGTGTCTGCCAATTTAAAGTGGCTTAATTACAACATATTTATAGACTGATTTCCTTTGCCACGGATAGATGAAATGTTGACTTTAACGTAAAATGTGAAATGATGCTCAACTTTGAATTTATCTGCCATGTACCATCAGTTAGTTTTGGACCCTACCTGAGTGTAATCATCTTGCTGTCTTTTTCCATGCCTTTTAAATACTACCAATTTGATGTGTGCATGTTTGACTTAGCTTCTGCGGTTTTCCAAAGACTGATGACAGAACTATTGGTGAACATTCAGGAGGTAACCTTTTTCCAAGATAATGTTTTGGTCGTAGGAAAAACCAGAAAGCACCTTGACAAAATCCTTTGAAACATGCTGAATATTCTTTGGAAGACTCGTTTAACTGTGTAAATGAGCAACTGCAATTTTCAAGAAAAAAATATCAGTGACAAATGACTCAAATCCAAGCAAAAATTGACGGAGACCATCAATAAGGCATCACCATCTATGAACAAGGATGAGCACTGCTCATTTTTTAGACTGGCTGAGTTTTATTTCAAGACTGTTGATAAAATCTCAGAGAAAACACATGAGATGTATGCTTGGTTGAAAACAAATACTTCATAACCATCAAGGTGTCAAGATAGACCATTTGCAACATCTGAATGATGAAAAGAAACCTTGGACTGTACTTCTAAAGTCAGTGTGATTTATTTCACTTAATTTTTTTTGTTTTAAACGCACAATTATGCCATTTGTATCATGTCATAAATCATACAGCACTACATTTTGTTAACATTGTCATATAGTCTTTACTAACATTAAGAAAAGAATTTGAAAAAACATGAACATCTTGTAATACAACACAATACAACACAGTGCAAAACAGTACAAAATGAGTGCAAACATACATAGTCTTCCAAAAGGAATATTGTACTATACAAGTGACAAGTCCTTGGTTATAAAGTGCACTAGGCGGACATAACAAACTTACTACACAAAAGGCTGCTACCTATATCCTGCCCGTGTCATAAGCTATGGGGTACGAATTTTAAAGGGAGTTGTCTAATTGGGGGAATTGCAATTGAAAAATACTCCCTCAGGATACGCTCTATGTCAAATAGCCCACTTGCTGGAGTCAATGCATTGCGAAGCCCATCTTGCTGGGGCGTTCACCTCAGGACTAGGGCATGGTCTTGAAAACTGCTTGTGCGCCGGGAGAACAGCAGTTATTTAGTCAAAGAGGCATGCGTCTTAGATGGCGTTAAGACTTAATTAGGCAAGTGGCACTGGAGACGTTCAAAGTTAAAATGGATCCTGTCTTCGAGTATCTGTTTCCCACCCTTGATGGGGCCAGTGGCACTCGAAACGATCTAAAATTAAACGGGTCACCACAGGCAGGAGGGAGCAGTCAAGCCGGAGGCTCTTTCGGCATTTGTGACGTGTAGAAGTTATTTAAGTACAAGCTATCAACAGAAGAAGATCCACGAAGACATGACCCGTTTCATTTTAGATAATTTCAAGTGCCACTTTGCTGGGTGCAGTGTATGTTAACAGACATCTACTGGTGTTTATTACATGTCCTGATAGAGAAATACTGTGTATTGCGTTTTTCACTAGCTCTCCCATAGGCTATCTTTGAAGCTGCACTGTAACATTTTACATGTGTAACTTTCAATTTAGAACAACTAGAGATTTGGAGTTTAGGCTCTCTTTACTCAGAATTTAATGACACACCTTTTAGTAATGGTGTTTTTTTTTATTAATTCTTGTTTGAAAATGCACTTTTAGAAAGTGGAAGAATATTCCTGGGAAGTTCCCAGGAGCCTAGTGCACTGCCCATTCACTCAAACCAGTGTAAATAGTAAATCTTCAGCCAGTTGTAATATGTTAAACATATATGTTTTCAATTCAACATAGTGAACATACAATTATAACAATTAAAAAAAAACGTCGCAGATGTCGTTGGTGGTTTGTTGCTCGATGAATGTTTAATAAATGTTCTCATGAAATGGTTGTATAATCACAAATTCCAGAACTGTAGCAACAATGTTTGTTTATACATCCCAATGCATTTCGTGCTAAACAGTGTGCCCTTCGTCAGGGGAATCTATGAAACGATAATATTTTATGAATTAGTACACAATATCGGCAGAACTATATGTAGCACATCATGCTGAGAGAACAGGAACTCGTTTGTTACTCAACACTTCAAAAACATGCGAAATGACCAAAGAAAAAGACCCATATTACCAAAGGTAACTGAGACAATGTGAAATGGGAAACCTAAAGGATTGCGTGAAAAATACTCCGTGAAAGATATCAGACATGCATAGCTTCATGCATAAGGTCGTGAAGGGAATGGAAGGGCCGTGAGGCGAGTGAAATGGATAGGTGCTTACATTATCTTGCCGGGAGCGTGAAAATGGAGACGGTGTGAGTCAATGACTCTACACGATAATTCGTATATGAGCTGATGAAAGAAAATTGTAATACCAAGGTCATACGAGAATAGTCCAGTGGCGAGAAAGATAACAAGTGAAATTTAAATGCGAGTGCTCACCCGTAAATGTTAAATGGAATGTTGCCGTGTCGCGTAAAGAAAGCGTCCCTGGAAAGAAAAAAGAGCAATGTGTAATAAGTGACCTCGTGTAGACGTGGTCAGCCTGCTACGGCGGGAATCAAGTAACTGGTGGAAGACTTACCGATTATAGTTTCGCGTGTGCACAACAGGCTGCTCTGTGGTTGCGGCGAGTGAAACTAGTGCCCAAGAGGAAGTGCTTTACTATTAAGGAAAGCGGGGTGATAGAAAGAGGACTGTATGCGTGTGTGCATGTTGAAGCTAGAAACGAGAAGTTTAGTAAACAGAACGTAGTGAAATGCCCAAAATTATGGTGATTACAGTGTTGGTAACTATTATAATTATAAGGATACACTTCAGGATGGGTCCAGAATATTTACTGATTAAAATGTATTCAGACCATGGTGGTGACATAACCATGTCGAATCGTGAAGAACAGTGTCGTAAAAAAAAAAACTATATGATGCTGCCACTCAACGTGTGCACAATCTATAGAGAAAAGGCTATCTCAGAAACTAACACAAGAATCAATGATTAACCCAAAATATAAACTCTTACATAAAACATGCTAATTCAAATTTATCATTTAACCCTGTGGGGGCCAAGGTTTGCATGTACCAAATCCAATGTGATTCTCGCTGTGAGAGTGTTTGTGCACGATCACGTTCAGGGTTAGGTTCAATGACCTGCAAGATACCAAATTTTAATTGGGCTATGTTGTGTCTAAGAGTGAGCCAATGTTGTGCTAGTGGAGAGTTTGCATTCTGTGTGCGTATTCTGCTCTTATGTTCAGAAATTCTAGTGCGCAAACTTCGCTCAGTTTTGCCTACATAATAGAGGTCACAAGGACATTTTATGTAGTACACAACGTAATTGCTGTTGCACGTTGCTGTGTATGCCAGAGTGATAGGTTTACCAGATCTAGGATGATTCATGGTTTTCCCTGTAATTGCATTGTTGCAATTAGAGCAATTCATACATTTAAATAAACCTTTGTGTTGGACCTTGGGTTGAGAAGGTTTTTTATTCAAGATTTCCTTGAGATTATTCGCCCTTTTATAAGCGAATAATGGTTGGGCACTGAACATGCCCATAAAGTCAGGTTCAGATTGTAATAAGGGCCATCGATTCAAAATGATGGATTCTACTTGTTTGGATTGAGTGGAGAAGGTTGATACAAAAACTTCCCGAGGGGAAGAATTTGGCACGATTCTTTTCTCTAGGAGTGACTCGCGAGTAACATTTGAGACTCGATTGGCTGCCTGGTCAAGAACAGATTCAGGATAGCCTTGTTGCTTATATCTTTCTTTGAAGACATCAATCGTCTGCATGCCAGTGGTTTGATCTGAGTTGATGCGTTTAATTCGGAGAAACCGAGAGTATGGGAGATGCTTTTTCAATGACCATGGATGAAAGCTGTGGTAAGCTAAAGCGTTATTCCTATCAGTGGGTTTTGTGAAGATAGAGGTCACGATGTGCCCATCAGCCACATTAATCTGAATGTCTAGAAATGGAATTTGTTGTGTTGCGATGTGGTGTGTGAATTGAATACGAGGGTTGATAGCGTTGAGCTGTGATATGTTGTGTTCAAGATCCTGGAGTGTGCCTTGCCATATAATGAGAATGTCATCAATGTATCGCTTACAAGCGAGCAGCTGAGTATTCCATTGAGGTTGTGAGAGTATGTGTTCTTGTTCGAACTTCATCATAAAGATGTTCGCATAGCTGGGGGCTCCCGAAAAGCCCATTGACGTTCCATTGGACTGAAGGAAACAGCGGCCCTGCCAGTTGAAATAGCTGTGAAACAGGCAAAAGTGTAAGATTTCCATGAGGAAAATATGATTAGCTCGTGATGTATCTGCTCTCAAGAGTGCCCATTCTATGGCCTCCATCCCTTCGCAGTGTGGGATGGAGGTGTATAGTGCGATGACATCGACGGTGCACAACCAAATCTGTTTGTCTGTGGGAATGGTGATTGCTCTAACAATGTTTAGAAGATGTGTGGTGTCTTGTATATATGTGGTGCTTGATTGGACTATCCGTTGAAAAAATGTGTCCAAATAGCGGCCTAGGGATCGTGGATCGAACCGCACCCCAAGACAATAGGTCTCAAGGGGGGGTCTGTAAGAGATTTATGTATTTTAGGCACCATGTAGAGCCTGGGTCTACGTGGAAACCTGGTGTACAAGTAGTCTTTTGTTTTCAAATTGACCCATTTCATTTCAAGGGCATGCGTGAGGATGGTGTCTAAGACCACCTGGAATTCGTTAGTTGGGTCTTTGGGTAAAGGTAGGTACGTAGTGAAGTCTTGTATCATTTTTTCAACCTCATTTTCATACTGGAATTTGTCCATAATAACCAAGGCTCCACCTTTGTCGGCCTTGGTGAAATGAAATGAGGAGTTGGTCTGGAGTGAGCGTAAGGCAGACCTTTCTCCAGGGCTGAGGTTGGACAAAGGCTTTGCGTGTTGTGGTAATTTGGAAATGTCTTGTTTGACTAAGGTCTCGAATAGATCAATGGTCTTATGATACATGGGGGGAATAAAGGTGCTCTTGGGTTTGAATTCTTGATATTCTGTATCTTGTGAGCTAGGTTGATTTGTCTCAATGGTGGAGAAAAATGACGTAGCCTTAATTTTCTTGTGAATTTAAATACGTCGATTTGTGCATCTAGACTTCTGGCTTGGTTCTTGGGGACGAAAGAACATCCTTTGCTTAGTACTTGTGTTTGTAGCTGAGTGAGTTGTTTGGAGGAAATGTTAACTACTAATGTTTCTTTTTGCGGATGGGTTTGCCTGAACCGGTGGCCTCTCCTGGTTTGTTGGTATTGGGACCTTGGGGTGGTTCGTTTGAGGCTGGACTGCTGGACAAAAAAGCCGGTTGAGAAGTGGTGGAACTGCCGCTAGGTGGGTTTTTGTCTGTGGTGGATGCTACGTTAGTTACTATGTTGGGTAGCACTGGAGGACGTGTAATGCGGGTGTCTGTGTCTGATACTAAACTTTCTTCTGAAGATGTTTTGCCTGGTTGATTCCAGGTGCGTTTTTGGGCGTATACTTCAGCCCACGAATAGACTTCGTCTAGCTTGTAATCAATAGTGTCACGCCGAAATTTGCGTACCTTACGTTCATGAATGTCTTTAGCGTAACCATCCAGCCTGCTGTTATTCTCCTCTAAAGTGGTGGTCCAAATTTCTGTTTCCATACGTTGTGTCAGATTATTTTGTAAGTCTTTAATTTCTGTTTCTAATCCTACTAGGACTTGTGACAACTCTTCGACTATTAAAAGAATAAGGTCGAGGGAACACTTATTTAAAATGGCGTACCATTTATCCATGAATTTTTTATTCATCTTGAAAAGCATGGGTTTTATGGCCAGGCGTAGTCCCCTGGGGATGCGACTGGCTCGATGGTATTGTATGAGGGTAGTGGCATGCAGATGCTGATTGATCTCGCATCTCATTAGATACTCAAGTTGTTTGATTTGTTGCTGGACTGAGCCTGAAGTGGCATCAAATTTCCTGACCTCTCTGATGAGGCCATAAAGGTCTGCCGCTTCTTCAGCAGAATAAACTTTGGTCTGCGCTTTGTTTTCTGTTAGATGAAGAATATCATCAAATGTTGCCATTGTGTAATGGTAGGAACTCTAATCGGGGTGGTGCAATTGCTGTATGCTAGGCAGGGATATGTAAAACAGAGAGGTTAACGCAGCAGCGTGTGCACTCAGTGAACAAAATTAACTAGTTTAACAAATGGTATTCAATATTAAACAGCTTTACATTGCGTGCACAAGGTGAAAAGGCCCTGCTAGACCTTTAGTCTAAAAGCGGAAGAATATTCCTGGGAAGTTCCCAGGAGCCTAGTGCACTGCCCATTCACTCAAACGAGTGTAAATAGTAAATATTCAGCCAGTTGTAATATGTTAAACATATATGTTTTCAATTCAACATAGTGAACATACAATTATAACAATTAAAAAAAAAGTCGCAGATGTCGTTGGTGGTTTGTTGCTCGATGAATGTTTAATAAATGTTCTTATGAAATTGTTGTATAATCACAAATTCCAGAACTGTAGCAACAATGTTTGTTTATACATCCCAATGCATTTTGGGCTAAACAGTGTACCCTTCGTCAGGGGGATCTATGAAACGATAATATTTTATGAATTAGTACACAATATCGGCGGAACTATATTTAGCACATCATGCTGAGAGAACAGGAACTCGTTTGTTACTCAACACTTCAAAAACATGCGAAATGACCAAAGAAAAAGACCCATATTACCAAAGGTAACTGAGACAATGTGAAATGGGAAACCTAAAGGATTGCGTGAAAAATACTCCGTGAAAGATATCAGACGTGCATAGCTTCATGCATAAGGTCGTGAAGGGAATGGAAGGGCCGTGAGGCGAGTGAAATGGATAGGTGCTTACATTATCTTGCCGGGAGCATGAAAATGGAGACGGTGTGAGTCAATGACTCTACACGATAATTCGTATATGAGCTGATGAAAGAAAATTGTAATACCAAGGTCATACGAGAATAGTCCAGTGGCGAGAAAGATAACAAGTGAAATTTAAATGCGAGTGCTCACCCGTAAATGTTAAATGGAATGTTGCCGTGTCACGTAAAGAAAGCGTCCCTGGAAAGAAAAAAGAGCAATGTGTAATAAGTGACCTCGTGTAGACATGGTCAACCTGCTACGGCGGGAATCAAGTAACTGGTGGAAGACTTACCGATTATAGTTTCGCGTGTGCACAACAGGCTGCTCTGTGGTTGCGGCGAGTGAAACTAGTGCCCAAGAGGAAGTGCTTTACTATTAAGGAAAGCGGGGTGATAGAAAGAGGACTGTATGCGTGTGCGCTATGTTGAAGCTAGAAACGAGAAGTTTAGTAAACAGAACGTAGTGAAATGCCCGAAATTATGGTGATTACAGTGTTGGTAACTATTATAATTATAAGGATACACTTCAGGATGGGTCCAGAATATTTACTGATTAAAATGTATTCAGACCATGGTGGTGACATAACCATGTCAAATCGTGAAGAACAGTATCGTAAAAAAAACCAATATGATGCTGCCACTCAACGTGTGCACAATCTATAGAGAAAAGGCTATCTCAGAAACTAACACAAGAATCAATGATTAGCCCAAAATATAAACTCTTACATAAAACATGCTAATTCAAATTTATCATTTAACCCTGTGGGGGCCATGGTTTGCATGTACCAAATCCAATGTGATTCTCGCTGTGAGAGTGTTTGTGCACGATCACGTTCAGGGTTAGGTTCAATGACCTGCAAGATACCAAATTTTAATTGGGCTATGTTATGTCTATGAGTGAGCCAATGTTGTGCTAGTGGAGAGTTTGCATTCTGTGTGCGTATTCTGCTCTTATGTTCAGAAATTCTAGTGCGCAAACTTCGCTCAGTTTTGCCTACATAATAGAGGTCACAAGGACATTTTATGTAGTACACAACGTAATTGCTGTTGCAGGTTGCTGTGTATGCCAGAGTGATAGGTTTACCAGATCTAGGATGATTCATGGTTTTCCCTGTAGTTGCATTGTTGCAATTGGAGCAATTCATACATTTAAGTAAACCTTTGTGTTGGACCTTGGGTTGAGAAGGTTTTTTATTCAAGATTTCCTTGAGATTATTCGCCCTTTTATAAGCAAATAGTGGTTGGGCACTGAACATGCCCATAAAGTCAGGTTCAGATTGTAGTAAGGGCCATCGATTCCAAAGGATGGATTTTACTTGTTTGGATTGAGTGGAGAAGGTTGATACAAAAACTTCCCGAGGGGAAGAATTTGGCACAATTCTTTTCTCTAGGAGTGACTCGCGAGTAACATTTGAGACTCGATTGGCTGCCTGGTCAAGAACAGATTCAGGATAGCCTCGTTGCTTATATCTTTCTTTGAAGACATCAATCGTCTGCATGCCAGTGGTTTGATCTGAGTTGATGCGTTTAATTCGGAGAAACTGAGAGTATGGGAGATGCTTTTTCAATGACCATGGATGAAAGCTGTGGTAAGCTAAAGCGTTATTCCTATCAGTGGGTTTTGTGAAGATAGAGGTCACGATGTGCCCATCAGCCACATTAATCTAAACGTCTAGAAATGGAATTTGTTGTGTTGCGATGTGGTGTGTGAATTGAATAGGAGGGTTGATAGTGTTGAGCTGTGATATGTTGTGTTCAAGATCCTGGAGTGTGCCTTGCCATATGATGAGAATGTCATCAATGTATCGCTTAAAAGCGAGCAGCTGAGTATTCCATTGAGGTTGTCAGAGTATGTGTTCTTGTTCGAACTTCATCATAAAGATGTTCGCATAGCTGGGGGCTCGCGAAAAGCCCATTGACGTTCCATTGGACTGAAGGAAATAGCGGCCCTGCCAGTTGAAATAGCTGTGAAACAGGCAAAAGTGTAAGATTTCCATGAGGAAAATATGATTAGCTCGTGATGTATCTGCTCTCAAGAGTGCCCATTCTATGGCCTCCATCCCTTCGCAGTGTGGGATGGAGGTGTATAGTGCGATGACATCGACGATGCACAACCAAATCTGTTTGTCTGTGGGAATGGTGATTGCTCTAACAATGTTGAGAAGATGTGTGGTGTCTTGTATATATGTGGTGCTTGATTGGACTATCGGTTGAAAAAATGTGTCCAAATAGCGGCCTAGGGATCGTGGATCGAACCGCACCCCGAGACAATAGGTCTCAAGGGGGGGTCTGTAAGAGATTTATGTATTTTAGGCACCATGTAGAGCCTGGGTCTACGTGGAAACCTGGTGTACAAGTAGTCTTTTGTTTTCAAATTGACCCATTTCATTTCAAGGGCATGCGTGAGGATGGTGTCTAAGACCACCTGGAATTCGTTAGTTGAGTCTTTGGGTAAAGGTAGGTACGTAGTGAACTCTTGTATCATGTTTTCAACCTTATTTTCATACTGGAATTTGTCCATAATAACCAAGGCTCCACCTTTGTCGGCCTTGGTGACATGCAATGAGGAGTTGGTCTGGAGTGAGCGTAAGGCAGACCTTTCTCCAGGGCTGAGGTTGGACAAAGGCTTTGCGTGTTGTGGTAATTTGGAAATGTCTTGTTTGACTAAGGTCTCGAATAGATCAATGGTCTTATGAGACATGGGGGGAATAAAGGTGCTCTTGGGTTTGAATTCTTGATATTCTGTATCTTGTGAGTTAGGTTGATTTGTCTCAATGGTGGAGAAAAAATGACGTAGCCTTAATTTTCTTGTGAATTTAAATACGTCGATTTGTGCATCTAGACTTCTGGCTTGGTTCTTGGGGACGAAAGAACATCCTTTGCTTAGTACTTGTGTTTGTAGCTGAGTGAGTTGTTTGGAGGAAATGTTAACTACTAATGTTTCTTTTTGCGGATGGGTTTGCCTGAACCGGTGGCCTCTCCTGGTTTGTTGGTATTGGGACCTTGGGGTGGTTCGTTTGAGGCTGGACTGCTGGACAAAAAAGCCGACACCAACACCATAATCACCATAATTTCGGGCATTTCACTACGTTCTGTTTACTAAACTTCTCGTTTCTAGCTTCAACATGGCGCACACGCATACAGTCCTCTTTCTATCACCCCGCTTTCCTTAATAGTAAAGCACTTCTTCTTGGGCACTAGTTTCACTCGCCGCAACCACAGAGCAGCCTGTTGTGCACACGCGAAACTATAATCGGTAAGTCTTCCACCAGTTACTTGATTCCCGCCATAGCAGGCTGACCACGTCTACATGAGGTCACTTATTACACATTGCTCTTTTTTCTTTCCAGGGACGCTTTCTTTACGCGACACGGCAACATTCCGTTTAACATCTACGGGTGAGCACTCGCATTTAAATTTCACTTGTTATCTTTCTTGCCTCTGGACTATTCTCGTATGACCTTGGTATTACAATTTTTTTTCATCAGCTCATATACGAAATATCGTGTAGAGTCATTGACTCACACCGTCTCCATTTTCACGCTCCCGGCAAGATAATGTAAGCACCTATCCGTTTCACTCGCCTCACGGCCCAACCATTCCCTTCACGACCTTATGCATGAAGCTATGCAAGTCTGATATCTTTCACGGAGTATTTTTCACGCAATCCTTTAGGTTTCCCATTTCACATTGTCTCAGTTACCTTTGGTAATATGGGTCTTTTTCTTTGGTCATTTCGCATGTTTTTGAAGTGTTGAGTAACAAATGAGTTCCTGTTCTCTCAGCATGATGTGCTACATATAGTTCTGCCTATATTGTGTACTAATTCATAAAATATTATCGTTTCATAGATCCCCCTGACGAAGGGCACACTGTTTAGCCCAAAATGCATTGGGATGTATAAACAAACATTGTTGCTACAGTTCTGGAATTTGTGATTATACAACAATTTCATAAGAACATGTATTAAACATTCATCGAGCAACAAACCACCAACGACATCTGCGACGTTTTTTTTTAATTGTTATAATTGTATGTTCACTATGTTGAATTGAAAACATATATGTTTAACATATTACAACTGGCTGAAGATTTACTATTTACACTGGTTTGAGTGAATGGGCAGTGCACTAGGCTCCTGGGAACTTCCCAGGAATATTCTTCCGCTTTCAGACTAAAGGTCTTGCAGGGCCTTTTCACCTTGTGCACGCAATGTAAAGCTTTTTAATATTGAATACTATTTGTTAAACTAGTTAATTTTGTTCACTGAGTGCACACGCTGCTGCGTTAACCTCTCACTTTTAGAAAGTGGGCATTTTCTTGTTTAACCATCCTGTGTGCCTCTGCCTGTTTGTGTATTCACTGTCTGGTTTTGGAGCGCCAGGGTCTGGGGCTGTGTATTCACTACTGACAGTCACAAGGCGGGTTGAGGTGTGTTCTGCTTTCCTGGGTGATACATAGCCAGACTGAATAGACAATGCTGTCTCTACCTCCTGTGGGCAAGCTCGACTAGGGAGGACAGAACTGGTTTTTACTGAGCTCAGAGACTCTTGAAACAAAGATTACAAATGGCACATAAATAGTAGACCTAAAAGCCTAGAACGTTAGATTACTTCTGAAATCAAGAGGAACCTCTTCCAAGGAGAAGAGCTGAAGAGCTGTGAGAAGGAGTCCTGCCCCTTTGCTGTATGTGACTTTGCTGAGTTGGACTGCAGTTGCTGTCTGCTAAGTTTAGGACAAAGACTGGACTTTGCTGTGAAACCTGCTTGAGGAGAATTTTGAAGGGCTTGTGTGGGCCTGCTTCCGGGTGTGAAGTTTCAGAGACACACAAACTTCACCTGCTGCTTTTTTGAACTCCATTGCTGAGATTTCTGACCTGCCTGGGGGTGCCTATTCCAGTTCTGGGCCCCTGGAGGTTGTTCCCACTACAGACAGCTGTGAAAATCTAAAGAAACTACAAAATCAACACCTTGTCTTTTTTGCAGCTGTTTCATTCGACACTACACTGCTGTGTGGGAGAAAATTCTGACACACAGTCCCATGCGGTTGAAGAATCCGCACAGTGCCAGTCAGCAGCCCAGGACACTGCACACACGCCAAGTCCTGTGCACCAATATCCAATGTCTGATGTTCGAGATCACCTCATCAACTCCGATTCAGGACCTGCCGTGTGGCAAAAGAATCAATGCATCATTGGACCATGGCTGAAGAACTTGATGCAGCGCCTGTCTGACCATTGCTGTATCAACCTCCAGCGCGTCCAGATTTCCATGCATGGGACCTGTGCGCTGAATCTACATCTACACTGGGGCTGCGGTAAGAAACCGACACATCACCTCCTTACACAGTACGAATCTGATGCATCACCTCCTTTCCAATAGGGAACCAACGCATCACCTCTTCTGCATGGCAGTAAGGAACAGGTGCATCTCCTCCCCTGGAGAAAGGAACCAACGCATCACCTTACCTGCGCATTGGGAACTCACACATCACCTCCTCTACACCTGTTCTGCTTGTGATTTTTGACACATCCCAGGTACTTTGCACAAAAAGGGCTGCATCCATAGTTTTCACTGAACAGAACTTTTTTTTACCTTCTACAAGTGATATTTTTTTATATACATGTAAGGTTTTTGTTGTTTTGGTCTTGCTTGGTTTAGATACAGAGACTTTATTTTTCTAAACTGGTGTGGTGTACATTTGTGTGTTTTCACTGTGTTACTGTGGGTTACATACAAATGCTTTACACATTGTCTCTGTACTTCAGCCTGACTGCTCTGTGCCAAGCTACCAGAAGGTGAACACAGGCAAACATAGATGTGTACATTACTCATCCTAATAAGAAGGAAGAGCCCCTACTTCAATCGGGCGTATACCACTAACAACTAGGACGTTGACAGTAGATTATGCTGTGCTTCTCTGGTGCTTAGACATAATCACCATGCTGTCCGAGGTTGCTTACAGGAAGAATCTGCATAGCTTACTTGACTCAGTGGTTACTACAGTCTCCTGGTTGTGAATGAGCTACTCTCAATGATAGATCTCCCATGATTGCTTCACTGTCCTCGCTATGAACACATTAAGGAACTTTACAGACGTCTTTTTTTAAAACACCTGCCTCAATACTTACTTCTAATAGGGAATTGAATAGTTTGATTTAAAAAATGACAGATGTAGGAGAGTAAGATCTGCTTACTATGGTTACCCCCAATTTTTGCTGGTGTTACACTGTTTCTTGACTTTAGTCTGGCTGGGGCCCTGCTAACCTAGCTGCTCCCTCTCTAAATTGATTGCATGTACATTAGGTACATGCCAGATTGGTTACTGGGTTACCCTTGTGTGTACCTAGTATATGGTACCTTAGGTACTAAGGGCATAGGTACCCCAGAGGCCTACCAGGGGCTGAAGCATGTATTATGCCACCCCTGGGAAGCCTTCCAAAATGGCACCACAGGTCTGCTACTGCAGCCTGGGTAAGGTGGTGCATTCACCCCTTACTAAGATATAGGAAACCTATATCTACCTTTAATCACTGACACATATAAACCTATAAGTTACTCCTATGGCTGGCCTTTTCAATCCTGAAGGCAGAATGCTTGGTTTTGTGTGAGAGGGTGCCCATGCAGGAGCAGGACCCCTCTTCAGCTTTCGGAATCTGTTCTCTTTAGCTGTTCTGTGATGCAGCCAGACCATATACTCTTAAGTGCATTTAAACCTCGCGGTAAATGCTAACTTTGGAATGGCTGCATGGAAACATGTCGTGTTTGGTGTCAAACACTTTGGAATCCTACCCCTCCTCCGCCAGTCCTGGCAGCGGGGGTAGAATTCCACCCTTCTAGAGGGAGAAGACATGTGAACACTAACCTAACCAGTAATAGTTCAAAAGAGCCCCAGCATCACAAAATGGATGCTGCAGCCACAGACATGAGTCTGACCTCCTACTGCTGCGCGAAACTCTGGCAGAGGAGGCATGGACAATAGGTTTCCTGTCACAGGGAGGTGTAACCACCTCCTCAGACAGGCTTTAGTGTATTGGGGCTGGCTGGGTGCATTTATTGAATGCTTTTCAGACAGTGCTGGGGGCACGCTTGGTGTTCCTGTGCAGATCCCAGTTCAAACCGGTTGCAGGGGCGCTCAGCCCCTGCTCTGTTGCTGAACTGGACAAATGGGAAGAGGTGTATCCACCCCCTCCCTAGATCCACCCACAGGTGAGTCCCTAGAGTAAGTCCAACCCCTAAACGTAGTATAAGTATAGGAACCCAGTCCTTAGGACATTAGATGTCCCTGGACGAACTCTGCAACATATATCGTGGAACTTCTACATTCTATTTTGACTAGAAGACGGAAGAGTCTCTGTTGGGGTCAATCAGTGACTCCCCTGTTCAAACAGGCACCAAAGAAGCATCTTGCCAGTCTGCATTTCCAAGGCTCCCGCCGGATCCTAGTGGATTTGTGACACAGGACACAGACTTCCAGACATCTTCGAGGCCGACACGAGATCCCAGCAAAGCTGAGACCCCCAGCCATCCCGAGAGATGTGGGACTAGAACTCCTGGACACCGGGGACATTTGCAAGTGCATCAACTTCCCGAGCTTTCCCGAAGTTGTGCATTGGGCTACTCGTAGTCCAAGCCCTGGGCACCATTTGCAATGAAGATGTGGGCCTACACTCCATGAGTGTTCCGTGGGCCCGCTTCTAGCATTTCCGCTCGGGGCTCCTTCGCAATCCCTGGTCCATCGACTGGTGGGTCCCCACGAAGGTAACTCTTCTATTTCTTGGACTTTCCTATTTGCTCAGGACGTGCCCTGACTCCCCTCCAAAGGGAGAGGCCCTCAGACCTTGCTGGTCTGCACCAAAGCCAATCTCTGCTTTCTGCTTGGGTTGTTGTTGCCAAAGCATGTTGGGTCCCATCCCGAATACGACACCTCAGCATTCAACATCTTTCGTGGTTCAGTTCAAATCCAGCTCCTGGTCAATATTGACGCCTTCTGATCCTCGTGTCTAAAGAATCAAGCTTCACCTTCTTCACCTGAAATCACCCAACATTGGTTGGCATCTTCTCATCACCTTCCTGGTCACTGGCTAGTGACCCAGACTCTGTCCCCTCGGTTTTCACGTTCTTCTCGACTCCAATCCAGGCTTGGATCCATCCCGACACTTTCGACTTGGTCGCCTGCAGCACTTTTGCGCAGCTCGCCATAGAAAACGATGACGAAACCCGGCATCAAAAGACACCTATGCAACCGGCTTCCCTGGGTGAGGTGACTCAAGTACTCGGGTGCTCCTGTGGGTATTGACTCTAGAACTGCCTAGTTCTGAAGGGGGTTGCTCCAAGTCCTCTTCTAAGTGTCCTTCCTTTGTAATTTTCCAACCGCGACTTTTCCCATAGACGTTAATGGTGATTCGCTTCTGTGTTAAGACACTGCACGCGTCCCCCGTGGGTCCCCTGTGTCACTACCTTGGGTGGTTCCTGGTGGCCCCAGCAGTTCTACACGCTCTAGACCTTGCATCTATGTCAGTCGTGGTTCTTATACCACTTTCTATATGGTTTATGTGGCCCCTAGGGCTAAACATATACTGTGCTAATTTACTGTGTGCTAAATAAGTTAAACTGATGTACTTTTGCCTCTAGCCTCATAAAGAGACTAGAGGGATGTGTTTAAAATAAATTTATATATTTTATATATATATATATATATATATATATATATATATATATATATATATATATATATATATATATATATATATATATATATACATATACCTGGTGTGGTTCGCCTTTCATCTGGTCATTCCCGAGATTATACTCTGGTAAAACAAGCTGCTTTACATTCCATCAAGACTTAGCCTGAAGGGTGCTCTCCACAGCTACCACTAGGATAGCTTTCTATATAGGTTGTCAAAACCTACCATCAATAAGGGTCGTTTGGACTGGTGCAAGGTGCCCACTAGAATAGTGGACAGCATATGCCAGGCCAACTTCTCACAACAGACACTCTCATACTATTTAGAAAAATGTGTTCCGTTTTTAATCAATAAAAGGAAGTATAACTGTATGACCTATGTCTCCAACAGGAGAGACTACTCCGCCGGTACACACCTGGCGCTTGCAACCCACTGCCCTTGCGGACTCTGTATTCCATCAAATGACCCGAGAAATAACAGTAAACTATATTGCTCGAAACAACACGATGATCACCACAAGAGTAATAGAGTTGGAGAATCTAAAACCTGTAGTGTGGGCTACTGCCTTCACACAGGTATTGTGGCTAGATGTACACTCAGCAGAAGTTTGCCCAGGTAGAGTCCTTCCTAGACACTTGAGAGGGCTACATTGGTGGATAACACTGCCCGCGAAGCGCTGCCCATGTCAAGAAACTATCATGCCTGCCTCCTTGAGTCCTTACAATGTATAGAATGCAAGGCATATCACGCAAAGGAGCAGGAGGTGGGTGACAAACAGGGTTGCCTCTTGGCGTGGTTATTAAAGGCCACATCTGACTTGGAGCTGGTGACTGCCATCTGCCGTTCCCCGCCTTTGGTAGCAACTAACTAGGATGCAATACAAAATGCATCATGTGAGCATTATGTGAACATCACTAGGTCCTGTACAACCCAGTTGTACAACCCAGTGTAATGACTGTCCAGTAATCAGGAATTTCTCCCTACTGCCATGCCTTCGGTGGTACACCGGTGGAGAGAGAGGACCTGAAACTTGTAAAGCTCTCGGCCTGGATGGCCTACCTATTGCAGTTTATAAGTTGTATAAAGCCCTGTTGGTTCTCAAGATGCTCAAAGTCTACTTTGCTGCTCTCATCATGTTTTTTTTTGCTCCAGTCCATGTGGGAGGCTCTCCTGGTCTAGCTCTTTAAGCCATGGCAAGACCAACTAGAGGTCTCTTTCTACAGGCTGTTGTCGCTGATGGTCAGTGATAAGATCTTGAGCAAGATGCTTGCGACACGGCTGCTGGGGCAAATGGTGGTGCTGATCCACCCTGACCAAAATTGATACATACTGGGCAGATTCATGGCTCTTAACCCATTCCGTGCTTCCGTCAACTACCTACCCAGTGCTGCCACCGGCCATTTAGAACGCCCACACCGCGGCGGAAAAACCGCTGCGGTTAAGGCGTTAATATCTGTAGGCTGAATACACTGTTGAAGAAGGCTCCACAGCACCGGCCCCACTTGGCCTGCCTGCCCTTAATTCTTGAGAAAACATTAGATACCCTGTACTGGGACTACATATTTACGATCTTGCAATAAATGGGCATTGGCGGCCGACTGCTGTACATTATAAAACTCCTCTATGCGGCATGCTCGGCAAGGATCAAAATAGGCCTGCGTATTTCAGCCTCTCTGCCAGTTGACAGAAGTATGCATCAGGGATGTCCTCTCTATCTGCAGCTTTTTGCCCTGGTGGTGGAGTCTCTGTACAGCAGCTTCACCAATCTGGGCAAGCTTGGGGTGTATACATCATCAGCGAGACACACCATCTCCCTGTATGCAGACAACATCCTTGTGTTTGTCACATATATCCAAAGAGGAAGCTGACTGTAGATGTATTGGTTGGGTATAAATTGGCATCAGGCCTGTCTGTTTCCGCTAAATACGGACAGCCCCCAACATCTTTTTGGTGTTTGTGATCATATCATTAAGTGGGCATAAATATTTATCACAAGACCCAAGATCTGATAGATGATAATCTCATGCGGGCAATCTCCTCCCTGTGGCCCCAGATTGCCTGTTGGTGCCCTCGTCCTTTTACGGTGCAGGGTCTGGTGGCCCTCTCTAAAATGGTCATGTTGGCAAGACTACTGTACTATTTCAACAATTTGATGTTTCTTGTTCCACGTTTTAGACGCTAAATGCACTGTTGAGGGGACTCGTATGGAGCAAGTGGAGAAACAGGGTGGCACTGACCAAATTGCAGCTGCTGAGAGCATAGAGGGCTTGGAGCTCCAGTGTTTAAGCACATATCTGTGGCGGAACACTTTCAATGGCCAGCTCATTTGTTGGCTGGTTGTCACTTAATGGTGGTGTGCCTAGGTTCAGGGAGAAGAGTGCAGCGTCTTGTGCAGGAACTGTTTCTTTCAGAATTGGCACTGCCAGGACTCTCTAACATCCTCCTTTGGGTGGTTCATGAGTGCCATTGCAGAGCACTGAGAGTCACGTAAGAATTGCAGTTGTATGCTCCAGAGATCCCCTTGCGCTCCATTTGTGCCTTCTGAACAAACAAAACAAGTCAAGAAGGAATTCCAATTTAGGAATCAGTAGTGATGGAAACACTGGGTGACTTGTTCCATGGTGGGGTACTCATCCCAATTCAGTCTCCTGACTGAACAAACAGGTCTTCCGGCTGGTACGTTTTTGGTGCATAGGCGGCTCGTGGGGGAGCTGGAGCTATTGCGGGTCATTACTGGCACAGAGCCTGTGACGCACTCCCTGAGACAGATACTCCACGCAATGGGTATAGGGCGGAGAATTCCCAGGCTTGGTAGTGAGACATTGGCTCTGCATTGACCCAAAAGGACTAGGAAAGAGTAATGATATACCAAAGAAAGGCTTCACCCAACCCCTGTTTTCAATACATATGGTATGATATATTACGTAGAACTTACTTAACCCCAACCAAGCTACATAAGATGTACCCTACGCATCACTTACCTGCGCTGGGGGGACGAGGGGAGTCCCTTTCCGCTGCCGCCACCGCCAGGAGTCACCACAGTCTTGAGACAGCGCCGCCGCCCCGGGACTGCAAATCCCGGCTGCCTTAGCGGCGGCGCTGATTGGCCACGCACCGCAAGCGCCAGGAGGCGCCTACAAACAGCGCTCTGCTTGGCGGAGCAGGGGGGCATCACTTACCTGTGCTGGGGGGACGAGGGGAGTCCCTTTCCGCTGCCGCCACCGCCAGGAGTCACCACAGTCTTGAGACAGCGCCGCCGCCCCAGGACTGCAAATCCCGGCTGCCTTAGCGGCGGCGCTGATTGGCCACGCACCGCAAGCGCCAGGAGGCGCCTACAAACAGCGCTCTGCTTGGCGGAGCAGGGGGGCATCACTTACCTGTGCTGGGGGGACGAGGGGAGTCCCTTTCCGCTGCCGCCACCGCCAGGAGTCACCACAGTCTTGAGACAGCGCCGCCGCCCCGGGACTGCAAATCCCGGCTGCCTTAGCGGCGGCGCTGATTGGCCACGCACCGCAAGCGCCAGGAGGCGCCTACAAACAGCGCTCTGCTTGGCGGAGCAGGGGGGCATCACTTACCTGTGCTGGGGGGACGAGGGGAGTCCCTTTCCGCTGCCGCCACCGCCAGGAGTCACCACAGTCTTGAGACAGCGCCGCCGCCCCGGGACTGCAAATCCCGGCTGCCTTAGCGGCGGCGCTGATTGGCCACGCACCGCAAGCGCCAGGAGGCGCCTACAAACAGCGCTCTGCTTGGCGGAGCAGGGGGGCATCACTTACCTGTGCTGGGGGGACGAGGGGAGTCCCTTTCCGCTGCCGCCACCGCCAGGAGTCACCACAGTCTTGAGACAGCGCCGCCGCCCCGGGACTGCAAATCCCGGCTGCCTTAGCGGCGGCGCTGATTGGCCACGCACCGCAAGCGCCAGGAGGCGCCTACAAACAGCGCTCTGCTTGGCGGAGCAGGGGGGCATCACTTACCTGTGCTGGGGGGACGAGGGGAGTCCCTTTCCGCTGCCGCCACCGCCAGGAGTCACCACAGTCTTGAGACAGCGCCGCCGCCCCGGGACTGCAAATCCCGGCTGCCTTAGCGGCGGCGCTGATTGGCCACGCACCGCAAGCGCCAGGAGGCACCTACAAACAGCGCTCTGCTTCGCTTCGCGGGACGCGAGCGGGACGCCGAGCGAAGCCCGGGCAAAGGGCGGGCCCTCTGTGGCCCTCAGAGGCACAAAGAGGACGGGACGGGCCACCACTCTTGGTTCCATCATAGGATGAGGTATAGTCAGGTTCTATCCTTTTAACCTCTAGCGCTTTGAACTAATTACTGTTGTCGTCCGGATCCAGATTACAAACTATAATGTCCATCTGGGAAGAGCTGAACGATCTGTGTGGCACAAACTATATCCCAGATGCATTAACACCCCCTATAGTGGCCAGAGACACTGATTTAGTATATTTCTCTCCCCAGGCATCTCTCGATATAACCCTCTCTCTATCCAACAAATGCAGCTCCTCTCTACTTGCTCCCACCCCAGCCACATCGACGTTGGATAAAGCAGAGACTCGTCCAAATGACTCTTCATCCCCCCTACAACTGACCCTCCTGGCCCAAATAGAGCGACTGCTCATCACTGCTCTATCTCCACTGGTAGCAAAAGTAAATGATTTGGGGGACAGGCTGGCCAGAATCGAAAAAACTGTAATTGGGTCATACCCAGTAACTGGTAATACTGTTATACCCACACGTTCTACCGCTTCTAATATCCACCATAACACTCGAGAAAGGTCTAACAATGCTCCCAGGATAATTCAAACTTGCAACTCCCCTCTGATACCACCCACTCACACTGTTCAAAAAGCGACTTGTAATTCTGAACATGCCCCACATAGAGCTCATATGATCCCCCTAGAAAGAAGACATCGTATTGATCTACCCCCCGAAGCCGCCCCATACGTCACTGTTCTCTCTGGGGTCCCTCCTCTCAGTCCGGGCAAACGCGAGCTACACCAGGACCTACTGAACAAAGCCATCTTTTGGCTCAAAAACAATAGATCATTACCACCTACGTTAGACGGCGGGATAATGAGCGTCAGAAGAGTGGGGTGGCTTGGTCATCTACCCAAAAATGTTTCGGGGGACTTGATCTTAATTAAATTTAAATACAGGAATATTGCCCCCTATTTGAGATCTACCAAACCCAAACTTGGAGATGGTCCCATCTGTATCTGGGACCTGCACGATTTCTATCCTGGTCCCCGACCATCGATTCACCATAACATCGGGTGAAATAGGGGGGATTCTGTGTATCTTGGGTTATTACTTTGAATAGTAGTTTTTGTTAAACTATTTTAGTTGGGTTCAAATTATTTCCTATTTTAATTATGAAATGTATTGTTGAGATATTTTTGTATGAAATGCACTTCATTTTGCTGCTTTTATGGTTTTTAAAACTCAAAAGCCGAATAAAGCTTATTTTGATCCTTTGATCCTACCCTACGCATCTCTGAAATACCCTTGCTGTCGCGCCCCTGAGGCAGACATGGGACATTTGTTTTGGAGCTGTATGACAGCAGTGGCTGCACCATCCTTTTACGTGTCACAGGCCGTGAGGATCTGGGTTGCATAGCCAGCTGCTCACTGGACCTCTATAGACACTAAAAGATGGGTGAAACCTCCACTCGATTCAGTGATCTGGCAGAGCTTCTCTTCAAGCAGGCAGTTGCAATGCATTGGAAGGCCCCGCCATTACCCCACATGGCATACTGGCAGGGCAAGATTATTCCGTGGTGTACGATAGACACAAAAGGAGAAACCCGTAAACCCAGTTGAGACCTGGGTGATTGTAATAACATACAAAAATGTCTCAACAGGCAGTATTCTAAAGCTAAATTATATACAGTACAATAATTTGCAAGACGAGGGAGAGAACTACGAGCTAGGCTATCGCAGTCTGTATTCAATAATAGGCATAGAAATACATTTCAGACATGAATATCAATATTACTTGTAAATAAGTCTACTCAGCAAAAAAGTGCTCACATAGTGCTCGTGAGGAAGTGAACAGTGCATGTGAGGCACATGACACGGTGAAAGCAAACAGCTACAAGGCATGACTTTAAAATGATACATAACATGAGAAAACTGAGGAGACTAATTTACAGAGACATGTTATGTGCCAGAGGCGTTTCGCTGACAAAACCCAGTGTACAAATGGCCTCTGGCACATAACATGTACCATATTAAAGTCACGCCGTCTTGCTGTTTGCCTTCACTGTGTCACTTGCCTCACATGCACTCTTCACTGGCCCAGAAACTGCACTGTGCTGGATGAGGAAACCTCTACAAATATACAGCTGATACCTGTTCCCATATTGAGAATTCAGGTCTCAATGTTGCCCCAAGCAATTTGCCTTGGCAACATCCTGTTCCTCCTCATGCTTGTGCATGGTAACATCGCCAACAGATTGTGTGATCACTGCAGCCACAGCTGCTATTGTGCCTGCTGTTGCTGTCACAGTGGCAAAATGATGTTGTATGTGAGACATTTCATCTGGTTACAGCGGTTACAGTGCAGAAGCCGGGGTTATTTTTGAAGTGTCAGTAACATGGTCTTGGACTGCCGGCCACCTCCCCCCTTGAACACCGACTGAATTACCCAATTCAACCAGTCAACACATGGGGGTCTTTGGAAGTCAAGGGGGGGTACGGGCCCCCCCCCCCTGGCCGTATTTATTAAAATATAAAAACAAATCAAAAATTTTAATCAAATAAACATTTCTGACAATTATTAAAATGCACACTTTTCAGAATATTAGATTGACATCCGTTTCGACATGGTATGATGGGCTAACCTTAACAAATAGCTAATACAGCGTGTCTCCTAACGTAATCTAATCATCCTGAAAATTAAACTGCATTCTAATATTTCCAATACTTTTTAATAACTTTTTAATAACTTTAATAAAGGCCTACGGCAAGGTCGCCAACCGGTGTCAGATCCTTTTACAGCTGCGCTCTCACGTTGAAGATGCGCATGCGCAACCCAGGGCACGTTTCACCCACGTGCGCTCCCGGAACTCCATTTAACCATAACAGGAGGGCCCAGACACTCGCGCACCTTAGTGACGTCTCAGTGTTGTGAGGGGTGGCTACCAGCCTGAGGAAAGCGTAGACTCCCTCCCCCGCACCCTTTACAACGGGATATCATATCCTGCCCCTGAAGTTCTGAGAGAGACCAATGGCCCCTCCCGCGGGCGGCCCCTTTCGTGAATGGGTCCGCCCCCCCGTAAGGACCTTAAAATGCTGCTCACCGATTAATGACCTTACCGCCAGACACACATAATAAATACGACATTGCTATTCTAAAAGGAAAAAAAGGCCTAAGGAGAAAATTGTTAATACACAGCAAAGCACAAAACATATACATATACAGATACTCCTGTAAGCGGGAAAAAGGCCTAAGGAGAGAATTAGTTAAATATCATGGCACTGCACAAAATATTTACTTCTGTTCTACCTTCCAGTAGACGGGAACTTCAAGGCCTACTGGATCAAACCCCCTAAACCTATAGTCTGGCACATTGACCAACCTGATTCTCACCATTTGCCAGGCCCCAAGGTCTGCTAACAAGGGATGGAGGGTGGGGAAAATTACACGGCCCCACGGCGGGGCGAGGAGCGAGCCTGGGAGCGCGGGCACAAAGCGGCCGCTTCCCGCGCTCCCCAGGCTCTTAACCCCTTCGCCGCCGCGACCCCGCCCCCTCGCCCCGGAAGCACACCAGTACTTCCGGGGCGAGGGGGCGGGGAACGCGGCCCCGAAGGGGACGGGTTGTGGGAGGGACCGGGCCCCGCCATGCTTGCGTGGGGGCCTATTGGCCCCCCCTTGTATCATGGTCTTGGACTGCCGGCCACCTCCCCCCTTGAACACCGACTGAATTACCCAATTCAACCAGTCAACACATGGGGGTCTTTGGAAGTCAAGGGGGGGTACGGGCCCCCCCCCCTGGCCGTATTTATTAAAATATAAAAACAAATCAAAAATTTTAATCAAATAAACATTTCTGACAATTATTAAAATGCACACTTTTCAGAATATTAGATTGACATCCGTTTCGACATGGTATGATGGGCTAACCTTAACAAATAGCTAATACAGCGTGTCTCCTAACGTAATCTAATCATCCTGAAAATTAAACTGCATTCTAATATTTCCAATACTTTTTAATAACTTTTTAATAACTTTAATAAAGGCCTACGGCAAGGTCGCCAACCGGTGTCAGATCCTTTTACAGCTGCGCTCTCACGTTGAAGATGCGCATGCGCAACCCAGGGCACGTTTCACCCACGTGCGCTCCCGGAACTCCATTTAACCATAACAGGAGTGCCCAGACACTCGCGCACCTTAGTGACGTCTCAGTGTTGTGAGGGGTGGCTACCAGCCTGAGGAAAGCGTAGACTCCCTCCCCCGCACCCTTTACAACGGGATATCATATCCTGCCCCTGAAGTTCTGAGAGAGACCAATGGCCCCTCCCGCGGGCGGCCCCTTTCGTGAATGGGTCCGCCCCCCCGTAAGGACCTTAAAATGCTGCTCACCGATTAATGACCTTACCGCCACAGGCCAGGTAGTTTACCGACTATCTGGCCCCCCCCCAACCGCCTACACTGAAAGGTCATACTTCCTAATCCAAACCCCTCTACCCCTGCTATTTTGTTCCCTACCCCTATGACATCCCTGACTCTGTCCACTGGACCCCCCACCCTGTGAGTAGAGCCTCTAATAAACGTCAACTCCTCATTATCAGCCGACTGTTAGTCTACTTGGTCCTGATATGACCCCTTGTGGGATATTCTGTCATTAAAGTGTCCTGATATGACCCCTTGTGGGATATTCTGTCATTAAAGTGTAGGAAATAGTTTCTCCAACCAAGTGTAGATCCTCTTTATCGAGTGATTCTTCACCGAGTGACTCCGTGCACTCGCTTAATTCCCCCCCCCCTTTTACGTGCAGCCGGGGGAAAACGCAGCCCCCCCATGGTGCAATCTGGGTCCTATCATCGTTACCCCATGTCCTAAAATGAACGAGGGTGTGGGGGCATGCCTCTCGAGGGTCCCTGCAGATGCTGTGACCGGGGCTATCCTGGTACTCCCATCCTACTCTTCCCACTGGCCTACTGTACAGTCTGCTAACCATCCACACCCAGCCACTACGCTCTGGAAGTGTTTAAGTGTATGGTACTACTTTTACCCCACTTCCTGAACCGGGGAACTGAGGCGTTGCATAGGCCTATCAATCCTGGGGTTGCCGAAGCTAGGAATGTACACCCTTGTGTACTATCCCATCTCTACCGTTGTCACTTACCATTCGGTGATCTATGCATATCATGCTGACACTGGTGGCCCTGCGTGCACAGGCGCCGTTATTGTAGGTATACATTTTCCTGTTACGGCAAATACTGCCATTTTTGTGAAACCACATCCTGCTACATTACTGCCGCCAGCCCAATATACGGGCTTACACACCGAAACAATCCACTCTGTGTTGGCACCTCTTGCGTCGTTTGATTGCTCGCCCATCCCACTTGCGTTGTTGTTTGCCATCCTGTACCTGACGTCAGCATCCCTTGGGCTGTCCACCTGTAGCAGCTGTTGTGATGCGGAGCACTCCAGATATCCACCATGGACCCGGCCATACATAAATGAAACAGATAAACACAAACCATTAGTGTTTCTGGCGATAACTGCAGTACATGTGCTAGTCTTACATTGCCATCCCTTGCCACGTTTGAGATACGATTAGCGTCAGATGCATACTCCTAAACACTTCCGACTAAGTGTTGAGCATAGCTCAGTTTGGGTTCCCTTGTAGCGTGACTGTATTAGTGTTACGAGGAGTGCCCTGTACAATGGCCTTCCTTAACAAACACTACCCAGTGTGCAGTGCAGTGACACAAAGCATGGAGTCCCCAGTGCATACCATAACGCCCTCATGACCCCTTAAGGATAATTAGGATCTCAGCTCAAAAGGAACAGTCCGTTTGTAATAGCACCCACCCAAACATAACTTGATGGGATATACGTATTCTAAGTCTCGCACCCCTCGTGCCTGACTGTTGGCTTGGACCGTAACGCGTAATATAACTCAGGGGCAACCACAAACTATATATATTATTCTTAAGGTACCTGACTGAGCATCATTCCCTTAACCAGTTGCAGTAACCGGTGGCCCTCCAACTGCCACACATGATTTTCCACAATTCATAGTATACCGCCACCTATTCATGATGCAACATTAGTTTCAACCGATCAGGGTTTAATGTGTTACCGTTCATTAACCCATTCTGCTTCCCCCAGTTCAGCCCTGTTCCTATACACATCTGTCTGCCCCTCCTGCCCCTACAGGAGCTCCATCAGTATCAGAGATGGGATTTAGGCATGGGCACGATCTTCCACTTTAGATTAACTCTACAATAGTGAGTCCTTTGCGTGCTCTAAGGCCTCTGAGTAAATTACCTGAAACTAACAGGCCTACTATGGAATGGCTATTTCCTGGCTAACATCTGGTACGGCTGACTTATTTAAGCAATAAAACAGGGGAGGAAGAATTAAGTGCGAAATGCTGTTAAGTAAACACGCAAGTGCACCCAGGTGACCCAGAACTAGTATTGTCAATATTCCTGATGGATGTATCCCCTACGTAGCCCCTTTACCATGGTACCGTTGGTAAGTAGCCTAAGTGATGTAGGCAAAAACAGGGTTCTTTGCCTCGTAATTTCCTAAAGGGACCCGAGGAAAGTGTTCAGAATACATACCTATATCCACATCTATATCCACCCGGTGTGGTAGTACTTTAATTTCCTCACTCGTGAGAATTTTTAGACTGGTAAAACCAGCTGCTTTTCCTCCCTAGCCGCTTGAGCCTGACGGCTGCTAACCACAGCTACCCCTAGGGTGGCTTTCTGATAAGGTTGTCCTTAATCTACCGTCAATAAGGGTCGCCTAGACTGGTGCAGTGCGCCCCTTATAATGTCAATCAACTCTCTCCCCCTATGCTCACATAATCCGGCTCCCTGATCTGGCCAGATCAATGTTTAAGGCCTTCTGAACCATCTACAAAACCTCTCAGGAAAAGGAGGAACACTACAAACAAAATGTCAGCAATGCGGACAACCAGAGTGGCAACACCCCTGATTCTCACTCAAGATTCACCAAAGAATCCACTTGAGGACTCCCTTTACCCCGTGGCCAAGCCCTGGACGACATAATCACCTGAGATTCGTTGCATTCAGTAACGCATAAGGTTCAGAAGAGAAGAGTTGGCTGTTCATGGGATAACTACATGACGCCCCCACCTAGGAATGAGCCCCCTTTCGACTCTGAATACAAGAGCCATCGTGAGCTTTGGGCTAGTCCCTTCCATTAAACGGAGCAAGAAAACAAAACCCTAGACTTGCTGCTGTTGTAGCTCGTAATTCAACCAACTAACGTTCCATGGCAGAATGCTATTCCATACCGATGAGAAAGGAGGGGGGGAGGGGCCTAAATGCCAGTCCCTCAACCATAGGTCCACCTCCTAGCATCTATCTGCCCAACCTCCTTACACCTGCATGAGGAAAGGCGGGGAACGTAACATTTAAATGGTGCCCTCGGCTTAATCTATTATAATCACGGCGATTATATGTGACTCATATGTCTTGTATTCCTCATTGTCTACAATAACATTTCCTATACCTTTATTTACACCCTTGTATGATTTATTCTCTCTGTATCAGGTGTTTTATGGTGTCACTGTCATGGGGGGGGGGCGCCAACAAAGATTGTCGCACTGGGCGCCACCAACACTAAAGCCGGCGCTGCTTTCCACCATCAAAATAATACTTTAGCTCAATCACAAATTGTTTGCGTAGCGCAGTAAAGTACGACTTAGTTACACAAAATGTTTGTTAGTTGGGCTTAAAGATCCTCACTAACAGGTTCCCTGAAATGTTGAGCATAATGGACTGACTCACCACGTTTTTTCCCCCAGTTGTAGTACTTTACTTGTTAGAGTATCCCTGAAATCCGAGGGCAATTCGGGATCTCCTGACATACACCCGGCCTGCTCGTGGAAATCCAGGAAGGCACACTTACTACAGCAATAACTCACAGCAAAGTCCCTATGGATTATGCCAGAATAGTCGATAAGAACATAGAGGTGTTTAGTATTGAGTCACGTGTGACGTGCTCACAAACATGACTGGTACACGTGTTGTCTACGAAACAATCCACATACATACCCTGTGCATCAGTCTGCTCTTAACCCCAGTCTATCCATGTTTCACGATGCCGTGCAAGATCACACACCCAGTACCCTGATCAGAGGCATTCCCAAACGGTAAGGAACACGACTGGTACACGTTTTGTCTGCGAAAATCCACATACATACCATGAGCATCAGTCTGCTCCTAAACCACAGTCTATCCAGGTTAACAATGCAGTGCAAGATCAAACCCCCATTACTCTGACAGAGACATTTCCAAGCATTAAGGAACACAGTGACCGCCTGTATTGTTGTATCAGTTGACACCACGGCGCACACCAAACGCAGCCTGTCTGTCGCGCGCCTCTGCTTAAGCTTCTTATTCAGCAGTAACTCGTTTATAATCCATGCCTATCTGAAAGACAATATACATATTGGCCGTATGTCACGGGTAGGGCTATGCCCTGTTGGATGCTTCACCTCTCACGTGCGCTGTAGTAGTATCTGACAGCGTTCCCAGAGGCACTCGCCAGACCCCTATGCGGACAACCCTGCCACGCTGTGGCCAAACATCTGTAACGTCCAGAATTTATCCCTAAAAAACTCGGCTACATTTCACTTCATAATCTTGCCTTCCTTCCACGGCGCACCGTGGCTTAACGCTTGCAGGGTAAGCAGCTAGTAAATTACATAACTTAATTGGTTAGCTTCAACATGTGCGTGGTGCACACTACTAGCTGTGTAACATAGTCTATAGCAATCCCCGCGGGCACGAGGCGAGCGGGCACCCAACGCTGGATAAAAGGGTAAAGAAAGGCAGAGTTAAGATGAAAACCCTGCTGGCATAGCAGTCCCTCATGCTTCCATCGAATAATTCTTTCTAATTGCTGTGATTGCCACCCCATTCTAATCAGCGCACTGTAATTAAAACTGCCCTTTGAATCGCCAGATAACAGCAATATTTATCGTTCAGAGGCATTCCGGCAAATTCAAGAACCGGCGCCGCTGAGTCCGCCACACCATTAGTAATAATCCTATTGCCACAGTTGACCAAGGCCTAAATTAAATGAGCTCCTCGAGGGCCTACACTGACGCTCCCTTCGTGCATCCAGGTCGACGCCGGCCGCGTGCCTTTAAGAGTAACAAACCTATCGCTGGCCGGAACTGGTGGATATTGATGTCAATGAAGAGGTTGGTTGTTGCCTGCAATATTCCGTTCTTTATTCTTGTGTGGGATACTTCTGGATGCCTTCTTACTGTCCTCAGTGCAATGCCACCAGCACTTACAGTAGGGGATAGAGCTGAATATTTACATGACCTTGCCAAGAAGGGAAATACCGTAACTGTGAAATAAGCAACAACTGTAAATAAGGCTTCCTATGAACAACATGTTCAACCTAGGCTATATTAATACCATTTCCAAAATATGCCAATCTTGCCTGCTCTATGTCACTTGGATGGTTTACATTCTGCCACAAAACTGAAGTCGTACATTAAATTAACACATATATTGTCTCACATGAGGATTGCATTTCGGATTTACCGGGTTTCCCAATCATTTTTTGGGTAATTTTCATGATTGTTATAGACACGACCTTGAACATTTTCACATCACTTCAGAGACCTGTTTCATGAGCACAATATCATGTATATAGTTGTTTTTAGAAACACTCGCCTACCTCTTCTGACCTCCTGTTGTGATTCACATTCAATTGATTCAAACCTTGTGAGAGTGCTACAATGTCATGAATACTCCTCCCATGGGTCAGAATTCAGTCTAGTTCTGCGCCTCCTCTACATATTGACGTTCCCTTTGGTGTTTGATATTGAAGTGCCACACATGGTGTTTCACTTCTTGGACCCTTGTGTTGCAGCCCCCATGGGCGTAAGGAAACTATGCTCATGTTTTGCCTAATCTTCTGCCAAATTGTGACTTTGATCTTCACACTTCTTTTTAGAATGAGGATATTAATAAGCATGGTCTTTTCTTTCATGATCTTATCTCACAGTACTTTGAGTTCAACGTCACTAGAACTCACCTTCCATAGACATTTGGAGGTCATGTTGGCAAATGGATTTGCTTTGAGGTTTGAACAGCTTCAAGGTCAAAGGATGTAAAGGGTTGGGTTTTGCAAAATGGGAGACATTGTTTTAAGGGCAGACAGTGCTCCATGGGACCACTTCCTGCTCTTAAAAAATATATTTGGCTGCCAAACACAAAGGCGAATGTGTCCCCTGGTACCCCCTTCCAGTTTGCGACTGCCTTACCACCAATTTCAAATTGGTGTTAACTGTGATTGGTTTGCTACTGCATTTGTGGTCACAAAACAATTGTACATCCCCTTGGTGACTCACTACTGGGAAAGGAAGCCCTTGGCACACCGTTCCCTAATATCGAACTGCAAACCCCATTTTGCAAGTCTGTAATCGGTTACCAGCTCGTAAAATAGGGTTTGTACATGCTACAACCCATTTTAGCAGTTGCAAATGGCCCGATTTTCCATTTGAGGAGACACAGGGGCTGATGGGAGTTGATTCAGGAGTGGGTCAGGATAAGATAAATATCATGTTTTCCAGACTAAAAAGGAAGAACTCAGCATATGTAGTAGTGGGTTTGTTAAAAGTGAGAGATACATCTCTGTTCAAGTTTCACAAAAGCGTATGAAAACAATATGTGGGCCATGGGATTCAGATAAGAAAAACCCACAAGAAGCACCAGGAAATTGTTTGCTAAAGCCAATGGAAATGGAGGAAAAGTAATGTGGCAAGCACACCGACCAATAAGAAGTGAAGGTCGGATGTAAGCCCCTTTTCAGATATATAAATGCAATAGATTTCACAAGACTAAAAACTGAGGGCAAGGAATCTTTTGGTTCTGCCGTACGTCAAAGCAAAGGGGGAAGGAATGCGCCATATGTATGTGATACAGCGCATTCCTGTCTCTTTGCCCAGCGCCGTCGAACAATGGGCTGCCATGCCCCAATATAGGAACCCTTATGGTGCAAGGGTGCCTGTGTTGCAGGGCTGACTGGTTTTGAGCAGGAAGGGACACCTTCCTGCTCAAAATCATTCACAAGATTCAATTTCCTTTTTCTACGTGTTGCCACCTGGGATGGCGTTAGATTCTGACGCATTCCCAGATTACGATTTCTCATAAATTTGGGAATGTGCCAGGTTCTATGGGTGTTGCATGGGAACACCCTCAGCAACTCCCATGGAATGCACCTTTCACGCAGTTTTCTGTGTGAATTGGGCACATATTTAGAAGGCCATGAAAAGCAGTTTAAGGTGGCTTTATGTGGCCATATAAATATGCAGTGTCACATTACGCCATAGGGCTGAATCCGACCTTGTGTTAAATAATCTGGGGGCTTATTTACAAGCCTCTTGCGCCACTTTTGCGTCATTTTTAACATGGGAAAAGGTGACGTACGGGTGGCGCAAGAGGCTTGTAAATAAGCCCCCTGGTGTTCACATAAAGTGCAAAATTGCGGAATATAAAATCGATAAAAAAAGCAGAGTTTATGAAGCATCTCGTAAAGAAAGCACCTACATTATTGTCAATCAATCAATCAGGAGTTTGTTAAAGCGCGACTACTCACCCGTAAGGGTCTCAAGGCGCTAGGGGTTGGGGGGGGTGTTGGGGGGGTGCAGGTTCCATTCCATCAAGGAGGGGGTCTGTCGAAGAGCCAGGTTTTGAGGTTTCTTGCGAAGATGGGAAGCGATGTTGTCTGTCTGAGGTGGAGCGGAAGGGCGTTCCATGCCTTGGCCGCGAGGAAGGAGAAGGAGCGGCCTCCCGATCTGGTCTTTCTGGTGCGGGGGACCACAGCGTAGGAAAGCTGGGCTGATCGTAGGGTCCTTTGGGGTGCGTGGAATTTGAGTCGGCTGTTAAGGTATGCTGGTCCGGTGCCGTGGAGGGCCTTGTGTGCGTGGGTGAGCATCTTAAAGGTGATTCTCGCCTCGACGGGGAGCCAGTGGAGTGTGCGCAGGTGCTGGGAGATGTGGCAGTGTTTTGGCAGGTTGAGGACCAGTCTTGCGGCGGCGTTCTGGATGTTCTGTAGCTTGCGGATGAGGTTTTTGTTTATTCCGGCGTAGAGTGCGTTGCCGTAGTCGAGTCTGCTGGTGACCAGGGCGTGAGTGACTGTCTTTCGGTGTTCGAGGGGGATCCATTTGAAGGTCTTACAAAGGAGGCGGAGGGTGTGGAAGCAGGAAGATGAGACAGAGTTGATCTGGCGGTCCATTTTGAGCTCGGAGTCCAGGATGATTCCCAGGTTGCGTGCGTGGTCTGTGGGGGTTGGCGGGTTTCCGAGGGCGGTGGGCCACCAGGTGTCACTCCAGGCGTCGGGGTTTGGGCCCATGATGAGTACTTCTGTTTTGTTGGTGTTTAGTTGTAGGCAGCTGTTTTTCATCCATTTGGCGACGGCTTCCATGCCTTCTCGAAAGTTGCGTCTGGCGGTGTTGGGCTCGTTGGATAGGGAGAGGATGAGCTGAGTGTCGTCTGCATATGACACGATGTTGAGTCCGTAGGTTCTGATGATGGGGGCAAGTGGAGCCATGTAGACGTTGAAGAGCGTCGGGCTGAGGGAGGAGCCCTGGGGGACTCCGCAGGTGATAGGTGTGGGGTCCGAGAGGAAAGGGGGGAGTCTGACCCGCTGCGTCCTGCTGGAGAGGAAGGAGCAGATCCAGTCGAGGGCCTTGTCCTGGATTCCTGCATCGTAGAGTCTGCGTATTAGGGTGCGGTGGGAGACTGTGTCGAACGCCGCTGATAGGTCGAGGAGGATGAGGGATACTGTTTCTCCTTTGTCCAGTAAGGTGCGGATGTCGTCTGTTGCGGCGAGGAGGGCGGTTTCCGTACTGTGGTTTTTTCTGAAGCCGGATTGGGAGGAGTCGAGGATGTTGTGTTCTTCAATGAATGTGGCGAGTTGGCTGTTGATGGCTTTCTCGATGACTTTCGCTGGGAACGGGAGCAGGGAGATGGGTCTGTAGTTTTTGAGGTCGGTGGGGTCCGCTGAGGGTTTCTTTAGGAGGGGGTTGACCTCGGCGTGTTTCCAGTCGTCGGGGAATGAGGCGGTCGCCAGGGAGCGGTTGATGGTTTGGCGGAGCATGGGTGCGATGGTGTTGGCGGCTCTGTTGAAGATGTGGTGGGGGCAGGGGTCCGTGGGGGCCCCTGAGTGGATTGACTTCATTGTCTTCAGTGTGTCTTCGGTGGTGAGGGCTGTCCAGTCATCAATCGCTGGTTTCCGGGTGTCGGGGGTGGTTGGTGAGGGTTCAGTGTGTTGGTTGTCTTCGTCGAAGTTGTCGTAGATGCTCTTGATTTTGTGGTGGAAAAAGATGCTGAGTTTGTCGCAGAGGTCTTGTGAGGGAGGGATGTCGGTAGACTCGCTGGTGGGTTGGGCGAACTCCTTGATGATGCTGAAGAGTTCCTTGCTGTTGTGTGCGTGGGTGGAGATTCTGTCTTCAATCGCTTTTTTCCTCGTTTCTCTGATGAGTTGATGGTGGGCGTTGGTGGCGGCTCTGAAGTTGTTGTGGGCTTCTGTGGATTTGGTGTTTCTCCAGGCCTTTTCGAGGCGGCGGCATGTGCGCCTGGACTCTCGAAGTTCGGTGGTAAACCATCTGGCTTTCTTGGCACGGGTATTGTTGTTTTTCTTGAGTGGGGCTATGGTGTTGATGCTGATCCATCTATGCAGGGTTCGGGCTGCGGTGTTGGGGTCGTCGTTTTCCGCGATGGTTGGGGTGGAGTTGTTGAGTGAGGAGGTGAGCTGGTCATCGGTGATCTTGGTCCAGTTTCTTTGTGGAAGCAGGTGCTGGTGTCTGTGGATGGTGGGTGTTCTGAAGGTGAAGTGGACGCAACGATGGTCGGTCCATGGGAGTTCTGTGGTGTGGCTGAAGGTGATGGAGTTTCCTGTAGTGAAGAGGGGGTCGAGGGTGTGTCCTGCTGAGTGCGTGGGCTCGGTCACGATCTGGCGGAGTCCAATGTTGTGGAGGTTGTCCAGGAGGGATGTGGTGTTGGGGTCCAGTTGATTGTCGAGGTGGAAGTTGAGGTCTCCCAGCAGGGTGTAGTTGGTGGATGCGATGGCCTGCAGGGAGATAATGTCCGTGATGGAGTTGGCGAAGGGTCTGCGGGGTCCAGGGGGTCGGTAGATGAGGGTTCCTCGGAGGGCTGCGGTGGGGCTGGCCAGTATCTTGAAGTGAAGGTGTTCCATCAGTTCTGTGGACTCGTCAGGGAGTGTGCTCAGGCGGAGGCTGGATTTGTGGACGATGGCGATTCCTCCTCCTGGGTGGATGGGGCGGCCCTTCCTGGAGATCTTGTATCCTTGGGGGATGGCGATGGCGATGTCCGGTCCCGAGGTGGTGTTGGTCCAGGTTTCGGTGAAGAATGCTACTTCTGGGGTTGTGCTGTCGAGGAGGTCCCAGATTTCTGTGGCGTGTTTGTGGAGGGATCGGACGTTGAGGAGGATGCATTGCAGGGTCTTCGGTTCGGTTGTGTTCTTGTGGGCGGGTTGTGCTGGATCCGTGTTCTTGGCGGTGCTGCAGGTGTGCCGGCAGCGGTGACAGCTGAAGGGTCCATGGGTGTCGGCTGGTGATGCTAGCTTGCAGTTGTTGTTGCAGCCTGGGTTGAGTGCGTGGAGTGCTGCTGGGTCGTAGCGTTGGCGGGGCGGAGGTCCAGGGTTCCTGGTGCTGGTCGCGGACGGGTCGCAGACGGGCGCAGACGTGCTTGCCTTTGACGCGCCTTCGGTGCACCAGGTGGCCGCCATTAAGTAGGGGTCGGGGAGGGCTGGACAGCTGGGAGGCGGGAGCGGGGAGGGGAGCTGGATTGGGCCGGTCGTGCTGGGGGGGGAGGGGCCGCGGGGGCAGCAGCGGCGGGGAAAGGTAAAGGGAGGAAAGAAGGGATAAAGAAAAAAGGGAAAATACGCAGAAATAAGGCACAGAAGAGCAGAGATGCAGAAAAGAGCAGAAAGGTGAAAGATAGAAAGGGTTAAAAAACGAGTGAAAACGAGTGAAGGAGCAGAGGGAGAGAAAGGGAAAATGGGCAGAAATAAGGCACAAAAGAGCAGAGGTGCAGAAAGGTGAAAGATAGAAAGGGGAAAAAAACGAGTGAAAGAGCAGAGGGAGAGAAAGGGAAATGGGCAGAAATAAGGCGCAAAAGAGCAGAGGTGCAGAAAGGTGAAAGATAGAAAGTGGAGAAAAACGAGTGAAGGAGCAGAAAGAAAGAAAGGAGACAGAGGTCCACTGGACCACCAGGGATGAGGCGCAGGGAAACCTGCGGGTGGAGGAGGGCCTCGATCACCAACACTCAAGAGTGCAGGGGCAGGGGCACCTCACTTAATGGTGGAGCTGCGAGGGTGGGAGAGCAATTTCACTGACAATGAGTCAGTGGTCTTGCTCGCCTGTCCCCGCAGTGGCCGCCATTAAGTAGGGGTCGGGGAGGGCTGGACAGCTGGGAGGCGGGAGCGGGGAGGGGAGCTGGATTGGGCCGGTCGTGCTGGGGGGGGGAGGGGCCGCGGGGGCAGCAGCGGCGGGGAAAGGTAAAGGGAGGAAAGAAGGGATATAGAAAAAAGGGAAAATAAGCAGAAATAAGGCACAGAAGAGCAGAGATGCAGAAAAGAGCAGAAAGGTGAAAGATAGAAAGGGTTAAAAAACGAGTGAAAACGAGTGAAGGAGCAGAGGGAGAGAAAGGGAAAATGGGCAGAAATAAGGCACAAAAGAGCAGAGGTGCAGAAAGGTGAAAGATAGAAAGGGGGAAAAAACGAGTGAAAGAGCAGAGGGAGAGAAAGGGAAATGGGCAGAAATAAGGCGCAAAAGAGCAGAGGTGCAGAAAGGTGAAAGATAGAAAGTGGAGAAAAACGAGTGAAGGAGCAGAAAGAAAGAAAGGAGACAGAGGTCCACTGGACCACCAGGGATGAGGCACAGGGAAACCTGCGGGTGGAGGAGGGCCTCGATCACCAACACTCAAGAGTGCAGGGGCAGGGGCACCTCACTTAATGGTGGAGCTGCGAGGGTGGGAGAGCAATTTCACTGACAATGAGTCAGTGGTCTTGCTCGCCTGTCCCCGCAGTGGCCGCCATTAGGTAGGGGTCGGGGAGGGCTGGACAGCTGGGAGGCGAGAGCGGGGAGGGGAGCTGGATTGGGCCGGTCGTGCTGGGGGGGGGGAGGGGCCGCGGGGGCAGCAGCGGCGGGGAAAGGTAAAGGGAGGAAAGAAGGGATAAAGAAAAAAGGGAAAATAAGCAGAAATAAGGCACAGAAGAGCAGAGATGCAGAAAAGAGCAGAAAGGTGAAAGATAGAAAGGGTTAAAAAACGAGTAAAAACGAGTGAAGGAGCAGAGGGAGAGAAAGGGAAAATGGGCAGAAATAAGGCACAAAAGAGCAGAGGTGCAGAAAGGTGAAAGATAGAAAGGGGAAAAAAACGAGTGAAAGAGCAGAGGGAGAGAAAGGGAAATGGGCAGAAATAAGGCGCAAAAGAGCAGAGGTGCAGAAAGGTGAAAGATAGAAAGTGGAGAAAAACGAGTGAAGGAGCAGAAAGAAAGAAAGGAGACAGAGGTCCACTGGACCACCAGGGATGAGGCGCAGGGAAACCTGCGGGTGGAGGAGGGCCTCGATCACCAACACTCAAGAGTGCAGGGGCAGGGGCACCTCACTTAATGGTGGAGCTGCGAGGGTGGGAGAGCAATTTCACTGACAATGAGTCAGTGGTCTTGCTCGCCTGTCCCCGCAGTGGCCGCCATTAAGTAGGGGTCGGGGAGGGCTGGACAGCTGGGAGGCGGGAGCGGGGAGGGGAGCTGGATTGGGCCGGTCGTGCTGGGGGGGGAGGGGCCGCGGGGGCAGCAGCGGCGGAGAAAGGTAAAGGGAGGAAAGAAGGGATAAAGAAAAAAGGGAAAATAAGCAGAAATAAGGCACAGAAGAGCAGAGATGCAGAAAAGAGCAGAAAGGTGAAAGATAGAAAGGGTTAAAAAACGAGTGAAAACGAGTGAAGGAGCAGAGGGAGAGAAAGGGAAAATGGGCAGAAATAAGGCACAAAAGAGCAGAGGTGCAGAAAGGTGAAAGATAGAAAGGGGAAAAAAACGAGTGAAAGAGCAGAGGGAGAGAAAGGGAAATGGGCAGAAATAAGGCGCAAAAGAGCAGAGGTGCAGAAAGGTGAAAGATAGAAAGTGGAGAAAAACGAGTGAAGGAGCAGAAAGAAAGAAAGGAGACAGAGGTCCACTGGACCACCAGGGATGAGGCGCAGGGAAACCTGCGGGTGGAGGAGGGCCTCGATCACCAACACTCAAGAGTGCAGGGGCAGGGGCACCTCACTTAATGGTGGAGCTGCGAGGGTGGGAGAGCAATTTCACTGACAATGAGTCAGTGGTCTTGCTCGCCTGTCCCCGCAGTGGCCGCCATTAAGTAGGGGTCGGGGAGGGCTGGACAGCTGGGAGGCGGGAGCGGGGAGGGGAGCTGGATTGGTCCGGTCGTGCTGGGGGGGGAGGGGCCGCGGGGGCAGCAGCGGCGGGGAAAGGTAAAGGGAGGAAAGAAGGGATAAAGAAAAAAGGGAAAATAAGCAGAAATAAGGCACAGAAGAGCAGAGATGCAGAAAAGAGCAGAAAGGTGAAAGATAGAAAGGGTAAAAAAAACGAGTGAAAACGAGTGAAGGAGCAGAGGGAGAGAAAGGGAAAATGGGCAGAAATAAGGCACAAAAGAGCAGAGGTGCAGAAAGGTGAAAGATAGAAAGGGGAAAAAAACGAGTGAAAGAGCAGAGGGAGAGAAAGGGAAATGGGCAGAAATAAGGCGCAAAAGAGCAGAGGTGCAGAAAGGTGAAAGATAGAAAGTGGAGAAAAACGAGTGAAGGAGCAGAAAGAAAGAAAGGAGACAGAGGTCCACTGGACCACCAGGGATGAGGCGCAGGGAAACCTGCGGGTGGAGGAGGGCCTCGATCACCAACACTCAAGAGTGCAGGGGCAGGGGCACCTCACTTAATGGTGGAGCTGCGAGGGTGGGAGAGCAATTTCACTGACAATGAGTCAGTGGTCTTGCTCGCCTGTCCCCGCAGTGGCCGCCATTAAGTAGGGGTCGGGGAGGGCTGGACAGCTGGGAGGCGGGAGCGGGGAGGGGAGCTGGATTGGGCCGGTCGTGCTGGGGGGGGAGGGGCCGCGGGGGCAGCAGCGGCGGAGAAAGGTAAAGGGAGGAAAGAAGGGATAAAGAAAAAAGGGAAAATAAGCAGAAATAAGGCACAGAAGAGCAGAGATGCAGAAAAGAGCAGAAAGGTGAAAGATAGAAAGGGTTAAAAAACGAGTGAAAACGAGTGAAGGAGCAGAGGGAGAGAAAGGGAAAATGGGCAGAAATAAGGCACAAAAGAGCAGAGGTGCAGAAAGGTGAAAGATAGAAAGGGGAAAAAAACGAGTGAAAGAGCAGAGGGAGAGAAAGGGAAATGGGCAGAAATAAGGCGCAAAAGAGCAGAGGTGCAGAAAGGTGAAAGATAGAAAGTGGAGAAAAACGAGTGAAGGAGCAGAAAGAAAGAAAGGAGACAGAGGTCCACTGGACCACCAGGGATGAGGCGCAGGGAAACCTGCGGGTGGAGGAGGGCCTCGATCACCAACACTCAAGAGTGCAGGGGCAGGGGCACCTCACTTAATGGTGGAGCTGCGAGGGTGGGAGAGCAATTTCACTGACAATGAGTCAGTGGTCTTGCTCGCCTGTCCCCGCAGTGGCCGCCATTAAGTAGGGGTCGGGGAGGGCTGGACAGCTGGGAGGCGGGAGCGGGGAGGGGAGCTGGATTGGTCCGGTCGTGCTGGGGGGGAGGGGCCGCGGGGGCAGCAGCGGCGGGGAAAGGTAAAGGGAGGAAAGAAGGGATAAAGAAAAAAGGGAAAATAAGCAGAAATAAGGCACAGAAGAGCAGAGATGCAGAAAAGAGCAGAAAGGTGAAAGATAGAAAGGGTAAAAAAAACGAGTGAAAACGAGTGAAGGAGCAGAGGGAGAGAAAGGGAAAATGGGCAGAAATAAGGCACAAAAGAGCAGAGGTGCAGAAAGGTGAAAGATAGAAAGGGGAAAAAAACGAGTGAAAGAGCAGAGGGAGAGAAAGGGAAATGGGCAGAAATAAGGCGCAAAAGAGCAGAGGTGCAGAAAGGTGAAAGATAGAAAGTGGAGAAAAACGAGTGAAGGAGCAGAAAGAAAGAAAGGAGACAGAGGTCCACTGGACCACCAGGGATGAGGCGCAGGGAAACCTGCGGGTGGAGGAGGGCCTCGATCACCAACACTCAAGAGTGCAGGGGCAGGGGCACCTCACTTAATGGTGGAGCTGCGAGGGTGGGAGAGCAATTTCACTGACAATGAGTCAGCCATGTTTTCACCCAAGCCGACGCGTAGATGAAAGCTCAATCTAAACGCATAACTGTAAACTGGCAGCATTGAAACTCAGTAATAAAAGCCACCATGTTTTCTACTTTCTATAATTAGGAGGAGGCGCTGCCCTCTTTCTAGTGGGCAATATTCGTTTTCAGGGGCTACTTTTCTTCTGCAGTTGGTAAAAGATCCCTTCTCAGAAGAACATATCTGGAATAATCTTCTCATTTAGATTTAAATTCGTGGTGGACGGTCTATGCACTGCATCATTAAATGTGCATAATGCATCTGTCTGGTAGAAAGACTCTTAATGACATTGCCGTAAACATTTCATACTGCTTACAGCACTAAATGCTCCGTGAGGTTTGCATGAGCAGCTCCCTCACGGGCAAAAATAAGCCTGCTTCTTCATTTTCAACACTGTGTTGCCTTGGGACATTGCATAGCAGACATACATTTTAAAATTAAATACAATTCATTTTAATGCCTTTGAAGACCAGCTGAAGAGGTAATTAAAATATTTCCATTTGCTGGTTTTAAAATGTTGACATCCATAACATTTTTGTAGACTATATGTTTAGAATTCATGAAGTGCATTTTAGCATGTTAAAGTATTTGAGGAAAGAAATGCATTACTTCAGCGAAATATGTAGCCCGCAAATTGCGTGTTTCCATTACAAACAAGAATGTATTGCCACGGGTCAGACCTACTGCTGAACGTGTTGCTCTGATGTTGGGTATTTAAAGAAAAGTCATGCTAACTCACTGATAACGGAAAATAAACACCACATTGTCCCAGCGAGAGCAAATTGTGTTTTGCTTGCATACATTTTATTTAATTCGTGTAGAACCGACTGTGCTTCGTATTCAGAATTAGGAATGGATCGCCGAGATAAACTTAAGCAAATGGCGTGGTGCCTAATTCGCAGAGTAAAAGTGACTACTTTTCTGAATTTTAAATTATCACTGGCCTCCTTCTCAGCTCCCCTCAGTGAAACACATTGAATTGTAGGGAGATAGTGCTTTCATGGAGAGAGAACATTTTGAGGCAGATTTAGAAAGCCCCTTGCGCTGACTGTGCGTTACGTTGCGTGACGCACCAGCAGCGCAACCTGCTGCGTGATATTTACAAGCACACGTAAAGCCGCCCTGCGTGACTTTACCAGCGCTAGCAAATATCGCCCCTTTTCACGCAGCACATTGTGTATTAGGCGCGTGACATGGCTGTTGCTGTGGGTGTTCCCACGCAACTCCCATGTTCACTGATGCATTTCCAGATTTACGAGCAATCGTATATCTGTAAATGCTTCAGAATGCTACGCCAACCTAGGGGTGGCCTAGCAAGCTGCTAAGAGGAGAAATATTTTCTTTTCTCCTCATTTTCTCCTCTTTCAGTATGTGCTGCATTCTACAGCAAGCATTGGAAGTGAAAATCACCTAAATTAATTGTTTTCGTCAAGGAAGGTGCTCCTTCCTGCACAAAAACAATCTCCCCACGGCGCAGGCATCCCTGCGCCATGGTGCAAGGGGGCCTGAGCTGGCGAATGGCAGCAGTTTGTGCGCCAGCACAGGGGGAACTACAGAGATGCGACATATTGTTGCAAATATGTCACATCCGTGTGCTTCGAAACTAACACTGCACAGCAAAGTGACTTGCAGCACCGCGCTGCATTAGCTTCTTGTAAATATGCACCTCTGCGTGGTTAAAGGTGGCGCTCTGTGTTCAACTGAGGGATTCAAACTATGAGGCGCATCTCGCGGAGGCCTCCATTTTGCTGTCAAATGAATGAGGAAGAGCTCTAATATGTTCTTTGCCTCACCTATTGGCACTGCCTTTAAGACCCTTTATGGCAAGTTATCATTAATAGACACTTGATATATTTAACCGAAGACACAATAGCAATTGTCTCATTATGTTGACTCATCAGTTTGCCTGGGTAGAACTATTCAATGTCCAACGGTAAGACATCCTATCCAAAGTGCAATTGCATCCTAACAGCAGTATGCAAAATGTGTGATTTGATCTCCCTGGTGAGTTTCGACTTGTTTTCATCTGAGAACACGGTAGAAGTGAGGCTGCCTTTTCCTTATTCATCTCATTCAATTAAGAATTTGTGAAGCTGAATTGTTATCCCCATGGTTTCAAAAATGACATAAGGCTCAGGGAGGCAACCGGACCACTGATATTTCTGAGAAACCGACATCTCACAGCGAAAAATAGCAACTCTAAATCTGGATATAGAGTTTGGTGTCCATGGTTGTTAGGTAATCTGAACCACTGTGGTACTTGGTTCCAAAAGTCCAAGGGGGATATTCACAAGGAATTATCTCCGATTTATCCCCACCTTAACGCATCAAAAGTGGATATAGATTTAACACCCCATTCACAAGCTGGTGCAAACGGCAGACATCGCCAGTATTCCCGCGATAACTACCCCAAAATGTATCTCCACCGTGAACACCACCAACTCACTCTAATGAGATGCAGAGTATGCGTTCCCATGCAAAAACTCACGAAAAAACCACAACACCACTTTCACAACGAAATGCCAGAACTGTTATGGGAGTCAAAATCACACAATAAGCTGCGGTAGCAGCAGGTATTTAACACCTGCCTTCTGCAGGTGTAAAGCCGGACGACTACCTGCAGTAGGCAACGGAGCCCCGCACACAGCCACACCCGAAGAACAAACGTTGCCATGGAGCTACTCATCATGCAGCTCGGAGTCCCAACAGGGCCACAACACCCACTGCCACCACCCCCAGGACCCGGATGGGCCATCCTCCACCCCGGACCACCTCAGAGGAAGCCCAGAGTAAGATAGCAAACCTACCGAAAACGCACCAGTTCACAGACCTAATGCCCAAGGAAGTCATTGCCCACTACAGGTTCAAAAGGACAAGCATCATTCGCATCATGACCCACATCGCCCACAGGTTGATGGTCCCAACACAGCAGAGAACCAACATCCCTCTGCAGACAAAGCTGCTGGCTGTGCTGCACCTGTTGGCCTCTGGTACCTTCCAACCAACAACTGCCAGAGTCAGAGGAGTCTCACATCCAGCCTTATCAAAGTTCATCACACCTGTCCTGGATGCCATCCTCAGCTTAATACCCCAGTATCTTCACTTCCTCCACACTGCTCAGGAACAGCAGGAGACCAAGCAAGGCTTCTACGCCATAGCTGGATTCCAGGACGTGTTGGGGGTAATAGATTGCACACATGTCCCACTTGTGCTCCCTGTGGATACTGCACACCACTACCGCAACAGAAAGCACTTGCATTCCATCAATGTGCAGGCAATAGTGGACCACCGGGGACTCTTCACCAATGTTGTCGCAAACTATCCCAGCAGTGTGCACAATTCCTACATCTTCTGACAGTCAATCATTAACCAGCGCTTCCAGGATGACACATATGGAACTGGACTGCTCATTGGTAGGTGCCAAATCAACACAACATGCCCACCTACCAGACATGACAACACTACTCCATGGTGATCCTGGGCTTCCCCTGCACACAATACAGCTATATCATGGCGCCACACAACAGCTGAACGTGTGTGGATGCGGAATGCAGCCATGTGCGTAGGATGCACGTGACCCGTTAATGGCAATGTACACAACGACAAGTGAGGTGTGGATGTGCAGGATAGACATGGGTATGCAAACCACAGATATATCCATGCAGACCACAACTGCTGGTGACTGGAGAGTAGTGAAAAGTGGACGCAAAATGTCACTCCAGGCCATGGCTCAGATGGAGGAAATGTCACTCGCAGTGTCCCCGTGTGCGTGAGCAAAGTGGGTGGTCCCTGAGTATGCCAGGGCTGTGCAGGGGTGTGAATAAGAACCCCGTGGTGCAGAGCAAGGTCCTCTCCCGGAAAGGCCAACGTCACTAAAAGGGCGGTTTGCCACGAGGCCAACGCCGTGAGCAGCAGGGCCTGCGAACCTGTGCGCCTGCTGCACCCCAGGATGCTGATACCCAGACCAGGCCTGCCCGCCCCAGCGCCCCAAGGCCACACTGCTCCCCTGCTGACACTGTTGTGAGTCAAAGAGGGCCCACCACGTGCTGGGGCAAGTTCCAAGCCCTAGTCCCGCAACCTCTGCAGCCTCCGCAGACCATGGCTGGCCCCACAACGCTGGCCTACATTAATCCTTCCTCATGGACATACTCCACCGGCCTCCTCTTTGTCCGAGTAGGTCCCACATGTAGAACTGTGTCCTGAGTCCTGAAATGCAGTGACCCCAAGTCCGTGGCGGCGGCAACAGCACCAGACTACCTTCAGTCAGTGAGGCCTAATTCCATATGGCAGGGCTGTGACACGTGGTGCCACTAACCCTGTTCAATGCAAGCCGGCGACACGTGGTGCCACTAACCCTGTGCGCCGTGAGTGACTGTCAGCCTCCGGCGGAACATCGTTGGTGTCTGAGCCTTTGGCCTGGAGGTTGTCATCAGCAACGGGCAGGTATGGACTTGGTGTCTGGCATGAGTCTGTGGCATTGATATCCTTCATGTTGCCTGACACAGCTGGCATGTGCCCTACGCATCATGCCCTGGGGGTACACTTTCCACTGCCCACCGAGATACTCTGTGGCAAGCTCTTTTTACATCTACGGAAACCTGCTCTGCACTTGTCACCCTACCCCAGTCTCCCGCAGGTCAGCGTCCCGTGGTGGTGGGCCCTTGTCAGCCACTGTGCATCCGGGGCCAATAACCCTGTGTGACTCAAGTCACCCCCCTTGTTGTTCTGACATTGCATTTCTGAATGCCAGATGACTGTTGAAGTTGTTGCCAGCACCAGCTACTCCCTGATGGCTGGCTTACACTCACTCCACACACAGCCAGCGCAGGCGTCATTGGAATGTTGGGCCTGCCATCACATCCTGCCGAACCAAGTACTGGCTCTATTCTCCCTGCACTGTCACATGTGATCAAGGATATGCACTCTGCCCTTGGATGATGACACCCCTCTGAGACCCGAACACACCCACCCAGAGGCAGTACAATGCGTTCCAAATACGCACCAGGGGCATCGTTAAATGCACATTTGGCATGTTGAAATCATGTTTCAGGTGCCTGAACGGCACAGGTTTAAACCTTCTGTACAGCCCGGACATTGTGTGCAAGATGATCGTTGCATGTTGTGTATTGCACAACATCTGTGTACGCACCAATGTCCCATGGATCCCAGTTCCAGAAGTACCGGACGATGATGGGGATGATGGGGCAGGTGGCCCACATCCCACTGCAGTTGCGGAAGGAATGGCTCATAGGAACACCATCATTGACAATTACTTCTCATGAGCATGTGACATTGTGGCCGTCCCTGGCAATCATGGGACAGTACAAAATGCCCAAAAACACAGCATGTGTGAATAAAACATATTTGCAGATTACAGGTTGTACTTGTACTTTGTCATGTCACAGTTTCCTGCTGTGCCAGATGTGATTTGCCATGTCGTGCACATTTGCGGCACCAGTTGTTTCCTGTGTTCTGTTGTGGAGGTGTTGCTGTTTGTACCGGGATGTTGTCAATGTCGCACTTATATTTATGTGCGTATTCTGCACAGTCGTTAATTCTCTCCTGTGGCTCTGATTTGTCTGCCACTGGTCCCTTTCAGGCGGTGTGCCTGTCAGTTCTGTGCCTCCATGGTGCTGAGATGTTGCAGACTTGGGTAACTTGTGCTCTTTGTCGAGCTGTTACTATTGGGCATGGTTTGTCCAGAGATGTGTCATTGACATCAGGGTTGTTTGCGCAGGTGGTTGTGTTTGAGTGTGACCTGCACCCGTCTAGTTGTGGTCCGCACTCAGCCTCCTCAGTGTCATGCCGTGTACACGGTGATTACACTGCAGCCATGCTACTCGACATGTGGTGTCTCTTGCATTGTCAGTGCATGTTTTCTGTGTTTCTCACGTGTGCTCGTGTTGGTTGTGTGCTTGCCCCTTTGGGCACATGGTGTTGTGTGCTTTCCCCTTTGGGCACATGGTGTACGTGGGACTATTTGGTGTATGTGTGTGCGCTGAAGTGTTTCCGTGGGGTCAGGTCCATGATCTTGAGCCATTGTGGGTGTGCAGTGTGCTCTGCTTAATTGTGCATGTATGCCATTCTGCCCATCTCCCCGTCCACCCACTCCCTGGTTGGTGCGCACCCTGTTCATGTGGTGTCTGGTCATGTTGGACAGTGTCCTGATTCCCGAATCCTGTCACCGTCTTCCACCTGGTGACTGTGGCCACCATCTTCTCCATGTCATTCAGCTACTGCTGTTCTGCTGCCCCCCCTCCTCCAAGGTGCATTGCTGCTTACGTGCTGGCCTCTTGTGCTCCTCCATTGTCCTCCTCTGCTATGCGACGGCATTCACATGGTCCGAGGTGGTGTGCCATCTTTGCCTCTTTGTTGCCAATGATATGTTGGAGGTGACGTACAGCTGGTGGTGGTATTCTGGCTCATCCGCGGCGATATTCAGGTTTTCCTGGCTTCTTTACCCCGTCTTCCTCTTCTCATTGGCCTTCCACGGGCCCTGTATTCCTGGGTGTTCCTCCGTGGGGATTGTAAGGTTCATGTTGTCCTCAGCAGTGGGTCAGGGTGCATCCGTGGTACTACGCAGTTGCTGTCGTTTTTAATGCCATTTTCCGTATGCTGTTCTTGTGCTTTTTCATGCATTATGGGTGGGGATTGCTGGTCTCTCACTGGTTGTCACTGTATTCTTATCGCGCTTGGGCACATCGCGTCTTTTTACGCGTTGGGGTTTGTGTTTTTATCTCCTTCGCGGTGGTTGGATCCCGGACATTGGCTGCGGTTTCAGCAGACTATCACATGGCACCGCCGTGTTGTGAATTCCACGTTAACACTGGGTAATTTTCACGTGAGAGGCTGCGTTGTGTATAGGTGCGTTAGTATTTTTTGGTGATGTTTAGCACACGTTCTTGTGAATATACCCCCAAATCTTGAATCAGATTAACTTGTCTTATTTAAAGTAGCCACATTTTTCTTTTGAATTGTAAATGAGCTCTAACACAGCTGTCGGAGTTATACAGAGTGAAACGGATTTCAATAAGGGTAAGATTGGCTCACCTTTGTTAGCTAAGGCTAAGAAGCAAAGGAAACATCAGAGACATGTGTGAAATTGAGGGCTAATTCCAAGATCCCTCAATATTGCATCTTTATTTATTTGTATCTACCATACTTGTACAGGGTTTAAATACCCACAAGGGTGTCATTAATGGAGACTGAACTTAGAGTCAGAAGGGTAAAAATCCGATGGTTCAGTCAAGTTTATTTTGATACAGAACTCCAATGCCGGTCCACATAATTATCCACTACCGGTGAGACAAAAAATACATTTCCCTCACTAGATAGTTTTCCTTAGTACGAACCTGCCTCCTTAAAATGTATTATCATACATGCTATACAAAATGTAGAGGAGAATAAAACAGTCATGTAAGACAGCAAAGTGCAAAGTGCAATATACAAAGAACAGGGAGGGACAGAACATTCCTAAAAAGCAAAAGTTAAAATATTACAACGCATATACACCAGGATGAGAAAAAGTAAAAATATTACAACCTAAGAAATATCATTAACATTTCCTAATAGATAGCCCAAATTTTATTTTTAAATCGATAAATCCTATTACAAACCGTTTCATTGGGTGGGGACAAAATAAATGAGCAGGCCTTGTTGGAGAAATGAATTTTAAATTTGAGGTATGATGTTCGTAGCATGATGCACCTAGCCTTTTGCAACTCCTGACACACAAATAGCACATGATTAAGATCTTGAACTTGTAAACAACACATGTTGCACATTCTCTCTTTTTTCGGTATTTTGCCCCAAATACCAGTAATCTCTTTTAAGGGAAACAAAGAAAGTCTCAGCAAGAGCATCAGCCTTCTAATCCCATGAGGAAGGTTCCAAATTAGATAGGGCTGTGTTTTTTTTCCCCAAAGCACTCCTACAAACCATCTCATTACACAATCAGAAAAGTAGCTTATATGAGTCACCATGAAATGAGAGTAGCGGAGAGTTTATCTTTTTTCCTGGAAACAAATGAAAACACATAGGATCCCTATTTCCCCTCTTGTGGGAATAGGGATCTTAGGAATTACGAAGTTTCAGCAGTGCAACTAATGATAACCAGAACATCATAGACAGGGTGTAGTGCGAAAATACTTCTTTTTTTACAATTGTGGGACCTTTCTCAGTACCCCTCATGAATCAATGACCTCCTGGACTAAAGCATAATGGAGAGGCTTAGGAAGAAGAGGAAGAATTTTCTTTGATGTCCTGGAATAGATTTTCAATGAAAATAATTGGGAGACAAGTTCTTGAATTTTGAAGTGATGGGCAAGTCCTGGTTAGAAAAGTAATTGATTCTAAAAACTTGCCCACTGGCTGCAGAGAGGGATCAAGGTCGGCAGGTGACCATCCTGTAGACCATACACTCAGAGGTTTCAGGACTTTTTTACATGCTTCACAGGGACTACATATGTTTAATGTGGTTTATGATGATACTGAGGTAAAAATATGAAACTCCTGAGGTTTTTCATCACCACACGATGACTGCACTTCACATTGGAATAGTCTCTTAGTACAGACCATTCCAGTAGAAACAAACTTTTACCTCAATGATGGTCTGGCCTGGCATTTGAAGGCATGACTCTCCAATTTTATTTACCAGCCAGGCTTAGTTGATAATTCAATACAGTGATACTACTACTCTTTATGTTTATAGGTTGCGGTCCTTTAATCTAGTGGCCTCATATTTCACTTGTCATTAATGCTTTGTATAAATTTCTATCAGAAATGTCCTCATCACACTGTTAATTATGTCACAATAGCTAGTGATCTGCTTTCCACTCCTAAATCCACCTCTAGCACAAAGTCTAAAAGGGTAAAAAATGATCCCCTGTCACCTATCATGTTCTCTCATAATCCAGTTTTGGTCATGATATTAGATGAGGTGAGAGGTGAGGTCCTATGTGATACTAATGAAAAACTCCAACAAATTGAAGACTGTTGGGTCGTTATGGAGGGTAAAATGTTCAAAATGGAGCAACACGTTAGTAATGTTCAAGATGCGGCCACCAAAATTCCCTTTCTTTAACAAGAAATCCCAAAGACTCTAACTACATACCGAGGATCTTGAAAACAGGAATAGACAGAATAACCTTTGCCTATGCAGATTGCCAGAAGTAATTGAGGGCCCTGACCTCGGATTTCTGCAGAAATTTCTCACAGATCTTCATGGTCTTCCGAATATTCTTCCTCTTAACATTCAACAAGGACACTGCCTTGGTCATCCTTATCCTCTCTCTTACAAACCCACAGGAATCATTATGCTATTCCTCAAATTCACTGACATTTTACGTGTTTTGAGAGCCGCTAAAGAAAATCATTGCCTTGTCAAGTCCAGCCACAACATCTTCATCTTTCAAGATCTCTCTACTGCAACTAATGCTAGAAGAAAGGAGTTTCTCACCCTGCAACCTCAAATGAGACAGTTTAATGTTAGCTACGGCATCCTTCATCCTTGTTTATGCAAAAATACTTACCTCTGATGATCCTGTGAAGTTAAAGATTTCTTCAAACTCTTTCACCCCATACTATGATCACTAATGTTCAACAATCTTAAGAATTTAGCTTTGCACTTGTTTTCTGTTTTATCATCAGCCTCTTCTGCTGTTGTTCCTGTTCTGGTGTACTGTTGACACGTCCCATGTTGCTTCTTTAACCTCTTCTCCTCAAGTCTGGATTTCATCCTTGATCTGCTTCTTTTTTCATCTGTTTATACTTTCCTTCTCCTTTTTCTCCTTCTTTTTACATTGATTATGTGAGTACTCGTATGTTCCCAATATTACTATATTTGCATTTCTGATGCATTATGTTGTTGTTAATAAATAGTGTCAGTTTTTCTCCCTTTTCATTTTTGCAGCTGTTATCTATGTTTCTGTCCCCTATATTTGTTTCCTAATTAGTTTGACTTTTTCTCATTGAATGTTTGTGGTCTGGGACATTCAGTAAAAAGACAAACAGTAAATTCACATTTGTTAAAACTTTTCAAACCTTGCTTTTTACAGGAAACTCATTGTAATGATGTTGAATCGCTTGAATTATAACTCCTATTGGTCAGGTTTTTTCTCCAGTTATTAATCACAAAGGTGGTTTTGCCATCCTATGTCATAAAAATGATAAAAGTATTGATCTTATCAACTGACGGTGATACTAAAGAATGATGAGTATTGGTTAGTCTCACAATTGATTCCAAATGTGTTTCGGTATTCAATATCTATGGCCCAGTCAAACCTGACCCAGATTTCTGGCATAGTATAAATGTAACTTGCTTCTATTGTAAAATCCCAGCAATATTGTAGCAGGTGATTTTAATCAATGGTTAATCCCCTTTATGGACAAGAAATCCAAATGCAAATTTAACACCGACAAATCTCATAAGGCATTCCAATCAGTCATTACCACTCATCCATTATTTGAAATTCAGAAAACTTGCAACCCTGATGCATGTGAGTTTATATGTTTTTCCAATGTTCATCATACTATGTCCAGAATTGTTTGTATTTAAGTTACATAGGAGCGTATTTAAAAGAAACTGCCTGTGTGCGAAACCCTTATGCACCAAAGGATGCATCATGTTTACAATACAATGCACCATGGTGCATGGACTGACAGATACGTCAGAAATACTGACGCATATGTCGGCGCAAAAGTTACACATTGTTGGAGTTGTGTCGCAAGCACAACGTATCTCCAGCAATGCATAGGGAGGCCTATTCCAAATACACTGCGTCATTCCTTAAGCCTTCTCAAGCTGGGGTAGTGTTTTGACACAGTGGCGTCTTAAAAGTAGTACAGTGAAATCTTCTAGATTTCACTGTGTCACTTCTACAAGGCTTTCCTGCGTGGGAATGCTCACCCTGCATACATTATACCTGATGCAGGTATAATGTGACACAGGGCTTTACACGGTAATGCATCTCTCTAGATGCAACACGTTGTAAATGGGCCGCAGTGTGGCACATTGTTTATGATGCCACTGCGTCACAAAAAGGGGCTTGCAAATCTGCTCCTAAGTCCTCACTCCCTTCTATAGAAAGATCAGAAATGTATTCCATTTTATTTCGGATCATGTCCCTATTTTATCTTCCTTTGATTTATCTCTCAATAATTCCAAAACTTGTCGTTAGAGATTTAATAACTCCTTATTATTGGATATGAATTTTATAACAGAATTCACTACATTTACTAAGGAATTCTTTCAAAATAACCAATCTATTGGCACTTCCATTCCTAACAATTAAGATGCTTTCAAAGTCTCTTTTCTGGCTTTCACCATAGCATACTTTGGTAAAAGGAAAAAGAGGAAAAAGAGGTTAGATTCCCAATACCTCACGTTGCTTGAGCAAATCAAAACACTTGAACATACTTACTTCACCTTTAAATTTTCTGCAGTTTTACATTTATTCATTACAGCCAAATCTAATATCAACCGACTTACTATCACTGATGCATGTAACATCTTGCTTAAGGTTATATCTAAATTCCACGGAGGTCCAAATAAGGCTGGTTAGAGCATAAAAATATTGGTCCCATTCATAGTGATTTTACTAATAACACAATGAACTCTGACTCTGATATTTCCACTGTTTTCCAATCCTACTTCCAATCATTATATACAGAAGATACCGCCGCATTAGAACCTAATCTAGAAAGATTCTTTAATGGTCTTCCCAAACCTCCATCCCTCGCTAGCACCTTCAAAGAATTAGAAACTGATATATCTCTTCAAGAAATTCCATCTTCCATCAAAGCTCTAATTCTTTTTTTTGTTTACCTTGATTGTTAGTGACTGCTTTTTGTATCCCTTGATTGTTATTATCCCTATTCAAATAAAGACCCCACCCTTTGTGAAAACTATCTCATTGACAAAATATTTGCCAAGATCCTTGCATTACGCCTAGTAAATCTTGTTCCCCTCCTAGTTAAACCCGATCAACCGGTTTTATTAACGGCAGACTTGCTGAAGCTAATGCCAGAATATTCTCTCATATTTAGAGGCGGACTGCAATGTTGGTGATGCATAATCTGACTCTGTCAGGGCCACGGTTTCCAGCAGAGACAATTACCAAAACACAGTTGTACTTGGTGTTCCTTAGCAGCGGTTCTCCGGCAGCAGTAAGCCATCGAGGTACACTCTTATCAAAGCACCAGTACGGTGCCCATTGGATGGATACAGAAACAACATGGCTGACATCCATTGGCCAAGTGGACACATCTGTAAATCACATTATAAAACATCGCCCATTCCAGACCATGATTCTTTGCCTCTCCAGTGCAGCACAGCTAGACAGAACAGCAATTTTATGTTCAGATAAGCCAGCCTTTTCTTCCTATCCCATTTAACACTCTCCACACTTTTTTGCATGCTTTACTGATTTTCCCTGGTGTTTTCTTTTAGTCATCACAACCTATTTTAATTTCTAGTTAAGTTACGCCCAAAAATTTCGAGTTCTTCAGAGGCTGAGTTCTCAGGCATGGTGGATGAAATCTTAAGTGTAGACCCACAATTGTTTGGAACCCAAGTCCAAGGTAGTCTTCTCAGTAGGAAAATGGAATTGTGTACCAGGGTAGACGAAAAAGTAAATGATGTAGTTTCCAACCGGTGCACTAAGGAAGTAATTAGAAAGAGGTGGTATGACCTGAGGGCAAGGGACTATTCCCTGGTCTCCAAACATCTCCTAGAGGCCTAGAAGACTGGGGTGTTGTGTAGTTCCTACTAATCCATAGGATCTGCACATTGTTTGGATGACATAAACTAGAGGTTTGGTGTTAAGACTGATTCCCGACACCTTTCATTCTTTTTTCTCAGTATCTAATTCCCGCTCCTACACTTATTTTTACCATCTTTTAAGCGTAGCCTGCACGCCTTTACCTTTTTTATGTTTCCGCTATTTTTTCCACTTCATAATAATTAAAAAGTTGTGGCTTTCACACTTCTTGTATAATTGACTATTGCAGTTTTGGGTTATTTTCAGAACATTGCCCCTCATGAAGGGTGCTGTCTCGAAATGCATTGGGATTTATATGAAGGAGAAAGTTGAATCTAAAGAGTCTTGACTATTGTTTATACGTGTGACTTTGCAACATGGAGAACATGATCTAATAATAAATGAACTTTGTCATTAAACCAATGACTACTTGATGATTAAAATTACATGACAAAAGAGTAACTGTTCGAGGGAATTAATCCAAAGGAATGCCCAGTGGGGACGTTGATTTTCTTGAAGACAACGCAAACTAAGTGCTGTATTTCTTACGCCCTGGATCAGAGGTCGGTTCCCACTCGCACCCTACGCAAGTTGAAACGGTTTACTAAAGCAACTTCACATGTCTACCTAAAGAGTGTCACAAATCATATATTTTATTACAGTTCGCTTCTGATCATCATTTTTGTGTGCACATAATTCGAGAAAATGTCTTGTGAGGAGATTGCAAATATTACAGACAATAGAGCGGATACATTTTGTTTTTCGACAGAAGAAGCACAACGTATATATTTATTGATCCAAGAGGTGGATCCAACCACAACTAGGTTCTACACAAAGCATGATGAAAAAACTACTGTATACCACGTAGGTCACCGTCCATTCCCAGCAATTTTTTATCCCGATAATGCAGTTTTAATGGCTCATACTCCCTTTGGACTCCAACGTCTAGTTGATGAATTCGCAAATTTCATGCAGGACCATGGCCTGAAAATTAACATTGGTAAAAACTTCACCATGAAAATTGGGCACACAGCCTCTCAATGTCATGACATTTTTATTGAGGGTGTAAAAATTCAGCACACTACTACTTCCTCTTAACTGGGGATAGTATTCAGTCATACTGGGAAGTGGCAACAGGCAATAAAATCTAGGCATCCCCATTTTGTTAAAACTACAAGGCCCTTGCTGCAGTTTGCTAGCACTCAAGATATTAAACATCCGAGGGAAATGTTGACTATAAGGCTCAAAAATGCAGACCCACTGCCATGTATGGGTCTGAACTATAGGGACATGGGCAGATCGATAGCATTCAACTAGAAGAAAATGCTTTCTTAAGAAATCTTCTTGCTGTCCGGAAAAGTAGTGCCACTTCTGTCTGTCACTCACTGCGCAAACATTTTTAAATCACCAAATCTCTCTTGCAACCTCCTGAGCCGTCCTTACTCCCTAAGATGCCCAGGCCAGTGCAATGAACGGGCCCATTTTTTCTATGAGAAAATTCAAGATATTTATTCTGCCTTTCCCCCTCTTTCTGTCTCGGTAGCTGTGGCAAATCCCCCCTCGATCAGGGACCAATTCCTACCCTTAAATCCCTCTATTGAATCCATTCCACCCATGGATATGGAAATTTTAAAAATGCACTTTAATCGCTTGAAATCTGGCTCCCCCTGTGACGCGGCACCTCCCCCCATTCTTAAGCAGGTGTTTGATTCGGTCGCCCCTGTTATTCTCGAGCTGGTTAACAGCTCATTCTCCTCTGGGACTGTCCCCTCTCTTTGGAAGCAGGCTAGGGTTAGAGCCCTTTTGAAGAAGCCTATCTTGAATCCCAAAGTTCTTGGGAACTATCGACCTATTTTGCTACTAGCCAGATTGGCCAAAATAAGCTAGAAGTACGTTAATTCCGTTCTTTCTTTTTTTTGGAAGAGAATCAATGTTTTGATCCCTCCCAAACGGGCTTCAGGCCCCAGCAGGGTACCAAAACTGCCCTGCTAGCAGTTATTGAGGAGTCTAGGAAAATTCTGGATGTCACAGGATACGTTCCGAATATCTTACTTGACCTCAGCGCTGCCTTAGACACGGTCAATCATGAACTTCTGTTAGCAAGACTTAGAGAGAGTTGGTGTGACTGGTATGCTACTCAAATGGCTTGAGTCCTTCCTTTCAGATCACTCCTTTTCAGTCTTTGAGAACAATGCCACCTCTAAATGGATACCGTTGCAGTGTGGAGTGCCTCAGGGCTCATCTCTGAGCCCCATAATTTTTAATGTTTACATGCGCCCTCTGGCAGTGATTGTTGAGCCGTTTGAGGTTAAGTTCAATATATACGCTGATGATACTCAGCTTATTGTGTCCCTCAATCTTTTAGACAACAATAAGTCCATTCTGGCTAACTGTTTGGAAAAGGTCTCGGCATGGATGGACTCTTCTTTCTTAAAGCTGAATGCTGCTAAAACAGAATTGATGTTTCTGGGAAAGACCACCAACTTAGAGATCAGCACTCTCTGACCTAAATGTATGGGTGACATGCGTTCCCCCAAAGACCATTTAAAAAGTCTTGGATTTTGGTTGGACCCTAATTTCAACTTTAAGACACAGGCGTCCAGGGTAGCAGGCACCTGTTATGGCATTCTTAAAATGATCAGGAGGATCTGGCCCCTTCTGCCTTTTAATGCCAGGAAACTGCTGGTGCAAGCACTGATTCTGTCCAGGCTTTATTATGCCAATGTGCTCTACCTGGGTTCCCCTTGTTCGACTATAAAAAAACTACAAACAGTTAAAAACTGCGCAGCACAACTCCTTATGCAGGCTCATAATAGGGAATCTGCCAAACCACATATTATTGCTTTGCATTGGCTGCCAGTAGACAACAGAATTAAATTTAAGGCCCTGTGTATTACCCATAAATCATTGGCGGCTAATGCTCCGCCAATTCTCCAATCTATAATTTCCCCGTATTTCACTACTACACCAATCCGCTCTGAGATGAAACATCTTGCCATTGTTCCCAACGTCAATCGAGCCCGGAGCGGGGGCTGTCTTTTTTCCATCATCACTGCGAAATGCTGGAATAAGCTTCCAGATGGTATTCGTCTTGAGCCCAATCATCTCTTATTCCGTAAACGTCTTAAAACCTTGTTGTTTTCCTGATCTCCCCTACACATGCGGTTTAGGTTCTGTCTGTTAGCGCTGGGAAGCCTTGGGTTGCCATGTGCTTTATAAGCGTTTTATTCATTATTCTTTCATACAGGATTAAGAGTTTCTTATGTCACAGATCTGATTAGGATACAGCCAGTGCTATTATGGCACAAAATGTGGTAGTCAGATTATACCACACTGAACAGATGTATCATAACTGACTGTCGTAGATCCTTTTCTCCCTTTAAAATCCCCTGGCTCAAATTTGTGCAGAACATTTTGGCAGACATTGGTCATCCTGAGTACTTTGACCATCCCAAGAGCTTGGTTTTTGTCCAAAGAAAAGTACTCAATATTAAATGCTTCTCACTATTAGAGGAAAAGATACTAGCATCTGAAATTCTGAAACCTTCCGTCCTGAGGAATCAGTTGATACTGACTAGCTTCAATTTGCAATTTTGCTCAATTAATTTGTTCAATGCGCGCCACAGGTTTGTACTGATCAGGTTCTGATTGGACATATTTCATCATTTAATCAGGTTCCCCATTATTAATAACTGGTCACCTCACCTGGGGAAATTCACCTGTAACAATACCTCCTTGCAGATCACTATGCTCACTATCCTATTCTGTAAACATTTTTCTGAGAGGAGAAAGAAATATGTCAACCCATGCTATTGCAGCCGGGCTTCATACAATACCGACCAGCTTTTTTGTACCTGCAAATGCTGCCAAACAACTACATATGTGCTGTAATGTTTCAATTTCTTTGGGCCATCACCAATTGCAGGAAGTTTTTGCAGGAAGCAGCTACAGGTTACTGTTTATAGTTTAATTTATAGAATTTGAAATTGATTGTGCAAATGACGATTGTATTTGTACCAATGTACTGTAGTTTCTAAAGCATTTTAATCTTTTTTAACTTTTATGCTGGTTTTTACCAAATTTTGTCACAGATGTAATATTGTAGCTTTTATGATTCATGTGTGAATTTGAATAAAGCTTATTTTGAACTTCTGTACATTATCAAGCAAGAAGTGAATCAGCGGTTGCATGCCAACACACTCATTAGGTACCACAGAGCCCAACAAATTCCTAGGGTCTTACGAATCTCTTTGAAATCAACCCTATGCAAGAACAATTATAAATTTACTGAACGTTGGTACGCCATTCTTAATAAATGCTCTCTGGATCTAATTTTGTTGATAGTAGAGGAAGTATCTAAATTACAAGAGGATGTGAACTAAGAAATCATTCAACTCAAAAGTGACCTAACAAACAACATGTCAAAAGAAGAATTAGATGCAGCACTTGCAGATATCAATAAATAACTTGAGACATACATGAAGGAAATCATCAAAAGAAAATATGGAAATTCAAACATGATACTATCGATTATAAAATGGGGGAGGTGTACAATTGGATATAAATTTACGACCTAAGGTGGCAACAGAAACCATTTTCAACCAAATTTACAGATGGGGAAAGTTCAATCTCCAACAAATCAGTGGATAAGTTGGACCCATGAGAGAGACCACAAACAGAGATACATTTACTTAAAAAAAGCCCCCTCAATTGAATCTACCTCATCGACACTGGTGTGACTCTTTTAGAGAGAAGCCAAAATATCGGTGTCGAACCCGGAGAGGACATGGGCACAAAAACCAAGGAATAACGATAGCCAAATGAATGAAGAGTCAAACAACCTTGTGATAAACTGTCCAGCTGTCAATTTACTTCAGATGAAAAATGTACAAAAAGGCACATCATTTGTCCTACCATTCAAAAGAACTTGAAACTCAAATACGTTTCAATAAATATACGAGGAATTTATGCCTTAGACACTTTTTGGAGAATACGATTGAACCTCAACCACAAATAGAAGAAGGGTACCTCATGGGTTTAAGAAAGAAAAGCACCTTTGTGGCACCCACTAGTCATAAAATCTTGGACTCTTTCAAAATGATAGTGTTGAAAGACCTTCATGAAGTGTTAAAAAACCTACCTCCAAAGTTTCCAATTTAACTCAAATAGAGCAACACGCCATCACTCAAGTGGCTAACAACCCAAATATTAGATGCTTCGAGGCAGATACAGGATGAGTATTGGTTATTTGATATACTGATTTGTACATGAAGAGAGTTGATGAACATGTACAAGGCAATCTCACATACATGAAACTTGGTTCAAATCCAATACACACTTTTTTGAAGGTGTTGAAAATCATTTTGTATAAAGCACTTACAATGGGAACTATTACGGAAAAAGACAAGATATTTCTTATTCAAGAACATCCAAGAACTCCGTACCTATACATGTTGCCAAAATACACAAAAACGTACAAAAACCTTGTTTGTGGTCAATAGTCTCTACGAGAAATTCCATTCATGAACCCATAAGAAGGTACTTGGACCGCTATTTACAACCGATAGTTCAAAACAGGTCCAGGTATTTGAGAGACACCACAGACTTTTGAAGAAAATAGAATCTATTGAGTTTGACAAGGACTATATTCCCATTCTATGTACCATCGACGTATGTTCTCTTTATACTTCCGCCACCCACAACCAAGAAATATATGCAGTAGAATTCTTTCTGGTGCATCATGAGTTGCTACATTTTTCACTTTTTCACAGTTATTTCACTCGGAACAATGAGTTTTGTTTACAACTGTTGGGCACATCTATGGGAAATTGTGCAGCTCCTTGCTATGCGAATTTATACATGCATCGATTTGAAATTGATAATATTCTCCAAAAGCAGAGTTGCTTCACAACTTGGTAACATACTGGAGATACATAGATGATATTTTCTTAATATGGAAGGGTCAAGAATCTCAACTTATTACAGCCATTTAACACTTGAATCACATTGATAAGTGCATCAGTTTCACAAATACAATACGTAGTAAAAGCATTACATTCTTAGATGTGGCAAGAAAGCGGAAACAGACGTATTTACCAAAGCAACCGATTGATAACTGGAAAGTTCGGTCTCAACACTAATAATGAATTCCATCATTACCTATGAATAGTTAAGTGTAGGGCAGAATCGGCTCAAAATAAAGGCAAATATCAGGTTACAAACACATTCTGATTACTTCTTGAGGCAGATCCATGTGGATCACAAACTATGTAAATACACAAGACAAAGGGTGTTTATTAACTGTCTGCATTTCTCCATGATAGATCCAATGTGGAGACATACATATCCTCAATGAAGATTAATATCTGTTTACATGAAGATGAGGTTGTTGAAGGTTTATTGTTTGATTTCTTCTTCATTGTATAATGAATGTACGTTTATATACAAAAAATGCTGTCATAAATGTAGGATCTTTGGAACATCACTGTAATAGATGTTGTAGTATGGCAATGGTAATTGATATGTAGCTAGAAGATATGTTTTAACGATTAGCAATTGACCAGGGGCACTTCTAAATATGTTGATTGCATGAAAAGTAACGACAACCTTAAGCAGTCACACTGGTTTTAATTTTGAAAAATTCAACATGCATAGGATGAATACATGTCCTAGATATAATTGTGCAATAGACAATAACTATATCACTGTTGGCTCACAATTATGTGGATTAATCAAATAATGTCATGGCCCTAATTTATTCTATCTATAGGAGCGAGATTGTGACCCTTAGACAAAGGACTCTTTACATCGAAATATCGCTCAAAATGGCGGCTGTGTTTTCTTTAAAGTCAGCACTTGTTGTGTGCTTTGTTTATGTTTAGTATAGAGGGCGGGTGACCTTGAAGTTCACGTGTATAAAAAGCCCGCCGAAACTGACTGTTTCTTGACTTTCAAATCGATGCATGGAGGCGCTGCCGGCCACCACGCTGTATTCATGGTGAGTTTCACAGGGATACAATTGTAACGCAAAGAAAGCGTTTCATTAATCTCTTATGAAAAATAGTGTTTGAGGTGAAAGGTACATGCTTGCTAATCTCATGATGCATTTGTGTCAAAAACTAAATTGATAGACTTTTAGAGTGAATTTCACAAGTTGTGTGCCAAGAGATGTAGACGCATTACGCTCCACGTATTGCTTGTGCCAAATAGTTGAAGACTAGTGGGAGAAGTCTTATTCATATAAGGCACTGTCATCCAAACTTTTATTTTATCTGGACTAGTAATGGGGGCATCATGCACATGGAGCACCCGAGGGGCTCAATACTTAAAAAAAAAACATACATATCACAGTTGGGAAATTGTAATTAACGTGATTTAAAAGTAAAAAAGGCTCTAATATAATGTCTTTACTTGTAAACTAATCCTGTGTCGCATTTGAGTTAAAAGTTAAATCGTCATGTACATAGATACATTGGATGCATCACGCTATTTTTATAGCTTGGGTCAAATAGTCAAGGAATAGCGGGAGAAATGTCACATATGTAAGGGATTGTGTTATCAAACCCTTTGCCTTACGTAAGCCGATAATGAGAATGTCACGCAAATGGAGTGCCCGAGGGGTCACAGTATTTCAATAATACACGTATCGCGGTTGTTTAATTTGGGAGTTCCGTGATTTAGGAGCATGAAAGATTCTAAAATAATGGGTTTATCATCGGTATGTATGTGAATGTTGTTTAGTTATGTCACTAGGAACACATGCAAAATTAAATAATTTGCGCTACAAATATAAACGATGTTGCAATTGGATGAAAATGAGGCAGACATGAACAATTCTGCGCTGGCCCTTATAACATTATGAGTAGGATGAATAAACAGTAGAAAATATATCAAATAATATTTTGGACAATTGCTATTAATATTGCTTGTGACTGTAAGAAATTCGGTGTTATTATAAAAGAGTTCAAGGCCCTCATTATGTGCGTGCTTTCTCCACAATTTTGAAATGGATAGTCGATAGCAAGTAATTTTGTTACTGTAAATAGAATCATTTGCACAAAAAGGAATGTATGATTTCCGATATATCTCAAATGGAACAAAATTAGAAATTACTGTGATTATTCTCTCTCTGCTCTGAATAAGATTAATATTGGACGTATTGTGACGAGAAGTTTATGATTTTAGGAAACAAGTAACACATGAATTTCTTCGAATGAACTATGGACTGATGCAATATAAAACGATTTTGAAAACATTTTGTGACTTTTATGAGGTATGCGGTCATAATTTATTATCTTCGTGGTTTATTGTTTACAACAAGCATAAATATAAATTTTTGCCACATACTATGCTTTGTTTCAGATGTAGTACATCTAGGGCACTGCTATAATTGTGTAATGTATTGCATTGTTGCACTTGATTTTATTAATACTATGTAAATGTTCCCCATCGAGTTACTAAGAGAAATGTGGCTGTGCTATACATGATTTGTTGTACATGTTTTTGTAAGATGAGGCCATAATGTAAGCTTCCTAAACAGTTAACATTTGAAATATGAGTCCTGCATCTTTTTAATGAGATTTTTTTCTCCATGGAGAAACTGTGTTTAAGAAGCCTCTTTTCGAGACAAAACACGTCGGCTATAGTCCTTCTGAGTTTTAATGAACATTGAATAAAGAATTAATTGGAATTAAAAGAAGGCACTTGGAATTCCAGATTTTTCTTTATGTGCTCATTATTATGGACTTTCTTTCTTTTGATTACACTGCACCGAGTGCTGAACGAACAGTTACGTATATTAAAATCACCTACCCAAATAATGCTCACAGGTTCGTAAAGCACGGGCATAACTCTGGATAAGAAGCTCCATGTTCATTACTACTTGGCTTTTCGAGCTGTCAACACAAATATTGTAAAAATGTATTAGGAGAATATCCCATTTCTTGCCCACCTTACATAATAACAAATGGAAATAGGGAGATTCACGAAGGGATTTCAAAGTTTTCCAGGGTATAGTGCTCAGGATGTAAGTCGCTAGGCCCTCCTTTGCCCTACCCATCACTGAGGGTTTGGCCAGGGTTAAGAAGCATATGTATCCATCAATAGGGTGGACCGTTATCTCCCATGTTTCCTGTAGACAAAGGATATGGACTTTGTTAGACCTAGCATCCTTGGTGTGGTTTTCCCTGACTTTTTACCTCTACCTCCTGTGTTTTCTATGCTGTGCTGGATTTTGTTTTTGCTGGCTTAGATGCTTCGGGCACTTTGCCACTGCTGATCAGTGTCAAAGTGCAAGTGCTCCCTGTGTAAATTGATATGATTGGTTCTCCCTGATTGGCATATTTTTTTTACCAGTAGGTCCCGAGTAAAGTGCCAGGGCTGGTAAATCCACTTTTACTATTGGGCTTGCAGTGCTGATTGTACCACCCACATGAGAAGTCCCAGGATTGCCATGGCAGTGCCTGTGCACAGTTTGTTAACTGCCATGTCGACCTGGCAATTGCACCCACTTGCCAGGCCCTACCCTTTCCTTTTCTTACACCTAGGACACCCCTATGCTGGGCCCAAGATACACTGCACCCTGCCCAGCGGTGTAACATGTCCTGATAGCGAACAACTGACAATTTAGTTTTTCACTATTGAAAAGGCTATCTTGCTCATTGGACAGAATGAGGAATGCTTTGTAACATTTTACAAGCATATCTTCCTATAGGGATACGATGGGAAAGTGGAATTTAGTATCCCTGAACTCTGGATTTAATATCTTTTTGTAAAGTGGCTATTTTCTTATTCAACCTTCCTGTGTGACTCTGCCTGCTTGCGGATTGGCTATCTAGCTTTGGAGTGACAGGGTCTGGGAAGGGGCAGTAGCTCCAGAAGTCTGGATGAGTCAGCACTAGACTGAATAGGCCTGATCTGCATTTGAAGTGATGGCAGGAGTAGTACCTGTACCTGAATAGGGCTGTGCCTGTCTTCCACAATGCTGGCTCCACCCACCTGTGGTGTAGCTGGTGCCAAGGCTCACACTGACAATAGATGTGTACTTGCAGAATGCCCCCCAGAACTCGTTTGAACTAGGCTCAGAGCCCCTTGAACAAAGAGACCAAAACACATTTTGGGGTATAAGAATCAGACCCAAAACCTCAGACTTTAAATTATTCCTGGAATTCAAGAGGAGCCTTTGCCAAGGAGAGCTGAAGAGACTGAGTAGAAGTACTGCCCTTGCTGTGTGTCTGGGATTGGCCTGCATTTGCTATTTCTACCAAGGAAAGGAGAAGGACTTTGCTGTGTGCTGTGTCCCCTGCTTGAAGGAGATCTCCAAGGGCCTGACATGTGTTGGCCTCCTGTTCTGAAGTCTCAGGGACACAAAGACTTCACCCCCAGCTCCCCTGAACTCTGCCGCTGTGAGTTCTAGCCTGCCAAGTGGTGCTTGTGCCTGTGCTTGTGCCAGTTTTGGGCCTCTGGAGGTTGTTGATGCTGTTTGGGAGCTGGAAGAAAGAAGAAATGTAAAGGACTGCTAAAATCGACACATTGCTTACTTGCGGCTGTTTTCTTGAAGCATCTCCACGGCGCAAGAATTTCCACGCATCGCCATTCCAGTGCCAAAACCATTGCACCGCCTGTTTCCACTTCAAGAATCAACGCATCGAGGGATCGCGGCTGAAGAGGACCAATGCAACAGTTTGACACCAGCGCATTGATCGCCGATGCAACTCGAAGATCCAAGCCTCGTACCTGTGCAGCAGCTTCCCTGACACATCCCCTGAAAACTGGAATCGGCACGAAGAATTGATGCATCACTCCACAAACAGACCGGAACCGATGCAACTTGCCCTCTGTGGACCGCAGAACTGTCGCATCTCCTTTCTCAGGAGTGTCACATCTTTGTTTTATGAATTTGTAGCAGCTAGCTTGGGAACATTTGACGCATCTACAGGTACTTTAGTGAAAAGTCACGCATCCATAGATATCTATAGTACAAGTTCTTGAAACCTTTTGAAAGTCATTTTCCTTAATACTGCAGGTTGAATTTTCGTTGGTTTGGTCTTAAGTTTAGAGGGATACTTTATTCTTCTAAACTGGCGTGGTGTCCATTTGTGGTGTTATCACTGTTACTCTGAGTGTTGGTACAGATACTCTACACATTGCCTTTGTGAAAAGCCAGTCTCCTTGTGCCAAGCTACCAAGGGGGTGAGCAGGGTTTATCTCAAGTGTATATCCCCCTTACCCTGACTAGAAGCAAGGGTCCCCTTTAGACAAAGGTACCTACCTCTGCCAACTAGAGACCCCCATTTCTAACAGGCACCATACATCATTCTGAGCCAGTCTGGTATGCTGATCTTGCCACATTCCATGATCTAAGCCCCACTCCAGGACATGTGAATGCAAGCAGACCTTTACAATGAACTACACTGTCTTGGGGTTTCTGGTAAAAATCATTGGATGTTCTTTGCTGGTTGGTGGCGCAGGCATTTTACTACTAACCTTATCTTTCAAATCTATAGAGCTACCTAGTTTATGTTCAAGTCAATCCTGTCAATTTAGCTCAAAGGCTCTCAAACCTGTTACACACTCTCCAGGGCTCTCCTGGAATTCTAAAGGCCTTTAGCTGTAATCCCTTCTGTGTGTCTCTCTTATTCTTGACTGGCAGCCAAGGGTTCTCTGGGGCTACAACAGTCTCTTTGGGTCTATAGAAAAAGCCAAGGGGGACAGCTGTGATATTATTTTGGCGCCAGCTCAGTTGACCTACATACGTGTAGGACTGTCTCAGCTAGAGCTGGGGTGAAAACATTCATGATCACACAATCACCTGCAATGGTTTCTCTCTCCTCTACCCACCCAGCTCACTCGTCAAACCATTATTATATTAAACCGCTTGCTGACAACTTCAATATAGCCCTTACCCCAATGCAGTGAACAGGTTTAATAATAATAATAATACTGAAGTTTCTTATAGTGTAATCAGCTACCTCGCAAGGAGGTGTCCCGGCGCTTAGTGAGCTGGTGACACATACCAAGTAGTTAAAAAAACACTGGAGGCTAAAAATTATTCATTAAAAAGCCACGTCTACAGCTGTTTCCTAAAGCAGGGCTCTGTATTAGCATTTCGAAGGGATAGTGGTAAGGCATTCCACATTTTGGCTGTTCTGGCCAAAAACGCTCTACCCCCAAGCCGAGCCTTTGAGAAGCATGGAACATGGAGCAGATTCTGAGTATTGGAGCACAGGGACCGAGCCTGCTTATATCGGGGGAATCTTAATTTAAGATAATTTGGGCACTTTCCCTGCAACGCGCGGTAGGCCAGGGTCAGGGCCTTAAGTTTGATTCTTCTTGCTACTGGCAGCCAATGCAGATCCCGCAAGTGCGGAGCGACATGATGTCTAAAAGGAATACGTTTAATCAGCCTCGCAGCCGCATTTTGCTCCATCTGCAATAGTTGAATCGCATATTTAGGCAGGCCGAGGTAAAGGCCGTTGGCGTAGTCCAGCCAGTTACAGTGGCATGGACTACTAGTTTACCGCAATCTTCTGGTAGTAGATCTAGAAACTTTCTGAGATTTCTTAGTTTATTTAAGCACCCAGCCGATACCTGTTGAATTTGAGCTGAAAAAGAGGTTGTCTTCCATTCTCACCCCCAGATTTTTGGCACTAGAACTTAGGGTAGGCGGGGGAAACATTTTGGTGAGCCACCAGAGATCTGGCGAAGGTACCGGGCCTTTTCCAAAGAAGATCACCTCCGTTTTACCTGCATTTAGTTTTAACTTATTCGTATTCATCCAGAGAGCGATATCACCTAGACAACCCTTAAAATTGTGAAAGGCTTCTGCTGTCTGCTCTTGGTAAGAGAAAACCATCTGTGTGTCCTCGGCATAGGAAATTGCTTTGACACCCCAGTTGGCGATTAGGGTGAAGAGAGGGGCCAGATACACATTAAAAAGTAAGGGGCTCAGGGCTGAGCCCTGGGGGATGCCACACAAAAGAGGTTTCGGTTTGGATGAAAATGGGCGAAGAGCGACTTTTTGAGAATGGTCGCTCAAGTAGGACTGCAGCCAGGCCAGCACCTGTTTTTTTAGTTCACCTCAAGTTTTTTTACTTTTCTCTGGACATTGGGGTAGGGGGAGGGGAACACTTACAATGGTGACCATGAACGGTACACAATCAGGTGGCAGGTCTATGGTCCTGTGGGGGAGGTACACTGGTGCTTATTTAGCAATTTTGTTTATATTTGTATTCCCCTCATTAATCCAAGAACATACATTTAATCTGGTGCTCACCCTCTTAGGACTCCCCTCTAATTCATCACCTCTTTTTTGCCTTTGAGTCTATTCGATTTAGGTCAACTTTGTCACAAACAGCCCCCTTCACAATCTGGTCCAGGACTCCTATCTAGGACTGTAATAGGGTCTCAACCGAAGTCAGATGATTAGACAATAAGGAATTCATGGCGGACATCCTCTGTTCCATAACTACCAATGTATTCTTGATGTGTCTCAGTTTTTGCCACATGTTTGTGTCCTCCATTTGCATCCCCAGTAAAGACACTCTTTTTATCTGTAGCCCTGACCTGTCACTTTCCCACCTTGATACCCATTTTAGGGTGAGGAAGATTGGAATGACCCATTCATGTGCCTTTTTGCTTTCTTCTTTTTTGGTGGCTATACTTCACCGGTCCCTGGAGATAGAGCCTTTATAGAGGTGGAGTGAATATTGCGCCTTCTCGTATCTCACACCCACCTCTTCCTGTCACGCCGAGGCTCCGCCCACGAAGCAACGCTGACTGAGACGCCGCTGCTTTGCATGGTGGTTGCCGTTAGCGGCTGCCTTTGGTGACCTTTGATGACCGCTGATAAGCCTCAACTTTCCGTATTATCAGCGAAGCGGGTGGCCGCAAGCGACCACAAATTCAAAATCCAAAACTAATTTGACATCGCCGACGGCAGCGCGGTCGGAGACCAGAGCGGCTGGATGGAGTGACAGAACGGAGGACGCCTGAGCAAATCAGTGGAGGTACTGAGGGGGAGATTGTTGGGTTGCTTGGCCGCACCTGCCATGCATCGCCGCCTGGCTCTTTCCTCCTATCTTTCGGCAACCAGCAGCCTGAGCTGCCTGAGCAGTTAATTTTGAATGCACTAGAGTGCCCCCGGAAGCCTTGTTACCTGCCTCGTGGAGGCTGTTGTCTGTGGGTGTTTGTTTTGTACAGGGCTGCGAGCGAGTTGCGGGCGCAGGACTCCAAGTCCCAGGAGTGCCTGCCAGACCCAATTGCTAGCACCTGGGCCGCATTCCCCGCATGCTTCTCCCCACCATCGTTCTTCAGAAACCTTTGCCTCTGGATGTTTGTTGGGACGCTTTTCCTAGTGCTCACGCAGGAATCCAGTGCTACTGAAACTTTTCCTGTTTTTACCGCTGCTGCTCGCGGAACCTGCTTCGCGGGTCCCGCTTTGTGTGGGGGCTCTAATCATCATCAATATCTGCGATGCCTGCTCGTGGAGCCTGTCGCCCCTCGCCTAAGGCTGTTGACTGTGGGCGTTTGTTTTGTACAGGGCTGCGAGCGAGTTGCGGGCGCAGGACTCTAAGTCCCAGGAGCGCCCGCCAGACCCAATTCCAGCACCTGGGCCGCTCTCCCTGCATGCTCCTCCCCACCATCGTTCTTCATAAACCTTTACTTCTGGATGTTTGTTGGGACGATTTTCCTAGTGCTCACGCAGGAATCCAGTGTTACTGAAACTTTTCCTGTTTTTACCGCTGTTGCTCGCGGAACCCGCTTTGCGGGTCCCGCTTCGTGTGGGGGCTATAATCATCATCATTATCAGCGAAGCCTGCTCGTGGAGTCTGTTGTCCCTCGCCTAAGGCTGTTGACTGTGGGTGTCTGTTTTGTACAGGGCTGCGAGTGAGTTGCGGGCGCAGGACTCCAAGTCCCAGGAGCGCCCGCCAGACCCAATTGCCAGCACCTGGGCCGCTCTCCCTGCATGCTCCTCCCCCCTCTCACAGCACATATAAATATAATCCACCTAGTGCGGGAGCGGCCGGGAGAAGGGCGGGATTGATTGAGGCCGACAGAAGCCGATTGAGGCCGGGCTGGGCCACTCCCCTTAACTTCCCTTCTTTTTGAGTTACTAGGTACTCTAGTCTACAGTTATTTGTCTGTGGGATTTACCGTCTGTATTCCTAGTTTATTCCATTTTACTTTTTATCCTTCTTCTAGCTAATAATGACGACAAAAAAATTAAGATCGGGAAGAGTATTAGTTGGTAGAGCTTGCTCCAAGACTAAATCTAACCCCTTGCGGAATAAAGATGGGTCAGCTATTCAATTAAAAAGTAAATGTCAACTTTATTCTTTATGGGACAAGGGAAAGGATAAAATAGCGCGGGAGGGGCCCTTCATGGAAGACATTAAAAGCAAAGGGCAGGTGAGTGACCGTGCTGTTTCTAAAGGTGTTAATACCTTATCGGGTATTGCTGATCCACCCCTAACCGAAGATCTATCTCTTAAGAACCAAGGGGGCGACTCTGTTTATGTGTCTGAAACCCAAGTGAAAGCAGGAAGTACCGCAGACCTGGGTAACACCTCTGCCTCTCTTGCTGCGGCTGTAGTAGATAACTTTTCTTCTCCTTTTAAGGCAGACCAAAAAACTTCCCTACATTTTCGGCCAGAGGATTTCACATTACCTGATATAAACTTAGAGTCTCAGAAGCGATTAACCAAAGCGCAGAACCAAAGCAACACCCAGGTTACTCCTTTTTAGTAGCACTCCCTCAAAAAACTCTGAGTTTTCAATTTCTCAAGTGAACTCTTTTTCTAGTCCCGTTTATATACGAGATAAAGATCCCCCTAACTCCTACCCACATGATGATAACATAATATTTAAATCCTTATCCTCCCTTGAGCGACTCGTCTCGTCTATTTTACAGCTTCTGGAAAAATTAGTTGGTGGGTCGGACAGTGTATCGGATACAGTAACTCTGATTTTAAAGGCGCTATTGAGCCATAAAGGATCAGAAGTTATCACATCTTCAAAAATATTTATTCCAACAAAAAATGCTAGTACGGAAGTAAATGAGGAAATGAGTGTTAAAACAAATTTTGAGGTATCCTCATCTGCCACAGTTTCTGACCCTTTAGTTAAAATAGCTATCTCTTCAAAAATACCCAATAAGGAAGTAAATGAGGAAGTGAGCACTAAAACAAATCTTGAGGTACCCTTATTTGCCACAGCTTTAGTTCCTTTGGTTAAAATCAATACTCACACGGAGGTTTCTGCTGAAAATAGAAATGTGAATCCAATTAATGGTAATTGTGTAGCATTGATTGACCAAGAGATTGAGGCTCTGACGACTTCAGTCGAGAATTCGACTAGGACTCTTCCTTCCATTTTTCCTATTTTTACTTCCCAAACAAATAAAGAACCTTTAACCTCTTCTGTTTTTCTAAACAAGGTCTCTCCAATAAAGGATGAAAAATCTGTTACAGCAGTACCAAAAAAACAAAGAGCTAAAAAAAGAAAACCATACCGTACATTTTATAAAAAAAGGCATAGGAAAATCACCTTTGAAGGTGATCAAGAGCCCTCTATGGAAAATTCTAACCTGGAGGTCTCTGAATCTAATCTGCTACATGATCCAGTGGAAATCACGAAGTTAGTCCCAACAGAGTCACACTGTGAACCTGTAATTCACTCAAGCCAGCCATGTTCTGATGAGCAGATCAAAATGGTGAATGATCTAAAATTAAAACCAATTCCTGATCAAAAATTAAAATTCATACTTAATCCTTTGGCTGTCCCCTTCTCAGATGTGGTCGCAACCGAATATGAATCCAAGAAGGTCCCTAAGAAAAGAGAAAATGTGGACACTCTTTTCTTGGATTTCATACCTCTCTTTGACACAGATCTTATTTTAAATAGATCTGCATTGGTTAATTGTTTTCATGAAATAGAGAGCTTAAAACTAATCCAAACTGTGGATCTAGATGTAATAACACTAATAAACGTAGAGAGTGTAAAGATTGCACGGGTAAAATTTTACTCCAAATTGATAACAAATTACATATTACAATGGGCCGAGGAATTTCAAATAAGGGGGGTTGATGTCGTTCCCTTTTTTCCAGCCAATATAGGAAGCCGAAGACCCCAAAAAACATCAAAATTTCAGGGAATAAATTCCGGTCCTTCAAATGGATCCTCTGGAGTGCCTGTGGAATTAAAAATACGTGTCCTAAATAATGAGCGACAGGTGATCATAAATAAGCCCCAGCCTATAATACAAACTATGGTAAAGGACGCCGATCTGGAGTGGAGTTGGTTACCCTCTCTTCTCTCAAATAAATCTGGTTGTACATCAAGAATGAATTCCCATTTTTAACGTTGATTTAAAAATAATATCTTGGAATATCGCCGGTTTATCTCAGAGTCCAGAAAAGATATTATTTTTGCAAACCTTAGAGGCAGATGTGATCTGTTTGCAGGAAACTTGGTTGGCGGGAAAATTTACGGTGGGAAAAGATTTTTATATATTAAAAGGTAGTGCCACCCCTTCCACGAGAGGACATGCGAAGGGAGGATTGTCTACTATCCAACAAAATTAATTGGAATTATTCCCATTATCTGGATCCGAATAAATTATTTCAGGCAATAACTTTGACGAATCTAGCTATGGACGTTCATCAGAATTCACTTGTATTAATAAATGCCTACATACCTCCAGATACAGGTTATAACACTGGTATAAAGACGATCTGTTCCTTTATACAGAATCTTCAGGAATCTTTGTCTCCCCCTCACATTCTTTTACTAGGAGATTTAAATGGTAAAATATCCAATAGTGCCCTGGATTTATTCAGGAATAAGTTAAAGGAGGAAACTCTTCAGATACCTGAAGCCATATTTCCAGAGAACATTAAAGCTAACAAAAGAGGGAAAATAATCTTGGAGTGTTTATCGGAAGTAGATTGCATTATAGTTAATGGTAGGCTTCCTTCGGATAGCCCTGCTCATTGTACTCATAAAGCAAGGAATGGTGGCTCGATCCTTGATTATGTGACAGTTGATAGCCCTTTTTTCAGTTCTCTGATGGATTTGTCCGTACTCTCCTCTGATCTTAGTGACCATAATGCTCTGTTGGTTAAATTAAATGTAACATCATTTCAAAGGGAAACATGGAATATCGGGGATGACTTATTGAATTTTAATATAATCCAAGGGAAATGTTATTGGAAGCCAGGAGTTATTAAAAGGTTACTCAGCATATTGGAACATACAGTAGAGAATTTACATCTATGGGAAGGGAGTGAGCTACAGTGTTTTGCTTCCTTCTTACATACCTTACAATTAAAAGCAAAAAAGTCTACCCCTAGGAAGATAACCCCAAAAATCCCTTCTGACCTCTATTACTTAAATATAGCAATAAATAAACTGGTTACGGCACAGTATCTTCTCTCTATCCCTGAACGCAATCAAAGGATAGCTCTTTTGAGAAGGAGAAACAGGATAAAGGCCAGATTAAAACGGGAGAAAGAAGACGCCCTATGGGTTAAACTCCGAGAGGCATCCAGAAGTGGGCAGGCTAAAACCTTCTGGTCATTAATCGGAGAAGGATGCGGGCAAAGATCTAGACCCTTACCGATATCGATTAACGAGCAGTCCTGGGTCGATTTCATTCAGCATTTATATAGTGGAAATGATGGGATGTTTGATTCCGGTAAGCTACAGGAGGATTTGTTACCTTATGGTCCCCCGTCTGAATTGGAAATTGTTTCCGCCATTAAGGGCCTACGCACTTCTGGTGCAATGGGCCCAGATGAAGTTCCTATTTCTGTGCTAAATCTCATTGTTCTTTATGGGGAAAAATGTTATATCCAGTTTTTAAATTTTGCTTTACCAAAGGCATTGTCCCGTATTCCTGGAAAGGGAGTATATTGGTGCCTCTCTTTAAAAAGGGAGCAAGAGATCTACCTAAAAAATTATCGACAAATTGCCCTCCTAGATGCCATTGGTAAGGTTTTTACTAAATGCCTACTAAATTATTTAAATGACTGGGTATCTTTGACAGAAATACTACCACTTGAGCAGACCGGCTTTAGGAAACAACATGGTACTCTAGACAATCTCACTGCTCTCCAGGTTTTGACAGAAAAATATGTCATAGTCCGTGGAGGAGGTATATACGGTGCATTTATCGACTTCTCCACGGCGTTTGATAAGGTGGACAGATCTTTGTTGTGGAGTAAATTATGTGATTTAGGGATGCCCTCAAGTTTATTAAGGCTAGTTATTGCCTTACATACAGATACTTGGTGCAGAGTATTAATGGGAGGTGAGAGAGGCCTATCTAGGGTTATTCCCTCGACTAATGGACTTAAACAGGGTTGCTTACTGGCTCCTCTGCTGTTCTCTTTATACATAGCTGATCTCCCCCAGGCTTTATTATCATCTAGCAACGGGATTGCTCCAGTTTTAGGGGGAACTTCAATAGTGTGCCTAATGTATGCGGATGATATTTTAATTTTGGACCTCACTCCAAAAGGTCTGAATGGTCGCCTTCACACCCTGTACACCTATGCCGAGGCCCATTATTTAAAAATAAATATTTCTAAAAGCAAAATAATATGTTTCAGGGGAAGGAAAAAATCAAAATATGACAACTACTACTGGTCTGTTGGGGGCGAAAGGCTAGAAGTAGTCAAATCTTATCCCTTCCTCGGAAAGATTGTCACGAGTAGCCTAAGTGACATAGCTCATATTGAGAACAATAGCAGGAAAGCTCTTGTTCAAGGGAAGAGCCTTGTCTCTCTTTATAAGGCAACAAGTAGAAGGCATTTTTCTATATTGCTCGAGGTATTCCGAGCAAAAATCCCCGCATCCCTTATGTATGGTCTAGGAACAGTAGATATGTCAAGTTGGAAATTTTGGGATTCCACTGAAGGAAAAATACTACGTAACCTAACATCGGTAAGCACCGCAAATTCGACGTCCTCTCTGAGACAGGAATTCGGTTTGCGTAGTTCCTGGGCTCAGGCAGTTGCGAGTGTGGTGCGTTGGGTTTTCAATATAGCTAAAGGAATGCCGGGTACGCTGAGATATCTCATAAAAAATGAGCTGTTGGGTACTTTTAATGCTTATTCCTCAATTGTAAAGAATTTTCGACAATCAGTTACATTATTACAGTTGGATGAATTAGGTCTTTTTTCACTATCAGCGGCCCAACTAAAGTCGGTTTTAAAGTCGGCTTCTTGGGAGCTGGGATACAGAGTAGATAATGGGGCATGTAAATTAAAGAGAGGAATCCCTATTAGTAGTTTTTTCCAAATGAAAAAACCTCTGCCATACATATTATGGAATCTCCCTCATGGGGTTCGGCGATTTACCCTGTTGTTAAGGCATAATTTACTTCCTTTAAATTGTCTCTTGTCTAAATGGTATGGCCGTTCCGACATTTGTGATTTCTCTAATTCTAATTCCCAGGACGTGTATCATGTCATTTTTGTCTGTCCTGCACTTATGGCATATAGACGTAAATGGTTAAGACCAATATGTTTTCAAATGGGTATCCTCACAGCCTCTGATTTTATTGAAGCAATGTCTAACCCACCAAATGAAATGTTTTGTTTTAAATTGTTTTATTATTTTAAATGTTTTCTGCCGTTGTATTGACAGATCGATACATGCATCTTTTTTTCTTTTTTTTCGTTCTTATTATCTGTTTGTAATTATGTGGACCTCAATGGAGTTCCGTTATCATAAAATAAATAAACTTGAAACTTGAAACTTGAGGTGGAGTGAAGTGCAGCCCCCGGTGTTTGAGCTGCTCTGGGGTCTGTATTTAGTGATGTGCCTTCATGTGCGTTTGCAACCATGACAGCAGGTGACTCCACATGACAAGGAACACGTCCAATGGATTCCTCTTCTCTTCCATCTTAGCACTGTGCGAGCTATCTTGGTACAGGATTTATACACCCAAAGTCTAAGACAGTCATTCCCAGAAACAATCCATGTCCACTTCTTACGTCCAAACAGCATCATATACCTGCTAATGTCACAACTCCGAAATGCCCAAATAACAATACCACGGTGAAGGTTTCTAAAACAGACCAAAACAAAGATTAGCTATGAAACCATGCATATGTTGCTAATTCAGTCAATTTCTGAAGAACACAGTCCATGTAAAAAAATCAGAGCTCAACAAAGCAACACTAACAAAATAAGCATGTGTCAAAACCTTTCTCCACAAACACCTTTTACCAGATTTTGCCAGAGGTTTAGCTTCTTAATATTTTCCTGAAACATACTCCTCACATCATCATAATACAAGTTGTTTTAATAGTCGAAGTAATGAATCTCACAGAACACTTACATTCATGAGAAGTTGTTGATGAGATCTTGATGCAAGTCAGCTCCTTCCTCTTCACCACAATAATCATAATTTGGTATTTCAGGGTCCTCACCTGGTGGCACTTCATGGTCTTCGTCCTCTGTTATATAAGGGGATGTTACATCGCAGGGCAATGTTGTGGGGCATGCAGCATGCCATGGTGATTTTACACAACTTCTGGGTGAATAGGAGTGCCCTCCAGTCTTGTTTAGAGATATGAATCTGGCCTTTCGGAGCCCAAAAGCCCACCCCACTGACTGTAATGGTGTTCCAAGGGCCTCAGTCTAGGGGGCTTCCCCTGGCATTGTTGGATTCCTCAGCAGTGCCAACAACCATGGTCAGATACTGTGTCTCTTAGATGGAGGATAGCCATCAGTTTAACACTTTCTGTTAGAAATGGAGGTCTCTAGTTGGCAAAGGTAGGCAACTTTGTCCAAAATAGGGACCCTTGTTTCGAGTTAGGGTAAGAGGGATTCGCTTTCAAAATAAACCCTGCTCACTCCCTTCGTAGCTTTGCATGAGCTGACAGGCAGTGTGTAAAGCATTTGTGAACAGTAATACAGTGAAAACACTTCAAGTGGACACCACACCAATTTAGCTAAATATGCAATATTTATCTAAACCGAACGAGACCAAGACAACAGCAATCCACAATACAATATTAAAAATATGACTTTTAAATGGTAGAAATAGTTCAGTTGAAAGCAAATTGTAGATTAAACACTTTTTACAAAAAGTACCTTTTTAAGCATCATACATGCAACCAAATAGGGCTGCAGGGAAGGTGATGTGTCGGTTCCTTACACTCAGGGAAGGTGAAGCATACGTTCCTTGCTCTGGGGAAAGTGATGTATCGGTTCCTTACTGCTGCGCAGGGAAGGTGATGTGTTGGTTCCTTACCGAAGAGGAAGTAATGCGTCGGTTTCTTTCTGCGTGGGGAGGTGATGCGTTGGTTTCTTAATGCATCCCCCAATGATGTGACAGACCTGGCGCCGCGATGCGATGATCCATTACGTTGCGCGGGTTCTTGCAGCTGCAGGGCTTGCGTCGAAATGGTGCGGTGATCTCGGACTTTGGAGATCGGTGCTCTTGATGCGGCATGCAGCGATTTCTTAAGCCGCAGGCAGGCACTGCAGTAATTTCTTAGTCTTTGCGTCAGAAACCGGTGTGGATGCATTTTGCTTCTCGAAGTTACATTATTTTTCCAGCTCCCAGCACCAAACAGCCTCCAGAGGTCCAAAATAACAGCAGCCACCTCTTAGAAGGTCAGAACTCCCAGGAAGGAAGTTCTGGGGAGCTGGTGGTTAAGTATTTGTGTCCATGAGACTTCAGAACAGTAGGCAAGCTCAGTTTCAAGCCCTTGGAGATCTTCCTGAAGCACAGGACACAGCAAACAGCAAATTACTTTTCCCTTTCCTTGGCCGTAAGTAGCCACTGTGGGCCAACCCCAGACATCAAAAAGCACAGGGGCAGTAGTCCTCCTCAGTTTCTCCAGCTCCTCTCTGTGGCAAAGGTTCCTCTTGATTCCCAGAATTGAACAAAAATTCTGTGGTCTGACCCTAATATTTCTACAGTAATATCCTTTATTATTTGGTGGCAGAGAAGCCCTGTGCTCAGTCAAAACCAGTTCTGTCCTCTCTGGTACAGCTTCCTGGCAGGAGGTGGAGACAGCATTGTGAAAAGCAGACCAGGATCATTCAGGTGAAAGGAAATCTCCTCCCCCTACTCTAAATGCAGCCTAGGTCTATTGAGCCCAGCCCTGACTTGTCCAGATTCACCGGAGCCACTACACCTCCCCAGCCCCTGTCACTCCAATGCCTGACAATCAATACACACCTTAGCAGAGTCACTGGATGACTAAGCATGAAAATACCTATTTTCTGAAGGAGGTATTTTCAAGCAGAGTATGTAAAAATCACCCACACTAAAAGACGCCTTTTAACATTCTGAGTTCAGGCATACTAAACTTTATTTTCCTACCTTGTTCCCGGGGTAGTTATGTTTATAAGATGTTAGAAGCCAACTCCCCATTTTATCCTATTGGAACAAGTAGCCTTGCAATAGTGAAATACAAAATTGCCGGTATTTTACTTTCAGGACATGCCACACACATCAGGGCATGTCACACCTTTCACATACTCTGCACCCTGCCCACGGGGGTACGTTGGGCCTACCTTAGGGGTGACTTACATGTAAGAAAGGGAAAGGTTAGGGCCTGGCAAGTGGGTGCACCTGCCAAACCTACATTGCAGTACCAAACGGCACACTGGCTCTTCAATGGCAGGCCTGAGTTACATTTACATGCTGCTTATGTGGGTTGCACAATCAGAGCTGAAGCCCACGAGCAGCATTTGATTTACAGGACCTGGGCAAACACAGCGCACTGTACTAGGAACCGACTAGTAAATCAAATATGCCAATCATGGAATCACCAATCCATAATAATTTACAAAGCGAGAACTTGCACTTTGGCTCTGAACAGCAGTGGCACAGAGCCCAAAGCATTTAGACCAGCAAAACCACAGGAGGCAAAGGCTAAAATATAGGGGAAACCCACGCCAATGATGCCAGGTGTTGGACTTGCCTCTTTTTGCAGGGTCATCCCAGAACTTTTTGCCTTCCTCTGGTATTTTTTCTAACTTGTTGTTGGTGGTTTTAGGACTCTGGGCATTTTACCACTGCTGTTCAGTACTAAAGTACATGTGCTCTCTATGGTAAACTTGGTAAGATTGGTCTACACATGTTTGGCATATTTAATTTACTTTTCAGTCCCTTGTACAGCAGTATCTCATATACCCAGGGTCAGTAAATTAAATCCTACTGGTGGGCTTGCAGCACTGCTTGCACCACACACCAAAGTAGTCTTTGGAACATGTCTCAGGCCTCTGCCACTGCAGAGCCTGCGTGAGCAGTTTACTGCCGCTGTGACGTGGTACATAAAGTGGTTGCCACGTCGGTGACTCCCCTTTTAACACATATCAGTCACCCTAAGACAAGCCCCAGCTAGCCCTATGAACAGGGTGCAGTGTAGGTGAAAGGTAGGGTATGTGCCTTACCTGTATGGCATGTCCTGGTAGTGACAAATAGCCTATTTGGTTCTCACTGTTATGAGGCTGCCCTCTCATAGGAATGCATAGGGGATTCCCTGATATGTGCTTCAATGGTAATTCCTGACATGAGAGGAGTAGCATGATCAAGTTTGATATGTTTGGAATAGTGGTGATAAATACTGCATACTGGTGTTAGTAGATTTATTATCACTATTTTAGAAATGCCACTTTTAGAAGTAGGCATTTCTGTGTGCTATGTGTCTTTGTGCCTACCTGTTGTGCATTGACTATCTGGTCTTGAAGTGACAGGTGCTGGGAGGTGCAGTGGCTCCAAAGAGTCTGGGTGCGTCAGCACTAGGCTGAATAGGCCTGATCTGCATTTGGAGTGGTGGGAGGAGTAACACCTGTATAAGAATAGGGTTGTGCCTGCCTTCCACAATGCCGGCTCTGTCCCCCTGTGGCGTGTCTGGGGCCAGAGCCTACATTTACAATGGGAAGTGTTGTGCACTTGACAAGTGCCCCCAGAACTGGTTTGGACTGGGTCCAGGGCCCTGTACCAGGGCAGAACAAAGACCTTTGTGTAGTGTAAATATTGGAGCTGTGAATCCATGCTTCGGGGACAGTGCTTACTTAGAACTTCTGGAACTTGTCAAGCACACTGCGTGGACTTTAGTGTGCCAGGAGGAACCGGCGTGGGACCCAGCTGCTGACTGAAGAGGTTGGACAGGGTGCCCCCTTCTGGGAGGCCCTGCAAGCTGGCCTGCCTGTGCCCAGTTCTGTTCTCTGGGACTTGGGGGGGCATAGCATTGGGCTGAGCACTTTATCTTCATTGTCCTGGACCTGGGCTTGTGGTGCTGCAGGATTCATATGTGCTTGAGCCCCTGGCGCCGGCTCTTATAGCAGTGGCACATGGTGAGCACTCCTACAGGCTCACAGTTGGAGCCCTAGACGTGAACTTACATTTTTCATATGGCTGGTGCAGAGTGAAATCGCCGTGCTGTAACGAAGCTGCGATTGTGACAGGCGCATGAATGTGGCCCCCAGCTAGTTGCAATAGAAACGAGGGAGCCGCAAGAGAGGCCAGAAGCAAGGCAAGAGCTATGCCCGGTTGTGGGCAAGGCCTGCTGCCTTAAACGGCAAGCCAACAGGATCTGACTCCGAAGGAGGAAAAGGAGGTGAAGCCTAGTTGTGGGTGAGGCCAGAGTCCGCCAACAATGTAGTAGCATGGGAGCCCACTGAGAGATCCAGAATCAGGACCGTCCCAGCAGCCGAGCCGCAAGGATCACAGTGGCCTAGCTGGTTGACCCTGCGGGAATCCAGGATGATTCCAACTCCCTCACAGAGCGGGACAGCCCGAGGCAGCGGGACTGGTAAGGGGCCTGCAAGGAGCCGCACCGACATTATCCTACGTGCAAAGCAGCTGCCCCGGACGGCAATGGGCAGCTACCCTTACGAGTTCACGGCATTGGGGGCACTCTTCTTCTGAGACAGGATGAGTTGCACCCCTGCCCCTCTCTTTTGCGGTGGTGAATTGCTCCACATATTCTTGTTGACCTTCCTGCAGCGGCACCACATGGCCGCAGGCAGCTGCACCCTTCCCGGATATTGGGGGCTAATTTGAGTATTTGAGGACTCCTGGATATTATTTGGATACGCCTGAGGCGGGCCTAATATGATTAGGAGACGTGTTCCCTCGGCCATGATATACGTATTGTGGCAAGTGTGTACATAGGTGCACTGAGGATAATGTGTGCACCTCCTAAGGGTTGTACTTTGATGTACTGCTGATTATGTTCAGTGGTGGTGCATAGGCACCCAGATGTTATGTAAATGTATTATGCCCTAATGTAATTGAGAAGTGGATTGCTCTCACAGGACAGGGAGTTCCTAATATGTGCACGCTACTTGTGGGTACTAAGGTGCACAACTAATTATGATGTATGCATGTGTGATGCTAGGAACAGTCCCTACCAGCAGTGATTGAGTGGTGCTATTTGGGTCTTAGGAGCAGTGTTTACTGTGGTGCACTATGGTGGGGTTTTATGCCTAATGTGGTGTGCAAGGTGCACCGTTACCAATAGTTTCTGAGTTATGATATGAGAGTGGCCCGATTGGCCTGGTGAATTATGTAAATACCTGTAAATACAAGACCAGTGCCTGGTAGTACAGTGTAAATCTGAAATCTTCTAATGTGTTTTATGGATAATACAAAGGTTTTTTTATAGAACCTTGTGTGGAGTCATCTGTGGGGTGCTGAGGGTGTCGCTGCTGTGAGTGTGTTGCACAAAGGCTTTGCACATTGCCTTTGGGATAAGCCTGACAGCCCTGCCAAGCTACCAAGGGGGCCAGCAGGGGTTATCTCCGGTGTGTATCTCCCTTGCCCTTACTAGAGTGGTGGTTTTTGCCTGACTTAGGCACATGCCCTAGCCAACCAGAATTCCCATTTCTAACATCCGGTTTATCCTGTGTCCCCTCCAGCTGAAATGTTGTGAGAACTAGCCACCCTCTTGGGAGTCTTCTGTAAAACGGAAAAATCTGGATAGACCATCAGCATTGTCATGTTATGTACCAGAGCGGTGTTCCACTGTGAAGTCCATCCCCTGTAGGGAAATGGACCACCTTAACAATTTTGGATTCTCACCTCATCTGCATCAACATCTAAGGGGTCTGTGGTTGGTCTGAACCCGGATGGGAGTCCCAAACAAGTAGGGCCTCAGCTCCTTCGGTGTCCAGACCACAGAAAAATCCCTAAACTCAATCACACTCCACCTCTGTTACCGCAGAATTAACCCTCTGCTAATGATGGCTACGGGTTGGTCTAGGCTCTCCTCATTTAGCTGTGAGAGCAGAGCCCCACACCATGCTCTGAACCATCTGTCTGCACAACCAATTCCTTTGAGAAGTTGAATGCCTTGAGCATGGGTGCCGTGCACATGGCCGATTTCAGGGCATCATAAGCTTTTTAGCAGACCTCAGTCCAGTTCACTTTCCTGGGCTGTTTCCTGGAAGTCCGCTCTGTCATGGGGGCAACAATGGAGCCATAACCCTTGATAAATCTCCTTTAATACTCAGTGAGTCCTAAGAAGGCTCTCACTTCTGTCCAGATCTTTGGGGGTTCCCAAGCCAGAAGGGTATCAATCTTGGGCTGTAGGGGCACCATCTGGCCTTTCCCTACCTGGTGTCCCAAGCACACCACTGAACCCTGCCCAATCTGACACTTGCTTGCCTTGATCATGAGGCCATCCCTCTGTAGCACCTTCAACTCTTCACATAAGTGGTGCAGATGTTCCTCCCAAGTGGCACTGAACACTGTGATGTCATCCAGGTAGGCGGCACTGAAATCCTCTAGTCCAGCCAACACCTGGTTGACCAACCTCTGAAATGTGGCTGGGGCATTCTTTAACCCAAAGGACATCACCCCGAATTGGTAGTGGCCCTCTTGCATTGAAAATGCTGACCTCACCTTGGCCCCATCAGTCAAGGCAACCTACCAAGTACCCAGACATTAAGTCAAACCTACTGAGGTACTGGGCAGCTCCCAATCGATCTATGAGGTCATCAGCTTTAGGGATGGGCTGGGCATCAGTCCTGGTAACCGAATTGAGTCCCCAGTAGTCCACACAGAACCGGAGTTCTAGCATGGCACAGGGTGCAGCAGATTTTGGGACTAAGACATTGGGGTGGCCCAAGGTATGTTTGAGGAGGGCTCAATCACCTTTATTGCTAACATCTTGCAGACCTCCTTTTTGATGCATGCCTTGACACTGTCAGTCATCCTGTAAATGTTGTGCTTCACAGGAGGACTGTCCCCAGTGTCAACATCATGGGCACACTACTGAGTGACACCAGGGATCAGTGAGAACAGAGCATCAAGCTGTCCCTACAATTATCAGCAATCACTCTGCTGTTCAGGAGTCAGGGCAGGGGAGAGGGTTACACTGTCCTCTGACCAACAAGAGAAGGGCATTTCTGCTGCTCTGGCAGAATTCCTCCGTGGAGTGGCCTCCTTCTTGCTGTCAATGGGTCAGCTCAGGCAGGTCCCCCAGTTCTGCCGCTTGCTCCCCTGTAGGCTCTAGGGCATCCCCCTCAAGATTTGCCTCCCCCTGGACCGTGGCAACTTCAGTGGCCGGTTTCTCATGCCCCCTGCCTCTTCTCTTTCTGGGAGGCACTTAGGCCAATGTTTCAGGTGTTAGGAATTAGAAACCTTGACATGTGGGATTGGTGCAGAAACTCCGGTATTTAGACCATAGCCCTAACCACTGTAAATTCATAGCATTTATTGATGCTCCCAAGCGCAAGTAAAGAGGCGCGTCGGAACGTAGCCGTTGCTTGGCTTACTGTTCCAGTACCACGCCCCCTTTCCACTTCCTGGTTCCTGATCGCGTCCTCCGTGGCGTGTTGTAGATCCCTCTGGGCGTTTGTGGAGAAATTCCTTCCTGCATCTTGCCGCCGTCTCTTGCTGCAGTGCCCCGCTTTCCTTGTGCGCAGTGAGAAAGTTCTTGCCAGTGTTCGGCATTTCTCTATTATCGCGCTCGAGCAAGCTTTGGTTCTTTCCCTACCTTTCCTCACGCATTGTGCGGGTGTCCTGCTCGACTCCTTTCCTTAACCGCTGGCTTTGTGGCACTAAGCAACCTTATTTCTCCCTTTTACATTCTGATTCCTTCTGAGAGAGAGCGCTCCGCCCTGGTTGTCCCTAAGGGCCGGGTGTCTCTCCTCCTGAGTGTGTTACCACTCCGCTGTTCACTCCCCTACACAGCCGGCTGGGACACCTCACACCTTATCTTGTTTTCTTTTGTGTGTCTGGTGTGTGAGTCCTTTGATAGTTCTGTCCTTCCTGGACTGTTATTTTTGGGTCTACTGAATTCCCTCTTCACAGAACTCATCTATACGGCGATCACAACCTTCATTTGGGGTAAGAATACCTGGTACAACCCTGCATGTCAATGTTTTAAAAGTTACAGTGATATCTAGATAAGAGTGTATATTACCTAGTGCTACCTGGTTTTGTTTCCTAGCCTGGACCACCACCTGAGACTCTTCCTACTACAAGCTGACCCCCTCGTATGAGGAGAGTGGTGGACACTCCTTGGGTTATTCCCTCATACTTTTAGGGGACAGTAGACAGGAGTGTGTTTCATATCGCATTCTTGCTTCTGTGTCCTGGAGGTGGAGGGATTCTTCTTCGTTCCTGTGGAAGTTGGTCAATTTGTTAACAGAAAGCCAATCCCACGAACTATCTTTCCCCTGAACGAAGATGAATCCCGACCCTTCCTTGGGTGCTACTGACCTTAACCTCCAGGTCCATACCATGGAAGACCTAACTGCTGCTTTATTGGCCCTTCAGTCAGAGGTGGGTAGGTTGGGTGTCGAAAACCAAAGACTACAGGCAGAGGTTCATCAGTTAAGAACAGCTAATAGAACTTCTTGTCTACGATAGCAGTCGGTGGTCTGAAGCAGGTTATTCGCTGCCCTACTCACAAAGCGGGTCATACCCTTGACCTAATTTGTACTAACCTGGATGATTTAGATGTTCACACTCCCCTCCCTATAGTATGGTCGGATCATCTGTTTATTCCCTTCACACTGCCATGTAACTACATAAACCGCCATACTTGCCCGGCTAAACAACTGGGTAGAAACTGGAGCAAAATATCTCCTGACAGCTTAGCTCCTTACCTACCACTGGTGGATCTTTCAGACATGGAATCAGATCTCGATACACGTCTTACTAATTTCAACGAGCAGATAACCTCAGTAATCGATCTTATTGCCCCAGTTAGGCCTATAAAAACCTATCGCTCCGCTCCATCCGCCCCTTGGTATTCAAATGATCTCCAAAACCTTAAATCGGAATGCAAACACCTTGAAAGGCGCTGGAGAGCCAACTACTTACTGGACTGTAAAATCCTTTATAAAACTGCCTTAAAAAACGATAGAAAGAAAATTATAGAACATAAAAGATCATTTCTAGAAGAGAAAATCAATCGTTCCCAAGGATCATCTAGGGAAATATTTGAGACAGTCAGATCCTTTACAGACCCCCTGGCACTGAAACGCCCGCCAGTGATATCCCAGTCGCTTTGTGATAATCTTTCTGTCTTTTTTGAAAACAAAATAGCTTCTATCTATGATTCCTTCCCTGGTATCATTCCGGCAAATACAAGTCCCTCTCCCGCCGTTTCCGGACCCGAACTCATGTTTTCTGATTTTGCAGAGATCTCAGTGGAACAATCTCTAGCGGAACTTCTTAAAACTAAATCAGGCTCACCATTGGATCCATGGCCTGCTAAACAATACAAGTCACTAGCCCCTATTATTAATCCTTCACTGAACAGAATCTGGAACGACTCCCTGAAGCTGGGACTTTTTCCAGAAACATGGAAACAAGCACGTCTGGTCCCTATTATTAAGAAGCCTAATGCAGACCCAAGTGACCCTGCCAATTATAGGCCAATCTCTCTTTTACCTGCTCCTGCTAAAGTACTTGAAAGACTGGCTCAACAACAACTAGCAAGCTTTCTGGAAACTACAGGAGCTTTTCACGACTCGCAGCACGGCTTCAGGCCAGGATACAGCACAGAGTCGGCCTTAATTGAGATGTCAGACGCTGTAAGATGGAGGCTAGACGAGGGATTCAGAGCGGTGTTGGTGCTGCTGGATTTGTCGGCAGCATTCGACACCGTCTCCCATCCCCTCCTTCTTGAACGCCTCCATTCAAAGGGCATCCGGGGCACGGCTTTGGGATGGATATCATCTTTTCTGTCCAACCGGTCCCAGGCAGTTTTTACCCCCCCTTTTACTTCTGACAGCCGTCCGCTTCGGTGGGGCGTCCCGCAGGGCTCCTCACTGAGCCCTCTTTTGTTTAATGTTTATTTTTCCCCACTTTTTGATATCATCGCTCAAACTGGTTTAAAGGTCACCTCCTACGCTGATGATATCCAGCTTTTGTTTTCTTTTAATAACCTTTCCCCCTCCACATTTGATCCCTTAAAAAACTGCCTTCGTACTATTGCTCAATGGATGGACAGTAACTTCCTCAGGCTGAACGCAGGGAAAACGGAGGTTTTGTTTTTCCATCAGCCTTCTCCTCTTGACCCTAACATTTGGTGGCCTCTTGACTTAAGTGCACCCCCCCCCGTCCCAAAAGACTCGGTGAAGAATTTGGGAGTCAAATGGGACTCTAACCTCACTTTTCATCAGCAAGTTCACTCAGTCTCCGCCGCCTGTCTAGCCAAGATTAGAATGATTACAAAGTTTATACACTTCCTCCCTTGTAATACCAGGAATATTATAGTACAGGCGCTCATTACCTCACACCTAGATTACGCCAATGCTCTCTATACTGGTCTGTCTGTGGGGCTATGTCATCGCCTACAGACGGTGCAGAATGCGGCGGTGCGACTAGTTGCAGGTATTCCTCTTCGTGAGCATATCACCCCCCATCGTCGAGAACTTCACTGGTTGCCTATTCATAAAAGAGCTGAATTTAAAGCCCTGGTATTGGCTCATCGGGCCTTGCAAGGTAAAGGCTCTGCCTATCTATCCACATGTCTGATCCCTTATAATAATTTTAGGACTTTACGCTCCTCATCTAAAAATCTCCTAACAGTCCCCAGATACAGGAAACCCCGTTCAGGTGGGAAAACCTTCCCAGTACTGACCGCGGCCCTCTGGAATAAACTTCTGATTACCATCCGGTTGATCAAGGAGGAACAACCGTTTCGGAGAGCCCTCAAAACTTTTCTGTTCTGCTAAACGACCTACTGATTGACCTCGACCTCGGTCTCATTTAAAATCACCAGGTTGTATGTAATCACACCGGAGCGCCGGGACACCCCGTTGGGGTAGCTGTGCGCGATACCAAAACACACCAAATAAAATAAATAAATAAATAGAGAAACCGGAACTATCCCTAAATCTCACAAGAGATACATACAACCAGCCAGATTCACTCTGGGTTCTACAGAAACAGTAAAAGTGGCCTTCATCATTTCCTATCTTGCTGGGAATGCAGCTGAATGGGCTGTACCAATGGTACAGAATAATGATCCCATATTATACGATCTCGCCCTGTTTCAAGAGAAGATGAGAAGCCTCTTCGCTAAGCATACTTATATGCAAGCCAGCGATACAGCTCTACTAAATCTTAAACAGGGATCCAAAGATCTCCTTACTTACATCACTAATTTTAATCGTCTGGTTTCTGAAACACATTGGCCAGAAGATAAGAGGACCTCCTTGTTTTACCGTGGGTTATGTGATGAGTTAAAAGACTTACTCTCACAAATAGTTAACCCACCGGAAGACTGTGCCTCATTTATTGATCTAGTCGTCAAGTTGGATCATCGCCTGCATGAGAGGAAAGGGGAAAAGAATCGAAGTAGTGTACCCAGATTTGTATTGACCAAACCAGAGAAACCCCTACTAAAAGACACCCCAGAACCCATGCAAATAGGGGGAATAAGAGGTCCTTTATCTACAGAAGAAAAGGATAAGAGAAGAAAGCTGAATCTATGCTTGTATTGTGGCAAAGGGGGCCATTATGCAAAAGATTGCCCAGTTCGCCCCAAAACACCAAGACTATCAGCCAGCAGCCTTTCTAGTTCGGAAAACTAGAACGCTTGAGGAACAGAGAGATCAATTCCTCAAGCTACAAACCCCAGCAGATCTCTACCAACAAACTATTAACACATCAAGTGGTAAAACACTTTACGTTACCTGTCACCCTCACTTACATGAATCAAAAACAGTACAACTTGTCTATTCTTTTAGATTCCGGAGCTACTGGAAACTTTTTTGACCTAAAACTCGCTAAACAACTGGGTTTGTCTTTTGTTGCTAAACAACAACCTGAATCCATATGGGCTGTAGACGGGTCCGAGTTGTCTTCTGGGTTGATAAGTTATCAAACCTCGCCTATGGTCATAGTTTTTAACAATGGAGTGTATTGTTTTTGATTTAATAGATGCTCCAATTATCGGTGCTATTTTGGGAGTTCCATGGTTACAGGTACACAACCCGTTAATAGACTGGGTAAAAAGAACTGTCACCTTGATATCCCCGTACTGTAAAGCCCACTGTTACCAAGAAGCCATAGAACAAGAATTCCCGTTATATTGTGCTGTTCAAACAGGGGCTGACCTGAGACTACCTGACCATTATCTGGATTATAAAGGCGTATTTAGTGAACAAGAAGCTACTAAGTTGCCTCCGCACAGGAGCTATGATTGTCGCATCGACTTAATACCGGTGCAGACTTGCCCTGTAGTCGCATTTACGCCCTGACTCCCTCAGAAACAGATTATCTGAAGGATTATTTAGATGACATGCAAAAAAAGGGGTTTATCAGGCCCTCTACTTCACCTGTGTCCTCCCCTCTGTTTTTCATTGATAAAAAGGAAGGTGGGCTCAGGGCATGCCTGGATTACAGAGCATTGAATAAGATTACTATCATCTCGGCGATGGGGGGGGGGGCATTGAATAAAAAAATAAGAAACGTCCCTGGGGTCCGGGTTCCATATCTCTGCTCCTGCTCTCCTGCCTCTGACTCCAGGAACAGAAAGCAGGCAGCCAGGCTCCCTCCTGGAGAGGTAGGCATGATCTCAATGCAGGCTGTCATGCAGCCTGCATGGAGAACAGGGAAAGTGTGCATTACTGGTTTGGGTGTCCTGAGAAGGCCGACCAAAAACTCATTGGCACTTAGGGGTGGGCAAACCACTCCTCCCCTGCTCCGAGAGCAGAGCAGTCCCGCCTGGCCACCTGTTAAGCAGCAGGTCACGAAGCATAAAATGATAATAACTATAAATTATCATTTCATGTTCCTACGAGCAAAGCTCCTCCACCAAAGTGGAGGAGTCGCCACTGGTTGAGGGCAGTGTGTGAACTGTCAAAAAACTGATATTGCTATGTAGAACCACTGGAATTATGGGATTCTGGAGTTGCATCATTTTCTACATGATGTAGGATTCGCCGCATTTGCCACATAATTCTGCATAATTTTCAGATTTTAACAAAAAATAAATATTTTTTAGCACAAACAGATCACATGCCGCTACATATGCTGCTGGGCCTTGGCAGATCGTCCACTGCACATGTAACACGTCACGTGAGGTGTTAAACTTATTGCAGCATTCAGCATTATATTGATTCTAATTGATGTCCAGTCTCTACTCAGATACTGCTGACATTGTAAAATGATCAAATAGTGATTTAATACTACCACAAAATGTACTACCTTAAGCCACATGATTTGTCTTTTCTTAACCCTGGCGCAGAAGCTAGAAAATTATTTAAAATCACTTTGTGGATTATTGACTTTTTTGTTTGTCTAGCACTTGAGCAACGTATTGTGTTCGCGTCTAATCATTATTCATTTATTCAAACAAAATTGGCCTTTCTATTCGTCATAGATTCAGGTATCCATTTGATGGTGAAAGACATCAGTAACCTACACTATTTACAGTAAACAAATACGTAGCTTGGCACACAAGGCAATAACGCAGTTTAAGCCGTGCGCGGGGGGGGGGGCACTTGTGTAGGTTACCTTAAATGAAAAACTAGCATGGCTGTGTTTATTTCTGTCAAGATGCGGCATTACCTACGTGACACGTTTTATGTCACTATGGCTGCTGATACTGGCCGTGGACGTTCACTGTACATAAATATGTCAAAGTAGAAAAATGCAATTTCAGCCGGGTAGGTTCGCCGAAGAAAAAACCTCACACTTTTCCTGTTAAACGTGGAAAGTGAGACACGGAAGTACCCAAGACATTGTAAACATCTGAAAGGGCTGTCAAGCTAGAATTACTGCCTAAGTTACCCAGAGTACAAAGCAGCATGCAAATGACTTAAATGCATATTCTATCTCTTAAGCGCCGCTGTGCATTTCATAACACCAAGATTGATTGCCTTTATACTAAACACCTAGACCCCTTTATAGGGTGCAGGTCTCGCGCTTTCATTCATACGCGCCCTTCTCTTGATGGATTGCAGCTCGTTACATCACTTCATGTTTTATCGCTGCCAGTTCAACGTGTAAAGGGACTGTCAGTGCACTTGCCCCGCATTGTATTTCGTCACATTCCTTCTACATGCACATTTTTTTCAATTCCAATTATATATGTTAAATCCATTAAGAATTGACCCAGCGCGGGTCAGCAACTATAGTCAAATAGGTGATCAATCTTGGTCTGTGGAAAATAGCCGGTGACCCTGCCGTTCATGTTGGCTCTGTGGACCGGACGTGCTCACTGGGCCAGATGGAGAGAATGTTCATGTTAGGAGAATTCTTGCCACACTTCTAAAAAAAATATTTTTATTGGCAATTGTCCACAGGGAAATTACAGTAAAATATGAAATTATAGCATAATGAGCTCCACTTAGAGCCGCGTTTATCAAGCGCAGGGCTTTATAAGCAAACAGACACACACAAATGGGTATTAATGAGGTGAGAGGGTCAGTGCCCCAGGCATCAGGTAGAGAATTTATCAAGCCCCGTTTGGTGTGCAGAATTAGAGCACAGAGGAATGTGCAATCGATGCACATGGGAAGATTCTGTATCAACAAATTACACGCTGCCCCTCTTCGCCTATCAAGGCATTGCCGCCTAAATAGGGCAGTAATTGAACCTGTAATGGAAAGGGCCTTGGAATCAAAGTAAACACTCTGTCGACAAAAGATAAAAGCTTAGTTCAGTTTCCTGGGAGTCCTGTGCTGCTGGGACGGGTTCTATGCATCCAAGGACAATGTTTCTGGTTACTATTATTTTTTTCACAGAGAGTGTGTGAATTGATAAGTTTTGTATATGAGTGAGAATGTGAATTATTGAATTGTAGGAGTATCCGAGCAAGTCAGTGAGTGAACAAAGAATGAACTAGTTTGTTTGAGCAGCAATACACTGTGCATTAACTCGATCAGTATTAGGTTAAACCCAGCATTTGACAAATAAGACTGGACATTTTTACCTTCTACTCCGTGGAGACACCGGCAGGAGGAGAGTTTCGCCCTTCCCAGCGCCGGACCTCGCCGCACCCGCTTCGCGGGCGCCGCAGCGCCTGGTGGCGCAAGGGGCTGCACATCTCTCCCAAAGGGAACCGAGGAGCTCAGAACTGGGCCAGGCACACAGCGGGGCTGCGAGTGTTGCAGGGACTCCAAATCCCAGGAGTCCCTGCGTGACCGACTTCCAGCTTCCGGTCCGCTCTCCCTGCTGTCCCGCCCACCGCCCCTTGGACTCTTTTAAATATCCTAACTCCGCCTTTCCACTGCGGGATCACTGGACATTTTTACCTTCTACTCCGTGGAGACACCGGCAGGAGGAGAGTTTCGCCCTTCCCAGCGCCGGACCTCGCCGCACCCGCTTCGCGGGCGCCGCAGCGCCTGGTGGCGCAAGGGGCTGCACATCTCTCCCAAAGGGAACCGAGGAGCTCAGAACTGGGCCAGGCACACAGCGGGGCTGCGAGTGTTGCAGGGACTCCAAATCCCAGGAGTCCCTGCGTGACCGACTTCCAGCTTCCGGTCCGCTCTCCCTGCTGTCCCGCCCACCGCCCCTTGGACTCTTTTAAATAACCTAACTCCGCCTTTCCACTGCGGGATCACTGGACATTTTTACCTTCTACTCCGTGGAGACACCGGCAGGAGGAGAGTTTCGCCCTTCCCAGCGCCGGACCTCGCCGCACCCGCTTCGCGGGCGCCGCAGCGCCTGGTGGCGCAAGGGGCTGCACATCTCTCCCAAAGGGAACCGAGGAGCTCAGAACTGGGCCAGGCACACAGCGGGGCTGCGAGTGTTGCAGGGACTCCAAATCCCAGGAGTCCCTGCGTGACTGACTTCCAGCTTCCGGTCCGCTCTCCCTGCTGTCCTGCCCACCGCCCCTACTATCCCCCTATATTAAAGCCCTACCCTCCCGCAGCGCGGGACGCAGCCCGGGGCGAAGACCGGGCAAAGAGCGGGCCGTTTTAGGCCGTTAGAGGCCGATTAGGGCCGGGCCGGCCCACACCTCCAACCCCTGCTGTGATTTAGCCCCACTAGTAATAGTCAAGATCTTATAATTAATTATTAACGTTGTTATATTTTCTACCATGTCTCCGAGGGGAACCAGAAGTAAAACCGCAGAAAAAAATAGACAACTTACCGGTCCTATAGATAGCTTTATCACGAGAGCAAATTCTTTCATAGATCAGAGCATTTCACTCATTGAACAGTATCGCAAGACCTCTTAGAGGCTAGAAGATCCTCTATGGGACACCTGGCAAATATAAGAACGCCAGTCTCCCATAGAGAGGGAAAACAGAGTGAGGGCGGGAGTAAAAGACAGAGCCTTCCTAACACAGTGGACCTATCGGTCTCACAATTTTCGGATTCACAATCAAATTCCGACTTAGAGAAGACCCCAGATTTAGCTCCCCAACCCACTCCGGAAGAGGTAAGACAGGCAAGAGGGAGGAGGGAGGGCGCAGTAAAGAAAAAGAAACCTGTAGATGCTAGTGTTATAACTACAGATAAACCAATAGCATCCGTAACGGAAACCATAGAGAACACACCTAGCCCCCCTCTGCTGGAAAACCAGAATAGGCATATGGTGATGATACACCACACTCACGATACTACACCCTCTACCAGCTTGGAAATAGTAACCAACACCCCACAACTAAACGAGCTAGACCACAATTATAATACCGAACTCTTAACAAAAATTAGTGATCTGCTACAACAAACTTTCTCACCCATCCAAGCTAGACTAACAAAGTTAGAAACAGCGATAGCCGATCTTTTAACTCTGATGAAACCAACCCAAAAATCTAATTTAATCCAGGAGCCACATAAAGCAGCGGCAGCTAAGTTGCCTTCTTCAACTCCCACTCCCCAATCGAAAAATTTGACTCCATCATTGGCAGCGGTAGCCAAGTCCACAAATATCCCAGTGGTCAAGAACAAAACAACCGAAAATATATTACAAAATCCCTCACATCGACCAAACATTACCCCCACCAAAACACAAACATAGCTACAAAAACAAAACAATCACAAACAAACAGTGAGAGGGAGAGACAACCAATGGCCGTAACACGCCCAGTTACCCTTCCCCCAGAAGCAAGTCCATTTGTTGTCATCATGACTGGCGTCCCAGAACTGGTGGATCAAAATTCCGAACCTAACTGGTCGCTTAAAAATAAAATCCAACATTGGCTCAGCATTAATCGCCCACCTCCGCCCTATTGTTCAGCAAGAATCCTGATGGTTAGAAGAGCTCCCTGGGTGGGCCATGGGGAAAAAAACAATACAGGGAGACTGTATCCTAATCACTTTTGAAGACCCCAGAATAGTGGAGCACATTTGCTCAGGGGAGGAATTTAGTCTAAATGGGGGGATCAGCACAAAGCGCCTCTCCTTTTTTTTATCCGCCAAAGTTGTCGGATGGTACCTCCCCAAATGATGGACCGTGGTACACAGTGGGTCCTCGCTATCGGGGAAGAGGAAGGGACGAGTGGAGAGAGCCATATCAGAGGGGGAATTATAGAGAACCACCACGATGGGAGGGCTGGAATGGAATCCCACTAACAAACAGGTACAGCGGCTTAGAGTCAGTAGACTGACCACTACAGCCAACAGACCCTGGGTGCAACAATCCAGAAAATTCCAACACCTCCCATAACTCCCAAAGTGCTGATACCCAAAGCGATAACACCCCCGTGAGCGATTGCTCACATCTGGACATAGTCTCCTGGAACATCGCCGGACTACGCCCAAAGATCGAAGATGGGAGCATCATGAACCTTGTGGGTAGACATCAAATAGTCTGCCTTCAGGAGACATGGACATCGACAGAACATCACCTCCTAGGCTTTAAGACGTATTTCTCCCCAGCCCTGGTAGGACCCAAAGGCAGGCCAAAGGGAGGTTTAAACATCCATATAGCTAATACCATCCAGCAAATAAAAATAACGACAATCCAATTGGACGATAACTTTCAGATTCTTAGCCTTTCCCTACCTAAAAATGAGCAAGCTATCCTCATAAATTTCTATAATAATCTCGAGGAACAACAGTTATTGAGGGCGATAGCAAACCTACATGAGAAACTATCTACCCTAAGGGAAAAAAAAGGTGAAAAGGGTTCTGTCTTCTTCATATGGGCGGGGGACTTTAACCTCCATTATTGTAAGAAGCTGGAGAAAAATTGTGCTGGGATGATGACCGAGGAGGGTAATCCCCTCTTTCACTTTTCCCATACTAAATATGGGATCTTAATGAACGACCTTCTATCAGATCTGGACCTCCAGATAGTTAATACCCCAGACGGTAGCACGAACAACCTAGAACCAACTTATGTGGGAAGGGGGTTCTCGTCAACGGTCGACTACATCTTAATATCTGCAGGTCTTCAAACTAGGGTTAAACTTTTTGAAGTCATCCCAAACACTTTAAGCGATCATTCTGTTCTTAAATTGGAATTGAACTTAATCCAACAACGGTCCTTACCCCAAATAATAGCTAAGGCACTGACTCAGAACAACTTAAGTCTGGGCCAATTAAACAGTTTTACAATAAAATGGGGGAAGATAAACCCTGGAGAACTCACTGAAGAGTTGATCAAAGCCACTTACTCCCAGTTTATGAAATGCCTAGACTTAACGACGGGGGACGAGGAGGTACTTAGCAATTTTTCCATAATCATGGAAAAAATAAAAACTTTACTTACAGCAAGACCAAGTACTCGACCCCGGAGCGATAAAGGCTGGTTCAATCATGATTGCACCCAGGCTCATAATAAACTTAAATTAGCACTAAATAAAGACGATAGAGATCCCCATCAAATCACCATCCTAAGAAATGAGTACCTTGTAACAAGGAAGAAGAGAAAGGCGGAACTAAAGCAGGCCCTATGGGACGAACTCCACTCTAGTGCCCAAGAAAGAAACAGCGAACCATTTTGGAGAGTAGTGAGAACCCCATTCTTGGCAGATGATAAGACCTCAAAAATTGAAGTAGCCATAGATGAGACAGAATGGGTATCCCACTTTTCCAAAATCTTCCAAAAGCAGGCAACAAACCAAGAAGTTGAACGAGAAACACTTCCAGATGTTATCTATCCCACCCAAATAGAGTTTGAAACCCCGGAGATCCTTCTGGCCTTAAAAGCAACTAAAAATGGAAAAGCCCCTGGCCCGGATGGAGTCCCGGCAGACCTTTTTAAACACAATACAGACCTTTGGGCCCCCATCCTTACCAGGGTATGCACGGCAGCCGCAAAGAAAGGACTCTTGGAGTCTTGGACAAGGTCTGTGATGGTCCCGATTTTTAAAAAGGGAAATCGCCAGGACCCTGCCTGCTATCGCCCGATATCCCTGTTGGATTCATTGGGCAAGATAGCAGGCAGGGTAATACTGGAGCGATTACAGCAATGGGTAGAGGAGAGAAACATTCTCTCTGATTTGCAATTTGGTTTCCGGGAGGGCTTCGGGACAGTGGAACAGGCCCTTAACCTCTCCATCATCATGGGAAAATAATTACATGCAAAGCAAGACAGACTCTACATGGTCTATGTGGATCTGTCTGCCGCATTTGACTGTGTCTCCCACGAAAAACTATGGTCAGTGCTGTCTCAAATGGGGGTAGATTCGCCACTTTTAAACTTTTTGAGGGAGTTGTATTCTAAGCCTTCCGCGAGAGTCCGTTTTGGCACAAAGGGCGAGCTATCGACGTCATTCGGAGTGGAGCGTGGAGTCAGGCAAGGTTGTGTCCTGGCGCCCTTCTTATTCTCCCTCTATACTAACAGCCTGGAGGTTGAGCTTTTGAGGGGTGCCCAGGACCTCCCACAGGCAAAACAACGCCCGATTCCCGCTCTACTCTACGCAGATGACGCCGTCCTGCTGGCACGGACCCCTCGTGAACTCCAGAAGGTTCTCAGTAGATATTCTTCGTTTATGGGCAATCTTGATCTCTACATAAATGTGACAAAGACTTTTGTTATGACGGCAGGCACAGGGAGGAAGCAGCCCAAAGAATTAGTGCTAAAAAACCAAAAAATAGAATTTACTTCTGATTATTGTTACCTGGGCATTACGATAGATGACAAACTGTCTTGGAAGGCGGCAGTTGAAGCCAGGAAACATTGTTTCAAGAGAGCCATAGCAGCCTTGGTCTCCTTCACACAAAAACTGGGCAAACGCCCACCCCTAGAACTATTAAAAATATACAGAGCCAAATGCCAGTCAACAGCACTGTATGGGGCCGGCGTTTGGGGCCATACAGATGTCTCTGCCCTACAGGTTGCAGAAAACGCATTTCTTAGGTTTCTCCTGATGGCCCCAAAGAGATCCTCAACATATGCGTGCCATGTAGAACTAGGCACCCCATATCTTGAGGATCTGGCAAGAATTCAACCGCTGCTCCTATGGCGGCGTATCTGGACCTCGGAAAAAAACGTGTTGACAAAAAGGATAGTGGCAGACGCCATGGCATTGGATCATTCTCAAAAAATAAAATGGCTAGCCTATATTAAGAACTTTCTCACTGACCTAGGCTTGGAGATTTATTATCTCACTCCGGAAAATATTAGTGAAATCTCCAAGAAAGAGCTAAAAGACCTGGCCCTGGGTCACTTAGACAATTTGAGACTTCTTATCGAATCGGGCAAGCCTTCTGTCCAACACGCTATAATGATCCAGACTACCCTTACTATTCAGCCCTACTTAAACCTTGAAATGAGCATATTTGACCGTTTCCTTCTGACGAGATTCAGATTAAACTTATTTCACAGGCTAGTAGCCTTTCCTGAAAGGAACTCTTGGGTCATGCCCCTACCCCCCTGTCCTTGTGACGAAACTTCAGTACAAACCACTATAGATGTAGCTTTGTTTTGTAAATTTTATAAAGAACACCGTAAATTTTGGTTATTGTCTTTGTTAAAATCTTGGGGATTTAAGCAGTGTCGTCCAGCTATGCTATACTTACAGTATCTACACACAGAAACCACCTGCTATCATGTTCTTAATTTTTTGAAATGCATATTTAGACACAGGAAAAATTTGTAAATATAATTAACTAATGCATTTAATTTGTGCTGTAAAAATAATTTTTGCATACTAAAACTCATTATATTGTAAAAATCTTATGCTGAAAATTCTTTTTAAATGAAAAATTGTATGTATTAACACTGCTTTTATGGATTTCTAAACCTGAAATTCCGAATAAAGAATTTATATATAAATAAGACTCTTATTTTTATGTAAGCATGGGGCCATATCACACAAAGAGAGCATTGGAAGTACTAACTTGTGTCTTTGACACAGCTTTTGATTTATTGATGGTTTAAATAGTTGACTGGCAGAGTGGGATTTTATCTCCTTAGACAGTGGTAAATGGTTGTTTGTCACTGGAAATTTAAATGAATATGATACTTTTGGTTGGAAATCTAAGATATTATTGACAAATAAAACAAGAAAACATAACACAATAACATGCAGCAACATAACAGCATAACTGCAATTTGTAATGCACAGCCTGACAAAACTGGCAAAATGGTACACAACAACAATGCAAAACAGAAATGGAATTTAGTAAGACAACACAAAAACCCAGCAGCACAAACATCATAAGACATCACTCCCATAAGAAAATGCAACACAAAAGATGTGTACAAACATCCTCATCATACGCAACCACCACCAGAAACCTATTTTTATATTACTACGATCAAAGGCAGGTGTGCTGCCTTTCAGGGATTTGAGTGGCATGAAAAAACTGGGGAGGTCTCTCAAAGGGGCGTGGCCAATGTAATTAAGGGCATGGTTTAAAAACACGTCAGCTAAAAATCTGTGTTTATCATAGTGTGCCACCGACTTGTAATTTGCTGTTTCTGTCATTGCATCCAGATATATGATACAACAAATAACATCATACCAACAAGTCAGGACTATTGGCTTTGCCATTCGTTGTTTGTTGCATAAGACAATTAAGCAGCAACTATGACTTGTATATAATATAGAAAAAGTTTCCACTTAAAGCCCTGGTGACACCACCACAATGTTGCTGCTCCTGAGTTTCAAAAAGAGAAGGGAAATACTTTGGGCTTCTTTGATTTACTTTGCGCCAAGGGGCGTTCCAAGGGTCGTGCATAGGTGTTTTATGGTTTTTGATGCATAGCCGTATCTACTAACAATAGTAAAAGGGATTTTACACCAAAAGGTAATGTCTCTTTGAGCTAGATGTTAAAATGGAGAAATATTTTTTCTAAACTTTTCCAACTTTGCATTTGTGCTGCACTGTACAGCATACATCTAAAGTGTTTTTTTGTACTGGAATAGTATATTTCCAATACAAAACCAATGCTGGACATGACACAGACACCTTTGCACTATTGTGCAAAGGTTTGTGAGTGGCCCTAGGCAGTCTGTGCATCAGTGCTAGAGAAAGCGCAGTAGAGCCTAATGGATATGTTGCTGTCCTGTTCACTTCCTCTCATACTGTTGCATGGAGTTTTATTAAATCTACCTGAAGTTTCCAAACATAATCCTAGAAACATTCATGCCTCCGATGAAGAAGCCTATTAATAAACCAAAATACAAATGAGTTTATCATGTAAATGCTGCTAAGAAATTAATAACATATGGAGCAACAAATGTGGGGTTTTGAAAGCACGCATCCCAAACAAAGTTTTTTTTTTTTTAGTTACACACAAATGTAACGATTAAAGGACCAGTACTGCATTGTGGTAGTAGTAGGAGGACTGGCGGTGGCCTCTCTATGTACTCCGTAATGCTGCCCTACACATCCTGATGACTGCTGTACTGATTTAGGAGGCCTGCAACCACTGTACTGGAACTTGTGCTCAGGGCCTCATAATACTCCCATTTTGGGGACAAAGACACAGCAGAAGCATAACCCTGACACTCATCCAAATCACACCTATCCTTGTCTTGGCGTCTTTCATGGGAGGCTCTACTCTTGGTGACCGAGCACTTTTAAGTTTTGACCATATGCTGGACGACTACTTCGGTGATGCCCTGCACCGCATTCCTTTTGTGGATTTCTACTGCTGATGTATCATGTCTCTGGAGAATACAGATAAAAGGGAGTCATTATATGGTGATGCTGTGTGAGGTGGCCTATGATAAACCTTGATACCTTCAGCTTAATCGAGTGGAGGAGGCTTCAAGCCGTGATGTGCCAATGGGCCACAAGGCCCAAACCACCATGCTAGCACCAAACGGACCAGACCTGTGATAAGTAAAGATTCCGGCTAAAGACCATCTAAATACTTATTATTTATTTATTTATTTATTTATTCAGAGTTTTATATAGCGTGAACAAGATCTTTACAGATATCAGAGCGCTTCACAGAAACAAGGGGTGAGGATAGCAGGAGGGTGACGCAACATAATATTGGGTGCAGTATAAAATTCAGTAGCATGATCGGATAGCAGTCATGTGCTGATAAAATATCAATAAACAATCAGTTAAGCGATAATATAAGACGATACTGAGTCTTTCATACAACTACGATAGAAATCAGGAGAACTTAGGCTAAAGGGATGGCTTATGACAGTATCTAAAAGTTACAGGGAGCAAGGGGAAGGGACATCGAGATTCAGCAGGCTAACGTGAATAGTCTAATAATAGGTAGTGAGTGAGTAGCATAAAAGGATCGACTAACCATCATAGAATTATGGCAAACAAGAAGAATAAAAGGATCTAAATCAGGAATAATATGACATTATTTGACATTAGACAATCATGTAGCCAATGATACCAAAGCGGTGCGAAGTCTCTGATCAACAAACAATAAAGTTCAGGTGAACTTAGCCATGAGGATGGCTTTAACCTCTTTCTTAAATAAGGCCGTGGAGGAGATAAGCCTGGTTTCGGGAGGGAGTGCGTTCCAGATCCTCGGTGCCATTCCTGAGAAGGAGCGTTTGTATGTTTTTTCCTTCCGGAATCTGCGAGGTTTCAAGAGTAGATTTTTTGTACTTCTATTGGATCTCGAACCTCCTGATATAGACAACTTTTGAGTGAGGTAGTTAGGTGCCTTGTGGTGTACGGCCGAGTGTGTCAAAACAGCGATTTTCAGTTGTATTCTGGCTTCAAAGGGCAGCCATTTCAGGGATTTCAAGTCAGGGGATATATGAGAGTGTTTTCTTGAGCCAGTAATGAGTCTCGCGGCAGCGTTCAAGGAGGCTCTTAGGGGTGCAGTTGTTGCTAGAGGGAGACCACTGAGGGTCACAATTCCATAGTCTATGCGGGGGATGACGAGGGCTTGTACTGCATTTTGGAAGTCTTTGGCTGGGAGGAAGGGTTTCAGTTTCCTCAATGTGTTGATTTGGAAATTAGCTCCTTTAGTTGCTTTGCTAATGTGCTGTTGCATGTTGAGCTTTGCGTCAAGTGTGATACCTAAGGATTTCGCGGAATCCACGATGGTGGGCCGGACATTGAGTGCTGTTAGGTGGTTGAGCTAAATTTGGGTGGTGGTAGTTTTCGCAGGGGGTGATATCAGAAGGAACTCAGTTTTCAGAGCATTTAGTTTGAGGTGATTGTCGGCCAACCACGTTTGGGTCTTTATAAGAGTGTAGTTCAGGAGTTTGATATCATCCGGGGATTGTACCTTTAGGTAGAGTTGAGTGTCATCGGCATACATATGGAAGTATACATTGGATGCTTGGAGCAAGGTGGCAAGTGGTTCCATGATGAGGTTGAACAGTGTGGGTGAAAGGGAGGATCCTTGTGGAACGCCTAAGTCTACTGGCACAGGCGAGGACAACACATTGTTGATCTTGAACTTCTGAGACCGGTTATGTAGGAAGGAAGTGAACCATTTGAGAACAGTCCCGGATAAACCCATTCTAGTGTTTAGCAGCTCCAGGAGGTTCTCATGTTTGACCGTGTCAAAAGCTGATGAAAGGTCGAGAAGGATGAGGAGGCATAAATCATTGCGATCAAGAATTTGGAGGGCATCATCAATTATGTGAGTCATGGCCGTTTCCGTGCTGTGTTTCGCTCGGAAGCCTGATTGATGAGGGTGGAGGAGATCAAACTTGTCAATGTGTTTTGTTAGTTGGAGTTGTACACATTTTTCCAGCAGTTTGGCCAAGGTGGGGATGTTTGTGATGGGACGGTAATTGTTTAGGTCAGACGGGTCAGCTGTAGGTTTCTTGAGTATGGGCGTGACTTGCCCCACCTTGAGTGAGTCAGGGATGAGGCCTTGTTGAAGGGAACTGTTAATGATTTGGGTCCAGAGTGGGAGGAGCATGGTGGTGAAGTCTTTTACAGCGTTAGCAGGTAGGGGGTCTGTGAGGTGATTAGAGGGCTTCAAGGTACCGAGCAGTCTGTGTATTGCTTCTTCAGAGTAGGTGTCGAAGGACCCCCATGATGCGCTGTTTTTAGGCTGAGTGTTAGACGTTCTGATGTGACCAGGGTTTTGGCTTACATCATTGAGGAGATCAGTTCTTATGTTGTCGGTCTTTAGCTTGAAGAAGGCGGAAAAGTCTTCACTGTGTGGGATATCGCTTGTTGGGTTGTTTGATTGTAAGGGTTGCGGCTTTGTTTGACTTTTGACTAGTTCGAACAATTTTCTTGGTCGGTTTTTCGCTTGGTCAAGCTGGAGGCTAAAGAAGTCAGATTTCGCACGCTTGATTTTCCTAAAATAGGCATTTCTCTTGTTCTTAAGCTTTTTGCGATGTAGTGATGAGGGATCAGCTCTCCAAGTGCGTTCTGCCGATCGCATAGCACGCCTGCCTTCGTTGAGTCTGCCGTCATACCAAGGGTTCGAGCTCTTGGTGGAGACTCTCTTTAGTTGCAGTGGGGCGGCTTTGATGATTATTGAGGTCATAGAGTCGAGGTAGAGGTCGGTAAGTGATTGAACATCAGAGACGCCAGCAGGTGGAAGGAGGAGCCTGTAGGTGTGGGGAGGTAGGGAGTTGAGGTTAAGATTCTTCATGTCCGTTTTCCAGATCTTGGATTTGGTGGGTTGAGCCGGGGAGGGTTTGACTTTTTCATTGATAAAGAAGGTGATGATGTGGTGGTCTGACCAATCACAAGGTTGGATTGCCCCCAGTTGGGTAGAGTCCTCTTTGGCAATGATGAGATCGAGTATCGAACCTTTATCATGTGTTGGGCTGTTGCATATTTGGGTGAGGTCAAGCGCATTAAGGAAAGTTTTGAGACTATTCACCACTGCGTCTTTCTGATCGTTCCAGTGGAGATTAAACTCACCCAGGTAGATTTGAGTGATATGCCGACCAGCGTTGGAAGTGATAATGTCCATGAGTTGTTGAGAGAAGATGAGGTTGTCCCCAGGCGGGTGATAGATGAGATGTAGAGCACATACTGGTTTGCCCTCGCTGGAGATATCGAGGCAGAAGAGTTCACAGGAAGTGAGGGAGGGGGAGGTGACTTTGGTGACGGAGAGATTGCTCCTGAAAATGCATGCGATTCCCCCGCTCGTCTTGCCGGTCCTGTCGAGTCTGATGATGTGGTAATTGGGGGGAATTAGTATGTCCATAATAGGCGTGGAGGCTTCAGTTAGCCATGTTTCAGTCAATATGGCTAGGTCAAGATCCATTGATGTGACGAGATCTGCAATGTCGGAGGAGTGTCTCTGGGCCGATCTGCAGTTGAGAAGGATGCATTTGAATCTGGGGGTGAGAAGGGAGGTCGAGTGTTCTAGCGATAGGGGGACTTTTCTGAGGTTGTTTGGGACAGAACTTCTGTTGCTTAGAGTTGGGTGCCTAAGGGGATTTGTGAGAATAGTGGGTATGGGGAGGTGAGTGGAGGTTATGTGTTTACCGGTCCTGGGCCAAAAGAGCGGAGGAGGGTGCATAAGTCGTGGTCCGACAGGGAGTTAAGGGCACGCCGGGGGCGGTGGGTGTTGTTGCGGGTGGGGATAGTGGGCCAGTGCAGAGAGAGTTGAGTGCGAGGGACTGTGGGGAGAGTGCGTCGTTTGTTGGATACGGTGGTGGTCGTTGCGGGTCGATGTTGTCTGGAGGGTGTGTAAAGAAGTTCTTTGATGGTGCGGAGCTCGTCTTTGAGTTGTAGGAGGGTGGATAGAATCAGGTCAAGAGGTGTCTTGGGTTTAGTGTTCGTGATGTGGGCCATGGACGAGAGGTTGAGAGGGGAGTTAGAGGGCGAATTTGGGGCGGTGAGGTGGTGTATGCTAGCGTTAGTGGAGGGCTCTGCGGTAAAAGTGGGTGGGGTGGTATTCGGTGGGTGCGAAGATTTGTAGGCGAGGGGTGTGGGTGATGTAGGGGGAGGGTGGGATGTAGTGGTGGGGTCGTCGGTGGGAGGCGGCGCCGGTGAGTTGAGGGATGAGAGAAGGTCGAAGATAATAGGGGTGGTAAGAAGGAAGCGGGGGCTGAGTAAGGGGGGTGAGGAGGGGGGATGTTATTGTATGGGAGGAGGCAAGTTCTGGGGTGCTAGTTGGGAGTGTGGGGGAGTGGGGGGTGAGAGTGGGGGGGGTGGAGAGGGAAGATCTGCCGCGGGGGGGGAGATATACTCCGGGTGGTGGTGGATTCAGCGAGATTCGTATGAGGTGTGAGATGGGGGAAGGGTGGGTAGGGGTAAGTTGGATGTATGAGGGGGAATGATCTTCGTCTGTGGATGAGGGGAGTGGGGGGGTAACGTCAGGTGTGTGACTAACTATAACACTGGGGGGATGGGAGAGGTGTATGTCATTCCGCTGTTGCAATGGGCAAGGCGGGGTATATTGAGGAATGGTGTTGGGGGGAGTTGTGCAGCTTGATGTGTGCGGAGTGGAGGTCCGCCGTTTGGCGATGTGTTCTAAGAAGGTAGGGAATAGGTTGTCTAGTCGGTCAAGGTTCCTATCAGTGGCTTGGAGTAGAATGGTCCCATTGTTGTAGATGGTGATTGTGGCTCTGCCTGGGAAGACTAGGGATGGTGTGATAGAAAGAGTTAGGCCATGAGCGGATTTATTGGTGGTGTGAATAGTGAGAGTGGAGAGGAACGCTTTCCTCCATTGTGCTCTACGTGGAGTGTAAAAGATGATATCGTTGTTTGTGTCTCCATTGGTCAGCGAAAAGTAGGTGTCCACACACGGTAATTCGGGGTGTGCCTTCAGGAAATTGTGTTTGTAGCGTTTGGCGTTTTTTTTGGTGAGCTCAGGTGGGTAGATGATTTTGTAGGTGTGCTCGCCCAAGCGTTCCATGGCGGAAGAGGCGTGGGTAGAAGAGGTGGGGAGCTTGTGGGGTTGCGGGGCATTAAGCCTAAGTGGTAAAAGTGTGGGCATTAGGTATGGATGACTAGTCTAAGATGGCCCCTCCAGTGGTGAACTATTCAAAGATGGCCACCAGGGTAGCATATAGGGAGCCAGAGGTAGTCCTTTCTCTATTGTTGATGTGCCTTAGAGAGATAGTTTCCCTTTCCGGGGCAGGTCGAGTTAGTCCATGCTCTGTGTTGTTAGGAGGGGAGGGGAGAGATTAGATTTCAAGCTGTTCAGGAGGCGAGGAGGGAGACTTATCTCTGTTATGGTGTCCTGTGACCACGTTGGTATGCAGCTTCACGGTCATTTGGTGGGCAGTGGAGGCGATTTATGGCTCCAGTATATGGCCCCCGCCATTTTAGGTAAAGGAGAGTGAGACAAGTAAAAGGATCGCCATGCCGCGTGAATAGCTTGTGAGCAGACAGCTTTGTATCTTTTAGGGCAGAGAGTGTAGCGCCGGCATGCTCAAGATAGAAATTAAATAGTGTGCTTGTAAATACCTTCAGGATAGTCAGGCTGCAATGAGGCTGTCCAAATCAGACTCACTAAACCCAATTGTACTGAGGCAAATCCACTATTCCAGTTGATTGGTTATTAAACACGAAGAAACTCCAATGATGGGTGATTGTTTGTCTTTTATTTCGAGCGTTTCCAGGGGGGGGCGGGGCTAATAAACTCCTTTCCTCCTGGCGCCGTCACAGCGCGATCCTTCCAGGGGCCACTAGCCGACCCGCCGCCCTACTTCTCCCTCAAGCCCCGAGGCTCCCGGTTGCTCCGCTGCCACATAGCCCATCCAGCTCTCTGCTGCATACAGTCCAGCGAGAGGGGGAGGCCAGATGCAGCTCCGACGTGAACCACCTCGACCCAGCCCTCCAACTCAGGGGACAATCCTCCGCGCTCTCGGCAGCGCTCTGCTGCATACAGTCCAGCGAGAGGGGACAATCCTCCGCGCTCTCGGCAGCTCTCTGCTGCATACAGTCCAGCGAGAGGGGGAGGCCAGATGCAGCTCCGACTCGAACTGCCTCGACCCAGCCCTCCAACTCAGGGGACAATCCTCCGCGCTCTCGGCAGCGCTCGCCGGCCACAGCGACAGGTCTCTCGGGTGGTCGGAGGCTCCCAGCCGCTCCGCTCAGCCTCGCCTCACGGAGCCCACTGGCATCAGCAGGCCGGCAGGCAGCGCCTCACACTGTCTTCAGTGCTGCACGTCCGAGCTCGCAGACCCGTCAGACAGTCTCGAGGCGCCCGCCCCGCGAGCGGTGTGCTCGGGCAGAGGTAGGCAGCGTTTCTCCCCTGACCCTGGGCTGCACGTTAGCAGCTGCAGCCCCAGCCGGCAGTCTCCCGGCAGTCGGAACTCAAAGGCGGTCACGTCGTGCAGCTACGCCCGCATCCGCGGCAGGCTCTCACCCACTGTCCAGGGCTCCGCCACAGCTCCGGTGAAGATTGTAGGTGTCCAGTCGCCGGAGATTGCCAACAGGTCAGGTACGTGAGAAATCCAGTTCCAATTCAAAATCCAGTTACTTGTTTTTCACACCAGTTACTCGTCAAAAAACAGTTACTTGTTTTTTCACGATGGCGATGCGTGCTATCTGGGATAGTTCCATTACAGGGCTCCCCAGCACTGGGAGCTCCGGTGTAGGGCTCCTACCAGGCGGCCATCTTGAATAACATGTATGTTACACTTATTGACCTGCTCCCTCACAGATAAGGAGTCTCTGCTTCCTACTATTTCTCTTAGTAATGCTTCTGTTTTGACTGTTTGTTGCAATGGTACACTCCCTGTCAGTTTGTATATAGCTGGAGGCGATTGGGGATGTGGTCAGATCATCATTAAGACAGGAGGAGACAGTTTCCAAGCTATTGAGAACCATACCCCATTCACAGGAGATGATAGGGTGCTCATATCCCATGGGCACAAGAAAGGGAATGCTATCTACCTTTCTCCAAGGATCATTTTTCAGGGCATCTCTTGATTCTTGTGCATGACTGTATACATGCCGACAGGACCGGATTATGCATTTTTCCACTCTGTCACTACTTTCATCCCATACAAACCACCCCTGCACGCGAACACTGATCTGTAATTAGGCCCGGGATTGTTAAAAGTCATCTTTTCCAAACAGAGTTACTACCCGATGACAGTTTAGTGTTTCTGGGATGAGGTCCTGAAAAACTAAAATTAAGTACTTTCAAGACATCAATTGGATCCTACTGCAGAACCCTTAAGCGAAAATCCACTTGATACCCCACCTTTACCTAGGCAAAACCCAAGTTGCCACCTCCAAGAAGCAGGCAGATAGGGTACTGTTGCAAATTCTCCATCAGGACTACTATGGAAACATTCTCATTCCACGGAAAGGGAACATACCTTCCTGTCATACCCAACTGCTTCCATTTCAAGACCAGACTATTTTTGTACATCTATCCCTCTACTGAGCCAGGTGGTTAAAGCCGCAATACTCCCGAATGGAGTGTTGGATCATGCTAAAGCAGCGATAATGTTATTGCCCTATTAGCAAGTTGTCGCTAACAGCAGTTAGCCACAGTTTGTAGGCGATAGCGAGCGGTTTGGGGCCCGTTTTTCATGTCAGCAATATTCATCGGTAATGACATTCAAACTGTGCGTTCCCAAACTGTTAGCAACTGAAAGCAGTTGCTAACATCGCTATTGCCTATCAATGCAGGCGTAGCAATACAAAAATCCCCTCTAAGCGTGAATATCGCTGAAAACTAACGCCTGCTTAGGCCACTTCTTAACCTGTATATCTAATGGGAGTTGGATATTCAGGTTAAGACCCTATTGGCGTTAATGCCTGAATATCGCTGGATTTCCAGCGATATTCACGCATTAAGCCGCTATCGCCAAACATTTTATCGCATTTGAGATAAACGTTGCTATTAGCATGTTATCTCTGCGATAAAATCCGGCGATGCACGGCGATAGAAAACATTTCGCTAAGCTTATTTAGCGATAAATATTGCTAGTTGTTGATAATATGTCCCAAGGTTATGCTCTTTTGTTTAAACCTACATCCCGAAAAATGAACATTCCATGACATCCCCCCTTACATAATGGGCAGCAGACATGGCCTGTGTTAGGATGAGCTCATGAGCGACTCAAACATATGAATGAGGGAAGCTCTGGTCAGGAAAGCCCAGTTATAACAAGCATTTGCAATGCAATCGGTCTTGTATTTGGGATCTTAAATGTATCTAGCTATGAAGCCTGGAGGAAAAGTAAGCACCAAACTGAGGAACACACCAAGTATGGGAGCACATGGAGAGAAATATTACCTATCAATTGGATATGATATAGTCCAAAGCTCTGTTTTTAATATAAAATTGGAGCCTTCGACAAAGAGCGTCACATGGATCCAGTGGTGCGGCACATGCAGCCAGAGGGGTGGTATAAAGAGCAGCACACAGTCCACTTACCTGTGAAGCACAGTCTGATGGAGCAAGGACTCATGAATAAGAGACTTGCGCAGATGTAATCCACTCATATAATCTCGTAATAAAGTATTAATAATGTTTGGAATACAAATTTTACACAACATTTCATATAGAAAAGGGGGAAGCTTGCCTATGGGTTCTACTAACAAGTAACCCGAGTGCGACTAAAGATGTTTGCAATGTGGGAAAATAAACTGCGCATGTGTCAGCTGCATGACGTCTTAACGCTTGGAGGGAAAACTTTGCTTCTGCGCAATAGCATTTAAAATGGCCGCTAGAGAACTCACGTGCTAAGCATCTGCTTTGCTGAAACTAATTTGTGTTATATAATAAATGCTAATGCATAAATAGTCTTTATAAGTAAATGGGATTAGAATAGAGATAGGTGGTATACAGTGAAATCATTTTATTTGAATCTAATACTTTGTCTTTTTGACCTCTCTATTAGTTCATATTTGGGCCTCCTAGAATGCTAAGGTTTGATAACAACTTGAATGGCAGGGCATGCGCAAGAGGGACCGCTCCAGAGCAATGAGCTCAAGTCTTGGGACTCATCCAAGCACATCTAGTAGACGTACCCTGGGAACCAGCTGAACATCCTGAAGATTCAATGAACAACTGTGAAATAGTATACATTGTTGTTTAAATAAAGTTTTTAAATATGGCTGGGATATAAAGCTTAGGAGAACAACTTAATGGGTGGTAACTTAAAACAATAAGCTGTTTAGAAAAGTATTAAACTTAGCATGGTGTGATGATCATCCCCTCAGTTTGTCCAATCAGAATTTGGAATTTCATAAGGTTGAAACATTTAGGGGTGGAACATGCCCTTAAGAAAGTTTAATGTGGGAGTTAGGTAGTTTAAAAAGGTTGGTCGCTGCCAGATCGCTGAAAGACAGAGATGCTGTCCGAATGCTGATCGAATACCTGATGAAACAGACTTAGAATTTTACAATCCATTTCGAATAGAAGATTGCTGTAGAATCGAGGAGGCAATAGAATTAGGAGAAAGATAGTGGAAGAATTGAGGAGGTAGTAGGTTTAGAAGAAGGTGGCAGAAGAACCGAGGAGGAAGTTAGTATCAGAGAGGGGTGAGACGCAGGCATCGAATCCAGTAGAGGTCATCTGTCCTATCCTAACCTGAAGAACCTATCAATACAGCAGCAACAAAGAGGGGTGAAAGGGGATAATATGCGCTGGGAAAAGAAATATAAGTACAATCACAGTATTTGATAAGCTCAAAGGATCAGATTCTGGTCACCCCACCAGAATCGAAGCCTGCGACACCGAGGGGCCACAGTTAACCAATACAAAATGCACTAGATCCTGAGCTGCAAAACATTCAAATGAGTTCGAAATATCAAGTCCCAATATTTTAGGTGCTCTTCATTTTATTCTTCATGAAAAAGTGTTTCTTTCATTCAACTGATAGAGTCCAATCTTCATATATTATCAAGAAAAAACAACCACCGCCAACACGTGTTTCGTCTAGGTCGTTAAGACCACTAGACTTCGTCAGGGCTGTAAATACAATATTATAAAAGAAATAATCACAATCATGTTCCACTTAACAGACACTGTTATAAGAAGAACGAGAAACTTATCCTATTTACAGTTATATAATACAAAGTGACAACCGTACCAAGGTATCAATGATCATGTTGTTATTAACAATGGCGCACACAGTTAAAAGTATTTGCATAAACATGTCATCCACACTGAGTGGGATACACTGTGATATGCAGACAGAAAAGTAATCCAACCACCAAAACACCAGTGATACCCAGAATATAGGAGAAAAAAAAAGAGAATAGTCGTTGAGAAAGGTAACCACCACAAGAGAACCTAATCAGGAATGCATCTAGAGGAATAGAGGCAAGTCGCACCCTAATCGGTGCTGAAATCTAACCCTAAGACCACGAGTGCCTCCCAACCAACATGCCATGAAAAAAAAATCAAGTTATAGCTCACCAAAATTTATCAATTGCAAGCTTCCAATGGGTAAGCGTGGGCGTATTGTTCAGGCAGAAAATCTATAATGAACATAGGACAAAGTGAGCCCATTCATGCCCAATCGTCCAACCCGCCCCTGTCATCCTAATAACAATTACATTACAATGGTCAAAAGCAGTGACATTATAAACACTCACTTTAAGTCTCCAAATAGGAAGCGTCTAGCACAAGGTATTTATCCCGGGTGAAGGACAATCAGTCCTAAAAGTCGTTAACACGTATCCATCCAATCTGGTGATCCTAATATCTCCTGTTAGATACAACAACGTCGGTATCAGAACTACATATTCGGTAGGCATGAGGTCGGTTAACACAGTCAAAAGTGAGTTAAACCACTTAACATTCTTAAACCACGTGAAGACATTCTGCTTAGTAGCCCAGTCTTGTGTCCAGATACACAAACACCATTATTCCAAATTATATCCCGACAAAATCACAGTCGTTGCATATCTATTAGCAAAGCCCTTAACACAACTACTAAAGCCCTTTTCGTACAGGGCCCCTAATCACCAACATGCCGGAACAGGGTCCGACAGGACATACCTCCGAGTACGGGGTCCTGTTTAGGAAGCAGTGCGTTCCTTCGCGAGTCACGGCGTTCAACTCAAGTGCCATTAGTTTCCTTCTTTATCTTTACGTCGCGTTTGAAAGTCCGAGAAGGAAATAGAAGTAGGACTATCCTACATCATGTTCGATGGCCGCCATCTTTGAGTGGTCATTTGAACGTGACAGAGACCAATATCTATTGCTAAAGTTAGTATTGGGATATCTGGAAAGAAAAATTGTTTTATGGTGCAAAGTAAACCCAATTATCCCAAGTCATAGGGAAACCTCAAAAGAAAAGGAGAATGTCAGAAGACAAGTTAAATAGAAATAATAAAGTGAAAACGGAAATCATATTATAAACCCCCGTAGATGAAAAGCGGAAAGCTTGTGAAAACAACCCGAATTATGTGTCACATGACAATCAAAAAGGTGTAACTGGTGAACAGTAATTTAAAAAGGGTAGCACACAATCAAGTAAAATTGTACAATCTTCACAGCAATGCAACCTATATAAATTACAGAAATATATAGTTACAAAAAGTATATATATACATACAGATGGAGAGGTCATCATAATTTTGGGACTCAGAGTCCCAATAGCCGCGCATGCCATGGACTGCCCAGCCCAAACTGAACATTTGACTATGTCCTTCCATGGTATAGAGATGATGCCCACTGATATTAGGGGTGGGAATCGCGAACTTAGGTTACGACAGCAGGAATAATTTTTCTTTCCAGATATCCCAATACTAACTTTAGCAATAGATATTGGTCTCTGTCACGTTCAAATGACCACTCAAAGATGGCGGCCATCGAACATGATGTAGGATAGTCCTACTTCTATTTCCTTCTCGGACTTTCAAACGCGACGTAAAGATAAAGAAGGAAACTAATGGCGCTTGAGTTGAACGCCGTGACTCGCGAAGGAACGCACTGCTTCCTAAACAGGACCCCGTACTCGGAGGTATGTCCTGTCGGACCCTGTTCCGGCATGTTGGTGATTAGGGGCCCTGTACGAAAAGGGCTTTAGTAGTTGTGTTAAGGGCTTTGCTAATAGATATGCAACAACTGTGATTTTGTCGGGATATAATTTGGAATAATGGTGTTTGTGTATCTGGACACAAGACTGGGCTACTAAGCAGAATGTCTTCACGTGGTTTAAGAATGTTAAGTGGTTTAACTCACTTTTGACTGTGTTAACCGACCTCATGCCTACCGAATATGTAGTTCTGATACCGACGTTGTTGTATCTAACAGGAGATATTAGGATCACCAGATTGGATGGATACGTGTTAACGACTTTTAGGACTGATTGTCCTTCACCCGGGATAAATACCTTGTGCTAGACGCTTCCTATTTGGAGACTTAAAGTGAGTGTTTATAATGTCACTGCTTTTGACCATTGTAATGTAATTGTTATTAGGATGACAGGGGCGGGTTGGACGATTGGGCATGAATGGGCTCACTTTGTCCTATGTTCATTATAGATTTTCTGCCTGAACAATACGCCCACGCTTACCCATTGGAAGCTTGCAATTGATAAATTTTGGTGAGCTATAACTTGATTTTTTTTTATGGCATGTTGGTTGGGAGGCACTCGTGGTCTTAGGGTTAGATTTCAGCACCGATTAGGGTGCGACTTGCCTCTATTCCTCTAGATGCATTCCTGATTAGGTTCTCTTGTGGTGGTTACCTTTCTCAACGACTATTCTCTTTTTTTTCCTCCTATATTCTGGGTATCACTGGTGTTTTGGTGGTTGGATTACTTTTCTGTCTGCATATCACAGTGTATCCCACTCAGTGTGGATGACATGTTTATGCAAATACTTTTAACTGTGTGCGCCATTGTTAATAACAACATGATCATTGATACCTTGGTACGGTTGTCACTTTGTATTATATAACTGTAAAAAGGATAAGTTTCTCGTTCTTCTTATAACAGTGTCTGTTAAGTGGAACATGATTGTGATTATTTCTTTTATAATATTGTATTTACAGCCCTGACGAAGTCTAGTGGTCTTAACGACCTAGACGAAACACGTGTTGGCGGTGGTTGTTTTTTCTTGATAATATATGAAGATTGGACTCTATCAGTTGAATGAAAGAAAAACTTTTTCATGAAGAATAAAATGAAGAGCACCTAAAATATTGGGACTTGATATTTCGAACTCATTTGAATGTTTTGCAGCTCAGGATCTAGTGCATTTTGTACTGAAGAACCTATCACCTGACTTTCTTTAAGGGGCCCTTACTGTTGGTTAGTGGGGTCTGATTTTGACAACATCCTAGGTAAATATACATCTGTTTCTTGTGTCCATGTGCTTTCTCTCTCTGTCCTCTTTTTCATGAGGCATTTGTTATTGTGATTTCTTTAATAATTGGATAGACCGATTCTACTTCCTCTGAAAAATGGATTTAACACTGTAAATTGTTTTGCTCTTTATGATTAATTTAGATAAAAATGTAAAACTTTTCTGAGTCTCTGGTTATTTAATAAGAAATCAGGTAAATGAGACCAAAGTCATTGATCATCAATTCTAATCAACTAAAATAGATCCATTTGTAAAGAAAGGGCATGGTCAATAAATAAAGTTGTTAGTCAGAATAGCAAAGGACGTATGAATTTAGCCCTATTAATTGATTCCCAGCAGCGCTCACTGGCCTATATTGTGTGAGTGTGTTTATGGGTCCATATGATTATTTAGTGATAGACGTCTTCAGGTTGGTGTCTCGCTGGATCAGTTTGCTGGTAGCAGAGGTATGGTTTTTATTGATTAGTTTGGAGATTATTGGTTATAGATTTATGTATTAACAAACCTGTCTGCATATTGTTTCATATTGTCTGGAAATTCCCTGGAAATGTATAGCGGGTGATGAATGGAAATCACACTGCAGTGAGGTTACTAGTCTGTTTTAGAAATTAAGTTGTGAATAAGTGAGAGTAATTGTTAGCAAGGAGTTCGCTGGGTTAAATTCTGGTGTTATATCACCTAGAAAGGGTAACACTGGAAGAGTAACAGGTTCTACTGAGCTTGAGTGAGGGTAAACGGAAAGGTTTTATTCGCAGTGTATGAGGAGTAAGCGGAAGGCTTTACTCGTAGTGAAAGAATCCATTAATCTTTTGCTTTATGAAATTGACAGAGTAGCACATGTTTTTATGTTATTAATGACATTTTTGTTGAAAATGTAAAAGAAAGTAAGATTTGTATTACCTTGTGAAGGGAGGGTCAGCTGCCATGGTTGCGCTGATGTCACAAAGTGCCGCGCTGAGATTTGCGAACCAGCAGGTGTGTGAGTTAAGGAGGATTGTAAAGGAGGGGTCAGTAGTGAGGAGTGAGGCTGATGACACAATAGAGCCACGGTAGTATTGGATAAAGGAATTTTGTGAAATTAAGCCTGATTGGATGAAAGAATAAGAGCGACAATAAGATTGGAGAAACTAAGTGTAAACAAAGGACACATTTTTGACAAAAATAGAAGCCGTAATAGTAATAGGTAATGGAGTTTGTATGTGGAAATATGAATCACCCAGATAGAAGATGTTCAGGTTTTGCTAGACAAAAATACATACGAAGAATAACTTATAAAATGTACTGAGAGAAAAGGAAAATGTAATTTTTGCAGATCATCACAAATTATTTCAAGAAAGATAAAGCCATTAAAACTAGAGAAGGAATTCTTATCCCACCATCAAATACTCCTGCCTTATTTATGATGATGGAGAAGGGTTATCATACATGTGTATGGCTAGAAAACTGGATTAAATATACAAAAGGTGATGGAATATTGGCTTTCTCAGAAAATGGTACATTTAATGGAAGAATTCTTCTTCAGAATTTAAGGAATAGAATGAATGAGTTAGAGCCTAGACCTTGATTAACTCAGTATGAAGCTTTGGAAGAATGGGAAATGGATGCCTTTGATCGAGATAGGTCTATAAGTACCACGGGTCATAGAGGATTTTATCCTGAAATGTTGCATATAATACGTGAAGATAAGATGAAACAATGGAGACAGGCCATGGTTTCAGAATGAAAGTATCCTGTATTAATGTCAGAGGAGCAGTCTGGAGGAAAATGTACAAGAAAATACAAACATATGACAAGTTGTGGAGAATCAGAAGATGAGTTTTTGGAAGATATTCTAACAAAAAATCCTCCGCCATATCAGGAGGGACCCAATAGAAATATACCAAGTGCTCACGCCATAGAAACACAGTTAGTTCCTCAAATATTACATAATTCATTTTATGAAAGAATATTACAGGAAAAGGAAAGAGAAGCGATAAATAAAAATAGAGATGAACTAATACAGAAAATAACCCAATTGAGTGTACACCCTGAAGCATTAACTATACAAGTGACTATAGGACCTGTTGACCCACTAAATGGGGATAAAGGAAGTTGTCCACACCCTCCAGTTATAGCCACTCCTATAATAGAATCTGGAAAAGAGAACATAATAATTGAAGATCAAGCTAGTGAATGTGAATCAGTAATATCATTAATGGATGTGCCAATCAGAGAACAGATATATGAAACCCTAAAAAGAGTTACTCCTAGCTGTTCAAAAGAAATACGAATGGAAACCTTCACAGGAACTAAGAGTGTCACAATAGTGTCACCAGAAGAATTAGAAAGGTGGGCACATGGAATAGACAAACCAGTTCCACAGCCAACGATTTTCGATATATATAAATTAAAGGTAGAATTGGAAGAAATTATAGCTGGAAATGTGGGAATAGACAGGCTGAATACGTACAGTGAAGAAGAATTATTGTTCATGTGTAGGAGCATAACCAGAAACGTTAAAATATTTCATGAGAAATCGACAGAGCTTGCTTCCGAAATGGGAATTGAAATAGAGAGATCAAAAGTATTGCAGAACCCTTACAGAGCAGAATTTACTGACAAAGATTTAGAAAATATGAGGAAGAAAATTACAGATTAAAGAATTAATGACAATATTACAGAAATGGGGAGAATTAGACATATGGAAAACAAGGAAAACAAGGTGGACAAAGAAAAAGGAGGAGGCCCAAGCAAACAGGACCACATCAGAATATATATTAAGATAACCTAAAAAGGCAAAAACATAGTGTCCCATGAGAGAAGTACCAAGAGGAGGATATGTACATGTTCCATGGACCAGGCAAGATATTTTATCATTTACTAATGATTTCTCAACATTAGGAGAAGCCAGTTGAATGGTATAGACAAGTTGAGAGGTTTTTGAAAGTTTCTAAAGTTTTGTTGAAAGATTTGAATGGTCTGTTTGACATAGCGGTGCCTGCAGATTTATGGACAGAGTGTAAAATCACTGTTGTTTAGCCCAGGGATGAATACACAAGAGATGAGAAAACAGGTGCACCTTCAGAAGAGATAATGAAGAAATATCACCAGGTGATTTCTTTCTTAAAAGGGAAAATTCCCCCAAAGGAGACAGATTGGATAAAATAGATAGAACTACACAAGAAATAAATGAGACTGTACATGCCTATTATGAGTGTCAGCTACAGGTGTTCAAGCAGTATAGTGGATTTGAGAATATTGGTGACAAAAGGTATGGGACATTTTGTGTATCGGTTTGTATCTGGATTGAGACCAGAGATTTGTCAGATGATCCAAACCATATGTTGCGTTGGCACGGGTAACACATAGATGATTAAAGTATGCAAAATATTGTGATATGAGATGAGATAGATAATAGATGCAAAAAGTTAGAAGAGAAAGTAATGTAGGCACAAGTAAAATTGACAGAACAACAAGAACTTAAATTAAATAATCAGAATAGTGATAAAAAAGAGGATTGGGAAAATAACTGGGGAAAACAAAGAGGGAAAATGAGCAGAGAAGAGGCAAAGAAGACATTTCCTTGTCATGGGTGGGAAAATTGGAGCATTGGAAAAATAAGTGTACAAATATTCAAACTAATAGTGGCCCAAATCATAATTTTAATCCACAGACGCAGAATGAGGTGATGAGTAAACCGCAACTGGTTGTTAATCTACAGAGTCAGTTACCACCTGCCCCTATGAAAAATGTTGTGAACAGAGCAAAGTACAGTGTGGACGCAGGATTTCCAGGAAAAAGTGGTAAGCTAAATTCAGTAACTTCACAATTTCTTTTACAGAATGGAAGTTTGTCCGAGGATGTACAATGACAGTGCATGAGGTGGGGGGCGGGGAGAGGAGTGCGTACTTGGCGCATCCCTACCGGTAGATCAGTCGGGTCCATATATTGATGGAAAAATAGAAGGAAAATATATTACCTTTTTATTGGACACTGGTGCAGGATGTTTTTACTTGGAGCAGGATTCTTTTCCCTTTGTTTAAAGCCTGCTTTTCACTTAGATCAGTTCCTACATCCTGGAGGGGAAGTATATTAATACCCTTATTTAAGAAGGGAGAGCGGGATAAACCCATGAACTACAGTTTGATAGCTCTTCTGGATTCTATCGGAAAAGTTTTTGCTAAGTGTCTTCTAATATTAATTACGGATTGGGTGGAGGCAAATAGTATTTTACCTTTGGAACAGACTGGGTTCCGTAAAGAGCATGGTACACTTGATAACTTAACTGCTCTTCAAGTGATTATGGACAAATATGTACGAGTGCGAGGAGGTGGAGTATACGCGGCATTTATAGACTTCTCCGCAGCGTTTAACAAGGTGGACCGTCCGACGCTGTGGAGAAAGCTTGCTGTATTGGGTATGCCGCCCCATCTACTGGAACTTGTAAGATCCCTTCACTCGAATACCTGGTGTAAGGTGTTACAAAGCGGAGAAAGGGGTCTTTCACAGACTATCCCATCCTTGAACGGATTAAAACAGGGGTGTCTATTGGCCCCCATGTTGTTCTCATTATATATTGTGGACCTACCTGCTTCCATTGCTGCAGGTGTTGGTTTAGCCCCGGTAGTTGGAGGTTCATCCATCTCTGTTTTAATGTATGCGGATGATATCCTCATTTTAGACTTAACTCCTAAGGGCTTGTCTAATCGCCTGCAAGCTTTACATTTATTTGCAGAAGCACATTTTATGAAGATTAATGCCTCTAAAAGCAAAATCATGTGCATTACTGGAAGGAAAAAATGTAGGTCTGTAAACTTCGGATGGGCTATAGGAGGCCAGAGACTAGAGGTGGTTAAAACTTACACCTTTCTAGGTAAAATAATCTCGGCAAACCTAAGCGAAAAACCCCATATTGAACATAATTCGCGTAAGGCATTGGCTCATTGTAAGGGGTTATGTTCCCTGTATTCTGCTACAGGGAAAAGACATTTTGCCCGATTTTTGGAAGTGTATAGAGCAAAAATCCCTGCAACTCTGCTTTACGGAATAGAACTGGTGGAGTTAAGGCATTGGGGTTTTTTGCAGTTAATGGAGGGAAAGGTCTTAAGAAGAATTTCTTCCTTTAATACAGCTTGCTCCGTGACCGCATGCAGGCTGGAATTTGGCCTCCGGAGTTGTTGGGTACAGGGGTTGATTGGCCTGGTAAGATGGGTGGCCTGCTTGGCCAGAGGTGAATCGGGTTCCTTACGGGCACATATTAAAAAGGAACTGCTGGGCAATCTAAACGAGTTCTCATTAATAGTAAACATTTTTAGAAAAGCTGTAACAATGTTAGAGTTGGACGAAAGTACTTTGTTCTTACTCTCTCCTTCTCAACTAAAGTCTCAGCTGAAACATGCATCTTGGGAACTCTGCTTTAAATTGGATATGACTGCTTTACACGAAAAGAAGGGTGGTGATTTACTCCTAAGCACGTATTCAGTAAAGCAGGCCCAACAGTATGTTTCCTGGAATATCCCTCATCGAGTCCGAAGGCTATGGTACCTTTAAGACATGATTTGCTTCCTTTAAATTCACTTTTAGCAAAGTGGTATGGAACATCTCCTGTATGTAACTTTTGTAATAAGGCAGTACAGGACCGAAATCATGTTCTGTTTATTTGTCCTACATTACGTCCATTGCGCTCTAAATGGTTAAAATCTATTTGTCTACAATTAGGAATTCTTAATGTAAATACTTTCTTTCATGCCCTTTATTGTCCACCCAATGAAATGTTTTGCTTCAAAATTTTTAACTTTTTTAAGGGTTTTTTAGATATTTATTAATGAAACCTGTAGATGTTATTTGATTGTTCGGCCAGTGTTCATGTTGTGATCCTTCAATTGACTTTTATTGTGATTTTTACTGTATCTATTGGTGTATAGTTATGTGATTGTTATATGTGGCCCTCTTTTGAGAGCCGAAAACATAATAAACTTGGACACTGGTGCTACCCATTCTACTGGGAGAACAACAGACATCCCACACCTTCCCCTCTCGGGTGAGGCAATCCAAGTAGTTGGTGTTTCAAATAGACAGATCAGAACTCCAGTCACAGGACCCCGTGGAGGTATGCATTGGCAATTTTAGAGAAAAGCGCAAATTTGTTGTTTTTGATTCTAGTCCCGTAAATTTGTTAGGCAGAGATTTAGTATACAAGATGAACTGTACAATTTATTGTACACCGGATGGTGTAGCAATTCAGACCTCTGATGAAGATAGTATTTTTAAAATAATGCTAGCAAAGCAAGGTACAGAGGTAGACGAGATGTATACAATGACGACAAAGGATGATTTACCAGATGAATTAAAATTGACAGTAAACCCAGAAGTGTGGGATTTCACTGGAAAAGAGGTAGGGTTAATGGAAAATGTAGACCCAGTAAAAGTGACTGTAGAAGAAGGTGCTGTTTATCCAAACACGAGGCAGTATAAGATGAGCCCAGAAATCAAATCTAGTGTCATTGCAGAAATAGAACGAATGATTCAACAAGGCATTTTAAAATAAATAATGAGCTGTCCTTGTAATTCACCTATAATTGGCATTAAGAAACCTGACGGGAAATATCAAATAGTGCAAGATCTGAGAAAAATAAATACAATTGTGGTGCCTTGTTGTCCTGTAGTGCCGAACCCAGCAGTAATGCTGTATCAAATACCAAGGAATGCAGGATGGCGCACAGTAATTGATTTGTGTCATGATTTTTCTCCATCCCATTGCACCCAGATCGCCAGTATCTCTTGTTTAAATTTGAAAATCATATTTGTGTGGAATTGAGTTCCTCAAGGGTACACAGAAAGCCCTTCAAGTTTTTAATCAGATATTCAAAAAGTGTCTAGAAACATTAGTGATGCCCAGAAATTCAGTATTAATCCAATATATTGATGTTTAGCTTGTTGCATCAAAAACACGAGAAGATTGTGTCATTGATTCTATTGCTGTGTTGAACCATTTTGCTGATGGAGGGCACAAGGTATCACCTGAAAAACTGCAATTCTGTCAAACCAGAGTTAAATATTTGGGACATGAATTAGAAAGAGGAGTAAGGAAAGTGACACATGTAATAATTAAAATAATAAAACCAATACAGTTACCTCAGACCCAGAAAGAAATCAGAATGTTTCTTGGTATTGTAGGATAGTGTAGGCAATGGACTGTAGGTTTTTCCTTAGTGGCCAAACCACCAATACAAATGTCAAGAAAATGAGCAAAAGACCCTATAGAATGGGATGATGAAAGCATGGAGGATTTTGTAAAATTAAAAAAAAATAGTTTGTGTGAAGCCCCTGCTCTTGGGATGCCAGATTATACAAAAGAGTTTGCACTATTTTGTTGTGAACAAAATAATTGTGCTTTATCAGTGCTAACCAAGAGACATGGTTTAATGTGACGTCCAGTGGCATATTTTTCAGCTACTTTGGACCCTGTAGCCTCTGCATTCTCTGGTTGTTTGAAGTCAGTGTCTGCTGATTGCACAAGTCTTGAACAGAGTGAATCTATTGTGATGGGACATCCTGTAAAGGTTTATGTCCCTCATTCAGTGGAAATTCTTTTGACCAGAACAAGAACTCAATACCTTACTCCAAGTAGGATCACAAAATATGAAAGAATAGTTTTAGGAGCAGAAAATGTGACAGTAATCATGTGTACTGTTCTAAACCAAGCAACCTTATTACCTGATGTGTATGGAGAAGAAGTGAGGGATGATGTTGAACATGACTGCCTAAGATATTACTGAATATTGTACCAAACCTCGCCCAGACATACAGGAAGAGCCCCCGAATGATTGTGAAAATGATCTATTTGTACACGGCTCATGCATGTGGCACGAGGAAGGAGGGTTAAGTGCTGCTTATGCTGTTTGTTTGTACTTTGGCTGGAATAGTTGCAGCATCCTATTTACCAGTAGTCAAGTCTGCACACATAGCTGAATTGATTGCTTTAATTAAAGCCTGCAAAATTAGGAAAAATTGGAGAGTAACCATTTACACTGACAGCCAGTATAGTTACGGGGTTGTGCATGACTTTGGCCAACTGTGGATGCAAAAGGATTTCATGAATTATTCAGGAATCCCTAAAATGTGGACAATTGTGAAAGACCTTTTACACGCAATACAATTGCCAAAAGAAGTGGCTGTAGTCAAATGTGCTGCACATCAGTCTGGAAATGACTATGTATCTGCTGGTAATCGCTATGCTGACCAAGCTGCTCAGTATTGTGCCAAGACTAAAATGGCAGTGAACAATAAAATTTAAACAACTGGAATCAGATGCCAACTTATGCTTATCTCAGCCATAGAAACATGGGATGAAGTAAGACATTTACAGGATGAGGTGTAAGTAAGTGAAAAGGAAGGTTGGAGAGAAGAAGATGGTTTTTGGATTTATCCAGATGGTAGGCCAGTCATGCTAGATTGTTTACTCTCACAACTAGCAAGAATGTACCATGGAGATACAAACATAGGTAGAGACGCCATAATCAGACTCTTTAGACAGGACTGGTTCAACCCAAAGTTTAGGACTGTCACAGAGAGCCTTTGCCAGAGATGCCTAATTTGTCAACAGAAGAACCCAGGTAGGAAGACAGTGGTCAGTTGGGGAAGAATTGGAAATGCAGAAGGACCATTTGTGAGGTTGCAGGTTGATTTCATTCAGTTACCACCGTGTAGGGTACTAAAGAAAATCGTTGTCATAGTATGTTTGTTCTCACGATGGGTAGAAGCATATCCTACCAGAAGAAATTACATCCTAACAGTTACCAAATTATTGAGGGAGCTGGTACCGCATTATGGTTTTCCAGTAACTGTGGAATCGGATAGAAGATCTCACTTTAATAATGAAATAATTCGATTGATCGGTGAAGCATTTAGAATTGAACAAAAGTTGCACTGTGCTTACCACCCAGAGGCTTCTGGGGTGGTGGAACAAACTGAGGGACACAATAAAATCAAGACTGTCAACGGTGTGTGCATCTACATCCCTGTATTGGCCAGATGCCTTACCTCTGGTTCTGATGGGAAATAATCCTGACGGAAACACAGGGTTGAGTCCCCATGAAGTCCTCATGGGAAAAACAATGAGATTAGCATTTATGCCAGGGCACAGACTGTGAAGCATAACTGATCTGGTATTAGACTATTGTAAAAGATTGACTGACCTTGTGTGTTCTGTCTCACACCAGGTTGGTGAAGACGCAGACGCCAGGCAGCCAGATCAAGCACATGATCTAAATCCTGGAAATTGGGTGGTGTTGAAGAATCAGACACGAGAGACGTGTCTTGCACCCAGGTGGAGTACCCCAAAGCAGGTCAGACTGGTTACAACAACAGCAGTGAAATGTGCATGTTTGCCTAACTGGATTCACGCCAGTCATACCAAGAGAGTACCAGCCCCTGATGATGAAAATCCTCAACAAGACATTGAAGTTTTTTTATTTTTTTATTTTGTATTATTTTATCATATCAAATCAATAAAACATAGAAAACAACTACATCTGCATCATAAATAAACTATATACATAGTACATCTTAAAAGGCATCCACAATTACAATCACGTAAAGCCGAAAGTCTCTTCAAAAAAGGGCAACGAAATTCTCATGCTTAATAGCAGTCAAATAAACGAAAACCCAGATGTAGTTCAAAATAGAATGCAAAAGAAACCCTAAAGCAGACCTAAAAAAAAAAACAAAAAAAACAATAAAGAAACACATTCTCAAGCCCATAATAGTGGTACCTTACATATCCTTGTCACAGTGCGACCCGTCAACCTGAAAGTTCTACTAACATTCGTGTCGTTCCCATTGAAAGATCCCCTCAGCCACTGACACTTCACATCGCTCCCCCCCCAAGCTCTGGCACCACTCAACATCCTACTCAGTGTGTGCAAGCAAGTATAGTCTTAAAGGCTCCCAAATGTCCCGTGGTCTCGATGTAAGGGGCAGTTCTTCCGCGTAGGTGTTAAGATTATAAGATTTTCGAGGCAATACACCAGATCAGCCAGCCACTCCTTGAGGGCAGGCCTTCGCCCCCTCCCCCATGTGATTGCCACTCTTCTTGCAGCCATCAGCAGCGCCAGTCTCACAAATACGCCACTCACCCCTCTCACATGCGGCACACAACAAAGAAGGCACACCAGCGGTGTACAGGTAAGTTCCGCAGCGACCATCGCACGCAAACAATTCACCACTTGTACCCAAAAAGCAGCCACCGTCAGGCAATTCGACGCTAAATGCATAAAGTCTGCATCATCCTGTCACAGCACTCCATCTCACGCAGTGCATACCTAAACAATCGTGCCTGGTGTAATACACCTGATGGAAATACTTGAAATGGATAATCTTAAGATTACCATTCATACAGAGTTTCCTGGTTAGACCACAAATGTGCTTCCAGTTGGCCTCGGAAATATCCACAGACAGACATGAATTCCACGTGGCCCAACTCTTATACACTCCATACATCGTTTTCTCTTTGATAAGTTTATATAACTTAGATATCAGTCTCTTATTAATGGGTATGGTAAGAACAAATTGCAATGATAAGATTTCAGGAGGCTCTACCGGATAAGTGGTATTATGCTCCAGGGCCGAATGTCGCAGCCGATGAATCGCGAACCTGAAGAGAAGCGACTGATTCGTAATGTGACCCAAGTCCTCCTGCGTAGCAAACGTGCCATTGGGATAGAGATCCTTCATCTGAGAGATACCTGCCTCCCTCAACACCCTTAAAGACGGGGCCTCGTGCGTGACCGACATATGCGCGTAATGCTCCAAACGCATATCTGATGCGTACAATGGCAACTTCTGTGCCAACTTTCCTATCCGCTGCCAAGCTGAAATCGTGGCATCTACCGCGTTGATCTCTGACCTCGGGGTGCCTCGCCAGTGGTGAGTGACCACACTGTACAGAGGGACGGGAGCCGCGTCTCCCTCTTCCACCGCGACATGCGGTGTGAAGGCGTGCGGCCTATACCAATAATAAAGATATTGAGCCTGTGCACTCAGGTAATATGCATAGAAGTATGGCGCCACAAATCCGCCTTGCTCATACTCCCTGGTGAGGACCGACCACTGTAGTCTCGCATCCCTGCCCCCCCACACCAGCCGGAGCAGATGGTCCCGAAGGGTTCTAAAGAAGGCCATAATAAGCACTATTGGCACATTCGCGAACAGATAAAGAAACCGGGGCAGCACCACCATTTTAACAAGAGCAATGCGGTCCGACAGCGGCAGCGACAGCCAGTATTCAACTGTGGTCTCCAATTTCGAGCATGCCTTGCCGTAATTCTCCCAAACCACAACCCCGGGGTCACGATGTACCCACACGCCCAGATATTTAACAGGGTCTGCCGACCACACCAGCGGGTATTCCAAATCGGGCCGTGCCGTCCCAGCCATTATCGGGGTTATGAACGACTTTTCCCAATTTATATGTAGCCCAGAAAGGCCTCCGAACCTCACATACACTCGTAGCAATTGCGTCAGATATCTAGACGGCTCGCGCACAAATAGAACCATGTCATCAGCGTATAGGGATATGGACACTGGCTTAAAATTAAAGTTCAATGCGGTCTCCCTATGACGCTGGCGGATAATGCAGGCCAACGGCTCCAAAATGATCGCAAATAACATGGGCGAGAGAGGGCAGCCCTGACGAGTTCCCCTCTCGATACATAACGGCTCAGATATCAGACCGCCAACCCGCACTCTCGCCGACGGTGCCGTGTAAAGCACCGTTATCCATTGGAGAAATAGTGGAGGGAACCCCATATGCCGTAGAACTAGATGCATGTACAGCCACTCCACAGAGTCGAACGCTTTGGCAGTGTCCAACAGCACTGCAGCAGCCTCCAGAGTAGGTTCTAGTACATGTAACATGGAGAAGAGTGCGCGAAGGTTATGCGAGGTGGATCACTCCGGCACGAAACCCGACTGATCCGGTAAAATCAGCCCTTGTAGCAACGGCTGCAATTTAGTGGCTAGGATCTTTGCCAATATCTTGGCATCAATGTTAATTAATGAGAGCGGATGATACGAGTCACAACCCTCCGGCGGTTTGTCCTTTTTAAGCAATGTGATAATTAATGCCTCTCGCATTGATGGGGGAAGCATCCCGGAGTCGTATGCTTCCGCATACATTTCCAAGAGATACGGCGCAAGCAGATCCACGTACTTTTTATAAAATTCTACCGAGCGTCCATCCGGACCTGGCGCCTTACCATTAGGCAGCGCCGCAATTGCCAATTTAATGTCCTGTTCATCAATGGGAAGACACAAGTACTTACGCTGCACATCAGGTAGCCAGGCACATGCAATAAATTCCAAATACGCGTCCAACTCCTCCAATGACAGTGAACCTCACGTTCTATATAGGTCCGCGTAAAATACTCGAAATTGCTCTGTGATAGCCTCGAGTATAGTGCTCAACACCTGCATCATCCACTATCCTATCCACGCGCTGCTGTATAGTTCGATCCCTGATCTTGAACGCCAGCATCCGACTCGGCCTACCAGCTTCTCCGTACCGTCTAGCCTCATGCCTGCGAGATACATACTTAATCTCTGTCTCCACCTCCAGATCATATTCTACTATAAATTCTTGTATCCGAGCTAGTTTGGGCAACTCAGGTCGGCTAGCACAATCACGCTCTAGATCAAGCAGCTCGGTTTCAATTTTCTGAAGCTGCGTTCGTATATCCCGAAGTATGCCTGCTGCAGTACCTATACACACACCTCTAATTGTGACATTGAAAGCCTCCCATAACGTTGCAGCCTGATCGACAGTACTAGTATTTATTGCAAAGTATTGAACTATAGCCTCACGTATGGTCTTCTCATACACAGGATCGAGGAGCGCCCCAGAACGCAACCTCCACGTGAAAGGACGACGTGCTCCAGTTGGATTCCTTAGTACCAGCCTCACCGGGTTATGATCTGACAGTGTACGTGCAAGTGGCCCCACTCCATTAGCTTTTCACCCATTAGCCAATAGTCCAGTCTAGACCAACTCCCATGTAGAGGTGTTGCATGCGTACCCTCCTGCCGTCGCGGATTCCGTGTTCACCACACATCACTCAACCCAAACTCTTCCATAGCTCTCAACACCCTCGCAGCGTTCTTTGGGTTTCTGGATTTGACTCATCTAGCTGCGCATTCAAATAAGTGTTCAAATCTTTCCCCCATATAGCAGGAGCAACCGGCCATTCCCTCATTCGCCCACAGATCCGTTCCACACACGCCGGATCGTCCACAATTGGTCCATACATATTTATAACGGTGACTAACTTACCGAGCAGCTTTCCGCACACCATAGCACACCGTCCCTCACCATCCGTATACGTATGTAACACTTGAAAATCATTTCCCTTCTTCACTAATATCATCACACCCCTAGCAAATGAAGAGTATGACGCAGCAAGACAAAAACCTGTCCACCTGCTCAGCGCCCCACATGCCGCTAGCGGAGCCAAATGCGTCTCCTGTAACAATGCTATTTGTACCCCGTGCCTATCTAAATATGCTAACACCTGCCTCACCTTCTTGGGAGAATTGAGACCACGGACATTCCAAGTCAACATTACACAGTTATCCCCCAGTTCGTGTTATAGAGCCCAGAGGGAGAACACAGAAGCAACTATGGAACGACACAAATGCTGCAATAAGCATGCATCGCATTATGCACAAGTGACCAAATTCAAGGCTGAGAAAACATATATCATACAAAAAACTCACAATCCCCACCACCTTCCACGCACCACCCACTCCAACCTCCCAATCAGGTCGAGACCATATGCCCCTCACCACCCAAATTACTACAACCATAGGGGTTATACCCTCTTGGGGAAGATGCACAGCGGCGTATACACGCACCAAGGTGCGGCCGCCGAAGCTATTTCTATATCACAACTGCTAGGACGAATTCAGAAAACAACTGAAATAACAGTGCACAACCCCGTCCGGGACTCCTGGGGAAGCAGCAGGGACAGCAAACACCCCCGGCCACCCCTAGCTCTATCATGATATACTGCACGAACATCTCTACACAGCCCAGACCAGTAAGGCACACCAGTCCAGAAAGAGGATTAAATGTGGTCTTGCTAATAAACTGTCTCTTAGTCTGCGTCGTCTAGTCCGGACACCGTCTGCTCATCCTCCGATCGCTGCCGCCGCGGCTTTGCCCCACAGATATGTTTCGTGAACTTTAATGCAAATTTCGCATCCGTGAAGAAGTGGGATTGTTCCTCGTGGGTGATCTTCAGCTTCGCCGGATAGAACATAGCGTATGGCACTGCCGCCTCCCTCAACAATTTCTTGACCGGAACGAACTCACGATGAGCCGACTGTACTGCCGGAGTTTAGTCACGGCAAAAGGATAGTGTGTCCCCTTCGTAAACCACCGGTTCCTTTGCTCTCGCCTCCCTCAGGATAGTCTCTGTCCGCATAATTAAGCAAACGGGCAATGATCGGGCGCTCCCGGCTTGGGCCTAGGCCCCAACGATCTATGCGCCCTCTCCACGATCATCACACTTGACAGAGCAGTCCCAAAGAGTTTGCGCAGCATGCCATCAATAAACAGTTCCATCTTAGCTACGGGCGTGGTCTCTGAAAGGCCAATAATTCGTACATTGTTGCGCCTAGAGCGCACTTCCAAGTCCTCGTTCTTTGCGCTGAGTATTTTTTACATTTGTAAGAGCTGAGTACGGGTTTCAGCCTGCGCGTCGTGGCCATCAGACATCCGGTTCTCAAGAACGTCCAACCGATGTTCATGCTTATCTGCTTTCTTTATTACGACATCCAGGCCAGACGCCAGAGCGTCTATTTTGCTGTCAATAGATTTCATCCCTGCGCGCAGCTCGAGGAGTATCGTCCTGGTGTCATCTTCTGCATCATCAGGCATAGTCGAGGTACCACAGGAGTCGCTCTGCTCGCACGCGCCCTCTCCCGGGCGCATCTGCCGCTTGTTCTCAAAGGTCAACTTTGCCTGCCTAGGCTCCGACTTGCCCATGGTGGCACACAGCTCAGAGCAATAGTACAATATATCCAGTAGGTAGTCAGAGAGCGGTCAGTGTTGCAGCCCACGCACCGACAGACTTGCAGCCTCTCACAGCACCTTCAGACAGCCCGTGGGTTGCTTCTGCCACAGTGTACAATGGAGATCACCTGTAAGGCCGGTGCTCCCAGTGAAAGGCCTGTGTGTAGCGCTTCAGGGAATTACTGCTCTTCGCTGCCAGCACACCAAATGTTTTCCCAGGGGGAAGCACCAGCAGCCCAATACAGGCCCCATCACCTCTCACGGTAACCTCAAGGTCCCCCCGTGACACCCCACCCGCTCGTGACCGAATTTGGCCCGACAGCGGGACAGGGCAGCCGACAGGAAGCGCTCCCTCAACCCCGCAAGTAAGCGCAGCACCCGACCAGGCAAAGCGGGCAGCACAACCCCGACCGCAGCCCCCTAAGCCCCGCCGCACAAGTCCCGCAGGGCACCGCCACCTAAAGATGTGCAAAGCACTCCACCAGACTCGTGTCGCACGGCCCGGTGAGCCCGGCCCCACCAGCGCCCCCCTCACAAGTTCAGCACCACCCGGAGGTGCACCGCTCCATGTCGTCGCCCCCTGCAGCCTCGGAACAGCCTTCCTCTCAGCCTCCTCCTGTTGAAGTGGCGGGCCGACGACCTCCCGCCAAGCAATGCCGGCCGGGCACCGCTCGCAAAATAGCGTGTCGAGCTCCAGCAGGCAAAGTCCACCACACCAGTTAGCCTGTCTCGCCTTCTAGAGTCACGACCCGGCCGCAGAGAATCAGCCTCCAGACAAGCTCCGGTGTAACAAGTGCTCCACGCGCCCCAGCGGCGATCCAGCACAGCAACTTCTCCTAACGTCCCAGGAAGCACCCAGACCACTCAGCACAGCACCACCATTTTGTAATTCGCTCCGGGGTCCTCCGGTTCTCAAACTACGGGGTGAAAGCGTGGAGCTACAATCGTCTAGGTCACCTCAATGCATGCCCCTGCCTCCATGGAGCTCCCAGATGGGTTTATTCACAGCACCCAGCAGGATAAAGGATGGTAATTGTCCGGTATAGGGCTCCGGTGCGCAGAGCTCTCTCACAAGGCAGCCATTCCGCTATGCGCCGTAGCCACACCCCCAACAAGACACTGAAGTTGAGGGTGCAGAAGGTTGTGCAGCTGAAGAGCTTAGAATAACAGACTCTGAAGTAGCTTATCAAGAGCAACCAAGCACTAGTCAGGAGAATTGGATACCAATGGTTGACATACCTGGTGTAAATGTAAGAACAACAAGTAGAACAAAATTAGAAGAGCAAGAAACTAGTGAGGACCAGACAAGTGTAGAAGTACAAGCTCAGGAAATAGAATTTGAGATTGTCGGAGTCCCTGAGCAGGAACAGATAAGGAAAGAAAAATGCACTCAGAATGAGGAGAACCAAGATTTTCACAGATTTGAGAAGGGGCATGTAGGTATAGAAGAACATGTTCAGGCTGCAAACAAGTCAAATGCAATAAGACCTGGGCAGAACCAGTTAGGAAAAGAAGAACAAGTTCAGGAAGTAGAGCAAATTAGAGTAAACCCTGAAGAGCACCAGATAGGAGAAGCAGAACATGTTCAAGTGAACGGTATCACTCTAGTAAGCCCTGAACTAGGTCAGTTAGAAAGGGACTACGAAGACGAAGAAAGTCAAATTGTGCCACAACATAAATAAAAGAATACTGGAGAGTGACGAAGAAGGCAAAAGTTCATTGCAACCCAAAAGGGTTAGAAAAGGTAATCATTTAGCCTAGATATGTTAAAAGACTAAGGTACCATCTGAAGACAATTAATTAAGAACCTGATCAGGTGAATGAAGTCACTAGCCAGTCAGGACAGGCAAATGAAAAACACAGGCGAAGGAGTCAAAGATTAAACATATTGAATAACAAATTCAAAGGCCCTGAATGGACCTATGTGATTTTTGAAGAACTTGAAAATTTCGATTTAAATGAAGAAAGTGATGAGGAAATAATTAAAGATCCAATTGACGAAGGAGAAGTGAGACCCCCTTGAAACAAACCCAGAACTTTAACATTTTCAGCAAAGAATAAAAGAAGAGAAATCTTAAAATGGCTAAAGATAGTTGATTAGAGACCAAAACAAAATTGTTTAAAAAATGTTGTAGAATATGTATATGTAGCATTTTACTAGTGATTATAGTATGGTTAGGTTTAACTATAGCAATACCATATTTGATGAGTATAGAAAAGGGAAATGGTACTGACACAAATGGAATGTTAGCTAACATAAAAAGAGATAGAGTAGAACTTCATTCATCAGATAAGTTAGAAATACATCAGACAGTAATAGATAATAACACAGATTTAAATGTTTTAACCAAGTTGCTGTTCGAATATGTAGATACTATGGAGATTAGTGATTGTTATGTATGGAATTAGCAGCTTCAGTAGCAGAAGGTGTCACATCAGCATTTACCGTTAACATATGTCATTTCATGTATTGTACTAACAAGTCTATTCTATAAAACAGATAAATTGGAGTATTCTTATTCAAACTTAGACGTGATATTTTCACAAGTTCCCATAAGAAGGAATGTGAATCCAGTACTTAGTAGTTTAGCAGCGCAGTATATGAGTGAATTTTTCCTAGCTCAACATGCAATAGATATAGCGGAAGCTCACAAGCATAATTTAACATGTTCACTAAAAGAAGAACAAAATATGTTTTTGAATTTAGTAGAAGGAAGGAGACAGGATATCCAGAAGAAAGCCAACGCACAGAAAATTCATATTCCACCATGGGCAGAGAAAGAAAGAATTTAAACATCTGGCAAAGCTCAAGCTGCAATGGCCCTAGATGTTAAAAAGAAAGGGAAAATTTGCCTTCATAGGTTAAAGACTGACTATAATATCGGATTTATTGGTTACAGTAAATGTTAACATAATTTCTTGGTGATTAGAGGATGGGATCTAAAAGGGGGACCCTATCCAGTATTTCCTGGAATGTATTATATATGTGGGAACAAAGCTTACTTTAAGCTACCTGCAAGATGGCATGGAAGTTGTTACTTTGGAATAGTATTTCCAAAAATGTATCAGATGAAAAGAATCACTGGAAGCAATGAAAACAATAATGAACTAATCCATAATAAGAGACCTAGGGGCCAGATGTAGGTAAGTTTGAAAGACCAAGTCCTTAATAGCGATTTTTACCGAATCGCTATTAAGGACTCGGTATTTCCGATGTAGGTAAAAAACTGGTAAAAAATACCGATTCGGTAAACGCAAAACATTAGCGTTTTCCTACAAATCTGTAAAAAAATTACCGATTCTCCATTACCGAATAGGTATTACAGATTCTGTAATACCGATTCGGTAATTAACTAATCGGTAATTTAAAGAATCTGTAATTGTTAAATCAGCCAATCCTGTGCATCCACATAACCTCACAACCAGGATGTGGCCCCACCCATGCAGGTGCACTGAATTTGTAGCTGTTGAAGAGACAGGGAGCAGGAGCAAGAGCAGAGGAGCTGCACAGCCACCACCCAGCTAACACAAAGGAACTGCACCATGGCCTCACAGGAGAAGGGAAAATATGCTGCCGGAGGAAAAGGAAGCACAAGTTAAGTGAGGGGGAGTTGGAGGTCCTCACAGAGGAAGTAGTCAAACACCATGACCAATCTCTTTGGCAAGAGATCACTGAACGTCCCTGAGTACCAGAAAAGGAGCATTTGGCTGGCAATCCAGGAGAAGATCAATGCTATTGGTGTCACACATCGCACAATTGTGGACTTGAAAAGGCGATAGTATGACCTGAGGGCACGTGCGAAGGAGAGGGTGGCTGACCCGCAGAAACAAGTGGGGAAGACAGGCGGGGGAAGCTCCACAGCACCTGCACCAACTGACCTAGACCAAACTGGTAGTGTCCACCCTCCAGCCAGAGAGCATCAGTGGCATCCGGGACGTGGATAGCTCAGCAACAGCACCCAAGCGACAAGGTAAGTTTCATGCACAGCATGCTGTCTCCTCTCCCTAACCCCATCCCCCCTGCTAGAATCACACTCTGGAACATGTTTTGTGTAAGATCAGCAATGCAGCATGGGAAATGTAGTCCCCAACAACTGGTAGCAAATAGGCCAGTCCCCAAAAAGCTTAGGCATGTCACACACAGCAATAGATGAGATAGCGGATAACAGACAGCTAAAATGTCAGTTCTGAAATTTATTTGCAGACAGATGCTAGCGGAAACGTAATAGTAAATTCTGTATCCACAGGCGGAACAGCGCCCCGGGCGGCAGAAGGGGAGACACTATTGAGGAGGAAGTCCTGTCACCTGCAGACACTACACCAACATCCCCACCACCACCACAACGATCAAAGAGGTATACAGTGGCCACACTCGAGGAGATAGATGCCACAGAAGAGGACAGGCAGGAAGCCCAACTGACCACACCGGGCGATGACACACCGGCATCTGGGACACAGTCCCCCCGTGGAGGCAACAGAGGGCACAGAGTCCTGACGCTGCGTGACCGCTGAGTGACCGCTGCGCCTCTCACCAGGCTGGGTCACCCCCCTGCTCCTCCTGCCGCCTCCTGCTCCTGCCAGCCAGCCTTGCTCCTGCCAGCCAGCCTTGCCGCATTTTTTCCGCCGCCGACGCCCCCCTGGTCCCCCGAGCGGCCCAGCCACAGCAGAGCCGCCCGCTCGCCAGTTCCCGCCGCTGCTCGCCACAGGCCCCGCCCACCACCGGCCCATTGGCCGAGCCGCTCCCGCCGCCCAGCTGACCCGCCCTCACGTCCCCCTTCTTATGACGCCCCCAGGGCGACCGCGCAGCGGACGCGCGCAGCGGGAGCACCGACTGAGCGCCGAAGGTGCGCCAAAGGTAAGCCCGTCTGCGCCCGTCCGCGCCTGGACCGCGCCCAGTGCCAGGACCCCTGGCCCTCGCAGACCCCAGCCCACCCGCCGGACGTACGACGCGGCCACCCTCAACGCACTCAACACCGGCCAAATCCCGGGATGCTACCGAGCCACCCAGAGACGCACCCACGGACCCTTCTGCTGCAACGCCTGCAAGTTCACCTGCATCCGGACCTGCACTACTCCAGCACCGACCAAGACCAAGCCGAGCAACAGCAGAAGCCACCTGAAATGCATCCTGCTCAACACCCGCTCCGTCCACAGACACGCCGTCGAGCTCTGGAACCTGCTCGACACAACCTCACCAGACGTCGCCTTCCTCACGGAAACCTGGATGAACGCCTCTTCAGCACCCGACATCGCCATCCCAGACGGCTACAAGATCATCCGGAGGGACCGCATCAACCAGACCGGAGGAGGCATCGCCATCATCCACAGGAACACCATCCGCATCACGACCAACACCGACGACACCCTCGCACCCGCCGAACACCTGCACTTCCAGGTCCACATCAACCCCAAGACCACCCTCAGAGGCACCCTCATCTACAGACCCCCGGGACCACGCACACAATTCAGCGAAGACATCGCCGACTTCATCAGCCTGCACGCCCTCCTCTCCGCTGACTACATCCTCCTCGGGGACCTCAACTTCCACCTGGAGAACAACAACGACCGCAACACCACCACCCTGCTGGACAACCTCGCCAACCTCGGTCTCAAGCAGCTGGTGACCACCCCCACCCACTATGCCGGACACACACTCGACCCCCTGTTCTCATCCAGCAAGGACATCGCCTTCAGCCACGCCACCGGACTCCACTGGACGGACCACAGCTGCGTCCACTTCAGCTTCAGTAGGACCACGATCCACCACCACTAGCAACAGGTTGCACGCAGGAACTGGAACAAGATCACAGCCGACCAGCTCGAGACCTCCCTGAGCATGAACCCTCCCACCAGCGCAACGAACCCAAGCCAGGCGGCCACCAATCTCGCGAAGTGGATCAGCAACTGCGCAGACGACCTCGCCCCCCTGAAGACCCCGCCCAGCAGACCCGGTAGCGAGAAAGCCCCATGGTTCACCGACGAACTCAAGAGCTCCAAGAAGAACTGCCGAGCCCTCGAGAGAACCTGGCGCAGAGACCCAACACCGGACAACATGACTGCCCTCAAGCTCGCCACCCGAAAACACCACCAACTCATCCACGCCACCAAGAAAACCGCATTCAAGGAACGACTGGACAACAACGCACACAACAGCAAGGAACTCTTCAACATCGTTAAAGAGCTCTCCAACCCCAACGCCGGAAACAACGACATCACCCCTTCGCAAGACCTCTGCAACTCCCTCGCCTCCTACTTCCACAACAAGATCGCGGACATACACAACAGCTTCAGCACTCAACCGACGCTCCCCACGACCGAACCACCGCCCCCCACAACCACCCTCCGCGCCTGGACCCCGATCAGCACCGAAGACACCGTCCGCACGATGAACTCCATCCACTCCGGATCTCCTACTTACCCCTGCCCTCACCACGTCTTCAACAAGGCCGATGCTGTCATCGCACCCCACCTGCGGGACATCATCAAGACCTCCTTCGACACCGCTACCTTCCCGGAGAGCTGGAAGCACGCCGAACTCAGCGCTCTACTAAAAAAGCCATCAGCCGACCCCACCGACCTCAAGAACTACCGCCCCATCTCGCTGCTCCCGTTTCCTGCAAAAGTCATCGAGAAGACCGTCAACAAGCAGCTGGCCGCCTTCCTCGAGGCGAATGGATCCCTCGACATCTCGTAGTCTGGCTTCCGGGCCAACCACAGCACCGAGACCGCCCTGATCGCAGCCACCTATGACATCCGAGCACTGCTTGACAACGGAGAAACAGCAGCCCTCATCCTCCTAGACCTCTCCGCAGCCTTCGACACTGTCTGCCACCGAACACTAGTGCAGCGACTCAGCAACGTCGGAATTCAGGAGAAGGCACTGGAGTGGATCATCTCCTTCCTCGCCGGAAGGACACAGAGAGTCCGCCTCCCCCGTTCAGATCTGAAGCCACCGAAGTCATCTGCGGCGTCCCTCAAGGCTCCTCGCTCAGTCCAACCCTCTTCAACGTCTACATGAGCCCCCTGGCAGACATCGCACGCCAGCACAACCTCAACATCATCCCCTACGCCGACGACACCCAGCTGATTCTCTCCCTCACCAACGACCCCGCCACCGCCAGAGCCAACCTTCACGAAGGGATGAAAGAGGTAGCCGAATGGATGAAGAACAGCCGCCTGAAGCTGAACTCGGACAAGACGGAAGTCCTCATCCTGGGATCCTCACCCTCCACCTGGGACGACTCCTGGTGGCCCCCCGCCCTAGGCAGCGCACCCAAACCAACAGACCACGCACGCAACCTGGGCTTCATCCTGGACTCCTCCCTCTCCATGACCAGACAAGTCAACGCCGTCGCCTCGTCGTGCTTCAACATCCTGCGCATGCTAGGGAAGATCTTCCGGTGGATCCCCACCGAGACCAGGAAGACGGTCACCCAGGCCCTCGTCACCAGCCGTCTGGACTACGGCAACTCCCTCTACGCCGGAACCACCGCCAAACTCCAGAAGAGACTCCAGCGGATCCAGAACGTCTCAGCACGACTCATCCTGGACATCCCCCGTCGCAGCCACATCTCCGGACACCTGAGAGACCTGCACTGGCTCCCGGTCAACAAGAGAATCACCTTCCGACTCCTCACCCACGCACACAAAGCCCTACACAACCAGGGCCCAGGATATCTCAACAGCCGCCTCAACTTCTACGCTCCCAAACGCCAGCTTCGATCGACCAGCCACGCCCTCGCCGCCGTCCCCCGCATCCGAAGAGCCACCACAGGGGGGCAGTCCTTCTCCTACCTCGCCGCCAAGACATGGAACTCCCTCCCGAACCACCTCCGCCTGACCCAGGACCACCTCACCTTCAGGAAGCAACTCAAGACCTGGCTGTTCGAGCAGTAGCGGACCCCCCCCCCCTAGCGCCTTGAGACCCTCTGGGTGAGTAGTGCGCTATATAAATGCATTGATTGATTGATTGATTGACGCTGATGGATCCAGTGTCCTCTTTGGACTGGAGGGGCAGATGCTCAATGTGTAGCGCCTGCAAGGGAAGAGAATGAGGGCCATTCAACAACAGATGGCGGCTTACAGGAAGGTTGACGACATGAAGGAGACCATCTGTTGCCTCAACAATACAATGGCAGAGGGATTGAAGGAGGTGTCGGAGGAAGTAAGGCAGTTATGTGGCAGGATGGATGGTGAGCGCGCTGCAAGGCTGAGAGAGAGGCAGGTACTTGCAGGCTTCACCAAGTCTGTGAACAGGCTGTGCAATGCAACGCATGTGCTCAGTCGCAGATCTGTGGCCATGCAACTTGAAATGGCAAAGTGCAGCCGTGAGGTTACTCAGGGTCTGGTCACAGTCACCAGTGCCGTAGAGGTGATGCAGACTAACCAGATTGCTGCCACTGCTACAGGGCATGTGGACGACAGTGAGGAGGCAAGCAGTTGCAACACTGTAACTCCCCCCTTGCCAGAGAGCAGAATGCGCAGTGTGAGGCATGGGTCTGCTGCAGGACACAGCACTGGTAAGGACAGTGTGCATGCTGAACCCAGCATTGGTGATCGGGGGCGCAGAAGATAGGCACGGCCCTCTAATTCCATTCTGGGTGACATAACCCATTGACAACATAGCTGTTGTTATGGTGGGCTGGACAATTGCCTGCTGTAAGGTCTATTAAACACCTTAACACAAATGCATTAACAGGCTTAGGGCCAGATGTAGGTAGCCAAATACCGGTCGGAAACGGCCGAATTCGGCCGTTACCGACCGGTATCTGGAGATCGGCATGTAGGTGACAGAAAATAGGCCGAATCGGTAAATTTCCCGATTCGGTAAAGTTACCGATCGGTAAAGTTACCGATCGGTAACGTTACCGATCGGTAACGTTACCGATCGGTAAAGTTACCGATCGGCAAAGTTACCGATCGGCAAAGTTACCGATCGGTAACTTTACCGATCGGTAATTAAGAATAGGTAAAATTGAAGTTTGAGATGTAGGGAGGCTCTGAAATACCGATTTTGGGCCAAAATCGGTATTTAAGAGTCGGTATTTACCATGGATTCAAATCAGGTGTTAACCAGGTACAGCCTATAAAAAAGGACCCAAAATGCAATTCTGTTTGCAAAATGGCTGCATTCTATGTAATTGCAAGACGGCTACGGCTACAGGAGGAAGGAGAGAGGGAATGGCTGAGACAGGAGCAGGTCTACAGGCAGAGGGTGACCCTGTTCATGCTCACAGAGGAAGAGATTGTGCAAAGGTACAGGTTGGCTCCAGACACCATCATGGAGCTCATCAGGGACCTCAAACCCCTGTTGGAGCACCCCACCCCAAGGGCACATGCAATACCAGCACATGTACAGGTGCTGTGCAGCATCCACCTGCTGGCGTCAGGGAGCTACCAGAGCGTGGTTGCTGTGGTGGGAGGGGTGACCCAGAGCAGCCTCTCAAGGTTTTTTCACAGATTCCTTGACGCCATGTTGCACAGGATGGACCATTACATTTCTTTTCCATCCACCCATGCAGAACTGGTTCAAACCAAATCGGACTTCTACCAGATGGCAGGATTTCCCCATATCATCGGATGCATTGATGGCACACACATCCCCATTTGTCCCCCTGCTGCCACAGAATACATTTACCGCAATAGGAAATCAACCCACACCATCAACGTGCAGGTGATTTGCAATGCTAAGCACTACATCACAGACCTCGTAGCTAAATTCCCGGGAAGTACCCATGATTCATATATATTTCAGAACAGTGGCATCTATGAACGGCTGACTGCAGGGGAATTTGGTGAAGGCTACCTCCTAGGTAAGACACAGTGTGCAACACCTATTAGACCTATTGCAATTAGCAGTACATGTATGCATGTGAGTAAATTATTCCCTTTTCTTTCCAGGAGACAGTGCATATGCCCTTCGCTCATTCATACTAACCCCCTACCTCAACCCCTCAACACCCAGCCAAAGGAGGTACAACCGGGCACACAAGCGCACACGCAATGTTGTTGAGAGAACATTTGGAATATGGAAGAGCAGGTTTAGATGCCTGCACAAGAGTGGAGGTGCAAGGCAGTATACCCCCATCACATGCTGTAAGATCATTGCTGCCTGTGCCATGTTGCACAATCTGGCTGTTAAGAAGGGGACTGAGGTGGAGTTAAGTGACTATGAGGATCACGACGACGACAATGCTGTGCCTGAAAGACATCCTGCAGGAGTGTCAACACCAAGTGATGGCAGATTAAGACGTGAGGAGATTACACGCAACTATTTCTGAGTAAGTGAAGACACTGAGCTATAGTCAAAGCACAAGCTTCTGTTTATTTAGGTTTCATAAACAGATGGTAAAGTAAAAAAGAGCATCAGTAAGCATTTGACATCAATGCTCACAGTGAGCAAACACACTCAGACAGGTCTTGAACCCACCCACCATAGTTGCATATTGTCACTAGGCTTGTTAAAATGGCACAAATGTGCAAACGTAACTTTAACAACTAAAGAAACAAATGTCCACAGGCAGTAGGCCATAGTAAAAAAGTGTTCATTTTCGGCCACGCTTTGCACTGCCAGGTGTTTGTGGCTCAGCCTGTACACTGGGCGTTTGGCCTGTAGCCTCACCCTGTCGCCTGCTGCTCCTCCTTGGCTCAACACCATGTGGGCTAGCTGTGCTGCTCCTACTGGTGCTAGGTTCACTGTCCGGCACGTCAAGAGCAGAACTTCGTGCACTTTGTGCATTGAGTAGGGCCTCCAGCGCACCAGTCATTCCAGCTATGCCCCTTGTTAACTGGTTGGTATTATTAGTCAGGACTTCCTGGCTATTGATGCTACGCCTGCATAGCAGGGATGTGGCTGTTGCCAGGCGGTGTAAGGATTTCTCTGCTCTCTGTGCTCGCTGCTTGTCCCTGCGCCTTGCAGCAATTTCAGAGTCCAGTTTAGTGCACAGTTGCTGTATGCCTGTTGCCATGCACTTGTTCACCTCCACAAGCTCTTGTATGCCCTTGCCAATGTCCTGAATGTTAATGTTCATGTTTCTCATTTGTCTCTGACAGGCCATGATGCCCTTGCCCTGCATCCTCTGTATCCTGACCATCGATCCCTCCAGGCCTTGGAAGACACTGGACCCCTCCCCACGTGCACCTGCACCCCTTCCTTGGACTGTGCGCCTTCTAGTGGTAGGTGGTACAGGCTCTGTGCCGGGCTGCAGTGTGGCAGTGATGTCAGCCTCAGACAAGTCATGTGACTCTACACCCACCATTTCCTCAGCACCTATCTCCATTTGCAGCAGTGGGGAAACAACATGCCTCCTGCTAGGGTGTGCAACAGGTGTTACCAATTCAAGGGATGCAGGCATTTCTGGTGATGACACCAATAGTGGTGACTGTGAGGGAATTGGGGATCCATGCATTTCCTCACTGATGTCTGTTGCTTGGGAGGGTGGCTGCCCACTCGGAACCCCTGTGTCCTGGGATGCACTGGGCCCTGGATCCTGACTGTCATCCCTCTGGGGTGCCGTGCCTTCTGCCTCCTCGGACTGCCTTCTGGATGTGTGACCTGTGGACATATGGGCACATATCAGCTAGGTGCTAATGTGTCACAGCCACTACAATTAAACATATCAATTTGCACTTTGAACATGCTGCCTGCCCTTCATTTTGTCTGCAAACATTTAAATTACTTGTTGGTTACAGTGCTATGTCACATGTTCTTTCAAAGACTGACTACATGTACCATGATGCTTTGCTACAGTTTTGCACACACACCATGGGACTGGGGTAACTGAGCTGCAAGGGGTGAGGGATGGATGGGGGTGGGAGGGGGATTGCTGTGCATGCATCTTACCTTTTGTTTTTGCAGATTTAGCCGAGCTGTCCACTTCTCCCAGTCCATGGACACTTTCAGTCTCCAGGGTTGTGGCTACCAGCTCCTCAAGCTCGGTGAGTGGGGGTGCTGTGTTCTTTCCTCCACCTGTTTTCTGTGACTGTTTGTGGCGATCAGCCAATTTTTTCTTTGTGAGGCTCCTTAGGTCATAGAACCTCTTCTTTAAGTCTTCTGTCACTCTGGTGGTCACTCCCACAGCATTCACTTTATCTAGGATGTCCAGCCATATTTTCCTTTTTGTGGATTCTGCCACAGTGAGGGACAGTTTTCCAAAAAGTCTGTGGTGTACCTTGACCACCTCCTCAACAAGCACCTGTAATTCAGTACTACTGAACTTAAGTTTCCTTTTCCTTTCTGCTTGCTCACTTTCCCTGCTGCTTTCCATTTTAAAGTGTTCTCAATTCACAAGCTCTGCCTGCTGCTGCTGCTGCTCCCAGTCTCTCTGCTCCAACTGCCTTTCCAGAACCTTCTAATTAGTTGCAGCTGCCTGTGTGCACACTTCCTGCCAGGAAGGGGGAGGGTGGTTGCACCTGATTGGCTGTTTGTGTTGAGTTTCACTTTTGGTTGCTGGCCGACGCGGGAAATACCGATCGGTATTTACCGATCGGTAATTACCGATCGGTAATTACCGATCGGTAATTACCGATCGGTATTTCCAATGCTTTCCTATGGGACTTTTGCCCCATAGGAATGCATTGGGCATACCGATCGGTAAATACCGATCGGTAATTACAGATTCTATATTTACCGATTCTTATTTACCGATTCTTACCGAATCGGTAATTGGAACATCTGGATGTTCCTACATACCCCCCCCTTCTTATTTACCGATTCTTATTTACCGATTCGGTAAAAATCGGTAATTAAGGATCGGTAAATATTTTTTACCTACATCTGGCCCTTAGTCTCATTACTTACTCAGAAATAATTTTGTGTGATCTCTGACCGTCTGTCTCCCATCTGCTGCATCTGCACCGTCTGCTGCGCTGTGCTGTGGCTGTGTACCTTCCTCATCCTCATCCTCCTCTTCAGAATCACACATTTCCACAGGTTTCCCCGTCTTAGTGGCAAGGTTATGCAGCATGGCACACATAGCTATGATTTTACAGCAGACCAGGGGCTGGTACTGCCGTGCACCTCCACTTTTGTGCAGGCAGCGGAACCGGCTTTTGAGGAGTCCAAATGTTCGCTCAACCACATTGCGTGTCGATCTATGTGCAACATTGTATCGCCTTTCACTTGGGGTGGATGGGTGCAGGTACGGAGTCTGGATGAAAGAGCGCACTGCATAGGCACTGTCACCTGTGTCTGAGAAGTAAGTAAGTAATTCACAGTCTACATTCGCAGCAACAGGTGTATGGATGTACGCTGTTACAACGCATGCTTTTACCACGCATGCTGTAACAACGCAAGTTTTAAAACTCATTCCAATACAACGCATTACACTGGGGGGTGCCGGATAGTGAATAGTTTAATTTACTATTCCAATACCAGTCCCCGTGGACACTAGGGAAGGTGTTGGATAGTAAATTAAAACTATTCCCTATCCTAGAGCGCCCCCCAGTGTAATGCGTTGTAATGGTTTTCGTTTTAAAGTCTGCGTTGTAATAGCACTGCATGCTAAAAGTTGCGTCATAAAGGTTTTTCCCCCAGGTGTATACCTCAGAGGGTGTCACATGTACTTACCTAGCAGGTAGCCTTCTCCGAATTCCCCTGCAAGGAGACGGGTATAGATCCCACTGTTCCTGAATATGTATAAATCATGTGTGCTCCCTGGGAATTTTGCAACTATGTCGGTGATGATGAAAGACGCATCACATATGACCTGGACATTAATCGAATGTGTGGATTTGCGATTACGGTAGATGTACTCAGTCGCAGCAGGGGGGCAGATTGGTATATGTGTCCCGTTAATGCAACCAATGACGTGTGGGAAGTGGACCTTCTGATAAAAGTCTAACTTGGTCTTCAGCAGTTCTGCCAGTGTGCTGGGGAATTTGATGTAGTGTAGCATCCTTTGCAAAATGGCATCCAGGAATATTTGGAAAAAACGCAATAGGCAACTCTGTGAGACTCCACCTGCCACAGCTATTAGCCCTTGGTAACTGCCAGATGCCAGGAGGTGCAGGCAAGAGAGTACCTGTACATGAGTGGGTATTGCGTGCGCCCTTGGTGTCTGGTGCTCCAAGAGTCGGTGCAGGTCCCGTATCAGGTCCAGGATGGTGTTTAGTTTGTAGCCTGTAGCTCACATGGATTGCAGCCTCAGTCAGTTAGAACAGTGTAACACACAGTCTGTACATGCGCTCCTCCCGTCTCCAGATCCTCAGTCCTGCTGCTCGCAAATGTAGACGCTTTGCAGTCACGTAGAGGGCTGCTATTGTGTTCACACATTTTAGGGCGGTTTATATGCAGTGCACCTGATTACCACCTGCTTTGAGTTCGTGCTAAATACAGATTCTTTAATACCGATTTTTAGCTAATTCGGTATTACCGAATTTTGGTACATCGCATTTGCAATTTTTTTATTTCTTTTTTCCTTTTTTTTCTGATTACTTATTTACCGATTCGGTATTTTTGTCTGCCAGTCGGTAAATAAGGAATCGGTAACTGGTTTCCATTATTTTGCCGATTCCTTATTACTGATTCGGTATTTTTGTCTGCCAATCGGTAAATACGAGAATCGGTAACTGTTTTCCCTTATTTCTATCGATTCCTTATTACCGATGGCGTTCGGTAATACCTACATCGCATATGGCTAAATTCCGGTCGGTAACGCTGAAATTTACCGAAAATCTACGTTACCGGCCAGTATTTAGCCACCTACATCTAGCCCCTAGTTTTGCAGAATTAGTAGGAGATATATTCAGTGCATTGATACCTTCAGTGGGAGTAATTCTGAATTCATGAAGAATCTGTCAATTGTCCACAGTAGTTGATCATTTATCAACTGATACTGCTGGAGGCTACTTGATGAAAAATACCGAAATGGTTGCGATCAGATCGATGGTTTTGCAGAATCGACTTGACCTTGATATTTCATTGGCAAAATGGGGTGGATTCTGTTATATGCTGAAAGCGCAACATTGTTGCACTTGCATACCTGACAAAAGTGTAGAAATTGGAAAATACATAAAAAATATTACACAAATGGAAAATGATTTGAAACAAGTGGAAATTAGCAGTATATAGAAGAAATTAACAAATAGTGTAACATCAATGGGGTCATGGCTTGCTAATATTGGTTAAGGAGTTATATCTCAAGTAATACTACCTATATTCGGGCTAACTATGATTTGCAGGAAGGTGGTATCTGACTACATGGTTGCTCCCAATTTGTTTCTGGTGTTTTGATGGTTTTTGACTTAATATGGCTGGGATCCAGCTATTCAGGGCCTCCGGCTATCTGCTTTAGTTTCTAAATTGATTCCATGTACAATAGGTACACTCCAGTTTAGTTACTGGGGTAACGTTATGAGTCCCTAGTATATGGTACCTTAGGTACCTAGGGCATAGGTATCCAGGAGGCTTACCAGGGGCTGCAGCATTTATTATGCCACCCTTGGGAAGCCTTCCAAAATGGCACCACAGGATTGCTACTGCAGCATGGGTAAGGTGGTGCATGCACCCCTTATTTAGATACAGGTTACCTGTATCTACCTCAAATCACTGCACATAGAAACCTATCAGTCCCCCCTATGGCAGGCCTTATCAATCCTGAAGGCAGGGTGCTTGGTTTTGTATGAGAGGGTGCCCATGCATGAGCAGGGTCCCGCTGCAGCCTTCAGAACCGATTTTCTGGGGTTGTTCTGTGATGCAGCTAGACCATATATTCTTGAGTGCATTACAACCTGCCGGTAAATGTTAATGGCTGCACATAAACATGTTGTGTTTGGTATCAAACACTTAGGAATCCTACCCCCCCTGCCAGTCCTGGCGGCGGGGGTAGAATTTCACCCTACTAGAGGGAGACATGTACACACCGGTATACGTGGTACCAGTTTAAAAGATCCCTGGCATCACAAAATGGAAACTGCAGCCACAGACACAAGTCTGGCCTCCTGTTGCTGGACGAAACTCTTTCTTTTTTCTTCTTATTCAGTATGATTAGCAAATCCTATTTTGCTGTGTTTAGTTATATTTTGCTATTGCTCCTTCTCTTGAACCAACTGTTTGATGTAATTGACTGATTGTCCATGGTTCAGGTTTGCTGGACTGCCCCTGTGGTGTATAACGCTGGACGAAACTCTGGCAGGGTAGGCCTGGACAATACGTTTCCTGTCACAGGGAGGTGTAACCACCTCCCAGACAGACTTTGGTGTATTGGGGCAGGGTGAGTGCACTCTGAGAGTGCTTTGAAATATGCACGGGGGCACATTTGGTGTCCCAGTGCATAGGAAAGTTCAAACCGGTTGCTGGGGCTACCAGCCCCTGCTCTGGCACAAAACTGGACAAAGGAAATGGGCTTAGCCACCACTCTTTCCAAACCCTCCCATAGGTGGGTCCCCAGAGTATGCCCAACTCCTTACTTGGGTATAAGAAAGAAACCTCTGGCAACAGGACTATAGATTATACCTGGACGAAACTCTGCTATAGAAATCCTGGACCTTCGACAATCTACACGACTAGATGACTGAAGAATCTCCCTTGGAGTAAAGGAGTTACTCCCCTGCTTTGCAGGCACCAATGAAGCATTTGCCAGTCTGCATCTCCAAAGCTCCCATCGAACTCCAAAGTATTTGCAGCCCAGGAGGTGGATTTCCAGACTTATCCGAGGCCGACCCGAGTCCCCAGCAGAGCTGAAACCCGCAACCCTTGTGAGTAACGTGGAACCAGAACACCTGGAAACCATGCACATTTGCAAGTGCATCAGCTTCTCGACATTCCTTGAGGCTGTGCATTAGGCTACTTGTAACCCAGACCCAAGCATCTTTTCTTTTTCCACTGAAGATTGCTGGCCTACACTACATGAGTGTTCCTTGAGCCGGCCCTTTGTGTTTTTGGTCGAGGTACCTTCACAAACCCTGGTCCTTTGACTGGTGGGTCCCTGAGAAGGCAACTTTCAACTTTCCTTTGGTTTCCCTGGTTGCACCAGATGTACCCTGACTCTCCACCACTTTGTGAGTCCCTCAGACCTTTCTGGTCTGCACTGAAGTATTTCTTCACTTTCTGCATGGGTTGCTGTTGCAAGGGTTGTTGGTTCGAATCCGGTCACCAACACCGAGCACTCAACATCCTTCGTGGGACAGCTTGAATCCAGCTCCTGGTTATTGTCAATGCCTCCTGGTCCTCGTGGCTGCAGAGTCAAGCTTCACCTCTTCAACCTTCATTCACCCGACATCGGTGGGCATTCGACTATCCCCCTGGTCACTGGCAAGTGACACAGACTCTGTTACCTCTGCTTTCAGGTTCTTCTCATCTTCAATCCAGGCTTGGATCACCCTGGACACTTTTCACTTCAGTGGCAGCAGCACTTTGCAGCAAATCGCCATTGAAATCAACGATAATTCCCGACACTAAAAGACACCTATGCACCCGGCTTCCCTTGGTGAGGTAACTCGAGTACTCCAGTGCTCCCGTTAGTGTTGACCCTAGAACCCCTTAAGTCGAAAGGGGTTTGCTCAAAGTCATCTCCTAAGTGTCCTTAATTTTAACATTTCCAACTGCGACTTTCCCCATAGAAGCTAACGGTGATTCACGGCTGTGTTCTCACACTGCACGCGTCCCCGTGGGTCCCCTGTGTCATTACCTTGGGTGGTTCGTTGTGGGCCCAGCGATTCTACAGGCTCTAGTCTTTGTGTCTAGTCAAGTCATGGTATTTACACCACTTTCTAAATATATGGTTTGGTGCGCCACTAGGGCTCCACGTATATTGTGCTAATTTACTGTGTGATATTAAGTATAACATATGTGCTTTTACATCTAGCCTCATAAAGAGACTAGTAGGGTGTGTTAAGAATAAATATATATATTTTATATATATACCTGGTGTGGTTCTCCTTTCATTTGGTCATAGATGAGATTATAGACTAGTAAAACAAGCTGCTTTACATTCCTTCAAGACTTAGCCTGAAGGCTGCTCCCCATAGCTACCACTAGGATTGCTTTCAGATAAGGTTGTCTTTAACCTATCATCTCCAAGGAGTTGTTTGGACTGGTGCAAGGTGCTCACTATAACTAGTGGACAGCATATGCCAGGCCAACTTCTCACAGGATTAATAATAATGATCTGGTGCAAATATTCTGAAAAAAGAAGGCATGAAGAGAATGAGCAAGGAAAGTAAAGAACATATGAAGAGATTAAGCTTGAGGAATTAAAAGGAGAACTATACAAGAAAATGAAGAACATGAAAGAAAAAGATGAAGTTGAAATTGATATGATAGAGAAGGGAATTGAGATGTGCTAAAGTTGGCATTTGATTTGGGTATGGCTAGGGTTTGATGACATAAATGCCATCAGAGAGGGGATTGATGGAGAAAGGACTCATATAATCTCGTAATAAAGTATTAATAATGTTTGTAATACTAAATTTATACAACATTTCCTATTTTCTAGGAAAGGGGGAAGCTTGCCTATGTGTTCTACTAACAAGTAACCTAAGTGCCACTAAAGATGGCTGTAAAAGAATGTGCGCATGCGTCAGCTGCATGACATCTTAACTCTTGGAGGGGAATCTTTGGTTCTGTGCAGTAGCATTTAAATGGCCACTTGAGAACTCACATGCTAAGCATCTGCTTTGCTGAAAATAATTTGTTATTTACTAAATGCTGATGCATAAATAGTCTTTTTAAGTAATTGGGATTAGATTAGAGATAGGTGGTGTACAGTGAAATCATTTTATTTGAATCTAATACTTTGTCTATTTGACCTCTTTATTAGTTCGTATTTGGGCCTCCTAGAATGCTATGGAGCAATGAGCTCAAGTCTTGGGACTCGTCCAAGGACATCTAGTAGACGTACCCTGGGAACCAGTTGAACATCCTGAAGATTCAATGAACAACTGGGAAATCGTATACATGGTTGTCAAATAAAGTTTTCAAATATGGGTGGGAAATAAAGCTTGGGAGAACAAATTAATGGGTGGTAACTTATAACAAAAGTATTAAACTAAGCACGGTGTGAGGATCATCCCCTCCGCTTGTCCAATCAGAATTTGGAATTTTATAAGGTTGAAACATTTAGGGGTGGAACATGCCATTAAGAAAGTTTAATTGGGGTAGTTAGTTAGTTTAGAAAGGTTGGTCGCTGCCAGAATGCTGAAAGACAGATATGCTGTCCGAATGCTAATCAAATACCTGATGAAACAGACTTAGAATTTTACAATCAATTTAGAATAGAAGACGACTGCGGAAGAATTGAGGAGGCAATAGAATTAGAAGAAGATTGCGGAAGAATCCAGAAGGTAGTAGGTTTAGAAGAAAGTCGCAGAAGAACAGAGGATGAAGTTAGTTTCAGAGAGGGGTCAGACGCAGGCGTAAAATCCAGTAGAGGTCATCTGTCCTATCCTGAAGAACCTATCACCTGAATATCTTTAAGGGGCCCTTACTCTTGGTTAGTGGGGTCTGATTTTTGCACCATCCTAAGTAAATATAAATCTGTGTATTGTGTCCATGTGCTTTCTCACTGTCCTCTTTTTCCTGAGGCACTTGTTATTGTGAATGTTTTATTAATTGGATAGACAGATTCTTCTTCCTCTTAAAGATGGATATAACACTGTAAATTGTTTTGCTCTTTATGATTAATTTAGATAAACATTTAAAACGTTTCTGACTCTGTGGTTATTTCATAAGAAATCAGGTAAATGAGACCAAAGTCATTGGTCATCAATTCTTATCAACTAAAATAGATCCATTTGTAAAGAAAGGGCATAGTCATTAAATAAAGTTTTTTGTCAGAATAGCAAATGTCTTATGAATTTAGTCCTATAAATTGATCCCCAGCTGGGCTCACTGGCCTATATTGTGTGAGAGTGTTTATGGGCCCTCATGAGTATTTAGTGAAAAATGTCCTAAGGTTGGTGGCCCACTGGATCAAGTCTAAATATGAGCTTAATTAATGATCTACTACCCAGGGGAACATGACTAATTCAACTGCTTACCTGGCTGTAAACATTTCGGCCCACTGCTGCCCTTAGGAGACCCCAGCTATTTTATCAAAGTGCACACAAGACTTGTTGAAAATGAAACCTCATGGGCTCAATCTAAGAGCAAAATATAAACAGAAGATAGAAGGAGGGTCTAAGGGAAAAAGTTTAAAGACCAGCGTACATATATTCCTCAAATATGAGCGTTCAATGCAATGATCTTGATGAATATCAAGTTGTACTGAAGGGGTTAACCAACTCAGCTGACAAACACTTATTGCACATTACCGTTTAATTTTAACTACTAGTAAAGTGTGTGCAATTTGCTCGAGCATTAGATGTAGGTTCAGATATGGACCTATATTAACCATCATGCACTCATAACACTAATCTGTGGTTTGCCATAGCTATGGTCTTTATGCCATCATCAGGGTACTAATAACATACTAGATAATAATCGACCCGATTGATTATATTCCTAGTCGAAACGCCCATTCACATTAATATGCGAATTTAATAACTGTTACTTTTAAAGTTGAATACGTGAACATGAGGCTCTGCTTTGATAGCGTTTGCACTAGGTTATATCAATCAGATTGCATTAAAAGCGGAATCACATTTCACTCGAAGGGCAACCACCACCAACTCAAGTTGCTAGACTTCAATTACCATGATGACTAGCGACCTTTTGTAGTTCGGCTGTTACTGATGTTATTATGGCTCTCTTGCCGTAAAGCCAGCACTGACTCGAGTTGCTAGACTTAATTTCCCATGATGCCTAGCGACTTCTGTAGTTCGGCCATCAGTGATGCACTTTTTGTGCTTCTGGCTGGAGTAATTGTAAACACTGGTGTGGTTATTTTAGTATATAAGCAACACCAATCCCTGCCGTCGGTTACCTCTCGAAGCGGCTCAATATAGGCTGGAGAAACCGACGGGCAGGTGAGCATTTCTTCACCATCACGTACTTTGTAGATATTTAGATCGCCGCTCATGATATTTCTCACGTCTCTTTTTCATTATTGCACAATCACTATGTGCACATATTGTGAGAGAATTGCTCCATCGACTCAACATCGAGGACACAGATCTCTTGAGTTCTTTATTGATAGCTGTCTTAGATATACCACACTTTACTCTACAGGTGAAAAGAATCACATTTAGGTGGGTTATAAGCCTTTACAGCCAGCTATTAATGGGTGCCTTTGATATTTTTCAACCTTTCTTTTATACACAAAAAGCTTTATTTGATTGAGCCAAATAGCGATGGTGGAATAGCCTTCATTTCTCTTTAACTTATTCCATTACTTTCCCACCAACACATATGTTATTTTAACATGACCACAGCTGCTTGTCTGCTGAACATGCTGACATGCTTATCACACAATAAATCTCCATGACACAATTTCCTTGTTTTATGGAAAGTACAGTTTGCTCTTATACAACCTATGAACATAGAAGACCATGATCATATCCTCTTAGTTATTGTTTAGATTGCACTGATTTTCTGTTATTTTGCCTCATAAATTACATTAAAGCATAGGTATCATGACCTCTATGACGTGCCATGTCTGATAATCATGTATGCTTTTTCTTTCATAGAGGGGGGCCTCACGTCCTGAGCCGTGGCCAGGAGAGGTGAGGCAGCTTTCTCGTGAATTACGGGCAAGCAACTAGTACATATTGTTCCACGTACACCATTTGGGTGTTAATAACGATGGATCACTAGGGATCCACGTAGTTTACAAGCATGCAGCATATGATTCTCTGTTTTTTCTGATGTCAATTTTAGTTTTTTCTAGGTGGTACCAGTATTCTGCAATTCACTGAGAACCTAGATATCAAGTTACGTGGTTGTATTTATTTCAACCTATTGATTTTCTATTTTGTGCACATTTTTCACTATCACACAGTAGCATTATCAGCTACAAAGGTCCTGAAGAAGGCCGCGATTCTATCCAAATCACAATGGCCGAAAGATGTAGACCATGCTTTTGGACATATGCAGTTATATCAGAACTGCATTTGCACTGTTTTTAATTTAGACATCAGTAAATATTGAATACATATTTTTTCTCCAGATAGTCCATTTTAATGTTCACATCACTGCTCACTCATTTTGCACTGCGCCCATCACCTTTACAATTTGTATCCTTTACATCTGATGGATTTTAGGTAATCCAACTTTACCTTATATAAAAAAAATCCCTGAGCTCCTCCCTCACAGTGAGGGGGTAGTAGCCCTTGGATGTACTAGGTTTTACAACCAAGAGGGGATCCCAGATGATGAAGCATGTCACTTCGGTGAGTGATGGGATTCGGTCCTTTTAAAAAGGACTTCTTCAGGTCAAACTATAGGTCTTGATTTGCATGGCATGCTTGTAGTTCACGAGTAGATGAGATTGACCCATGGATATTTTTTTGCATTGCATGCTGAATCTAAGAGCCCAATTAAAAGTTGTCCAGAAGTATTTGTGGGACTGTGGGAGGGGTACTGCTCCAGACAACCAATTTTCTCCTGGTTTTCATCCAGATAATTCCATGCCCAGACTTTGCTGTAAAGCTGCAAGGACTGTGAACAGCTGCTGCCCTCAGCTCCCGCCAGCCCCCATCTTTCAGCTCTGAGGAGCGGAAAAACCTCCATCCAGCCAAAATATAGAGGAATCTGTCCTCTTGCAACCCCTAATCACCCCCCACCTCAACATGGGTGAAAGAAGCCACAGCAACAGCATCCAGCACTGGTGGGCCTTGTTCGCTCTACACAGATTTGCAAAAACAATTATACACAAAGGCAGACTCCTCTTTACTCTCTTTACGCTGTTGCAAAATGTTCCAACCAGCTATCTAGACTATTTTGGGCTGTGCGGAGATAGGATGCATTTTTCTTATTTCATGTATTCTTTTTTGCCACACTGTTAAAAGGAAAGTCAAGTTTTTCTGGTGCAGAAATTCGGTTTTTGCTAATGCACCACATTTAGGTTTGTGTATGCCCAGTGCTAGAAGTTTCTGAATGCGCTATGCCCAATCAACTGGAGTGCCAAAAGCTGTCCCTGCTTTACTGCTGTGTCTTGCGCTCTTTGCACCCACCATTTCTCATTCAGGCAAGACGGCAGAGTGAAGGGTGTTGTGTGATGGTGTAATCCCTTGCCATGCGAATAGAAAAATACACCACCTTCATTTGTGCTCTACCACTCCCTCCAACCTGACATGTTTTTTGTTTCTTGGCCTTTGTACCCTTGAGGACTCTGAATGGAGGAGGTTCAAGGAACATCTGCTTGCTAAAAAATGAACAATTACCCTCAGGTGTACTTGAATGCAATGAGGAGTGCTTGCCTGGATTTTGAATAAGCTCCGCCCCCTTCTTCTGGGAAACTGCATATGCCTGATCATGAGCGAGAAGAAGCAGCCTCAAATACAGATTTCCAGTGTAAGGCAGATTAAAGGCTCCCAGTGCATTGTTTGAATACCACAAGAATAGTTTCCTAGGAGACGGACATATTTTGCTACATAATGATAATAATTATTATTATATTTGTAAAGCACACAGCTACCTTAAACTAGGTGTCCCGGCGCTAATGTAGCAGACATCAGAAAAGAGGCACCGACATAGTTAATCCAGTTGCTTAAAAAGCCAGGTTTTCAGCGCTTTTCTGAACTCTACATCTGAGTTCAGCATGCATACGTGGGGAGTGCTATAGGCACCGGGGCCAGGATTTAGGATTGTGTTTCTTTTATCCTGATCACACAAACCGCTGCTCATGCTCCACAATGTAAACGTCAGTTTACAAAACCCTTCGGAAAAGCTAAAGAGCGGATAGCTTCCTGGAATTCATTTTTCTTTCTAGTCATTTCCATTTAGACATTGGTGCTTAGAGAATTAGAAAGACGTACCATGCAAGAACCGAAGTAAAGGGGCCAGTAGCTCATGGAGTTTACAAATGAAGATAATACTGTAATTAGGAGGGACTAACAAGCTGATTACAGAATCAGAAGCCAGCATTAATGAAGGACAAAGACACAAGTCAATGAAAAATATTGGTATAGAGTGCGCGGGGCTTCTCTGCCATACTCTACTACAGCAAGTCTAGCAGAGCAGCGCATACACACTGACTCAGGCTCTACCTAAAAAGGGTTATACTGCTGACCCAGCATTAGGAAGTGACTCATTCACAACAAGACCTGAAAGCCCTTCTGATGACTAAAAAAAAAGTACCCAACTTCTATACCTTCCAAGCACAGAAAGGGCTATTCAGGTTGAAGCAAAGACATTATCAGAGTAGGGAGAAAGCAGGCATACTGTCAAACATGTACGTTAGACAACACAGGGTATAATAGGCTATCCCACCTATATGACAAGAGAAGGGGAACTATTGCCACCCAATATGTAGATATACTCACCTTGTTTGTGTACAGCAAACCATCAAAGTCACTTCTTGGAGTTGCATGCTTTTATTTCCATTCTGTCCCTACTGATATTAGTCCCAGAACAGACTGATGCCCTGTGACATTACAAGTAATTAACTAATGCTTGTCATATACAACCTCTCCTTTAATAAAGCACCAGGGGTAGAGGGTTACCTGGTGAAGTACTATGAATTTAATTAACAGTTACTAGTGCCCATGCTAGCTAAAATGTACAAAGATATACAAGAGGGCATTCCTCCCTCAGGTGACATAAATATGTCCACAATAACACTGAAATTAAAGGTAGAAAACGACCCCTAGATAACGCCAGCTATTGACAAAAATCATTACTTAATGTAGACGTGAAGATATTGGCAAAACAATTAGCTAACAGACATAAATAGGTCAGGGATTTCGAAAATCGAACCCACTGGACTCTGTGCTGGCCACATGAACTCATATTACATGTGCTACACAAGCCACATAGATAAACATGCATACCATACATTTAGGATGGTAGCACAAGGATTTGGATTAGTGCATTTAGAAAGTACTTTACATGACTTTGAGGCAGTTTGACTCCACTTCCTGGGAGTCCTGTGCTGCTGGGACGGGTTCTTTGCATCCAAGGACAATGTTTCTGGTTACTATTATTAATTTTGTCAAGTTCAAGTTTTATTCACGTTTATTTGGACCAAAGTTCCTCACACATTTTCACAAATACATTAAAAATAAATCTAAAATCTCACATCATTCTAAAAACATCAAAAGTCATATTATACACTCAACTTCCCTTTCAACTCAGCCCATAACCGTATGCATCATATAGTATTACATTTCATTTCTAAAATCATTTAAAAATGTTTTAACCCTTTGCATGAATTTCCCGATGGCAACAGCTATATCTAAATTGCTCAATTCTGTTACAAGGGTTACTGCCTGGGCCATATCTTTTATATCATACTTTTAAAAATCGGTCGTAAAAACTGTATTTGAATATCTAAAAGCTTCTGACAGTCCATTAATATATGTAAAATGTCACATGGAGTGCCCAAAGTGCAGGTGCATTTCCCCTTATTATCGATCATAGAGCCTTGCACCCCATTATTTGCATAACAGGGGTTCACCCCAATTCTTAACCTTGATATTTCTGTTTTTAAATGCCAGTCGGGTAACCTATTGACATAAGGGAAGCATTGTTCGTTTTTCCATGCGGTAGCCATAACATTTACTGAAATTTATTCAAGAGATAGTCTTGATCCTGTGCCCGCAAAATTTCTTTCCCCTGCACCCTAAGTTCCCTCTTGTTCATTTTCATCAGGTAAGTGTTGGGGCACAATTTAACCTTCATCAGACAGCATGCCTTTGTGATAGTAGCTCTTATCTCTTTGGCCCAATTTAATTCACTCTTCTCAATTTCGTTTTTGCATCATTGTGATATTTTAAAAACCTCCCCTGTTCCTAAACGCTGCCAGGAACGAAGTAGGGCCATACAAGATAGAATGCCCCATGAGGTAATTCCCAAGTCAAGTCTCACTGCCTGAACCATTGCCGGCTTAGGCAATGAGAATACATTTTTCAAAGTTTTACCATCCTCAGCATCCCAACCATATTTGCCACTGAGGTAAAGTAGTTCGGCACCATACAAAGACTGAAGGGGAACCATAGCTGAGTAAGCTTTTAAAACCGGTCTCTCAGACATCGCGCCATGAGACGCATTACATTTTTTCCAATTTGCTGACTGATGCTGAAGATCTCTGAAGATTCCCAGATACCTATATTCTACAACCTTTTCCACCTTCTCAGCACCCAGAAACCAAGTAAAGACAATTTTCTTTCTGCCAAATCCTAGTATCTTTGTCTTGTCCATGTTGACGACAAGTTTTTTCAAGTGACAGTAATCATCGTACCTACTTAGCTTCCTTTGCAGGCCAATTTCTGTTAGAGCCATAATTACTAGGTTGTCCGCATATAATAGACATGCAATATGCTTTCCATCTTGTTTCGGGCTTGCCCCATTTACATTACCTATAATTGACGGTAAATCTGCTAAGAAAAGGAAGAACAGCAGAGGGGCCAATACGCACCTCTTCTGTAGCCCATTTCTAATCTAGTTTTTTTCGGATAGGATTCCCTCTGTATCTAAAATTATCGGTGCCCAGTTGTATGTATGGAGAATTTGTACCATGCCTAACAAATGCTTTGGGATACCATACCCAATTAAAGTCTCCCACTGCAGCTCTCAGTCCACTAGATCAAAGGCTGCGCGGAAGTCCACGAAGCAGCAGAACAAACTTCCCCTCTGCTCAATCGACTTCTACGCAATGGGCCAGAGAGCAAAGCAGTGGTTGACTGTAGAATGTCCCGACTTAAACCCCCCTGTTCAGGGGGTACAATCTGATATTCTTCCTCCCAGTCCTTGGACAATCCCAATAAATCTTTCGCAAAGACTTTTCCCCCTATATCCAGGAGATTTAATAAGCTGTAGTTCTTTGGCGCTTTGAAATCACACTTCCAGTTTTCTTGAACAGTCCCTGACTCTAAGATCTCCTGAAACCTCTTTGCGAGAAACTCTGCCCACCGCTTAGGTCTTGTTTTTATTATCACTGCCGGCAGATTATCAGGGCCTGCAGCACGAAAAAGGTTCAGACTTGTTATAATTTTCATAATGTTGCTGGAGGTAAAATCTTCTTAATATCATCCCTCACTCGTACACATGGTATTGTACTTGCCTTGTCTAGTATTGGCCATTTCCCATAAATTTCTCCCAGGTAGCCCACTGAATTGTCTTCAGGGACAATACAATCTAGGGATCCTATTTTCCTACCGGTACTGTCTTGTACCAGCTTCCAAAACCCTTTCAAATCTTTAGATTCAATTACAGCCAACATATTTGCCCAGCAACTATCTTTGTAATTTTTTTTTTTTATTCCTAATTAGCAATTTATTTTTATACTTAGTTTCCGGAGGGTCAATGATGCTTCCACATTATACCTTGCCCTCAATCTTTTCTCGCTTTGCCTGATAAGTGCCTTGGTTATATGGCATTCCTCATCGAACCAGGGACCCTCATTTTTGTAAGATCTTTTACTTCCTAACCCTGGTTTACTTCCTTTAAATTTCACCCGTAGGCTTTCCACCAACTTACTTATTGTATTTTCGAAATGGATATTGCCATTTTTAGTTGAGATTTCTTCAAAGGGAATAGTCTGCTGGATACCCCTTAACTTTTCAATATGTGCTTCCGATATACGGGTTGTCAGCCGTTTTTGGGTATTCCACATGTACCTGAAGTGCTGTCTCTCTATTTTTACCCCTTGTTATTTGTAACTCTGACCTCTGTGGGCAATGATTGCTGCCTCCAATTTTTGCTACCTTGAATTGTTTAATTAGACCAAAGATTCAGACATGGGTAAACACATAATCTATCGGGCAGAGTTGCTGGCCATTCACAAAAGTATGCCTTGCAGGCCGATCCGTCTGCATTCTCCCATTTAAATGTACCATACCTAATGAGCCTATTAACTGTGTAAAAGCCACATCTTGGGGCAAGATCTCTCCACTAGGGAAATTGGCCACTTCAATATCATAGGATATTAACTTTTCCTTACACCAACAATCTATCCTAGGGGGTTCCAATCTCTGATTAAAGTCACCCAACACCGATAATACATCCTTTTGATAGTATTCACTCACAAACGTTATATCCTCTTTTAGTTTTCCCAGATTTTCGTTATATTCGCTCTCATTTCCCTACTGTATGTACACATTTATGATACATATTCTTTCATAACATGGTTCAGACTTCTGTAACAGCACCCTACAATATAATGCCCATTTACAATGTAATTTCACCGCTTCCACCTTCCTGGCAATTTTTACAGAGATCAATGTTAATTGCCCTCCCGAAGGTCTGCCCTAGGGATTTTTTCTTGCAGCTTTAGAATATTGAGCAAATCTTTTGGTAACTCGGGTAGCTGGGGTATTGTCGCACAGCCAAGTCTCCTGTAGACATTACTCCTAACAAGCTTATTAAAACTGTCTTGGTTTGATATTTTATTATAATCATTTATATTCCATGATAGTATAGATAAGCTGTGCGGCGACCCATACTCCTCGTCGATCTCACTGAGATACCCCTCCTCCTCATACTCCTCATACTCTGGGGGTGCTAGTGCTATGAACCTATTCCCAACAAGCATATCTCTTTTGTGTCTTGCTATTCCTTTTTTAGTTTTGTTATTTCAAGGTCCTCCTTCTTATCCCAGCTTGAATTGAATATTCGTATCTGCTGTACTCCAAATCCAGCATAGTTTGTAAGAAATGCAGCCCCTGCCTTCCTTTCTGCATTTCCCCCCAACCTATCAATCTAATACCCTCCTTTAGCAACTCATTTTTAGCTTTTTCAACTCCAGTCTTTACTAAGGCTGAATAAAAAAGGACCTTAGTTACTTCACCCCATTTGTTGTTTATGAGGAACCCTACTTCTCTAACATCCTCTGTGCCAATATTACGGAGGCTAGCACATGCTTATAGAGCAAAGAGGAGTTGTGATCGGTTTAGAGGTTTTAATTTCTTTGCTTTTTTTCCACCTTTGCCCTGACCCGATGGCTCTGGAAGAACTCATAAGTCCGGGGTAGATTCTGACCTTAGGCCATGTGATCCCACCAGTGGTGCAACTTCCCTTCTATCATTTAGTTACCCTCTTTAGCCTTCTTCCTAAGGCATTTACTACTCCTAGGTCTGCTAAGTCCTGATCGTAGCTTCTTACCCATCCTTCATTCCGTATCTTTCCCCTCTTTTCCAAAGACTTTTTCTTAGTCTTCTTAGGACTTATGGTCTCTGTTCTTCCTCGACTCCCATATTTATTTTCAACACCCTTCCCTTTTTTCACCTCCATGCAGTTATTCTTTTACTAGGGGCAATCTTCTCCTGCAATGACCAAGGGAAGCACTTCTTGTAATTCCTCCTTTCTCCCCGTCTTCTTATGATTATAGGGTATCGAGATATATATTCACTTGGTTTCTCTTTCTGTGATGGGGCAGCCCTTATTACTACTTCCTCCCTACTGCTTGCCCTTTCCTGGTCTTCTCCAACTGGCCTATTGCAGACATTAACCCTTTAATTTGTGTCAGCTCTCCTTGTATTGCTTTAAACTGTCCCCCTTGTGTTGTTAAAAGTTTATTGTTTAATACTGATACCTCTAGCAAGCCTTGTATAGTTTTTTGGAGGATCCACTTAACCTCCAGCATGGTGGCACTCGAGGTTCCAGTAACCTCTATACTATGCATTATAGAGCGCAATAAATCATTCCCTGTACCAAAAAGACTCTCTACTCCATTTTTCTCGCCGAATTGCTCATTGGATCCAGTATTATCTCTTTTACTCTGATCCTTGCTGCTTGGGGGTTCGTATTCTCCTCCTTCCTCATTATTTTGTTCCATTGACGGCGGAAAGAGTCTTGGCAAAGAAGACAGCTGTGGGTCCAGGGATATTCTTGAGAAGTTAAAAATTGATTGATTTGGGGGGGTCTAGGTCCAAGTCTACCAGATTCCCTGATGCTAGGTGGGCCACGGAGCTCAACTCCTTATCCGTCATGTCCTTCCCATTTAAATGTCTCCCCCAAAAATCTTTGATAGAGTTTGACACTGATAAGCCTCCTTTTGTTACCCTTGATTTCGATGACTGTGGCGTTAGGGTCAAGGATTGTGCATGTCTCGGTGCTGGTTTTTTCCTTCCGGTAGTATCACTTAAGGCTTCTTTTATAATGCCATTTTCCCCCACTTTATATTCTACTAACGCATTAGTCTAATTCTTTTTCACATTATTTGGGCCTTTACGAACCTTTGCTTTGCCTGGTGCCATCCTTTGTTCTTCTCTTGCGTCCTACTTCCTACTTTCTACTTCGCCCTCTCTCAAGCTCCAGTCCTACAACTTTGGTGAATTTGCTTTTTCCTCATACAAGTCCCCCACAGGGTTTCCAAAAATTCCCTTTATACCAGCCCAGTGTCCAATGTCAACCAATGTCCGCTCTTTATCACTGGTGTAATTATCCTATCTATCACAGATGTATTCCTCTGGCCATTTAAAACATAGACAGCTGCACCTCACTTGCCTCCATTCCACGGTCGTCATCGTTCTCTCCGTTCTCACTCTGCTCTTCCAGCCACCACCACAGTCACTGCTTCCACTGCTGCCACTGCTGCAGCCACTTCTTATCTATTATTAGCCCCGCAGCTCTTCGAAACCACTTGCTTTCTGCTTGCACTAGCATCTTTCCCGGGTCACGCACCTTCATTTAAGCTTTCGGTCGCGTTCCAGGACTCACGCTCTTTCCTCCGGTCACAGCATCAGCGACTGTGTCAGCGGCGGCCTTCTCTGGCTCTAGCTCTAGCTCCCATCACCCGCGGCGTGTCAGTGTAGTGCGTAGTACGTCGTGCAGAGCAGTGTGGTCACTGGGAGTGGGAGTGAGAGGGAGAGCAGGAAGCAGGATCATGATCGACCGGGAACAGAGGCAAGTACAGGATGTAGATCGAAAAATGTATGCGTTTAGGAAACTGTAACTGACTCCTTGCCACGTGGAAGCAATGTTTTCGGATTCAGCCACATTTGAATAATACCTCGCGGCTTCTGCCGCATTGAAAACATGTTTTAGGGCTTCAGCCACGTTGAGAAAATGCCTCGTGGCTCCTGCCACATTGAAGCAATGTTTTCGGCTTTGGCCGAGTTGGATAATACCTCGTGGCTCCTGTCGCGTTGGAGTAATGTTTGCGGCTTTGACCGCATTGAAAGAATGTCTCGCTTCTCCTGCCGCGTTGGAGTAATGGTTGCGGCTTCAGCTGCGTTGAAGGACTGACTAGCGGCTCCTGCCGCATTGAAAATAATGTTTGCGGCTTCAGCCGCATTGAAAGAGCGACTCCCTGAGGGACAGTTGAGTCCACGGTAAAGTGCCGCTAGCTTTGCTTCTGCTGCTGCTGCTGCCTCGTTCGGCATTCGGCGATCCAGTCAGTCTTATTATTATTTTTGTCAGAGAGAGTGTGGGAATTGGTTAGTTTTGTATATGAATGAGAATGTGAATGATCGAATTGCGTGCGAGTTTCCGAACAAGTCAGTGAATGAGTGAACAAAGAATGAACTAGATTGTTTGAGTAGCAATACACTGTACATTACCTCGATCAGTATTAGGTTAATCACAGCATTTGAAAAATAAGACTCATACTTTTTTTGTAATCATGGGGCCATATCACACAAAGAGAGCATTGGAAGTACTAACTTGTGTCGCTGACACAGCTTTTGACTTATTGATGCTGTAAATAGTTGACTGAAAAAAAAAACAATACCTCAACCGGTATTGGTAAGGAGGACGGTTAGTTATGTAAGTTAAAAACTTTACACACCAGGAGACTCAATTTTTTAGAATGTGCAAACAGCATCATATATTTGACAACATGGGAAAAATCACATAAGAAAGAATACAGTTATAGCAGCACTGTAAGCTAAAATGCATGAACAACCCAAATTGACCTTGGTGTGGCAATGTGAAAGTGACATAAGAAGTGGCGACGCAAGTGACAATTGGTGAATCAGCGAAGGAGAACGGTGCAAAAAGTGAGCAATTATAAACAGTGATTGGGATGGTTGCAGACACAAATGTACGGTTGAAAGAGCAATTGGAGAATGATTTCATTGGAACCACGATGGCTGGATCATCATCAGGACAGGGTTGTCAATTAATCGCAGTGCTAAGGTTTCGTCGGAGTACACTTGGAGGCTGAGTTGGCGGAGGCGTACCCGCGGATACTGGTTGGTCAGAAGAGTCCGTAAGAGGCGAGCGGGGTAGAAGAAAGTCGTGTCCGGGCAGAGCATCGGTGGCGGGCGGCACTAGGGAGTGCGTGCTTAGTTGCTGAGGTAAAGGCACTCAATGGTAAACCGCCACAGTCGTGTGCGGTGTGGAGGGATTTGAATTTTTGTCATGCCGCCACATTTGTGTGCGTATCGCACAATCGTACGATCCGCACACAAACATGGCGGTCATCACGGGTTACACTCCTGTTGTTTCATACACGTAAATAGTTGACTGGCAGAGTGAGATTATATCTCCTTAGACAGTGGTAAATGGTTCTTTGTCACTGGAAATTTAAATGAATATGCTGCCTTTGGTTGGAAATCCAAGCGATATTATTGACATCTCTAAAATAAGCAAGAAAACATACCACAATAACAACACGCAGCAAAATAACAGCATAAATGCAATGTGCAATGCACAGCATGATACAACTGGCAAAATGGTTCACAACAACAGTGCAACACAGAAATGGAATTTAGTAAGACAACACAAAAACCCAGCAGCACAAATATCATAACACATCACTCCCATAACAAAATGCAACACAAAAGATATGTAAAAACATCCTCATCATCTATCACCATCTCCAGAAACCTGTTTTTATAATACTATATAACACTACGATAAAAAGCAGGTGTGCTGCCTTTCAGGGCTTTAAGAGGGATGAAAAACTGGGGGGCTCTCAAAGGGGTGGGGCTAATGTAATTAAGGGCATGGTTTAAAAGCACATAAGCAAAGATCTGTGCTCAGCATAGTGTGCCACACGATTTGTATTTTCCAGATATATGATACAACAAGTAACATCATACCTACAACAAGTCAGGACTATTGACTTTGTCAATTGTTTGTTGCATAAGATAAATAAGCAGCAACTATTACTTGTATACAATATTGAAAAAGTTTCCACTTAAAGCCCTGGTGACACCACAACAATGTTGCTGCTCCTGAGTTTCAAAAAGTGAAGGGAAATCCAGAGAGGAAATGACTGTCTTTAAAGGATTTCCCTTCCACTACAATACTCACCTGGCATGACATCATGCCCTAACTTCTCCACTAGTCAGAAGTGAAAAGTGTGAGTACACACACATCGATGTGCCTGCTGTCACAGCAGTCAGAAAAAAATTGGACCGACTGGGACAGGGCACAAAATAGAGCCCGATAGAGACCCGTTTGAGGCCTCCTTTAAAACACTGCCGGTGCTCAGCACCAGTGAAACCCAGACCACTTAAAGCCTTGCTGCCTTTTATCATTCCCCCTACCAACCCTGGCATCTACCATAGCCTAGAGTGTGCAACAGGCAGCATCCAGGACAAACCCAGTTCTTCAGAAGTCACTGGCAGGGGTTGACGCCTCACATGCACACCACGTATTTGCAAGTCTTCAAAAAATAATTGAGCAGTTAACAAATCTTTACTGATTCACTTCGTTCTATGCCCCCTGCCGTCCCCACTCTTGTAAAGGACTGTTGCAGCAATAGCAGGATAATGTATTTCAGGGAAAATCCACAGGTGGCAAGAAGAAAAATAACAGTGTGTGCTAAATCAGAGCAAAGCTTGTTTTCAAGTGCAATACCAGGAAGAGAGTGCTCTGTATGGTATGTAAATTGTCATGTAAAAATGTCCTAAAGATTCTTCAGCATTCAAAACATATTTTTTCTTTAATGTGAACATGTTTCAGTTCAGAACACTAGAATGAATTGCTATAGTAAGTGACATTTATCAGAAGCCTTAGAGGCAGATCTACTAACATTCTGTGCTTGGCTTGAGTCACAAGAGTGAAAACAAACCAGAGTAAAATGTTTATTTGGAATGTACTTTGCAGTTTTAGTTTTGGCTTCTTTGATTTACTTTGCACCAAGGGGAGTTCCAAGGGTCGTGCATGGGTGTTCCATGGTTTCTGATACAAAGCCCTATCTACTAACAATAGGAAAAAGGAGTTTACACCATTGAGGTAGATGTTAAAGTGTTTCTTTTCCAAATTTTTCCAACTTTGCATGTGTTCTGCACTGTACATCAAACATCTAAAATGTGAAGCTCTAAAGGTTGTCTATTCATGTTTTTTTTTGTACTGGGGTAATACCTTTCCAATACAAAACCAATGCTGGACATGACGCAGTCACCTTTGCACTATTGTGCAAAGGTTTCTGTGTGGCACTAGGCAGTCTGTGCATCAGCGCTAGAGAAAGAGCAGGAGAGCTTAATGGATATGTTGTTGTCCTGTTCACTTCCTCTCACATACCGTTGCATGGATTTTTATTGAACCTATCTGAAAGTTTCAAAACATAAACCTAAAAACATTCATGCCTCCGATGATGAAGGCTATTCATGAACCAAAATACAAATAAGTTATCATGTAAATAACATATGGAGCAAAACGTGAGGTTTTGAAAGCACACATCCCAAACTAAGGTTTTTTAAGGTACACACAAATGTGATGAAGGAAAGGAGGCAGGGGATGGAACTATGCACCTGGAAAGACGAAAGCATTTTTATAAAGCTCTGCTGGGGCCTGCAGCTCTTGTCCCAACAGGGGAATTGGCAATGCGAGTCAGACGAGGGGTGTGCCCGGCTTTTGAGTAGGAGGGAATGGAGAGCTGCAGGCGTTGTGAGTCTCACCCTGGTACCGGGATGAGACATCACCCTCAGAGGCCCACACAGAGTGTAGCCCATCCATGCTGGAGAATGAGAGAAAAGTGAATGAGGAACCTCCACAGGCTGGCCGCCAGGCAATGCACTGGAAGGTGTAGGCATAGTTATAACACTGGTGCCTGCGAAGCCAGCGGGCATGCCCAAGTACCAGCTGTGATTTAGGTTTAGTACTGCATTGTAACAGTAGAAGGAGGAATGGCAGTGGCCTTACCCTGTACTCCACAAGGAGGCCTGCATTCACTGTACTGGCACTTCACCGCACTGTGTGGAAATCTCACGGAGCATTGCTACAATTTATGACAGAGAGTACATAAGGCATCCTTAGTGTGATTCAAGGTACCCCTTGTAGATTCAACCTTCTTGTGCTCAGGGCATCATATTACTCCCATTTTGGGGACAAACACACAGCAGAAGCATAACCCTGACACTCATCAAAATCACTTTACCAAGAGATGATCAGCACACACTAGATCATTAACTAGATCTTACAAAGAAAGAATATTCTTGGACATATGTGATGGAATTTTAAAAGATCCTTTATTCTTTTAGTCTTCACAAGGTAGCCAATGTGTTTTTTCCCTTTATAGAACTTCTTCTGGGCTCAAACCATGCTAGGTAAAATGTTCAGAGATATATAAGAGGGTATTCCTCCCTCAGGTGACATAAATAAGGCCAAAATCACACTGAAATTAAAGGTAGAAAATGACCCCTAGATAACGCCAGCTATTGACCAATAGCATTACTTAATGTAGACATGAAGATATTGGCAGAACAATTAGCTAACAGACTTAAATAAGCCAGGGTCTTCGAAAATGGAACCCACAGGCCTCTGTGTTGGCCCACATGTACTCATATTACATGTTCTACACAAGCCACATAGATAAACTTGCATAACATACATTTAGGATGTTAGCACAAAGACTAGGATTAGTGCATTGAGGCAGAACTTTACATGACTTTGAGCCGGTTTGACTCCACTCCCATGACACAGATAAAAAAAGTCAAGTCATGAATAAGGATTCACAAAGTACAGTATGCTCTAAAACTGATCAACATACTAAGCCTGTGATAGGACAGGTAGTCTACTGTCTGCATAAATAGGGCATGCTTGGTGAGCCTCTCCAGATCACAAGACAGGTCCAGGACATCATTCATGTCATGGAACGGCATGGGTCTTTGCACATACACTTGATTTGTATGAGGTTAGTTCCAAAATCAAAAACTGGGATACCAGATACTCACAGTATGGCACTTAGGATAAGACAACATTACTGTACACCTTGCAAGGGATACTGCCTCCGCAACAGCAAGTTCAGGAAATATTATGTTTTCCTAATTGAACATGATATCTCTTATGGTGTTTTCACTCTGTACGTTTTAGTAGATTCCTGCATAACTGATGTTTTGTGAATAAAGCTAATAAACCATGTGACCTGATGGTCACCGGCGTTAAGATACATGATCACATCTCACCCGCACTCAGAGAACTAAAATGTCTCATGGTTGAAATGCGTGCCAGCCTCAGACCTGCCTGCCTCTCGTACAAAGCCCTGCACACAGGGAAGCCTAACTACCTGGCCTCCAAACTCAAGAAAGCCAGTCAGACAAGGAACCTCAGGAGCTCCAACACCCTTCTACTCATCCCCATGAAAACACACAAACAAAAAAATGCAAACAAAAAAACGCAAAGAAGAAAACGCTGCGCGGTCCTTCACTGGAGAGGCACCCAAAATCTGGAACTCCATCCCAGCTGATATAGGACTATGTCTTCCGTTATAAAATTGAAAAAAACTCCTAAAAGACCTCTTCCTCAACCGTTCCTTCCAGATCCGATAGCCTCCGCCGAAGCACACAAGCTGGCATTCTGCAGCACCTGATAATGTGTTATTAAGACCTACCTCTTCCCTGCTCCCCGTCCCTTTCCTCGTTCCCTCCTCCGTGAAAGAGGTTCAGCCCAAGACAACGTGCACTCAACGAGGTTATCTCCGGACTTCCTTGCCTCAATGTTGCACAGCATGCTGGGGCTTCCGAACCAATATGTATACCACTGCCTTATTGTGTGACTCTTGCATTAAAACTTTTGTAAAATGCTTCAAAACCCTTGCGTCTGCCCAGCTCTATATAAAACTCCTTAATAATAATAGTAATAATAATAATAATGATGATGTCTGCTTCCTTTCAGGGAGACCTGACTTATATCCTGCAGAGCTGATCTACAGCCTGAAGAGCCAAGAGCCCATACCATGGAAAAGAAAAAGGAAAGCTGAATAGGGAGAGTTGTCGAGGGCTTGTAGACCTAATGAGGGGCCTCGACATTCCAAACAAAAGCCCCTCGAGAAGAGTTAAGAGAGAAGAGAGTTAGCCAACCACAATACACAATTCATTGAATATAGGGAATCTTCACATAGTAAATTTAAATTTGCAAAAGGTTTGAGAGGTGCACTCAATAGTATGGTTTGCAAAAAAGTTCATAAGATTTATGGATCTTCCGTTCCTTCTTTATTGATTTTTTTATTTCATTCTTTGTAAAATACACAGGAACAGCCAACGCGTTTCATTCCCTTTCGTGCCTTGGGAATTTCGTCAGGGCTGCGATTTTTTTTTTTACATACGTAAACACATTTGCCTCATATGTAGACACAAGCATTGACATACATGATACATAAATTAGATAAAAAAATGACTAAAGGATATACCAATAGACAAATTAGATTTTTTTAACGGCATGTACATCATCTGTCTGAAAACACGCGTGCCCTCACCCGTGCATGGTCTCAAACAATAAAATTAAAAAGGTGTGTATCTCAATTGTACACACCTAGGTATTGAATCACACCAAGTAAATGTGTTTTGAGATGTCCATCAGGACATCCGAAGCAAAGGCCAAGTAGAACAAAAGTTTTTGAGATGCCCATGGGGAAAAAAGGGGACATCCAAAGCAAAGACCAAGTGGAACAAGAGAGTAGGGTACCGATAAGCCCAGTCAGACAAGTAAGAAGAATTATTATATATAGATGAAAAAGAGAAAGGAGATGAAAACAAATCGTGTACAAGTATTACGACGCACCAGAATAAAGAAAGAGAAAGAAGTGAGAAAAAACATTCCTCCCTAGTTGTGATCCAAAGTCATATAAGGAAATTGAATCCAACCGGATTCTCACCAAAAATATCATCATCTGGGTCCCATAGTTCAAGGGATCAGCTGTACATTCACCGTGAGCGCAGATATAGTATGTTATTCAATATCCAAATATCCAGTACCTAAAAGCGAGAGTAGTGATAGAATTAACAATAAGAAACTACTGGTTCCAACCACCTACAAATTTGGATGCTGTTTCTAAGAACCTTGCTATATATAAACACACTGCATTATTATATACCAACGTGTGACCGGTGTCTATTATGCTTTAACTCCATGATCAAAGAGTTTGTCATTCGTAAAACAGGACCCACTGAAGAGGAATACCTTTTCTTATGTTGTTCGTATTTTTATCGAGAATCGTCTAGGCATCCCAAATATATACCATCAAACAGTTCCCAGGTTCATTGCTAGTCTATTATATTATGGTGGGGAGATAAATACCTTAAGTTAGGGTAGTGTTCCTGAATGTAATCCAAAATGATTCCTCCTTATGTGGGGAATGGTAGTGTTCATAAACAGAACGAAGAGTGGATCTTGCCCCCTGGGTAAAAAACGTACAGATATAGTGTTATTGATCGAAATTGCTGGGGCAAAGTAGTCCTTCTCTGTACCTGCCTTTTGACCTCCTTCCGCCCCTCCTTGTTTTTGTGGTACCCTTGGTTTTGGTTGGTCCTTTTTTTGCTGTAAGCGGCTGCTTGTGCGTATTTTGGCGAGCTCCTTCTGAAAAGAAGAAGCTCCCTCTCCTAAAGGGATCTCAGCTACAGCTCTAATTGAGTTCTAGAGTTGTGCTGCTGTGCCACATTGCGGACCTGTGTTGCATTCCCTAAACAATAAGAGACGAAGTAAATGAATCCCAGGTAAAGGCCTGCCTCTATTCCACAAAAGGGAACATTTTGACATGTTTATTTCCTGAGTAATTTGCTATTGGGCACTGAACGATCGGCTGCAAGTAAATGGGGAATCTATTTTCTCTCACAAAGAGAAGAATATGTGATATTATCAGTTTTAGAATATTATTTTAGAATTGGGCTGCTGATCCAGGATTGCAATCACTAACTGCAATGCAAAAACGTCTTTTACATTACATACATACTAATTAAACTGCAGACAAGGATATATACAGATATATTCTGCACCGATTAGGCTTCCCAACTCAGCAGGCTTAGGGCCCAGGTAAGCATCCAAATCTGGGACCCACCCCAAGCACAGTTATGGGCAAAAATACAATCCCAGCCAAAGGCCCTGCAAACCATTATGGGACGAGATTCTAGAGTGCAGTGGATATTATAGTATCCAATATCAAAACATTCCTCAAGGGGCAGGCTCTCCAGGCTCAGCTGCAAGCTAATACTATAATATTCACTAAACTCTAGAATCTCGCCCCATAATGCTTTGCTGGGCCTTTGGTTGGCATTGTATTTTTGCCCATGACTTTGCTTGGGGTGGTACTAGGAAGATGGGACCACCACTGACTTGTTCAGCATGACATGCTCTTTGTGTCCCAGGCATCTGCTTGCCCTTCCCCTAGGTAAGGGTGACCTGAAAATCATCACCTCTCTCGTTGCAAGGTATTTTTCAGAGTTCACTTTTGTGAATTGGTTATATGCTTTTTAGCTTGTAAAGGTAAAGTTGTTCTAACAAAGGGTGGTGGGTGCAGCAGCTTACTCTACTATGTAGCGGAGTCAGAATTATTGCATGAATTCCGATTTTTCAATGAAATGCGTTGTTACCAAATCTCGTCAACCTCCGCTAGTGGAGCAGAGTTCATTGCCCATGGTTACTCATTTGACAACTTCCATTTCTTCCTTTGGCGTATATTGGAGAATACCAATGCAGTCTGAAAGAAAAGTACCATTAATTGAGCTCAGGGATCCTTCATTAGGATTTCCAGTCATACCTTAGTAAGTGTGTCTAGGTCATTGCCACCAAAAGTATGAGTTCAGGGCTTTGGCAATCCACAATGACTACAACCAAAAGCAGCAATTGAGGCTACTTTATCTCTGGCCAATAATTCAAGTAAGATCCACATTAGACAAAACAAAGTCCTTGTCAATGCCACTCTTTCTAGTACATTCTCTGGCCCAAAACACAAAGCTCTGAGCCACAATCCACACTCTAACCATTTTGAAGGCAGGGAGTAGTAGTAGACAGGAGAACATTGGAACAGACTAAGACAGTTTTCTCAATGAAAGGCAGTTATATGGAGGTCAGGTTCTGGTTTACAAAAGGAAATATTTGATTGTATGGCGCAAATATGCAGGTATCTAAAATTGGGTACTGATTTTTAACCCCTTCCATGCGGCCGCGATTCTGCTGCGGCAGAATCGCAAGTGGGCGGGTTTATGACAGCCCCCAGCCGTCATCAACACACAACCGCCGTAGTGCATGACGGCTGGGGGCCGTCATCAGCATGCAAGGGGTTAAGGAAATGCAACTAGGTCTGTGATTGGCTCTGATGAAAATAAATATGTAATGCACAATCTTGGTTATGCTTTTAATTGCAAACAGGCAACCACACCTGCTGCAATTGTGTTGGACAGTAATGTGCTGCTTTGAGAATATGCAGTCAAATTGTGAGCTACCAGCCGTGGCCCATGCAGGTAAGAGCAGTGGGACAGGGTTGAGGGGGTTCGACAGACGACCATGAAAGAAATAGAAATAAATAAATATATTTTCCTCATCGTCATCTGTTGAAATCCCCGCCCCCAGCCCTACCACTCTTACCTGCAAAGGCCATGGCTGTTACCAACTGGTTCATCAGTGTATTCTAAAGGGGTTTGCAATTAAAACTGTGCTAAGTGAGTGTGGGAAAATGGCCTCAAACTGGCATCTGTTAAAATTACAGTGGTTTACACTCATTAATCATTATGGAGGCTTTATTTTATTAGTCACATGTATGTGGTAAACATATTAGTGAATTTCTCATGAAGTTACAAGGGAGCATATTGAAGATCACAATAATATTGTGAATACGCCCAAAACCACTAGCAGACTGGGCTTCTTTACTGACGAGCAAGAAAAGGGTAATAAATAGTGATCATTGAGAAGTTCAATAACGAAACTAAAATATGAAAGGGATGTTTTGATTAGGCCTAGGAATAGTTCATGGAGTTTCACTCTGTGGAACTCCGTGAAGTAATGGAAAGACTCTTCCACACTCAGGGTAGTTCTGCCAGCAGAGGAGTCTGTTAATCTGCACTGCTTGCAATGATTTATAGCGATAGAGTTTGTCCTGTGCTATAAAATCAGCATGAACAGCACTTTGCATTGGGCAGAAGAGGGCTGTTGCTTTCTGCCACTCGAGTAGACAGTCTACTCGAGTGGCAGCTTCATAAATGCAAGCAACATATTTCTGAATGTGAGCAGCCGCGACCAGCCGCAATCGCCCACGTTGAGAAATCTAGCCGGGAGGAAGTCTAGCACGTGATTTTTGTCTCTCAGGTGCTGGATAACTTAACGTTAACGTTCATGAGAAAATTCTCTGATTTGTGTCACTTTGCTGAGTTTTATGTGAATCTATGCTCCACGCAGTGTGGGCAAAACTCTATGAATTCAAATTGTGGATCGGAATTCTTCGTCCACCTCTAATTCCGATTTGCTACCTTCGACAGTATCTCTGGGTGCAAAGTTGAAAAGGTTGCCATTAGTGGTATGCCCTTCTTATGCTTAGTTTTTACATTTTCTCTGAGATTTCAGGCCAACAGACAACATAAAAAAAAAACCTGATCAGCCTACTCCATTTACAGGTATATAATTTGCGGAAAAAAAGTAGGATTTTAGTGGCATATGTATACATGCAGTTGGTAAAAGTATATATACAAGTATTGTGAGCATTTGATCTGTGAGTAGGTTTTTGAGTTTTTCAGAGGGTTTGTGAATGAGTGTGTGTGCCTCTGTGGGTGTGTGAGTGAGAATTAGGGGTGGGCGTCACATTCCGTTCCGCTCGCGGAAATTGCGATAATGTGAGTCCAGTTAAAGAATTCATAGACTAGAAGAGACTGACAGTACTAGTAGGACAACTCAATCAGTGAGGGGAGCGGCTTACAAAGTCAACCAATTATTTAAATGAAACACTGGCTATGGGCGGCCCTGCACCAGCAAGCAAACAGTGTGATGTAAAACAGTAACCCCACCCACAAAACATTAACAACATTGTATGTAAAGTAGAAATAGTGCTTTAATAACCCTAACAAAAATAAACTATGTAAAAAAAACACAAAACCTGATCCACCCCTTTCCCTAACCCCAACCAATGTCCGTAAAGAAAAAGTCCAACCTAATGTCCAATTGTCCAAGACCCCAACTACCAATTCACACCCACCAAAACAATAAATAAAAAAGGCGCAATAAACAGGGTCTCTTCTTTATGTTCGGTGGGATTGTCTTTGGAGGAGACGCACTGCCTCCTCAAGAAAGGCGACGCAACACTTTAAAGTGCGGCAGTTGCAGCCACAGTGGGAGGGCACCAGTGATGGTAAGCGGGCGGCTGCCAGACGCTGGCGCCGTACCGCTGCAGGGCGGTGGCTGGGGCCCGGGGCATTGGAGGAGGCTGCAGCTGCTGCCGCCTCCTCCTCCTCCTCTTCCAGGACCACCAGCCGACGATATTCCCGCTGGATGGCCTTCAGCTTCCGTGGCCGTGCCTTGGTGGCCATCTCCTTCCGATCCGGTTTCCCCGTGGAAGGAGTAGCTGTATATCAAAAAGAAAAAACAACAACTATTGTAAAATATACTCTTAGAAAAACAGTAAGACAAGTTAATTATACACATAGTGGCTTGGTAGCACTATAAAGCACAGTACATAACATTTGTGGTATGTATCTATCCTCCCACTTGCTGGGCTTTAACATTTGTGGGATTTTTTCAGGCATTCAACCAACCATGCAACTGATTCCTATCAGCCACCTATGCATGCATGCATGCATCACACGTATCCTTCTCTCTGTCAGTCATAAATATTAAATCTCGCATGTCCTTCTTCCTTCCACCCGTCTTTTCCTTTTAGTTCAACACCAGGTGATCTGATCTGACTTTTAGGGCTAGATGTAGGTATATGGTATTTACCGATTCATAAATACCGAATTTTACCGATTCGGTATTTATGAATCGGTAAATATGAAGGGGTGAGATTTAGGAAGAATCGGTAATTGAATTACCGAATCTTTCACATTCGGTATTTACCGATTCGGTAAATACCAAATCGGTATTTCCTATTGATTCCTATGGGCTGTGAAGCCCATAGGAATCAATGGGAAATACCAATTCGGTAATTACCGAAACGGTAAATACCGATTCCAGCAAGGGTGCAGGGGTGTCACTTTGACACCCTCTGGCACCCCAAAAATAGGCATGTGCGCCATGTGGCACACAGACATGCCCTGAGGGCATGTCTGTCTGTCACATGGCTAGGTGTGCATGCACACATGTGCATGCACACCTGAATTCGGTATTTTAACACCCAATTGGATTGGGTGGTAAAATAACGAATTTGTAGGGCATCTGGGACTCAGAAGAGTCCCACCTACATCTGGGATTTACCGAATCGGTAAAAATACCGATTCGGTATTTTACAGAATCGGTAAATTTACCGAATCGGTAAATTTACCGATTCTGTAAAATTATGCCCCTACATGCCAATTCTTAAATACCGGTCAGTAACGGCCGAAATCGGCGGTATTTTGGCTCCTACATCTGGCCCTGAGTCTTCTCCATAAAACTTTCAAAGCGGAGTTGAAATCAGGTAGAAGAGGCCATTAGTTACTCAGTACTCCAGATGCTAATCCCTTTACTAATGCCAATTAAAGGGTGTCTTCACTTTTCAAACATTCACAACAACATCTTACTTACTAAGTCTCAATAGTACAGTATACATACAGTACACCCTTGCAGTGAGTGTAATGTCAATAGTTAAGGATTATGAATCTAACTTACCACTGCCCGCCACTGCTGCTGGCTCACCCCCTGCAGCTCCATCCTCAACTGCTGCATTCTCGCCAGCCGCGTCGCTGCTGGCCCCGGCAGTGGTGGTCGGTAGTGCGCCTAGAAAAAACATTACACATTTTTTAGGTGTCATATACACCTCCCCCTATTGGTCAGTAGCAAGATTGAAAAATGAATTAATAGTAATACATACATCTATAACATACATCCCTAGAACAAATCAGATAGTAGTAGAGTGGACACTAGTAGTTATATGGTTCTTAGGGTCAATCTAGTCTTTGCTTAGTTAGCCGGAGCCATGCAACCATTTTACCTTTGTGTCTTTTATTTTTGCACATGGGACTTTACCTTGCAGCTTGTTGTATAAGACACCTTTGAGCCCACATGAGCTCAAAATGCTACTGTCTAAGCGCTGCGTACCAGGTCAACCAAAACATTATAAGCCACATTATGGAATTCTGGTGTTATTCAATATTGCTTATCCATAAAAATACTACACTTTTTGGCACGGCTGAGAAATGCTTGCAATATAGTAATACGTACCATTTTTCTCATTACAGACGGACGATTCCCTTCTACGAAACAGAGCTTTGCAGAGCTTGTGATGTAACAACTACCAGTACTAGGTTCTTCTAAGGTGAGGGGTCCCCAGAATTCGCTCAGAGATCTTCATTTATAATTTTATATAAACTATATTCCTACCAAGGGGATGGTGGTGCTTCCACCACTGTTCAGTTATCATGATTTCCCATTTTTTTCCTGTAGTTGTTGTAACTGTAACTAACTGTAACAATGTTTTTTGTTTTAATGGTATGCATTTTTATGTTGGTGCTGCATTATAGAACAACGGTCAGAGCTTGTCAATTGAAAATAAAACTTTTGAACTTACATAGACTCGGTGGTATTTAGTGTGGACTTATACAAGTGAGCGAGCAAAAGGTAGGGTGTGCAGGTGCATTGCTTCCACGAATGAGAGGTCGGGAGTGTTATGTTCTGAGTTGTCTACTTGTTTGGTATCTTGGGGGGTTCGGAGAGCTAATAGTTATGACGAGACAATACTAACTAGTCGAGCAGGGGATTGTGGTGGGTTCTGAACTTCTGATTGAGGTGTGAGGAAGGTCCAACCTACCATCATCAACATCCTATTTTCTTGTGCAAAGTTCTGTATGTGCAAAATCGTTACAACAGTAGTAGTATGTCCTATCCTATTAAAATAGTAACATCTGGTTGTGCATTTGTTGGTGGGAATTGTCGAAAAGCCTCAAGATTAACAAAGACTCAAGATCAATAAGAATAGAAGTAGTACAAGAGGACAACCCAAAGGACTGGACTCAATGGCTAGAGCTACTGGGGAATCTGAGTTTTATTTAAAACCTTTTAAATAAAGAGTGGCCAACTGGGCAAGCTGAGCTACAGACAGACTAATAGTAGTAGTACAGAGAGTCATCATAGCAGAGACAGTTAGAGGCAGGGATAACAAGAATTCTGAAACAGATAGTCCAGATTGAAGGATAATTGTTGGTAAAAAATAGTCTTAGGAAACGGAAACAATAGTTCGGAAAAATATGGTGCAGTAAAAGTTCGGGAACAAGAATTATTAATATTAAAAACAAGAAGTCTTACTAGGGCCAGCAGAAGAGCCCTCGTCGTTGTCCTCCTGTTGCTGTTCTGCTCCTCCCGCCGACTGAGACCCTGTCTGCTTGCCCCTGGGTGCTGATCATGAAAGATATAAGAAAGAGACAAACATTGATGATTGGTGTGAAACAAATAAAATATTTTTAAAGGAAGTTAAAAAAAACATTTATGTAAACAACATTTGCAAATAATAAATTGACCTATCTCATCTGGTCAACAAGTAGTATCGGGGGATTCGCGGATCAACTACTTACTATTTATCAACACTAATCCAGTCTTCCATTCTGCTTTCAGAATACTAACTAAACCTAATTAGTACGTACCACCTGACCTAGCCCACCTATTCCAGGCGTGCCAATGGTACATTAAGTATGCATTTCCACTTATTTTAGTCCCAAAAAATGCATAAATGGTCAAATGGAGGACACATGACTACATTTGTGCATACACCAAGTTGTTGGTCGATTGATTGGTGCTGATGTTCTGCTAGTGCTAAGCCTATTACCACTCATTGAACAAACTAAAAAAGGTTCTACTAAAGACTGGGGTAAGCACTAGCAGCACATGACGTAACAGAGGGAGCATCACTCATACCACTAAAAAATTACAAACTCATACTAAGTAACTAAACCTAAGTATCAATCCACCCCTATCTCTTAGTGACAGGACAAAGTAAGGACGAGAGTCACTATAGCATTACGTAACTTAATTTCTCTAAAATAAACTTACATAATCACGCTAAGCGAGCGCCATCGCAAAGTTGCAAACAAGTAAGATTAGTAGCGCAGAAGAGCACCTGTGTCATAACAATCACAGAAGACTTTTAAATGTAATTTACCTTTAATGTAAGCAGCAGCATTCTAGCTGGTTGGAAAAATATATATATTCGCAATATATAACACAGAGCACAAGAACAGATACAAAGTAGTAATAATTAAATAGTCACTCACCAAGACCTGGGACCTCCACTCCTAGCAGGTCCATCAGGTTCTACTCCCGGTCCAGGATATCGGACCACCGGTGCGTCAATTGGTTCTGAATGCGCCGGACCCCAGAGCAGCAAAACACTGCCTGGTGCTCCTTCCCCCACCGCTGCCGAGGCTAACGTAGCCCGTACCCAGACCAAGGCCTGCCACCTGCTGCCAGGGTTAAGGGGAGGTGGCGCTGCACAAAGAAAACGAGTGCAGCCAACTCCACCTCCCCAAAAAAGGCCCGTGCCTACACCCCTTGTGGGCACTGCCTTCCCCAAGGAAGGCGGTTACGGCTCTGGCTCCGGCATCAAATCCTTTGCCCTTTCGACATGGTTCTGGAGTAGGCGGGGCGGGAAAAAAAAGGTAAAAAAATTTAAAAAGTAAGTAAAAGAAATGAAAAGAGCAGGAAATAAAAAAAGATTGAAAAAGTAGTTAAAGGGAGGAGGAGCTTCGCGGGCATCCAAGATGGTCGCGTGAGTGAGGAGCTCCCGAGACCCGCGCCGCCCTTCGCATCTATCCTTTCCGAATCCTGATTTTACCAATGGGCTTTTGAAGGCAGACTCTGGCTAACTTCAACATTCTTCGAAAAATCGAAATCGGACGCTTGGGTCCATTTTTACATCGTCTGGACCTTTTTCGGCCCGCCCCGAGGCGACACCGGGGGCTCAGTTGACTTGCTGGCCGGGGAGTAGTTGAACGACATCGGCCGGAGGGGTTTCTCCCCCCTGGACGGCCTCTGTCTAACTTTCGGTTTCACTTCCTACTCCCGGCGTGGATTGACTGGACTACGGCTCAGATTGACTCCTGCTCCAGCCTGGTCTAGCGGCACTATTTCCAGCCATTCCATTTGACCACCGTGTCCTCAACGTTGTTGACATTTGCCCATTTGGTCCAGTTTCGTGGCTTTTTGGCCTCATCGCATTCGGCCATTTTCACCAGGTCGCGCAGACCCCTCCGGGGTCCCTATTCCAATATGGCCGCTAGACAAGAGCCGGAGAAACGTAAGACCAAGGCACCGCTTCGTGGGGGCCCATCCCAGACGAATATTATGGACCATTATTCTCCACTAAAGGGGTCCCCCAGCAGTGCTAGCCGTTCGCCTGACGATCCTATGGCTGTACCGGAACTATCATTGCAGGATGACATGCTTCGTTCTCGGGGGTGGGGGGTGGTGAGTTGAAACTGTTGTCCTGGAATGTTAATGGGTTGGGAGACAGAATAAAGCGGGGGGTGGTCTTGCAGTTCCTCAGACGCCATTCTCCCGATGTTGTTCTCCTACAGGAGACACACCTGATTGGTAACGTCTGTCAGGCCTTGAATAGGCGTGGTTATCGCTTAGTCGCTCACTCTGGTTTCACTTCTGGCTCCCGGGGGGTGGGCATTCTCATCCGGTCGTCTCTCCCTTTCGAGATCGATGAGGTGATACTTGATGATAGGGGGCGCTATGCTGCCCTCACAGGTAGATGGGAGGGGAAGACTCTCTCCATTCTCTCGATCTATGTCCCTCCAGGCCTACAGGCCTCTACTTATGCTGATGTGGGTAAGGTTGTGCTGGGGTTGCCCGAGGGGTTTCTTATCCTTGGTGGGGACTTTAACTCCGTTGTCTCTGGTACTGCTGACCGTTTTCCGCCCCGGGAGTTGGCCAGATTTCAGATGTGGCTCAGTGATCTGCTGGAAACTTTTGGGTTCATTGATAGCTGGAGACTGCTGCATCCCACACAGCTTCAGTACACCTTTCACTCTGGGGCGCATGGTAGTCTCTCCAGGCTAGATTATTTTCTGATGCCCTCAGCCCAATCTTCCCTCATTGATGAGGTTCGTCATCTTCCCAGGGGCATATCGGACCATTCTCCTTTGTGGCTTCGGTTTCGGGTTGGGGTCGGCAGTGTGGGTAGGATGGCCCCCATCAATCCTTGGTATTTCCGTAATCCTAAGACCCGTTCTGAAATTGTTAAAGCTATTGACCATTACTTCAATGACAATGTGGGGTCTGTTTCTTCAAGACGGTTATCCGTGGGCAGTCACTGTCACTTTTTGCTGCTGCAAAGAAGACTAAACATGAGGAAATTGTGCGGATTGAAACGGATATCACTACACTTGAGAATGACCTCGGTTCTGGGGTGTCACGTTTGGTGTCGCATTCCCTCAGTTTGAAGCAGGCTGATTACAAAGCCCTCATTACTGATGCGGCTAAGGTGATGTACAGTGAGCAACAGGGCCGGTTGTATGATGTGGGGGACAAGGCTGGTAAATTGATTGCGTGGCTCGATAAGAAAGAGAGAGAGAATCGTGTTGTCCGTGTGATCGAGAGGCTGGATGGTGAGCGTGTTACTGATCCTGTTGGGATCGTTGATTGTTTTGTTGACCACTTTCAAACTGTGTATGCCTCGGTCTCTTTTAGAGACGAGGAGGATTCCCGGTTACTTGTTCGGGACATTGCGTTGCCCTGTCTTTCAGAGGATGACAGAGACTTCATGGACGCGCCCATCACGGTAGACGAGATCGCGGGTGCTATCCGCTCCCTCCGCTCTGGTAAAGCAATGGGCCCCAATGACTTACCCATCGAATTGTATAAGCTGCGACCCGACACCGTGGCACCCTATTTAAAGGGGATGTTCCTGGAGGCTTTGGCCTCTGGTTCCTTGCCTGCGGATCAGCGGCTTGCTACCATTGTGGTTCTCCACAAGGAAGGTAAACCTCGTGATCGCTGTGCCTCGTATAGACCCATTTCATTGCTTAACGCCGAACCCAAAATTCTTGCCAAACTGTTGGCTACCCGCTTGGTTACGGTTATCGGGGACTTGGTCCATCCGGATCAGTCCGGTTTTATTCCTCATCGTAACACCGCCCTTAATTTGCGGAGACTCCACGGAGTTCTCGCTAGGGCTGTGACTCTCACTGAGTCGGCCATTTTGGTTTCCCTTGACGCTACGATGGCTTTCGATACCATTGAGTGGCCCTACCTTTGGGCTGCCCTCTCGAAGTTTGGGTTAGGCCCGGGGTTTATCGCTTGGGTTGAGCTTCTTTATGAGGAGCCCCTGGCACAAGTGGTGGTTAATGGTAAGGTCTCCGGGGCCTTTGCGCACGGGCGGGGTACCCGGCAGGGTTGCCCGCTGTCTCCGTTACTCTTCGCCCTCACTTTGGAACCGCTGGCTGAGTGGCTCCGTTGGGAGCCTTCCATGAGGGGCATTTGGTGGACTCCCGACTTTGAGGATCGTATCTCGCTTTACGCGGATGACATCATCTTGTACCTTACCTCCCCTCGGAAATCTCTTAATGTGCTTTTCGATGTTCTGAGCTCCTTCGGGAAGAACTCGGGTCTCGTTATTAATTGGACTAAATCTTGTGTCTACGTTTTGGCTGGGGGAATCCCCCCATTACCTCGTAGATGTCCAATTCAAGTGACTGAGACCGGCTTTAAATACCTGGGGATCTACATCTCCTTGGATGCCGCCGTCCATTATGAGCGTAACTTGCTACCTCCTCTTCAACGGCTGAAGTTAGATGTCGCTCGTTGGCGTCAATTGCCGTTGTCCCCGCTGGGCCGTGCGGCCCTATTTAAAATGATGTCGCTGCCCAGATTTCTGTACGCTCTCCAGAACTCGTTTGATCTTGTTCCCTCTCGGTACTATCGTGAGTTGGAGGGTCTACAAAGGCGTCTTGTCTGGCATGGGCGTGTACGCATTTCTCTGTCTAAACTCACATTGCCGTGGTACGACGGAGGTATCGCTCTCCCTGACATTAGGCGCTACTATTGGGCTTCCCTGCTGAGTGCGGTTAACCACGCGACCTATGCCCCCGGTCCGGCCCCGGCCTTTGCAATGGATAGGCACCTTTTGCCGGGGGGAAACTTCAGCAGGGCGCTTTATTCCCGGAGGCTCTGTAAATCGCTTACAGGATCCACTAAAATTGCGGTACGAGTGTGGCGTGATGCGACTGCGGATCTTGGATGGAATGACAGATTTACCCGTGCGACCCCCCTGTATGACTCTGAATGTTTGGGTAATTTATGGCGAATGAAAGGTTTTGATAAATGGGACATGATTGGTATCAGCAAGGTGGGGGATCTCTGGTCCAAAGGGGACGTTAAGTCCTTTGCGGTGCTACAGGCTGAATACGACCTGGGGGATAGGGAATATTTCCGATATGCCCAGGTCCGGCATGCCCTATTGTCAGTTTTCACCGTGGGTATGGATCTTCCTGAGTCCTCTCCCCTCGAGGATCGTATCCTTGATGGACATGTACCCGATAGCACAATTTCACTGATTTATAAGAAGCTCATAAACAATAGGGCTGATCTGCTCGTGCGCCTTAGGGCCTCGTGGACCACAGATGGTCTAGAATTGGATGATGAGGACTGGCAGTCCGCCTTGTCCTCGCCCAAGGAGGTCGCCATACCAGCCCGCCTTCGATTCGTTCAACTCAAGATCCTCCATCGTGTGTATGTCACTGGTCCGAGTCTGGTTCGCATGGGTTATTCTGTGGATGATCTGTGTAAGCGTGGATGCGGCATGGTTGGCACCTTTCTCCATATTCTGTGGGAATGCCCGGTGGTGTGTGAATTTTGGTTCCGTGTACATGCTGTAATGGAAAGGGTGACTGGTGTTGCATTACCTCCTGAAGCCAGGCGTTGTCTCCTTAATGTCTGGGAGCCCACTGACTATAATACGGCTCAGACCGCCTGGGCGACCCTGGGCAATATGATTGCGAAAAGAGACATTGCACAACTGTGGGGTTCCAACAGGCCGCCTACTGTATTGTCCTGGAAGGAAAACATGGACTGGTGCATGTTTAGGGAGAAAACTGTTTACTTGTCACGGGGTCGACCCAAGAAATGGAGTAGAATTTGGTCGCAGTGGAACTCCTATCGTGGAGATGTTTGCACCCCCCCACATGCTTTACTCCCTGATGTCGCTTTGTCCCCATGATTGACATTCCACTTATTGACTTTACAGGTATTGTTGCTTTTCTCCTCGCTGCCCCCCCCCCTTTTTCTTATGGTTACTGACTGTATACTATATGCCGGAGCGCCTTCTGTACGGACCCATGACCAACTGCTCAATTGTCATTAATGCCTTGTGGTGTTTGTTGTGTTTCTTGTTGTTATTTCAATAAAAAGAAAAAGAAAAGAAAAAAGAAAAAGTAGTTAAAAACACACAAAAAGTAGACAAAAACCAAAAATATTGAAGCAGGAAAATAGTCTGAGAGATAATAAATAAAAAAGATCAAAAAAAGTTTCAAGAAACAAAGGATTGAAAAGATAGAGGGAGGATACAAAAGCAGGCCCCAGTACCATAGCAATAGAGTGAAAAAAAGATGGCCGCGCCCATTGCGACCGCGTCGGCAAGTTTGTGCGATATTTTCCTCCCGAGAACGCAGAAAGCGGCTCGTACACATAAAAGCGTTCTCGAACAGGAAATACGTATCGCAAACGGGCACGAGCATGCATTGCATGACCCGGAACAGGAAATAAGCATCGCGATCGGGCGGGAAAAGTGAAAACAAGATGGCTGCACCTATAGGCAACAGCATGGTCAAGTTGGCGAGACATTTCCAACGCGATCATGCAGAAAATATCGCGAACAGGCGGGAAAAGAACTTCCACGTCTTTGCGATATTTCCGCGTGTTTGCAGAGATTTTCGACATTTTCGCAAAGAGTTGCGTAACGCGATTACGCAAATTCCGCCCACCCCTAGTGAGTATGTTAGTGTCTGTCAGGGTCTTAGAGGAGGTGTGTGATGAGTCCTTTGACCATGTGCTGTCCTGGACCTGAGAGTGTGCGTGTGCTGTTTTATTCCATAGTCTGGTTGGCATTAAATACTCTTTGCTGATCTTTAACTTCTGTTTTATTATGTACTAGTTACACCTTAGGTAGATTGTAGGTAAGTAATAGGGCGAGGTGCTATGTGCATACAGGGTCTGACAGGCACTTCATAGTCTCTCTGAGTCACGTGTGTACTTTGAGACCTCTAGCTACTCTGCCATGCACACAGATCGTTACATAATTCTGGCCCTCAGCTCCTCAGTAATAGGGTCGAATTTTACAAACATTTAAGAAATGTGAGATCATCCAACGTTGTCTTAGTCAAAGTAAAAAGGATCAAGAAGGCCAGAGCGGGTGGCCATTATTTTACTTTTCTTGGTCTACCCACTGGAATTCTCTCCCTCTGGATATTCGCTGCAACACAGGTTATCTTCTGTTCATAAGAAAACTGAAAACTGCCTCTTCCCTAACTAATATGCCGCGGCATTTGATCTCTAGCTCTGCCCAACAGTTGTATCAAATGGCATTTATCAGCGATGTGATATCCCCTGGTGACAATTGTTAGCGCTCTCCAAATACTATAAATAATAATAATACTAATAGTTGAATACATTTTTACAAAAGCAGAGTTACTCACCTAGCCTCTGAGAGAGAGACATATGCATGTAGATACTCAGTGAGATGCTCACACAGCACTTATGTATGCAGCAGTAACAGAGTCACTTGCATACACATTTATAAAAGCAAACACTCAGTAATAGAGGCAGTACATAATATATACAGCCACTTACATGGACATAAAGCGATTGTGACTTAGTTACTTTCTCATCCAGAAACACACCCAGAGAGGGGCTGATACACATATTTAGATATGTACAGAAGTAGTGATACTCCTAATCACCCATGCAGACAAGTAGCACTGAAAATATGTGTGGGTGTGCAGTTTTACTGCTAGGTCTAATTAACATTTAAAACTACTGCCAAAGCTTTAACCTCATAAATACAGGGGGAAGGAGGGTCGCAGGGACAAACAAATATTTAGAGACCTTTCCTGGTTCAGGTCCCCTGCCACAACATATACTATACACACCTTTAACCTCACCTTCTATCACATATGTTTCCCCCAAGTTTAGGCGTACGTAGGCCTTAGGGCAAAATGTTATGTGCTTCCAGGGTAAGACATGCACTTCAAAGTCTAAGTCACTCCCATTTGAGACCCCTAGGAACAGTTAAATATCCAGGGCCTCATTTATGAGATTTGCCGTAGGACAGCACAGCATGCCTTCCTGGTGTGCTGCCCTATGGCAAAAGAAAAGGGCAGGAATGCGCTGCATCTATCAGATACAGTGCATTCCTGTATTTTTCCCCTGTGCTGGCACACTCCGGCTCCCATGCAGAAATTCAGGGACCTTTGCACCATGTTGCATGGGTGCCTGCGTTGCTGGGATGATTATTTTTGTACGGAAAGAAAAACCTTCCTGTACAAAAATAAAAAATAAAATAAAAAATAAATAAAATAATCACAAGAGGCGTTTTCCTCTTTCAAAGTGTGCTACAGAATGCAGCACACAGGGAAAAAGGAAAAACGAGGAGAAATAAAGATATTTATCCTTGTTGTACCTCCCTTACGCCTCCCCTGGGGAGGCGTAGGATTTTGGCGCTGCCTCAGATTTACGATTTCTCGTGAATCTGGGGCAGTGTCAAAAAGCCGTGGAAGTTGCTGGGAACGACCAACGCAGCACCTATTGCATGCCCCTTTAACGCAGAAAACTGCGTTAAAGGGGCCAATATTTATCAGGCAGCAATAAGCCAAAAAAGTGGGTTAGTGATGCCTGATAAATATAACACAAGCTTCTGTGCCAGGGAAGGTCACAAAAAGTGACATTCCGGTTGCTCAAGGGGCCTCTTAAATGAAACCCCCAGTGCCTTACCCATTCCACAACTTATATACATATTTACAAAACCAGAGTAACTCGCCTAGCCAGTCAGAGAGAGACAGAGGCACTTACACATTCAGTCACATGCCCATTCAGCATTTATGTATGTAGCAGTAACAGACCCAACTACACACAGTTATGTCCCCCAAAGCTCATTGGTACAGTCTGTAAGCAATCCATACAGCCAGTTACTTACACATATAGACACCCATGGAGATACTGAGACAGCTAGTCATATAGCAACATAGTCACTCATACATCCAGTGACACCCCCCAGAGAGGGGCTGATAAACTTAATCAGCTATGTAATGAATTAGATATACTCCTAGTGACCCATGCAGACAAGCAGTCCTAAAAATATGTTTTGGACCTGCTACTGCAGAGCCTGTATGTGCAGTTTTACTGCTAGATCGAGTTGGCTTTTAAAACTCCTTACAAAGATTTAAACTTCCCATCTACTACATACAAGTATCCCTTAAGGTAGGGTGTATGTTTGCAATAGGGATGGGTACTATGTGCTTAAGACTTAAGACAAGTAGTTTGAAGTTTCAGTCAGTCGCAAGTGCACTTCCAGATACTTAAGCCCAGCTAGATAGTCAGTCTACCACCCATACTTACAATCACAAACGCTGGAGGAGCACTTGGGTACGCCGTGAGGGGAACGGCTTAACGTACCTGCACTTTCCTTTGTCCCGGCCGTGAGGGCAACGGCATCTCCTTTTCATCCTGTGCCGTGAGGGAAACGGCTGCAGGGTGACCACGCCGGACCCACTGCCAGCGGGCGGACCACACATCCCAGAAGCCCCGGGGTCCGGCGCAACGCCAGTGACGCCATCGACGCGCCCGGAGGCGCATTAATAGCCGGGAGCGCCGGTCGAGCCTTGGGGGTCACTGGAGGAGCACTTGGGTACGCCGTGAGAGGAATGGCTTAACGTACCTGCACTTTCCTTAGTCCCGGCGGTGAGGGCAACGGCATCTCCTTTTCATCCCGTGCCGTGAGGGAAATGGCTGCAGGGTGACCACGCCGGACCCACTGCCAGCGGGCGGACCACACATCCCAGAAGCCCCGGGGTCCGGCGCAACGCCAGTGACGCCATCAACGCGCCCGGAGGCGCATTAATAGCCAGGAACGCCTCCCGCCTCGTGGGACGCGCGCGGGCGGCGCCAGGCTAAGCCCGGGCAAAGGGCGGGCCCTCTGTGGCCCTCAGAGGCCTGAGGAGACTGGGCTGGGCCAGGGACCCTACATCTTTTAATCTGGTACTTATTCGTGTACTATCCAAGTGAGACTTTATTTTATTTGGGTGTATTTCATGTGAGTGAGTGAGTAGCAAATAGTGACTTTTATACAATCTGATATAAGATGTCTAAATCCAAAAATGATAAATCTGTAATCGGCCCCGGTTCCATTGATAATTATATGGTGAAGAAAGGAAATCAGATTAACAACAATAGACGTGCTTCACTAGGGAAGGGGACTCCGATTATGGAACTGCCAGAGTTGTCACCACAAAGGATGAACTCAGATGTTGAGGCAAATATGAGTGGAGCTGTCATAGTAGACCCACAGACACCCATTACGGTGATTGCTGAGGAACATCCAGAACAACAGGCCCTGACAAGCGAGGAAACAGGCGATGTTCCACCGGTAATTAGGCCGATGCGAAACTGCAGGATAACACATCAAAAACGGGGGGGGAAAATATAACACAAAAAAAGGGATGTGGATGGGAAATATAGTAATAGTCTTGTCGCAAACCCCTTTGTGTTCACAGGAAATAATGATAGTGGTCTTAACTCAAATACCGAACAGTTTGCCTCTCTTATTAAAAATTTAGAGGTTAAATTTGTATTGAAATTAGAGGAGATTATTAAACCACTGACTATTCAGATAGAGACACTGGCCACGGAGGTGGCCAGGTTGGCCGGCCTTGTGTCCGCACACTTGGCTGTACCCCTCAGTGATAGAACTGAGGCTGGGGGAAGAGTGCAGAAAGTGGCGAACACTAAAGACCATCAGAACACTCCCAGTACTGTTGCTGTAACCTCTACTGTGCATGAGGCATTAAGTACACCCGTCGTCCCAGCAGTACCTGCCTTGATGACACAACCCACTCTAGCCACACGAAGTGGACCAGTTCCAAGGCCCCCCAGGAATAACTGATACCTGAATCTTCCCCCTGATTGTGCACCGTTTGTGGCGGTACTGACCAATGTTCCATCTTGTGGCACACATCCCGCTTCACCATATGATGAATCCCACGCCTCACTGAAAAATAAGACAATAGCTTGGCTTAATAAAAATTGTGGCTTTCCTACTCACTATTCAGATCAGACAGTGGCAGTAAGGAGGGTGAACTGGGTGGGCCCGTCCAAAAAGCTAGAAACTGGGGATTGCATTGTTGTAAATTTTAAACACCCACAACATGTGGCAACTGTCCTCTTAAGAGCATCTTCACTAGTATATCATGAGAACAGTATTTGTGTGCGCCCATTGGGGTACTTTTATGCACATTTGTGCAAACCTACCCCCCAACAAAGGATGACTAGGCAGGTATTTGATCCACAGACCCAGCCATGGACACACAACTTATATATAACATCACTAATCCATGTGGGCCTGTAAACATGAATGAAATCAACAATATGACTACAAGTGCGGGACGCTACCATCTTGGATACAATGTCAACACACAGAATAGGTATGATACTCTGTCGGGTCTAGAGATGTGTGATTGACGGGAGGTACCTGCGGCTCAGGGCACTGTGGCTTCAGGAGAACCTATATCCGCAGATAATTTACCGGACATGGTATCTGGTTGTTTTTTTGTTTCATGGAACATTGCGGGTTTGGCTGCCAAAATGGATGATGAGAACTGGGTTAACTACATCAAACAATTTAAAGTCATCTGTCTACAAGAAACCTGGCTGGTGGAGTGTGACTCTATCTTGGAAGGATACAAGGCTTTTTATGTGCCAGCCACTCCATCGGCTAGAGGCAGACCAAAGGGGGGACCCGTGATATTTGTTTCCATTCTACTCCCTTGCAAAATGCGCAGAATTGAATCTCAGTATACTGGAGTGATGGGCTTGGTTTTATATGGAGAAAACTGCCGGGCTGGTTTGGTGAACTTTTATAATGCAACCAACCATAGTGCAGGATCTAATCAAATATCTGTATTAAATGCTTTTATTACTACCTCTATGAAAGATTTTAGTTACAACCTCATGATTATGGGAGATTTTAATGTGCATCCTTGCGGTGATCCTTTGAAGAAATGTTTATCAGACTTATTTTGTGAACGCCTGGGAGGTTTACACATGGAACACACAGTGGACGGGGAATTTTGTAATGACCTAATGAATAACTTTGACCTCTTATTGGCTATGACACTTAGGGACCCGTTAAAATGTTTTGATATTCCTACTTTCAAAGGGCACGGCAGGGGCACTTTCATCGATCATATGTTAGTCTCATTGACGATGCAGACTTTTCTGGATTCGTTCAGTATTGAGCGAAGTGAATTTAGTGACCACAACCCTCTTATAATTCGTTTGAAGGGACCCTGGGTCAACAAGGGAAAGCAGAACTACAGCTCAGGTAGGCTGTGTACAACAGATGGAAGGCGGCGACTTAAATGGTCAACGGTTACCCCAGATCTTCTTTACAAAAACATTGTGGAGAAATGTACTGAAGATATTAATAATTGTACACATGAGGGGGGAGACCCTAGGCAGGTACTTATTGCATATCAGAATCTGTCGGAGAAGGTGTCAGAAATGATGACCGCCCCGCAAAGAACCTGGTGAAAGGGGGTCCCAGGTGGTTCAACCACGATTGCTCTAATGCTGCACGTAATCTCAGGACTGCCCTGTCAGTTACCCCGAGAAATCAGGAGGGTGTAAAAATGTGTCGGAAAGAATATAAGTCTGTTATTGCTTCCCGCAAGGAGTTTTTAAGAAAAGAGACTTGGGATGAAATACTTGACCCCTCCACCTTAAATTGTAGCACTAAATTCTGGGCGCTAGTTAAAAGACCGTTCTTGGCAGAAGAACCGGGTGATGGAATAGAGTGCTGCATAACAAGGGAGGAGTGGGAATCTCATTTTAAAAGACTGTATCATTCAGTGGACCCTGTTATAGTTGATGTTTTACCTTATGCTAGGGGAAGTATAATTAAATTTGATAAAAGTGAGGTCACGGATGCCATAGAAGGACTTACAGCTAGGAAGGCCCCTGGGCCTGATGGAATTCCACCGGATCTTTATAAATCAGACCCTGGTTTTTGGGCACCCATCCTGGTAGCTGTATTCAATGCAGCTGCTGTAGTGGGTTGTCCTCTGTCCTGGGGTCTATCAACAATTGTCCCCGTGTTCAAGAAAGGAGACAAGGGCAGTCCCCTTTGTTATCGCCCGATCTCATTAATAGATTCAATGGTTAAGAATAGATCATGGGGAGGATCTTACTGCAGCGTATATCAAGTTGGACGTTTGACAATAATATTATGTCCATCTCCCAATATGGCTTTTGCAGTGGCCGTTCCACCATAACCCAGTGCCTCAATCTCTTTCTTATATTGAGTAAATATACTGCCGTGCAGAAGGGAACCGTTCACCTTGCCTTCATGGATCTGTCATCAGCCTTCGACTGTGTTAACAGGGGCAGGCTATGGCAGACCATGCGGGGAAAATGTGTGGACACAGGGATTGTGGATTTTCTGGTGGACTTGCACAGTAATACCAGTGCAAATGTTAGGTAGACAACAAATGGGGAAACCACTGGTAATTTTAACATCAAAAAGGGAGTGCGCCAGGGCTGCATCCTGGCTCCATTTCTTTTTAATTTTTATATTAACGATTTAGATGCTGCACTACAGGAGGTACAATCAGACTGCCCTAGAGTCGGTCGGCGGGGTATTCCTGTACTTTTATACGCAGATGATGCGGTTTTAATTTCTAGAACGGAAAAGGGTCTCCAGGCACTTTTGAATGCTTTTAATACTTTTATGACCAACAGAGACCTATTGGTCAACAATTCCAAATCATATATAATGCATGTTGGCCGGCAACCGAAAAAGAATTTTATTTTTAAATTAGATGATGTTCTGATCCCCATTACCCAAACATTTTCATATCTAGGTGTCGTATTTGACACAAAGCTTAGCTGGGGCCCTGATTTGGCAAGAAAGAAAGGGGAAATGACAAGAATAAATGCCTCTATTTTTAATTTTGCCGCAAAACTGGGGAAGAAGCCAAATATTGCAATTATGAAACTTTATAATGCAAAATCAATAGCTACCACTGTATATGGCAGTGAGTTATGGGGCTATGTAAGAGATGATCAGTTACAGGTCACTGAAAACAACTTCTTAAAACGTCTCCTGTGTGTCCCAGCCAGCACATCAAACTTAGCGGTACACGAAGAACTAGGGACACAGTACCTATCTGAAATATTTGCGTTAAGACCACTGACATGTTGGGTAAAACTGTGGTTAAACCAAAATATTCCGCTTACCCACTTGATTGTGAAAGACCTTGTGTCCCAGGATAACTCAATGTGTGTGCCCTGGCTTAAATACCTGAAATCCTGCTTTGTGAAACTTGGATGTTTGAATCTGTTTGAAAATCCATGCGGGATTGTAAAGGGAGATGTGGCAGCAATTAAGCGGGCATTTCATAGTGACAGGAAGGCCCAAAGAGAAGGGGAGGAGCTTATGAAACCTAATGTTAGGAAATATGTTATGTTGAAAACATGTGACACCATGGAACTATACCTAACATGTACCTTCACTTCTCATGAAAAAATTTTGTTGACAAGGTTTAGGTCCAATATTTTTCATCATCTTTTAATTAGACCTAAGTCGGATATTTTTAATAAAACTGTTGCTCCCTGTGGCTGCGACGGGAAGTCCCCACAGGATATGCCCCATTTTATATTTTTATGTAGGTTTTATGAATACCCACGTAGATGTTACCTTGTTGCTCTTTTAAAGAAATTAAATTTTAATCAAATAAGACCAGCACTTATGTATTTACAGCGTTTGCATAGTGACAGTGTTCTTCAAGTAATAGAATGTTTAAAATTAACTGTTATATTAAGAAACTGCCTGGACCAGTGATTGTACACCTTTGATGGATGTTGAGCTCAAGTACTGAAAGAACTTATATCATGTTGTAAATACAGTATTAACTGTAGGTTATTGCTGATTTTGCCTACTTACTCATTAATGAAATATGTATATAATGTTTGTCTGTAAATGTGATTTTTTAAATTTGAAATGTACAATGTATTTTATATGTGCACTTTTGTGGTTTGAAATATAACCGAAATAAAGTCTAAAAAAAAAACAAACAAAAAAAACATATTTGCAAAGGAGAGTCACTCACCTAGTCACTCAGACAGAGACAGAATGGAATGGAAGTAGATTTATAAAGCGCATGGTTACCCAGGAGCGTCCCAGCTCGATTCACGAGAAATCGTAAATCTGAGGCAGTGCCAAAATCCTACGCATCCCCAGGGAAGGCGTAAGGGAGGTACAACAAGGATAAATATCTTTATTTCTCCTCGTTTTTCCTTACACATTCAGTCACATGTCCAAACAGCACAGAAATAACAGAGCCAGTTGCACACTCAGTAATTGAACTAATACGTAATCTATACAGTCAGTTATATACACATATAGAGACCCATAAAGAAACTAAGACAGCTAGTAATATAGCTTGATAGTTACTCACACGTGTGTCACACACCCAGGAAGGGACTGACACCCTGATTTAGATTTGTCCTCGGTCTCTCTCTGACTGGCTAGGTGAGTAACTCTGGTTTTGTAAATATGTATATAAGTTGTGGAATGGGTAAGGCACCGGGGGTTTCATTTAAGAGGCCCCTTGAGCAACCGGAATGTCACTTTTTGTGACCTTCCCTGGTACAGAAGCTTGTGTGATATTTATCAGGCATAACTAACCCACTTTTTTGGCTTATTGCTGCCTGATAAATATTGGTCCCTTTAATGCAGTTCTCTGCATTAAAGGGGCATGCAATAGGTGCTGCGTTGGTCATTCCCAGCAACTTCCACGGCTTTTTGACACTGCCCCAGATTCACGAGAAATCGTAAATATGAGGCAGCGCCAAAATCCTACGCCTCCCCTGGGGAGGAGTAAGGGAGGTACAACAAGGATAAATATATTTATTTCTCCTCGTTTTTCCTTACACATTCAGTCACATGTCCAAACAGCACTTAGGTATCCAGAAATAACAGAGCCAGTCGCGCACTCAGTAATTGAACTAATATGTAATGTATACAGTCAGTTATATACACATATAGAGACCCATAAAGAAACTAAGACAGCTGGTAATATGGCTTTATAGTTACTCACACGTGTGTCACACACCCAGGAAGGGACTGACACCTTGATTTAGATTTTTACAGAAGTACTGGCACTCCTATTCAGCCATCTAAACAAGTTTCCATTAAACATTCATTGACAAAGGTCATGGAAAGGATGCAATGGTAGAATACGACTTGATTCATTTGCCAAAGTAGCACTAATGAGTAACTATGAATTGGGCTTGTTATTGCAGAACAATATGTGTAGTATTAATTCCAGGTCGACTTGGCATTGATAACTACTTTCCAAGCCTTAAACTTTCCTCTATTAAATATAAGTCAACCCTAATGCAGGGTGTACGTCATAGGCCATAGGGCATGGTGCTATCTCTTTAAAAGGTAAGACATGTACTTTGAAGTTTCAGTGAGTCACATGTGCACTTTCAGACTCATATGCCCAGCTATACATCCAAAGACCCACCCATATTGTAACTCATATACATATTTACAAAAGTATTGAGACACTACACCCAGCCAGTCAGACAGAGCCAAAGGCACTTACACATTCAGTCATACATCCATTGAGAAAGTTATGTATCCAACAGTGACAGAGCCAGTTGCACACACAATTATAAACCCCGATACTCACTAATGCAACCAGTAAGTAATCCATACAGCCAGTTGCATACAGACCCATAGAGATACTAAGACAGCCAGTCTAATGTATATATTAACAGACCCAGGCACATCATGCTCCATATTTTAGCACACTGAAACACATCTCATGAGTACACTAAGACATCCAGTAAAAGCAGAAGACATACAGGAAGGTACTTATGCATGCCCTGCATACCCAGGCCCAAACTGAGACACAGTTTTTCAATGTAATCAGTGTGGCTTCAATATCTCTACGGCCTGCTTATCGCTACCTTCTGCTTCCTCAGTGACCGCTGGCTTGTCTAAACTACATATATTGAGCCTGAATTGCAGGTCCCTTGTGAAACATCACGAGGACATCCACGAGCTCCTCTCTGATAAATCTCCTGACGTCTTGTTTCTAACAGAAACCTGGTTAACCGAAGATTCCTCGGCCATTTTAGCCCTGGCCCTCCCCCTAGGTTATTGTATCTGTGTTCAGAACAGACCTATAGGCAGGGGAGGTGGAATAGCGGTGATTTACAAGTCCAAATTCATCTGCACTTTTAAACCCACTAATATAGCAAACAGTGAATGTGCATTATTCAAGATAAAGGTCTCTGAAACTTATACCTTCTCAGGGCTTCTGGTCTACCGTCCCCCAGGACCAGCGAGTGCATTCCAAGAGTCGTTGGCATCGATGATTTTATTATTAGCGCTCCAATCAGCCAATTTTAGCGTATTCGGAGACTTTAACCTCCATCTCGAACGCCAAGATTCTCCTGCTATATCAAAGTTTCTGGGTGACTTGGAGGCATGTCAGCTCCACCAGCTGATTGTGGGTCCCTCTCATCAGGCAGGCCACCTTTTGGATCCTGTCTTTACTAACATTGAAGAAGCGACGGCTGAACCCCCTAGTCCTCTCAGCTGGACCGATCACTTCTTGGTCTCTGTCTCAGTTGAGACCCGAGTAAGCGGCAAGGAGAATCCTCCCCCTCCCATATGGAGGCATCCCTGGAATAGCCTAGATAATGCTGCATTAGAAATCAAACTGATCCAGTCACGCCCTGTCTGGTCGAACAATATGGAGGAGGCAGACTCTGCATACAGAGAGTGGATAAACACCTCTCTGGATCATCTCATTCCCATAAAATGCTCAAGGCCCAAACGGGACTACTCTCATCCTTGGTACTCGGAGATGCTCGCTGATACCAAATAACAATGTAAACCGCTAGAACGTATTTGGAGACGTTCGTACGACCCGCTGGCCAAAAGCGAGTTCAGGCTGGCCACTAAAGCATATCCCAAACTTATAAGGAAAAACAAAGCCACATACTACACTGATCTGATCACATCTAGTACCAACCGCTCCAAAACTATCTTTTCCCTGGTAAAAGAAATTACCAAGGCCCCGGACGGTATGGGCAGCCCGATAGTGTCAGATACACAGTGTGAGGAACTATCCTGCTTCTTTATTAATAAGGTCAAAGGGATATATGATTCACTACAACTAGATGGCCCCCTGGGGTTCTCCAGTCCTATTAGTGATCAAGCTATTCTCCCTCACTCCCTCTCTATTATACCATCTTTAGAGTGGACAGAGATGGAACACCTTACACTTAGAGTAAAATCAGGATCCCCAGACGATCTTATTAAACCTGAATTGTTCAGATCTCTACGTGATTCCGCCCTGCAGGCTGGACGAGACCTGATCAATAAGTCCTTTCAGCTAGCCTCGATCCCTAAATCATGGAAGCATGCCAAAGTGGTGCCTCTCTTGAAGAAGCCATCTCTAGACATCTCCCGGCCTGACAGCTATCGCCCCATATCACTGCTTCCCTACCTTGCAAAAGTGGCAGAAGCACATGCCAACAACACCTTGACTACCTATCTGGAGTCTAATGGGATCTTGGATGAGTCCCAAAATGGGTTCCGTGCGAACCATAGCACGGAATCGGCCTTGCTAACAGCTACAGAACATCTAAAAGCTTCACTGGATATGGGCGCAACCTCTATTTTGATTCTGCTGCATTTGAGTGCGGCTTTCGACACGGTCTCCCACAGGATATTGCTTGAGAGATTGTGGGAGATCGGAGTCAGGGAAACGGCCCTGGACTGGTTCGTGTCGTTTCTATCTGACCGTTCCTTCCAGGTGCACGCCCCCCCGTACTCATCCAGCAGGCTCCCCCTTGAATGTGGGGTACCTCAGGGGTCTGCGCTCAGTCCCACATTGTTTAATGTGTACGTCCGCCCCCTGGCCGTAATGGGCCGGGAACGTAAGATACAAATAATATCATGTGCGGACGATACACAACTCATCTTTAACTTCTCCAACAACAATGTGACAGACCAAATGAAGTTTCAAGAAGACATTTTGGCCATTTCTAAATGGCTATCTAACAACTGTCTTCAATTAAACTCCTCCAAAACAGAGGTACTTCTGATTGGCAATGGTACACAGACATGGGATGAGCACTGGTGGCCTCCTGCGCTAGGACCAGCTCCCATGCCCAAGGAGCTGGTAAAAAATCTAGGAGTGATGCTTGACAACTCGCTCAATTTGGACTCCCATGCCAAAAAAGTGGCGGGCATCTGCTACGGGCGCCTGCGCTCTCTCAGACCCATCTTGGGGTACTTCGAGCCCCCAACTCGTCAACTCATAGTCCAGGCGTCAGTCTTTTCTCACCTGGACTATTGCAATTCCCTCATGCTAGGCTCCAACACGACTACAATAAACAGGATGCAAAGAGCGCAAAATGCTGCTGCTCGTGTTTTGTTTGCTCTGCCCAAAACCTGTCACACTTCCCCTTTCCTTCGGCGATTACACTGGTTACCTATAAAGCAACGTATTCAATTCAAAACCCTCTGTCTTACCCACAAAATCTTGTATGGCGCTGGCCCCCAAACTCTTCAAGGACTATGCTCCCATTATACCCCTACGCGCGCACTTCGTTCAGCGGACCTTTTCTTAGGACGCACCATTAAGATACGGAGGAGCAGAGCTGGTGGCCGCTCCTTCAGGTATTTGGACCCTAAACTTTGGAATTCCATCCCTTTAAAAGCTCGAGCCACCTCAAATCATCTGTTATTCCGCAAACTTATAAAAACTTGGTTGTTTGCATCCATCTAATACACCCTCTGTCGCATTAGTGGTAGGCATGTCCGCAAGCGCTGGGACGCCCCGTTGCTGGGGTAGCCATGCGCTATACAAGATTCCTTAACATAACATAACATAACAGAGGCACACACATGCACACACCCAGTTACAGACTTAAGCATATGCTGTCACACCCTGGACACACCCAGGTACACTCTAATGCAGATAGTGACGCAACCAGACATATGCAAATAGTGGCACGACCACACAAATGAAAATACATACACTGATACACCCAGGCAGATACTTATGCACAAACTAGCACACTCAGTCAGACGCTAAAACTTGCAGTGAGAACCCCAGGCACACACTGATACGTACACTAAAACACCCACACAGACACTCATGGATACACTAATACACCCAAGCACACAGTTATGCACACACTGACACAATCACACATTCACTGATACATACACTGATACACCCAGGCACACATTTATGCATACACTAAGACACCCAGGTACACTCTGATGCATATATTGACACAGGTGCGCATACACTAATGTATACACTGATACACCTAGGCACACACTGATGCACACACTAATATACCCAGTCACACACTGACCTATACATTAACACGCTCAGACACACACTGAGCCATACACTGACACACCCCAGGTAGACAGTGATACATATGCTAACACAACCATGCACATTCTTATGGATAGAGTAGCACACCTATGCAGACCCTGATGTACACTCATGCACACCCAAGCAGACTGTGATTGATACATTAACATATGCAGGTACATATTCATGCATACACTAATACACCAAGTGACACAGTAATGGATACACTAACAAAGTCAGTCACACTCAAAGACACACTGATGCATATGCATAGACACTCGTGGAAACACTGATGCATACAGTAGCATACCCAGGCACAGAATGATGCATGTGCTGAGACAGGTAGAGACAGGCAGATATAAACATGTAAGTTACTAGACTAAGAGTAGCTATAATATAATAACATAACTGTTTATAATGGTAGTTGAAAGTTTACATTATGTAAATAAATAGTATGTAATCAGAAGCTAAATGTACAGATTAGTTGTTTTCTCTTTCAAAACATATAATTCTACTTTAAACCAACGAATTACCATGCCAAAAAAACTGAAACAAGAAAAAGAAATAGAAGCAAGGTTATTTTCTTTTTACAACAGAGAAACAAAAGGGGAAGAATGTGGACAAGTTGGTTAAAGAGAAAAGATATTCTGGCAAGAAAACAAAAATGTTTCTTAAAATACTATGCGAAAAACTGCAACGTGACCAAAAGCAAGTAAATAAAAAGCGAGGTTTCAATTTAGGTAAGAAAGGACAAAAAGAAAGTGACACTAAGAGAAATAAATTGGACAAGAAAACACAGTTTAACAAGAATGCAGATGCAGTTTAAGGAAATAAGAGTCAGACTGTTTTGCAGTAGGGCAACTCAGAATCTAATATGACCTATGATGCAGTATAAAAGGAGAAAGAGAAACAGTTAGAGAAAAGTGTTGAGACTGTAGTTGTTAGGGCGTTTGACCTGAAGAGGAAGGTATTTTTTTGATTCTGAGAAGAATTAGAGCACTAGATTAAACAGTGTTGTCTATGAGGAGAAGAAAAGAAAAGACTTCTGAATAGAAGACATTTTTGCAAAATTTTCAGAGGTGAATGAAAGCATTGAGCCTTTCTTTAATGAAGAAAGTTACTTCCAAGAGGACACAGTAGTGCATGCAGTTGAAGCAACTGGTCGATGTGATGAGGTTAAGAATGGTGCTCCCATTCCAAAAGAGGAGCTGGTTCCTAGGAATTTTGAGGAAGTGATAGCTGAAGAGATACAAGGAAGATACAAGGAAGACATAAACAGGCCATTGTATTTGCAGAGTTCAGCAGGAATCTATTAATATATTGAGCATTTTCTTATATAACTTTCCATGCAAAAGTCTGAAACAGAAAATGGGAATTTTGCAAGGATTAGATCCATGCAAAGTAAGGAAGTAAACACATTTACAGGGGTATTCACTAGAATGTCTATCAAAGAAAGTGTGCCACAGATGCTTTCACCACTTAAGAATGTTAGCTGTTCACCATTCTAAAATACGAAAGTTAGTTAGGAGGATTTACTATGTCAAAACTCCTGTCCTATGTTTAGAAGAAATGATTAGCTTTTGCATGGTACAGTAGTTGAGGTAGAAACAGTTTGTGAAGATGTTCAGTTTTGTTTTTTTGTTCCTGAACAGGAGTCCAGGGAAAATGAGGAGTTGGTATGTTCAGGTGTAGAGGAATTGGACACAGGTATTAGGATTGATATCTTTACAGAAGAGATTAGAAAGTTTAACACAGTTTCTTCTGAGAAACCAAACTATTAGCTAGTATTTGTTGTCGACACACTCACTATAAAAGCCAAAGTTGCAATGTAGTTTTATTCTCAAAAACTGAATAGGAGAACAGAGACAAGTGGCAAGAATTTGCTGTATATTTATTAGCAGATGAACATTTTGAGTTGTACAAACAGCAAATTACATGTAAGTACTGCTACAATAAGTTAGAAAATAACAAAATGCTTTTCGGCCATTCTGAGGCAATTCTGAGGTTGCCTTCCGCGTCCTAACTTATCCACCACAACCAAGGTCCTGGTGTCCTGGTGTGCTTAACAGTGAGCCGCGCCCACCAGGCGAACACCCCATCGGTACTGCCAATCACTTAATTCTGCCAAAACACCGACTCAGGGGGGTCATCCCAAACACGTTCCTCAATAAAAATGTTTTTTTTTAAAGAAATAGCATAAAACAGTGCAAGCAAACCAAAAACCACCAGCCAAAGCAACATCAATTAATAGAATGGAACAATCAACATAACAAATTACAACAGACACATCAAAGTGAATAAAAAAAAATCAAACTCAAGATACATCAAGACAAAGATGACATCTGGTAAAGAAAGGCAGTCTGTTACAAAAGTCAACAATAACAGAAAAAGGAAAAGCGTGATTTTACAAGAGCCGAATAGAACTCAAGTAACTACATCAATAACCCCAGGCCTGGAAGCACCAACAATCCACAAGGCATTCCAAACATTTGTGGACATAGAGGATGCAACTAGCGTGCCAGCAAATCAGAAAAAATTACATTTGTAGCCCAAAATATACTCAAGATTCTTTTTTGTAAAAGATGCTGGGGCAGTGTTAAATCTCAGTATCAGCAAGCAGCTGAGCCTCTCCTCCCCACTGCACCCGGAAATGGAAAAGGAAATGAAAGCTCAAACACCAGCAAGGAATGGCACAACACCAGAAAGCAGTGGCGAGGTACCTAGCCCAAAAACCAACCATGAAAAACATATAACAGATCAAGAGTGGCCACAAGTAACAAAATGTGACGCCCTGCAAAATGACAAAAACAGCAACAAACTCACTGGGAAACAAAAACAAGAAAAATCTAAGTACACCTCCTCCTCTCTGGTGGCATAAAAAAACACCACCAACAATTCCACTGGAGCCAGACATTAAAATACGGCCCCGCCAGCGCATGTCATCTCACGCAGCTGCAGTTGCTGCACCTGCAAGGCATGCAGATCTACAAGCCCACTCAGCCGCTTCTGAGACAACTTCAAACAGTATCACCATCTCAGACACCATTCCAACCAAAACAAAGGAAATTAAGAACCCCCAACTAAGCTCAAATATGATTGCCACTGCCCCTGACTATACACACGAAAGAACCAACCCGACTCCACAGCTCAACGGGGTACAGGGTACAGAGCCTAGAATTTTTGACATAGAATTTAAAACTGAACTCAACATCAATATCATGCTCAAGCCGCTAATTCCAGCGCACTCTGGACCCGAGTCAGAACCGGTTTCCCCTACAACAGGCAGCAGCACAGGACAGGCCGGAGGCAAACCAGATTATACACCCACTTGCAAAATCAGTAATATGTCACCACTCACAAACGAAGAATGGGAAAATCTGGTAACCAAATACTCCTCCGAGAGTAAAGGCGACATAGTCGTTGGAGAATCTGGAAGAGCAACACGTGAGTCGATAAAGGAGACGCCAATTGGAGAGGACAAAATATGGGCATCTCTTCTAAACACAATGTAACTTACAACAGAAGCCATGGAATATCACTCGGACAAGATGGATATTCAGCTAACTCTCCTTAACTGTTTAGCCCTGGATGTTACAAGCATCGATAGTAAGTTGTCGGAACTGAACAATTTCATCATTGAGCCCAAGCCGAAACAACAATAATCCCTCCGAACTGCACTTGCGATTTAATCATCGATAAATTTCCAACAATGCCCACGGTGATGGGTGAACTTTTAAGGGTCTTAAAAATCACTAATAAAACCAACTCAACAAATATAAGTGAATCAAAACCCAATAACAAACAAAAAGGAGGCCTCATAAATGACAACGTATCGCACGTTCAGGACCACAAAGAGCAACCCATAATCAACGAGAACAAGAATGCTCCTAGCTCCTCCACCTCTGTGGCCAGAACCAAGCCATGGCCTGGAGGAGAAATGGCCGCTGATCAGGAGCAACAAGAGGAATCGGGAGCCTATGAAAGGGACAAAGGGGCATACATTCGGGCTTCGTCTCCACAAGCGATATGGGCGATCCAAAACAACAAAAGACTGAGCAGAGATCCAGCATCAGCAACAAGCAGACAAGGCATTCTGTTGGAGAGGAAGTCTCTCCGAACAAATTTCAATCATCCAAACAACGCCGGAAACAGAGGGGAAAAGGGAGGGAAAAAAATACAACCACTAAAACCTTCTTTCAAGCATCAACAAAAGTTTTGAGCGGATTGCAGTCAGAACAAAGAGCCAGCAGTGAACCTTCTACCCCACAGTCTGAGGCGAGTGACCCCGCTGTAACGGGTACAACTGGGTCGGAAGAGCAGGATCATACATTCTCTGAGACCATCAACTTAACCGAACAGGCGGTAAATCACCCGGCACAAACAAGTTCCAGGGGAATCCTCCCCGTGACAAAAGCTGCCGTAAAGGTTTCCATCAAGTAAACAGAAATAGTAGACCACAAATGAAATTCGGATATAGTACCTGGCCAAGTTGGACTTAGCTGTCTCGACACAGAACGGAGGAAAACGCTAAGCACCGAAACAGCCGACAGAATGAAACTAGTAAAACAGTCACCCCTAAACAGAGGGGGAAAGGAAAAGGACCTGCACAGCGTAAATACCCAAAGCAATTCCCAACGGGAAACTCCAAAATCAACTCTGTTCATCCCAGAATATAAGTCTAAAGGAGGGGGCAACACCCTCAACAGAGGAAATATTCTTCGTATGTTAACCGCCATTAGCAACGTGGCTGGGATAGGTTCACAAGACCTGGAATCTGTCAAATTTGAAACATTCAAACACCTGTCGGAGCTTGAAACAACAAAAACAACTTGGGCTACCCGAGAAATAGTGAAGAGAATTCTTAAGGAGGAGCACCAACTAGAAGCCTGGGTGATCCGACTACAGACTCACCACACAGTCGGGTACCCAGAACCCCTACTTCGACTCCATCAAGGGCCCAAAGACAGCAGGCCAAGTAATAAGGACAACTTTCGACCCACTAACTCTGTGATTAAAGGGGCTCGTAGCACCTCAGTTGATGCCATTGACAACAATGGAGCAATCACCCACAACGCACAGAACAAAGGAGGAAAGGACACACCAAATGAATGGTCATAGATAGCAAAAACCAGACATTTTAGACCCGAAAATCAATGACAGAGAAAAGAAAATGCAAAACACATTTTAAATCTAAAATTCTGCTCCTGGAATATAAACGACCTTGAAACTAAAACACTCGACAAAGCATTTTTGATTTACCTTCAACAATTAGACATAATTCTCCTACAAGAAACATGGCTGGAAGACTCTCTTCATCTACAAGGTTTCAAATCATACCATCTTTCGGACACCAGAAGTTCGAAATGTGGTCATCTGAAAGGTGGCCTTACGATCTATGCCTCAATCAAAACTATAAAATTCACGAAGGAATTAACAAGTAAAATCACTCCAAAAAATGGAATAAAAACATTACAGATAGAAAAAGCAGGTCTAAGATATAAACAACAGCTAATACTTGTTAACACCTATATACATCCCCGTGATAAAAGAACAGATGCAAGACTTCTGGTAGCTGAACTAACTAAGCTAGTCACTCAAGAGGTTTATTCAAACTACATCGTCTCAGGTGACTCCAACAAGCGCCTCACAGGGGACACCGATCCGGATAGGCCAGCATCAGGCCGACACGCAGCATGGGGGGTCCCTCGCCAAGACGAGTGCAGGTCGGGCAAGCAATCTAAGATATCTAAAGACCTTCTGAACTCACTAGAGAACCACTAAATAGTCAATTTGCGGGTGACCGCCCACAAGCTACAACTTCTCATAATGCCTTCACAAATACTGCAATAGACTACACTTTTATTTCGCTCTTTAGCTCAATAAAACGGTGTAGGAACGGAATACTGGATCACAGTGACCACCAACCTCAAGAGTTCATACTTGACGCTCATGGAACAGCAATTACACAACCAATTGAGAATTTAAATGTAAAGGTCACATTGAACCACCAGCGGATTAAATGCAATACGAGCAATCCAGAAAAACTACTGTCCCTACCCAAAAAAAATTGGAGGAAAGCTAACAGCTGAGTACGAACAGTTTAACAGCTTTTGAAAACTTCCCCAAAAGCTTCGACTCAAATTAATTAAAAAATGAGCCAACAAAAGAAAAAGCAAGATCAAAAAACGAACAAGAGGTACCTTCAAGTTGGCAAGCAACCAAATAATTCACTTCACTAGACCCCAGAACGCCGAATTAAGACAAATAAAGACCGAAACTAACAAAGCACTGCTACAGTTCAGCTGAAAACACACAGTCAGCACTAAGGAGGCTAAAAGCACGCAGAAAGAAAATTATATGGCTTGCAAAAAAGGAATAATCAGACACAACATGCGCGAAACTGCTATGCGACGTGAAAAACTATAACAGCACACTAGGTTTTGGCAGACAGTCAAGAGCTTAGAGAACCCAACAGCTCTGGGAATAAACTTGTACATAACGGAAGATACTTGGGAAAAGTACCTACAGCGCCACTTCAACGCAGAAACTGATGAAAATAAACAAGCCCCGTTGGAGTCCCAATGCAACCAGCAGCTCTCCAATCCTCAAGGATTGGAATTCATCCCCTTCTTCTCAATCAAACTGCTAGTGAACAGCATCTCGAAAGCCGGAAAGACACAGCGCCTGGGCCTAATGGCCTACCACCAATCGTATACAAGAAGGACCCGAAATATTGGGCTGAAGCGCTACTACCCTTTTTCAAGTATAGTATGGAACTCGAAAGAATTCCTGATTCTTGGAAGTGGTCAATTATTTCATCAATCCACAAAAAAGACAGGCTCATCGCACTAATAGACATTGAAGTCAAATATTACGCAGGCCGCTTATTGAATGAACTTGCGGAATGGGCCCAGGAAAAAGCCCTAATTCCCATCAACCAAATTGGCTTCCAAAAAACATGGAGACTTCGACAAATATTCTTGCTCTTTCACTCCTCATAGAGGCTACAACAACATCAACAAACCACTATTTGTTTGCTTTAATGATTATGAAGCCGCTTTCGATAGCGTTGACAGGGGGACAATCTGGTTAAAACTCTCGAGGTGAAGAATTCCCACAAACCTCCTGAACCAGCTAATTTTACTTCACTCCGAGACATGGGTCCAAATTAAGGTGGGAACAGGGGACAGTTTGTCTAGGAGAATATCAACCACCAAAGGGCTGAAGCAGGGCTGTGCCCTGGCCCGGACCCTGTTCAACCTCTTTGTCTCCAATCTCACCACAGAGCTGGATCACTGTAACCATCATGCCCCCATTCTGGGGGGCTTAACTCTTTCAAATCTATTATATGCTGATGACTTGATACTTATCAGCCATACTCCAGTCGGCTTGCAGCACTTGATAAACACCACAAGCAATTTCGCAGACAAGAACGGGTTAAGCATAAACCTTGAACAATTCAAAGTTATGGTATTAAACCAACAAAATAACAAACGCCAACCCCAATGGATGATGTGGTGCAGGTCGCTGGAGACGGGTGTGGAATACAAGTACTTGGGAGTAATCTTTGGCAGGCATGGCTCGTTCTCAAAACAGAAAGAAGCCATCAAAAGCAGAGTGACCACACTGGCAATAGCATTAAAAAAAGATCTAGCATAAAATATCTGGCCCCAACCTTCTCCCTTTATTAGAAGTGCTCTGAGCAAGTCTCTTACCACTTAAGGCAGTGAATCAATGAGAGGGAGAGACGAGGTTACCCTGGATAATGCGGTCTCCAAGGCTGTGAGAATAATATTTAACCTCCTGCAGTTCACTTCGCCAACTCAAATAAGGCTAGAATTTATTATTATTATTATTAAATTACACTTGTATAGCGCTATCTACCCGGAGGCCTCGTAGCGCTCATGACTGACACTTTATTAGCGCGGGCTCAGGGCAGATCAGCGTGCTTTCGCATACAAGTGTGTTTTAAGAGTTTTCCTGAAGGAAAGATGGTTAGTGGTTTCCCGGAGGGATAAGGGAAGGGCGTTCCAGAGCCTGGCCGCAGTGTGTGAAAAGGAACGGCCGCCCCATCGAGCCTTCTTGACTCTGACGGAGGTGGCCAGCTGGAGGGAGCCAGAGCGGAGGGAACGCAAAGGAACATAGGGGGTGACCAAAGTCTGTAAAATTGCGGGACCGGTATGATGGAAGGCCTTGTGTAGAATACACATAGCCTTGAACTGTACTCTCGCTGCAATAGGGAGCCAGTGGAGTTCTCTTAAGGCATTCCTAGCTGACTGCCAGCGAGGAAGATTGTAAAGAAGGCGGGCCGCACTGTTTTGGGTGACTTGGAGCTTTTGAATGACAAAGGAAGGGGCTCCCATAAAAAGGGCGTTCCCATAGTCCAGGCGCGATAATATCAGGGCCTGGACCAGGATCCTCCTGGCCTGAAAAGGAAGCAGGGGGAGCACCTTCCGCAGCATCCTCATCAACCCAAAACAGGTGGCTGCAATCTTAGTGGCTTGTACCGAGAAGTTCAAGGCTGGGTCGAACCAGATCCCCAGGCTTTTTATCTGGGGCTTGGGGGTGGGGGGCTCACCCAGACATGGTGGCCAGATGGATGCAAAAGCGGAGGGGGGAAGAATTCCCCAGCAGGATGACGTCCGTCTTCTCCCCATTGAGTTTTAAACAGGAGGATTGCATCCATCCGGCAACCGCCTCCAGACAGGGACCTAAGGTGTGGGACGAACCCTCCGCGTGGTCTAAAGAGACCACCAGTTGGGTATCGTCCGCGTAGGTGATAATACGCACACCGAAGGGTTGGACTATCCTGTCTAGAGGCTCCATGTAAACATTAAACAGGGTGGGGCTCAGGGAGGAGCCCTGAGGAACCCCACACCTGAGTGAATGTTTAGGGGACACTGCCTCACCCTCAAAGACCTGGAAAAACCGGTCGGTCAAGAAGGATGTCAGCCATTCCAGGGCCGCGCCCGACACGCCCATGTCCGTCAGTCGTTGCAACAACGTGACATGGTTGACCGTGTCGAACGCGGCACTCAGGTCCAATAGGATAATGGCGACTTTCCCACCCTGATCCAGCACAGCTCTTGCTTCTTCCGTGACCGCTAGAAGAGCAGTTTCTGTCCCATGTAGCGGACGAAACCCTGTCTGAGAGGCACGCAGGAGACTGTTTGACTCCAGATAGTTCGTTAAGGTGTTATTTACGTGCCTCTCAAGCAGTTTGCTCAACCAGGGGAGCAGGAGATAGGACGATAGTTTGCAAGGTTACTTTGGTCAAGATTAGGCTTTTTCAGCAGCGCTCTTACCATTGCGCACTTCCATGGCGGGGGAACGGATTTGGAGGATATGGAGGTGTTAAGAACATCCAATATTTATTTTTTATTTATAGAGGCTTTTATAACGCGCTCTGCTACTAAATAGTATAGTATCCTGGCGCGACGAGAAAAGAAGGGGACAGATCACAGTAAATGCCAAAGAGGGACAGCTATTGGAAACTTTAGGACACAGTGCAGAAGCACTACAGAGCGCAGCACGCTCACAGGAGCTCGGAAAAAGAAATTTTAAAAATTGTAATTTTTATGTTTGTGTAAATTGTGAATAGCTGCTGTTTTTACTGGCTTTGAACTACTACCCACTCACCTGCACCATAATCGTTAATCACCGCGTTTGGAGCGGGTCCTTTCCCCGAAGCAGCACTGCAGCGGCCATCTTGGGTTGGGGGGGGCTGCTCAGAGGAGCTGCACACCGGTCTAGTCGTCGCAAGGACGCTAGACCGGTATTTAAACGGGGCAAACTAGGTGGCCTGTGATTGGAAACTTTAGGACACAGTGCAGAAGCACTACAGAGCGCAGCACGCTCACAGGAGCTCGGAAAACGAAATTTTAAAAATTGTAATTTTTATGTTTGTGTAAATTGTGAATAGCTGCTGTTTTTACTGGCTTTGAACTACTACCCACTCACCTGCACCATAATCGTTAATCACCGCGTTTGGAGCGGGTCCTTTCCCCGAAGCAGCACTGCAGCGGCCATCTTGGGTTGGGGGGGGCTGCTCAGAGGAGCTGCACACGGTCTAGTCGTCGCAAGGACGCTAGACCGGTATTTAAACGGGGCAAACTAGGTGGCCTGTGATTGGAAACTTTAGGACACAGTGCAGAAGCACTACAGAGCGCAGCACGCTCACAGGAGCTCGGAAAACGAAATTTTAAAAATTGTAATTTTTATGTTTGTGTAAATTGTGAATAGCTGCTGTTTTTACTGGCTTTGAACTACTACCCACTCACCTGCACCATAATCGTTAATCACCGCGTTTGGAGCGGGTCCTTTCCCCGAAGCAGCACTGCAGCGGCCATCTTGGGTTGGGGGGGGCTGCTCAGAGGAGCTGCACACGGTCTAGTCGTCGCAAGGACGCTAGACCGGTATTTAAAACGGGCCATGTTGACGCGCAGCGGGCACGCGCGGCGGGCTCGCCGGAGCACCGCCGGAGTCACGCCAGAGTCCAGCCCGTCTGCGCCCGTCCGCGCACGGACGGGCGCGGGGGCTGGGACGGCTGGTCAGCGTCGCATTTACCCCCCCGGGGAGCTGAAATCCTTGAATAGAGGTGAGCCCATGGTAGACCAGGCGGTCTTAATGCTGCTTAAACACTATGGTATATCCCGGAACGGTAGGTGTATACCTGCCGTGGGTAAACATCCCATCTTAAAAATAGCTAGTTTGAACACCCGCTCGCTTCACTGCCACCATCTGGAGGTATATAACATGCTTCAGGACAGTGAGATCGATGTCCTGACCCTCTCGGAGACCTGGACGGATGAGAACTCACTGCCGGACATCATTGCCGCTGTTCCAAGCGGGTATGATATAATGTGGCACAACCGCCCAGGGGGCTCACGGGGGGGCGGGGTAGCTATCCTCTACAGGAAGACCATGACAGTGGAAAAACTAGTAACAGAGACGATCGACCTGGCCGATTTGATCGGGATAAAGGTCACTGTAAACAATGTGTGTTGGGTGATTTTGTCTGTCTATCGCCCGCCCAAGGCAACCCCAACATTCTTTGACCTCTTTTGTCCTATCATATCTGACTTTAGGTCAAGATATACAAAAATCCTGGTAACGGGGGATTTTAATTTACACTGGGACAAACTCAACTGGGACTCACCCATGCGTCAGTGTGGTAAGGTAGTGGATCAAATAAGGATGGAGATCCAGACAGAAAGGTTGATAAGGTGGTTTATTTCAGGCAGAGTAAATCAACCCACGACCAGTAAAGTAGAATACCAGGTTTGCAATGGTCAAAGCATACAGTATAACATTCTAAGAACATGGAATAGGAACTCTAAAGAAGGCATTCCTTAAAGAGCTAGTATACTAATAATAAAGTACATACTACACATCCTTCCCCTAATAAATATAAAGATAAAAAGTAGATAAAAAAACAAAGTAAAGTAAGCAAATGCATACAAAGAAAAACAAGATTAATCCAACACATAATCATGGAATCTTACAGGAACAGATCTAATTCTCCGACTGTGATCCCTACCATCCCCCGCACCAATGGAATTGGAAACAGGCTGTAAAGTGGGAGGAGGCATGAGAACGTTGGAATCACCATGTGCTAACAGGGAAGTGTCAAGGACAAGGCTATTGCCGGGAACAGAAGGAACATTTGGAGAGGTAGATGATTCACCAACACCAAACCAGTCAGAATAGCGATCATCCGATAAATCTGAGGTCTGTTTGTTGGAAGAAATTATCTTTGCTTGTTGATCAGAGATCTTAATAAGGGCATTCTTGTTCCACCAACCCCTTTCAAATAAAAGAGCTGCAGAACGAGAAACTTTCAACACTTTAACCGGAGCAGAAAATTTGGATTGCCCCTTAGTTACCTTCACAGGTTTCCTAATGATGACCCAATCACCCGAAATAAGAGGTTTTTCTGTGACATGCATGCGTTTGTCATAATTATTTTTGTAACTCTCTTGTTTACTCTTGACATGTTCACGAATTTTAGTTAAATCCACGTTGACAAGAGAACTTTTCATCAACCAAGAAGGGTTCAACCTAGAAGTGGGAATTCTGCCCCGCAGTAAAACAAAAGGGGACACTCCTGTGGTACTGTGCGGGGTGCAATTATAGTTCCAAATTTTCTCGCTAAGAAATTCAGCTACATCAAGTTTATTAGCACAGGCTGTTTGAATAGCTTCCTTCAACAAACGGTTGGCTCTTTCTACAAGACCATTAGAAGCAGGACTGTAAAGAGGAACTAACATGTGCTTAATGTTAACATTGTTTAAAAACAAATTCATCTCCTGTGAGACAAAGTGTGAACCGTTATCGGAAACAATTTCATGTGGAGTACCATCGATGACAAACAAACCCTTTAAAAATGAAATTACAGCAACAGAATTAGGGTTCTTGACTAAAGAAAAATAAATCCATTTGGAAAAGTAATCAATGGCAACTATTAAGAATTTGAGGTCATCCTTAAAAACAGCAAATGGACCAGAAAAGTCTATGGCAATTTTCTGCCAAGGAGACTCAGGCCACTCTACAGGAACCAGTGGTGAATTAGACAACTTCCAGTGTTTATCAGAGCATAGACACTGTGGACATTGATTGACAAAGGATCTAACCTGGTTATCGATACCAGGCCACCAATAAGTGGTTTTAATTTTATTGGTGGTACCAGTGATACCAGGATGAGTTTCATGGGCCAGAGAAATGATGGATTGCCGGATGCCAACGGGTGGGACAAATTTGTCTTGCCTGAACAAAATGTCACCTGACACCGACAATTCAGATGCAACTTGTGCATAATGTTTTTCTTCCATTGACATGTTTCTATCTCTGGGCCAACCTTTAATCAAAAATTTTTTGACATTGAGTAAGCAAGAATCGTTATCCATACCTTTTAACCAGTCTTGTTTAGTAAGTTTTGTACCTTGAAGGGCATCATCAACAGCAAATACATATTCTAAGTCAGAGTTGACAATGTTACAAGTGGATAAAGGAATGCGTGATAAACAATCCGCACGAATGTTTTTTTTTCCAGGTAAGTATTTTATTTCAAAATTAAATTCTTGAAGACGTGCCAATAGTCTAACTAAACGCGAAGAAGCTCTATTGGAGGAACTCTCGCCGAGCATATAAATTAACGGCTTGTGGTCTGTGTATAAAAGAAATCTGGTGCCCCAAATGTACATTTTAAATTTTTCAACTGACCATGAACAAGCTAAGGCTTCTCGTTCTATGGTACTGTAATTTGCTTCAGCTGAAGTTAATGAACGAGAAGCGAATGCAACGGTGCAATCTTCACCTTTAACTATTTGACTCAGAACAGCTCCTAGGCCACGGGAACTAGCATCAACGGTAATGATGCTTTGAACACCATGGGAAAAGGGCTTGATGGCAGGAGCAGAGAGTATCAGATCTTTGACAGAGTTAAAAGCAGATTGAGATTCAGGGGACCACACAAACTTAGCATGTTTTTTTAACAGATCTCTAAGGGGTTGAACTACAAGAGCATAGTTCCTAACAAAACGAGCATAATATTCGCTCAACCCCAAAAATGCCCTGAGTGAGTCTTTATCAAGAGGGGGAGGAGCATTTTTAATAGCATCTAGCAAAGAAGATTTGGGTTTAATGCCATCTTTTGAGAGGTTGTGGCCTAAGTAATCTACATTACTAGCCAAAAATTTACATTTCTTCTTGTTGACGGTAAGACCATTATTTAGTAGAGACTTTAAAACATACTCCATCAATATGTAATGTTGATCCAGGGATTCAGAATGAACCAAAATGTCATCCTGGAACGCCTGAATTCCGGGACAATTATAAAAAATGGAGTCCATTAATCTTTGAAATATACTGGCTGCAGAGGCAAGCCCAAAAGGTAACCTTTTATACATATATACACCAAAAGGTGTAACGAATGTTGTGAGAGGTTGAGATTCTAAAGATAAAGGAATTTGGTGGTACGCTGAGCGCAAATCGATAGTGGAAAAATATTTGCTACTACCGATGTTGGCCAGCATATCATGGATTTTAGGTAAGGGGTGTACATCAATGATAATGTTGCGATTGAGTACACGCAGGTCTGCACATAAACGAATTTCCCCAGAAGGTTTTCGAGCTACGACGGCAGCAGAAACCCATTCTGAAGACTCAATAGGAGAAATAATGTCTTGAGCAATAAGAGATTCAATATGTTTTCTCAAATCCTCTCTCACAGACAGAGGGACAGGCCGCACCTTTTGAATAACAGGGCAAGCGTTGTCTTTTAACTTAATATCATGCACGAAATTTTTCACCAACCCAATCCTATCTTCAAAAACAACCTTGTATTTTTCTAATACATTACAAAGAATGGGGTCATTACAATAATCAAAAACAGCTAGTAAAGGAAGATCACCCAAAGTAACGGGTTCAGGATGACCGGGTTTTAAAATAATGCCCAGTCTGGCTTGGTCTTGCCAACCTATAATATCACGGCCATTGTGTGCAACGTATATTTTAGTATAGATAACACGACCTTTAAAATCAATGTTGTCTGGAAAATATCCACGCATAGTTATGTCAAAACCCCCGAAAGCTTTAGGATTAACATCAGTAGTGAATAATTCTTTGTTATTCCAAGAGCACTGAAAAGTGGTTTCATCCAAAATGGTAATAGGGGATCCGGAATCAGCCATAACCTGTATGGTCTGAATCCCAATAGAAATGGTGCAAATAGGCCCCTTGATGCTGAAATCACACAAAGCATTTACCTGAATGAACGAAATAGAAGAAAGGTTTAACGCATCACAAATTTCCTCCTCAGAATAAACCATATTAACCTTAGACTTATCTTTGGGTAAACGACACGAAGCAGCAAAGTGACCTACACGTTTACAATTAGAACATCTTTTACCTTGTGCAGGACATTTTGGATTATTTGCAATGTGAAACTTTGAACCGCACCTGTAACAAAACGCATTAGTTTTGGGTTCAAAAACTTTTTTCCCAATATTACGGTTAGAAACCACATTAACATTGCAATTGTCCCTTGATGCCTGCGAAATATTGCAAACAGTTGAAGAAGAGGCATGTTCAGCTAAAATTTTAGAGGAGACAACAGAACACTCAATACTTTTCGCAATTACAATGACTTCATCCAAAGTTGGATTTTTACATGTCAAAATTCGCTCTTGGATCTTCTTATTAAAACAATTAAAAACTAACTGATCACGAAGAGCAGTCTCCAGATAGGTACCAAATTCGCATTTCGATGCAAGAACTCTTAAAGTAGCTACATAGTCTTCTATGGACTCTTCTTGTAACTGTTTCCTTTTAAAGAACATATGTCTCTCTACCATGACTGATGGATCATCTTTAAATTGTTTGCCCAGACGTGTTAGTGCCTCGGTATATTCATTCCATGAGTCATCATCAGCAGGAGCTTGAACTACTGCTAAATTGTCAAATAATTGTTGGCCAGCATCTCCTAAGTGATTGAACAGGATAGCTCTTTTTCTGGATGCAGGATATTCTAGAGCATCTATAGCTTCCAAATAGTTTGTAAATACACGTAGCCATTTGTGCCATGGAGTAGGAGGTTTGCCAGGAACAATTAAAAAAGATGGAGGTGCTACAATCCCATTGTTGTTATTACCTGAAGCAGCCATAATAATTCACACAAAAAATTTTTTTTTATATTATGATAATTTCTTACTTGTCAGCCTTGAAATAGCACTGTCAGGAAAAACGATCTTTTAAACCTAGACAGAAGACGACCAAAATTTCACAGACAAGGTCGCGTTGACAAGAAGTTGAGGAGTGCGATGCCTGTCAGCGTTATATGAAGCAGACGCGGAGCGCTGAAATAGACGTTTTATTTTGAGAAGTTGACGTCAAGCGCTGCACACGTTAATACAGCTGGAGCGTAAGCAGTTGGAGTTGAGCGCCGATAACGTAAACAAAGCTGGGGCGCACTTAGATCACAGCATACGCTGGACGCATTCCAGAGTGACGCTGTAGACGTACTGCGCGTGTGCCAGAAGCGCGTACGAAAACAATTCCACAGCTAGCCTCACGAGCGTAGAATGCTTCGCGCATTTGAAAATAAACGGTATGGAGCAGGCAGCGCTCAAAGACGGCTTCCAGGTAATAAATTATTAAAAAAAAAACTCACAGTTTATGTGAAGGTGGTTTCAGAGATGAAAACGAAAATTCCCAAGTTAAAATCCGATTTTAACAGAAACGTTGGAGCCAGTGACCTTAAAGTTCATGGTCGAACTGCTCATGTCGGTGGGTTTGATGCCAATCAGCTTCCGATCGTCGCCAATAATTGTGGTAAGGTAGTGGATCAAATAAGGATGGAGATCCAGACAGAAAGGTTGATAAGGTGGTTTATTTCAGGCAGAGTAAATCAACCCACGACCAGTAAAGTAGAATACCAGGTTTGCAATGGTCAAAGCATACAGTATAACATTCTAAGAACATGGAATAGGAACTCTAAAGAAGGCATTCCTTAAAGAGCTAGTATACTAATAATAAAGTACATACTACAGTCAGCTAGACACTTTAATGTCTGCCCTGGGTTTTAAACAGGTGGTGGATGTTCCAACACATGTAAAAGGCCACACTCTCGACCTCATGTGGACTACAGACGCTGCCCTAATATTTAGGGAGGCAGCGCCCTGTGCTTGGTCGGATCACCATTTGGTCTCGTGTGAGGTCCCCCTTAACAGTGGGGCTGTTTGCAGCCCACATGGGTCTAGAAAAACGCGGAAATGGGCTGAAGTCAATCTGCTGTCTTTGACCAAGGCTCATTTGGCACCTCCCCAGGCCTCTGAGTCGGACTGTAACCTGGACCGAGAATACTCCGATCTAACGAGATGTATGACTCGAGCGATCGATCAGATAGCGCCAGTGAGAACACAGCAAATAAAGGGATCAGGGAAAGCTCCCTGGTTTACACCACTCTTAAGGGAAACCAAAACAAAGCTAAGGAGACTAGAAAGGTTGTGGAGGAAATCTAAGCAGGACGTAGATAGGAATATCTATAAGGCCTCCCTCCACCAATACAAAAAACTTATGATCCAAGCTAAAGCGGACTACCTTGAGTTGCGCCTAAGCAAGGCCACTAACATCCAGAAAGAAACCTTTAAAGTATTGGCCGAGCTGAGTAAAAAGCCGGACAATGCTAAGGCCCCTTTTGACTGCAACACCTTCCAGACCTACTTCCTGGAGAAGGTGAAGATCATTGTCCAAGAGATGGAGAGTGTGGCGGCAACAGGGACTGCGACCAGCCTAACATCTAAAAATGCGAATGACTGCTCCTTTGATGTGTTTCCAGAGATGGATGCACTAATTTTGGAACAACTGATGGGCAAAATTAAATCTGGCTCCCCAGCTGATCCGTGTCCACCTGAGATCTTTCGCATTGCGCGTCCCTTATTAGAGGAGTATATCATCTCTCTCCTCAATAGATCGCTAGGCATGGGATATCTGCCGAATGAACTTAAGGAGGCGCGGGTGAGACCTCTATTGAAAAAACTAGGGTCGGATCCTGCTGTGTTAAAAAACTACAGACCCATCTCCCAGCTTCCCTTTCTCTCAAAAATCCTTGAGCAGCACGTTCTTCAGTCCCTGTCCTGCTATCTGGAATCTCACCACCTACTCCATGATAGACAGGCAGGGTTTCAAGCCCACCACAGCACCGAGCTAGTGATGCTCTCGGTGCTGGATGATCTAAGAGGTCGAGCTGACTGTAAGAATGCGAGCGCCCTGATATTATTAGACCTATCAGCGGCGTTCGACACTGTCAGCCATGCTTTGCTCTTGGATAGACTGAAGAACTCTGGGATTAAGGGTCTGGCTTTTCAGTGGTTGGAATCCTTCCTTATAGGAAGGACCCAAAAGATACAACTGGGGGATGAAACATCAGAGGTGGGGTTCTTGGAGTGTGGGGTACCGCAGGGGTCTGCCCTGTCCCCGCTTCTATTTAACCTATACCTGCAACCACTGATTGCTTCGCTAGCTGCGATGAACTGTAAAGTTTTTAACTACGCTGATGACACGCAGCTACTGCTAAGTATAAATGACACCACGGAGGCACAACTCCAATCCCAGAACATCCTGAGGTTCACGGTGCAATGGATGACGGATAACCTTTTAAAAGTCAATCCTGACAAAACTGAGATCTTGGTTATCCCATCCACTTCTTCACCTTGGAGTGACCTTTACTGGCCTATGGAGTTGGGCCCTGCCCCAAAACCAAGCCTGGCTGTGAAAAGCTTAGGGATTAAACTGGATGCCGACCTGTCGATGGCTGCTCAGATCGCATCGGTGGTAGGCAGCTGTATTAATATCATTCGGCAACTGCGGAAGCTATCCCCTATCCTCTCAGAGTCCATGATGCGATCAATAGTGGCTGCCACCATCATTTCCAGAATCGACTACGGAAATGCTCTCTATCTTGGCTTACCGAAAACCCTTACCAACAGGCTCCAGGTTTTGATGAATGATGCTGCCCGTTTGATCTTTAGACTTCCCAGGAGGTCTAGAGCCACTCCCCTACTACAAAGCCTACATTGGCTTCCAATTAAAGAGAGAGTGGAATTTAAGAGCTTGTGTACAGCTCATAAGGCAATTTACGGCAAGGCTCCAGCCTATATCAAGGAGCGCCTACAGCTGTACTGTCCGACGAGATCACTTCGGTCCTCGGACTCGCAGCTGCTGACCTGCTCCCGCTATAGGCTAGCAACGAAGGGAGGGAGAGCCTTCTCAGTACTGGTTCCCCAGTTGTGGAACAGTCTGCCTGGAGGGCTGCGCGAGGAAGGAAACCTCCTAAGATTCCGAAAGAGCTTAAAAACGCTATTGTTTAGGAGAAGCCTGAGCATAGCATAACCGGAATGCTGCTCTTTGCTCTGACTTTGTTATGTTGTTGTCCTGTACCATCTTTTCCTGGCGCTTAGAGACCTGCAGGTGATTAGGCGCGGTATAAAATTAAAATAACAAATAACAAATAACAAATATTAGGCATTGGTGTTGAAGAGGTAGGTTTTTAGGCCTTTCCTGAAAGCCATGATGGTAGGGGCTGTTCTCAGTTGCAGAGGCAGGGTATTCCAAGCTCTCGCTGCTCTGACAGAAATGGATTGTCCGCCAAGCCTGCTATATTTGAACTTTGGTACAGTCATTTGATGAAGATTGCTTGATCTGAGGGGGCGGTTGGGGGCATAAAGAGAGAATCTTTTTCTCAAATAGGTTGGGCCTGTTAGGTGGAGTGCTCGGTATGCTAACACCAGGATCTTGAATAAGATCCTTTGAGCCACTGGAAGCCAGTGAAGGTCTCGGAGTGGTTGGCGGACGCTAGATCTTCTGGGGATGTTAAACAGCAGCCGAACCGCAGTATTTTGGATGACTTGGAGGCGGTGGATCAGATAGGCTGGGAGTCCGCAGTAGAGAGCATTCGCGTAATCCAATCTGGATAATATCAGAGCGCGAATGACCGTCTCCTTAGCTGATCGCGGAAGCAGAGGAAGGAATCTGCGTAGAGTTTTGAGAGTGGAGAAGCAGATTCCGGTGAGTTTTTTCAGGTGATCTTCAAATCTGAGATTATTGCTAAACCAGATTCCTAGGTTTTTTGCAGGTCCACCTGTGGATTTGGGGCTGGGAAAATCGGTGGGCCAGAGAGAATCGTAGAAGTTATCTGGGAAGGAGCCGTACAGCAGAATCTCAGATTTGCTCTCATTACACTTAAGTTGAGCCAAGGCCAGCCAGCGGAAGACCGATGATAAGCAGAATTGGACTCTCGTTGTGTCCAGGTTGTTTTTGGGCCATGTAAACAAGAGCTGGGTATCATCGGCGTAGGCCATAATTTTGGCCCCTAGCTGTTCCGCAAGATAGATAAGGGGGGTCATATAGACGTTAAAAAGCAGGGGGCTTAAGGTGGAGCCCTGAGGTACGCCAGTTGAGAGTTTTTTGGGAGAGGAAGAGAAAGGCGGCATCCACACTTGCTGGGACCTGTCATCTAAGAAAGATCTTAGCCATCCGAGGGCAGGGCCAGTTATGCCTATATCTGCTAGTCTGGTAAGTAGGAGGGAGTGAGGGACCGTATCGAAGGCGGCAGAGAGGTCCAATAAAATCAGCGCCGCTCTGCCACCTCCGTCTAAGCACTCACGAATAGCCTCAGAGACCTCAACTAGGGCCGTCTCTGTGCTGAAAGCAGCTCTAAAGCCTGATTGCGCAGGGTGGAGAGCTTGAGAGTTTTCTACGAATCGGTCCAGCTGTGAAAATGCAGCTTTTTCACATATCTTTGTTAGACCTGGCAGTAAAGAAATGGGCCGGAAGTTAGCGGGAGTTTTTGGATCTAGGCCATTTTTCTTAAGGAGTGGTAGTAGTTTTGCCTGTTTCCAGCAAGCTGGGACTGTGGCGCTGGAAAAAGAGAGGTTCACAATATGCGTCACCTCTTGGCCGACTGTGTTAGCCAGGCCTGCAAGGACTCTGGCTGGGCAGGGGTCCACAGGGGAACCTGATTTTAAGGTAGCCAGAATTTTCACGACCTCAGTTGTATTCACTGGAGTGAAGAGGGCAAACTGGTCCGTAGAAGTGGGCAAAGTGGGAATAGGAGTAGTCATGGAGGCTGGAAAATTGTTACATACAGTAAGCAGATCATCTTGGATTTTGTCAATTTTTTCCACAAAAAACACAGAGAGTTCTTCACACCATTTTGCCGATGAGGCTAGAAGAGGGTGAGCGGCGCAAGGGGAAACAAAACTTTTGACAACAGCAAAGATTTCTGCGCTGTTGTTATTGGCCTTGGAAATGCGCCCTTCATAGTATGAGCTTTTTGCCGCTTTAATTGCAGCATAATATTTCTTTTGAGCTGTTCTAAGTTCTTTCTTGGCCTCGGGGAGGTATGCTTGTCTCCAACGTCTTTCGAGTTTTTTGCAGCCTGATTTAAGATCACGGAGGGTGTTGGAGAACCAGGGTTTAGAAGGGGAGGAGCGAACTCTACAGACGCGACCTGATTTGGTTGAAAGAGCAACACCTTCTTCAATCCATGAATTGAATAAGCTCACTGCTGGTTCAACTTCTGAAGGCAGTGAGGGGCGAGAGGTATCGAGATGATCACAGAGCAGAGCTAAATTAATTTTCTGTGTATGAGCCACAGAGTGGTTGGTCTCAGCAGTATGCAATATGATGGGGCGGATCATATCCATAGCCAATTTGAGAGTTTGTGGGGGTGCTGGATCGTTGGGAGATCCAGAGGTGACTTTAGCAGTCAGTTTGTCTAGTGCCGGAGCATCCAAGAGTGGAATTGTGTCTAGCCTACAAGAAGCTGAGGCATCAGAGGTTGGGGGGGTGCATGGTTCCAGCTCATTATTGGCATCCTCAAATGAGGAGTATATTGTTAGAATCTTTTGAGAAAAAAAGTTAGCCAAATCGTTGCAGCGGTTTTGAGCACCCTCAGTATCGGGGCATTCGACCGGAGGGGAAACGATGGATTTCACAATTTTAAAAATTTCCCTAGGGGCATTGGCGGCTGCTTGAATTCTGCTGTCGTAAAAGGAGGTTTGTGCTAGTTTTATCTCCTGTTTATAGAGCCTAATATTGGCTCTATATTCGTCCTTCCTGGTTTGGGAGTAGTCCTGTCTCCAGGCTCTCTCCTGCTTACGACAGGCTAATTTCATGCTCTTAAGTGCGGGTGTATACCATGGAGCAGCTTTTGTTTTTTTTGTAGGATTATTGTTTTGAACAGGAAGAACCATATCAAGTGAGGAGGTGATCCAGCCGTCAAAATTGTTGGCTGCTATATTGGCGTGCGTCACCTTCCCAGGGGGGTCTCTAGCCAAAGCAGCTTCCCATGCAGGGAGGGAAAGAGAGGACCATTTCCTAGCTTGGTGTTTGGTGAGACAGTGGGCAGCGGGGAGGGTGTTTGTGCGCCAGATGAAAGGTATCACAAAATGATCCGTCCAAGGTAAAGGGATGGGGGGCTCCACTGTAATGTCGTTAATATTACTAAAGACAGTGTCGAGAAGATGACCTCTATTATGTGTTACATGAAATCCCTTTTGATGGAGGTCCAACGCTTGAAGATTAGCACGAAGCGAGTTAGCAGCAGTATCAAGAGGATCATCGAGGTGCAAGTTGAGATCCCCCAACAGGGTAAAATTCGGTGAAGATAAAACGACACTGGCAGCCAGCTCAGTAATCCTAGTAATAAAATTATTGAGGGCGCCAGGAGGGCGGTAGATCAGAATGCCGGAAAAGGTGATAGTGGGGGAGAGTTCTAGCGAAAATTGAAAACTTTCGCAGGACGATGATGTGGTGGGGGTGATTCGGCACTTGTAACTGTCCCGATATACAATGGCCAGTCCACCGCCTCTCCCAGTTTGGCGGTCCAATCTCTTAAGAGTAAATCCTAGTGGAATGGCTCCGACAATGGCCGGGTCGTTGTCTGCCTGAAGCCATGTTTCTGTTAGGAAGAGGGCATGGGGATTAAGCTCTTCAATCAGTAGGCGCAATTCGGTGTGGTGTTTATTAAAAGACCTACAATTTAGAAGGAACATTCTCCACTCCTGAACAGAGAGTGGACGTCGATTGACGCAGATTGAGGGACTCCAATTACAGTGTTTACATATAAAATCAGAGAGAGTAGAAAGGACCAGGTGATCACAAGCCGAACTAGTAGCATGACGTAGGGCATGGAGTGTGGAACAGTCATAGACCAACGTGGGTGCAGCCACAGCCATGGTAAATGGATCTTACCACAGGTAGCAGGAAGCGTCTGGACGCGGACTGGCGCAGACTGGCTTCTCTCTGGCGCCTCTCCGGCGCGTCTACGGCGCTAACGCTGCGCGTCACCGCTGCGCGATTGAATGAGGTTTAAGTAGGTTAGGCGGAGTGAGAGACTAGCGCGTCAACCCACCAAATATGGCCGCCTCCGATGGAGCAACCAGGAAGTTGTGCCGCTTGCCTCCCTCCACAACAAACAGCACTGGTAGCTGCGGTGGACCGGGGAGTGAGCGAGCACACAACAGGTAAGTAAGTTTCACAAATGTACACTTTTTAAAATCAATTTTAAATCAGTCTAAAACAATGGCTAGCAGGAATACAAGGAAAAACGCTTGTAACAGTCCTGCTTGCTACCAAGCGCCAGCGCTACAAAATTCGCAATCAATTTTCGAGCGCGCTTCCAACCGGCCCTTTAGTAATCAGGGCGGAGTGGGAGACTAGCGCGTCAACCCACCAAATATGGCCGCCTCCGATGGAGCAACCAGGAAGTTGTGCCGCTTGCCTCCCTCCACAACAAACAGCACTGGTAGCTGCGGTGGACCGGGGAGTGAGCGAGCACACAACAGGTAAGTAAGTTTCACAAATAGTACACTTTTTAAAATCACTTTTAAATCAGTCTAAAACAATGGCTAGCAGGAATACACGGAAAAACGCTTGTAGCAGTCCTGCTTGCTACCAAGCGCCAGCGCTACAAAATTCGCAATCAATTTTCGAGCGCGCTTCCAACCGGCCCTTTAGTAATCAGGGCGGAGTGGGAGACTAGCGCGTCAACCCACCAAATATGGCCGCCTCCGATGGAGCAACCAGGAAGTTGTGCCGCTTGCCTCCCTCCACAACAAACAGCACTGGTAGCTGCGGTGGACCGGGGAGTGAGCGAGCACACAACAGGTAAGTAAGTTTCACAAATGTACACTTTTTAAAAAATTTGGGCTTTAAAAGTAGCAAATATCACGAAACGGTGCCTATGTCAAGTGCTGGTACAAAATAAATGGAGCCGAGCCAGGTACACTGAACTCTCACTTGTGGAAGGAAATGACAAGAAAAAAAGACTGCCCGGCTATGGGGTATCTTCAATCAGCAATCAGAGTGCTCAATATACAGAACCTATGGGAACCAGTATGCCCCAAAAAAGTTTCAAGGACCTGGTAAACAAATCAGTAAAGATTGTATCCCACGAAGAAGATAAAACAGCTCTGAGTAAGAGGGCTCATGGCTGGTTTGTAATCCAGAGCTACGCGAGGGCCAAGCCACAACTATATCTAGGAACAAGCTTCTCGAGACTCACAAAGGAAAGATTCTTGCTTCTGAGGTTGGGAATTTTACATCCAAAGCATCATCTTCCGCCATGGAAATGCACAGATACAACAAACTATTGCTGACTATGCAGCAACATCAACGAGGATGTTCTACATCTACTATGCATCTGCAAAGGCTTGGGAGTGGAACGAAGACAGCTATTAAAGCTGCGCCTGATTGAAAGCTAGGAATGAACGTGCAGGCAGGCGGTAAAGGCTTGCTTCGAGAGAAGATACGTGCCGTTGGCCAGTAACCTTGTTCGGTTTGTGAGTGCAGCAAAAGCAAAGCTATCCCTGGAAGTACCCTAATAATATGGTCATCAACTTAGGCCCACCATCTTCTGAGTAATCCATGATATCCCTGCTTAAAAGAGAACATCCTTGGCAATTTTGCCTATCACCTCGGTCTCTCCATGTTATGAAGCAGTCACCCTTGGGATGTGAATCAGAAATGGTGACACAAAATTTCTAAATCAATCGCGTCACCTCAGGCTCAGCAACCAGGGCCAAGGAACCAGCCAATCACCAACATGGGAATCACCTGACAAGAGGTGCAAAGAACTGGGCGAGTAAAGGACACAGCGAACTGCAGATTGTAACTTTCAACAATGTACTTCTGGCTGCTTGCTCACAGACTTTAATGTTATTCAGACCAAAATAGTCAACACTCATTTTAAAGGAATTGGCATTTCAAAGTAATTCTCAGTAATTGACGCTTGAAAAACATTGTACCTTTCATGTCACTCTACACACCTTACTGACCATACTGTATACCAGCTTTGAATTTCTTGTAATTTTATGGAGTCACTGCAATTGTTGAAATGTATTTAACTAATTCTAGTATTATAAATGATGCTGGTTTGCTTTTTATACATATGTTTTAACTGATTGCAAAGGTTTTAATTAATCATGCAATAAAGATTACTATTACTATTAGATTCCCATACAATGTGTACACCAGTTTCAAGTTATAGCTTGCATGGTATTGAGTTTGAAATTCCCCTCTCATATAATGCACCTGCCTATGCTATATTAGATTAGCAATATGTGGCTAAATAGATGTAATTTGTGTTCACGTTATGCAACCGATTGAGTTATCCATGTAGCATGTAAGCTTTAGTTAACCTGTGTGACTTTTGTATTTCGTAATCTGTATTCGACTGCTTGGACTGTGGTCGTAATAGGCCTTAGTATTCAGAATTGCCTGCCGCAGCAGAACACTGTACTTCGTTATTATTTTCTTTCTTGTTCAAGATTGCTACCTGACTTGCCAACAAGCAAATATTTTGCTTCTGCATACCATTCTCAATGTGTAACTCTGCTCCCTTGTTAGAAGACACTGGGACTCATCACAGTGGCCTTGGACCACTGATAGAATGTACCCATCTGGCTGGTGTTAGCTCATCTCTGTGCCTCCTTTGTCTATGCCTGGCTCAGGCCGGTAGTTTTCAACTAGAGGTGTGGCCAAAGTCTCTGAAAGAGGTTTATCATGTATTAACAAACAATGGGGAGTCAGTCTCCTCGACAGACATTTTAGGGTGAAGGTCTGATAGGAATCCTCTGCAGAGTATATGCTGAATAAACATAAGGTTGTATTCTCTACTGGCTGACCGACTGTTCATTTTGGGAAGGCATAGCAGTTGGTTGTAAGTAACCAGCGTGGCCCCGTCCTTCATTTGGTGCCCGAACAGGTACCCCGCAAGGTGATCTCCTCACCTGTAAATGGGTTGTAGGGGCAGGGTAGCGTCTGGATGGTTGGGCGGATTGGGCCCCACACACACAAGACCGAGCTTGGTTCTCACAGCTGCGCTGCCCTTCTGATCAGACGGATCCTTAACAAGTGGTCACCAGCTGGGGTCCTGAGAAGATTCGACAGGGGAGAAAAATTTAATTCGACTTGTGTGCATCAGGTGAGTGCTTTGGTTTTTGGAAAAATGGCGCCTGTGTCTTGGTATGGTCTTAGGACTGTCTTGTCTTGAGCTTGTTGGGTCGGTGACCCTTGAAAAGACAATGAGGGTTTGCGAGCAGTCAGCCAGACCAACTAGTAATCTGGCTCGTGTTTTATAAAAGGTCTGAGACGGTTCATGAACAATCTGTTGGGCCAGCTGGAAATTGGCATACACACAAAAAGGTCTGGGGCTTGAGTCAGTCTCCTTAACCTTGGTGCAGTCTCAGGACTGCAGTGGGCAGCTTGCGGACCATTTAGTTTTGGTTCTTGTTTATTTTCTTTATTATTTTCTTTGGTGTTATATTTGTCCTTTGGGGACAGCATATGTGTCTTATATTAAGATGCCTTGTTTAAGTACACTTGGATGTTTTGGATGTCGATGTTGCTCTACAGACGCACGATTGGAAGAGAGCCAGCCTGCCCCTCCTGAGGGTTCATCAAATTTTGACGTATATGTTAAGCATTGTATTGGCCCTAATATGTTTAGCACTTTGTGGCATAAATATACGAGGGACAACGCTGAGCTACAGTGGCCACTTACCGACTCGTTCGATGAGCAGAAATTGAATTTCTTGCAGGATAAACTGTTTGCTAAAAAGAGCAGGCAGTCGATGTTTGATTCTCTAAGAGTGTGTCAGAAAGAAGTAAAGCAGTGCCAAATGAGAGCAAACCAAGAGGCACGCAGGAGACAGGCGCAAAGTGTAACACAGAAATCAGTAGCCTATGAGAGGGAAAGGGTAGAGAAAGGTATAGAATGTGCAGATAGAAAGTTCCGATTACAGACTGATAAATGTAATGTTGCTAGGGAGGAAGCGGATGATTTTGTGGGTGAACTATTGAATTCTCGCCCCCACCTCCATATGCTCCTGAACAGATATGCTCGACAAAACTGACGTCTCAGTCTTAGGCCCCTAGTGCCACTCTTTCTAGTGTTTACGTTTCTGACACTACTGCTTTAGCCCCAGCCCCACTCACTTCTCCTCTACCCATGCTAGTCACAGGGGCGGGAGCCATTAGTTCTCTAGTCCCTTCTATTAGTTCCGTTTCAAATGGTACACCCCCCTTCACCCCTACAACCATGTCCCCCAACATGATGGTACCTGTCTCTGCATCTGCTCTTCCCCCCTTGGGTGTGACCCCTCAAATACTGTCAAATGCTGAGATGCCTGTGCGTGGGATGCATGAAACGCATTCGGCAGCAGCGTGAGTCTTCATGGAGAGAGTGTTGGTGCGTTCTGCAGAGGGTGATGAAGAAAAGAGAATGGTGGCGAATCAAGCAGCTCAGTGGGCTCGGAACTCGGTCTATAGTGTGGAAGAAGTGTGGAGTGTGATGTATGAGCCTTTCATACATCAGCATGCTCTTAAGCACATCAGCCACGTTAATAGGACTGTGGGAACAGTGTTTTCAGGGTGTTGCAACGCAGATCATCTATGACATACGGGATAAGGTATATGCTAATGGTATGGCTCCTAATGAGGTTTTTGCCAATGTAAGGATGCTGGTGCGGTACCGTGGCAGACTGTTCCAAAAGGTTCCTAAAATAGGGGCACAGCACACTATGAGGGAGGTCAATCCCATTTACCATCCTGAAATAGCCAATCTGTATGACTCCACAGACACTGGAATCATACCACAGGTTGATGCTCGTTTCCAGGAGGAGTGGATGTATACTCCTTAAAAGAGGAGAGAGGTCCTTTCCTTAAAGACTCTGCATATTATAAGGAATTGACGGAGGCAGCCTCCTCAACAGTGATGACGTTAGCTGATATTGAATTGTTCTTTGGTCTGTTGGTACCAGTAAGTATATATGGAGACAGGTGCATTCACAGGATCATGCACAGGAGTTGGGTGGCACATGGCATGAGATCAAGGCATGGAGCGAAAGTAGAGCTCCTAGATTTACCGGGTGTATTATCACTAACATGCACTCCCCTATTCCGCCAAAAAGAGTGGATTGGGATAAGTTACCTGTGTGTCGTCAGAAGAAGGATGAAAGTGTGTTAGATTTCTTCACTAGATTTGAAGAGGTGTTTCTAGACTTTAGTGGTCAGGACCTGTCACAGGAAGGTGGTGTTTGTTTGTTTGTTGACAGATTTGTCATTAACTTGCTTCCCGAGATTGCAACCAGGTTGCAGGCTTCAGAAAGGACTTGGACGACACCATCCCCATCCGTGATTTTGAGTATGGCACAGTATTATGAGCATAGGGAGAATGAGGACAAGGAGAAGGTGGAGAAGAAGTCGAAAGACTTGAAGACGAGGGTGTTGATGCAGCAGTTTGCGAGCGGAGGTGAAAGAGAACGAAGTACAGGTTCGGGGTGATGCTTCAAGTGCACCTGTGGGATCCAATCAATGTGTGTAATGTGAGAAAGAGGGAGATTGGCAGGACAAGTATAAGGAATTGTTGCAGAAAGGAGGGGCCGAAGAGGGGGTGGTTTTGGAGGATGCAGACACGGAGGAAGAGGAGGCCGAGGGGGGATGCAGTCAGAAAGCTCATCATACAATAGGCAGAGCTGGAACTATTTTGACGACTCTCAAGGAAGACTGTACTATCATGACGGCTATGACATGGACAAAGTGACAGGGCTGTCTCACAGCTAGGACAGCCAGGGACAGGGCAAGGGACCAGTTTCAGTGCCTATAGATCAGTGTGAGCCCTATGTCACTGCTGATATACAGGGTGCCACAAAGAAATGTCTAGTTGATACAGGGGCTGTGAATAGCTCTGTTTCCCGTTCACTGGTCCCAGGGGAGCTCTGTCTGGCCAAAGTAATGTCTCAATGGGTTTCTTTGGTGCCCCATTTCCAAGACTCTTGCTCTGACTATTGGCCCCTTTACGGTTGAAACACCATTTTTACTGACATTAAATTGTGGGGAAAACATATTTGGACTGGCTCTGTTAAAAAGAGTGCATGTGACAATTCATTGCTCCCCAGATTGTGTTTACATGACTATTGGCTCACAGGTGGCACATGCTAAACAATGCTTTGCAAAAGATGCCCCCCTCCATACAGAGTTCAAAGATGTACCACGCACATTGTGAGATACAGGGGACAGGGATGTGGGGCTGCTTCAGATCCCCAAATCAGGATTTGATTAAGTCTGGTGTGGTTGAAGAGACTGTGGCGTAAATCCCCGTTTCTTCCTATTCTTAAAAATACACCCTTAGATTCTTCTGATGCTCACCCTGACATTTAAAGTTTTGTGATCAACCTGAGAGTGGTCAATAAAGGGCTGGTTCCCCAGTAACCTGTGGTCCCAGACATTACTACAATCCTGACAATGATTCCCCCATCACCCAAATTCTTTTCCGTAATTTCGAAAAATACTTTCTTCAACATACCAATCCACACAGATAGCCGTTCAGTTTTGCAATAGCCGGTAGGAGCTTTAGATTCTGCCCTGCTCCACAAGAGTCTACAGAAAGCCCTAGTATTTATAGCCAAGCTTTGAAAGCTCACTTGGACTCCTTGGAGCTTCTCCCTGGTAATGTGCTGTTGCAGTATGTTGACAACCTCCTTGTGGCTTCAGAAACTGAGGATGGCTGCATTTGGTTCAACATGGACACAATGTGTTGCTATCAAAATTTCAATATTGTCGACAGGAGGTCACCTACTTAGGTCACCTACTGTCGAAGGAGGATCACAGACTAACACCTGAATGCATAGCTGCTATTACTAATTTGGCTGTTCCTAAGACCCAACATGAGGTACGCACTTTTATTGGGCTAACTTCGTATTGGCGGCATTGGATACCTAATTACTCCCTACTAACAAAATCCCTTCTTTCCGTGACCGCCAAAGATGTGCATGAACCTCTGCCTTGGACACCTGCATGCCAGTAAGCTTGTGAGCAATTAAAGGTTGCACTTTGCTCTGCTCCTGTGCTTGGTACTCCTGACTACCGGAAACCTTTTGTGCTCTATGTACATGAGGCAGACGGTTGTGCTCTTTCTGTTCTAACACAGGGTTTCGGTGGTAAGCAGAGACCCTGCCCTTACTTCTCTGCTGTTCTGGACAATGTCGCCAGAGCGCTTCCGAGCTGCCTGAGAGCTGCTGTGGCAGCGGCGCTTTCTATCAGGCAATAGGCAGGGCTTTTCCTTGATACTGATCTCACAGTGATGATACCTCACGCTGGGAAAACCCTTTTGAACAAGACGAAGACACAGCAACTCACCAGTATGTGTCTCACTGGATATGAGCTGACCTTATTTGCTCCGTACATTACCATAAAACAATGCACTACTTTGAACCCAGCCACGTTACTACCACCTCCCTTCAGAAGAAAAGGACAGTGATGTCCATGATTGTTTATTTTAGACTGAGGAAGAAACAAAGGTAAGGGTAGACCTGACTGATGTTCCTTTATCTGACCCACCAGGGGAACTTTATGTTGATCGCTCTTGTTCCAAACTGCCGGATGGCACCACTACTGCAGCATATGCAACTACCACGTTATACCCTGTAGTTGAGACATCTCATATTCCATATCAGTTGGCCCAGGCTGAGGAGTTGGTTGCCCTCCTTAGGACGTGTGAGTTGAGTGAGGGACTGGCTGTTAATGTCTATACTGATAGCCAGTACGCTATCAGGGTAGCCCACACTTTGGGGTCCCTCTAGGCAGAGAGAGGGTTCTTAATTTCGCACCGACTGCGAATACAGAAAGGCCCATTGATACATAGATTGTTTTCGGCATTAACACTTCCCAATCAGTTAGCAATTGTGAAGTGTATCGTTCATAAAGCCATAACAGATGATGTTGGGAGAGGAAATGTATTTGCGGAACAGTCAGCTAAGGAGGCAGCTCGATCAAAGATGAAAAAGATGTTTGTGGCAGGTCCCGCTAGGTGGGTTCCAGACAATGGAATATTGGAGGACACATTGTGAAACGTTAGGGAGATTCAGAGTGAGGTGACTATAGATGAACTGGCAATATGGGAGGAAAGGACGGGACGTCTGGACGAGGATGGGTGTTGGACTGACTTCTAAGGGAAACAGAGATAGTTGCTGCCTAATGCCTATGTTCGCCCTGTTGTTACTATGGCTCATGGCCTGGCTCACATTAGTGCTAAAGGGATATGTAAGTTGTTGGATCCAGTATGGCAGAATGACAATATCTCTAAAGTAGCCACACATTTAGTAAAACACTGTATTATCTGTCTGAAACATAATCCTGAAAAGGGCACCCCTACACCTGCAGATAACTTCGCACCGCCTTCTTTCCCTTTCAAGGGTCTCTATATGGATTTCATCTAAATGGAACGGGTAAATAACCTGAAATATGTACTAGTGGTTGTTTGTGCATTCAGTAAATGGATTGAGGCTTACTCCACCAAAGAGAATACGGACAATGGCGACAGCAAAGGCACTCTTCAAGGAGTACCTCCTACGCTATGGATTGCCACATGTGATCTGGAGTGACAATGGAAGTCACTTTAAGCAAAAGTAATTGATCTGGTGTGCAAGGGCTTACAAATTAAGCAAAAGTGCCATGCTGCGAACCACCCCCAGTCAGCAGGTCTGGTTGAGAACTACAATGGTACTCTCAAATTGAAATTAGCGGAAATCCAAGAGAGCACAGTGTTGAGCTGGCCGGATGCGTTGCCTTTGGATTGTTTGTTGTGAGAGTGACAGCACATTCTAGAACAGGATTATCCCCCTACGAGGTGGTCTTTGGGTGCCCTGCTAATGTCTGGGGTGTACCAAGACCCAAGAGCTTCTCCGAGATAGAATACCCTTGTTGATCGATTACTTGTATGAGTTGACTAAAGATCTCCGTTCTGTTCAACAACAGATACAAGCAACACTGCAACCAGTACCAGAGGGGCCCAGGCACCAGCTGCAGCCCGGATGCTGATTGATGATAAAGAATTTTCTTTGACAGAACAGTTTGGAGCCGAGGTGGAAGGGGCATGCCCAGGTGTTGCATGTCACCTGTACAGCCATCAAGTTAGAAGGCCGGAAGTACTGGGTGCATGCTTCCTACGTGAAAAAGGTCCCTTTGCCACTTTTGTATGACACCTGAGTGCGTGAAGGCATCACTGAGCAGGAAGGGGAGCTAGTGCCTCACTTCATTCCTTTCTCTGATGCGCGGTAAAGGGGGGTGCAAATGGACGAGGAGCGCGACGAGGCTCTATTCGAGGTAATTCCCCCTGAGATAAGGGCAGCCCCGGATGCTCCTGCTTTTGGTGTGCAACCATCTGAGTCTTGATGCCCAACTGAACCTGAATTCTTGCCTCTTTTTGTTGATGAAGAAATGCCTGGGCGTGTCAGGTACAATCTGCGGCCCGACGGAAGGACAGTGTGCCAGTTGGACAGTCCAGGAGTTAGGGACGGACTTGAGCTTAGGGTGTGGGTGATGTGTCCCAGGCGCCTGCCTTAGATTAGAGCAAACTACACTGGTGCACAGCCCTGAACACTGGACAGGATTGTTGAGGGTATTTGCCCAGGAGGGAGAGTACCCTATCCTGAAAAAAGATTTGTTTCTCAGCAAGGGCCGCAATTGTTTTCCAGCAAGAGTTGCGATCATGCAGCTCCTCCGTGGGAGTGTCTTTGATGAACAATAGGAGCCTGCCAGTGATGCTCGGATGGACACTGGGCATAGTGTACCCCTCTGGTTGGTCGTATTTTTGTGGCTCCAATTACTCAATTGCTTTTATTTACCCATTTGATCGTGCAACAATGAGGGAGGAGCAACCTGTAGTGGCTTCTCCAATGCAGCATTGTAGTCCTGGGTGGTCCAGTTGGAATCACTGTCAAAATATCGACCTACAAAATATCGACCTACAGGAATATCGATGCAGAAATATCGAAGGCAAGAATATCGACATCCTATCTACAACATGGTAAGTACAAAAATATTGAAAAAAATATATAGATGTTAAAAATATCGATTTTAAAAATATCGTTTTTTTTCTGAAAAATATAAATGTAAAATAAAGTAAATAACACTAATAAATAAAATAAACATAATTAAAAATATCTAATAATGTTTAAAATTAATAAATAATACATAAATACTAATAATACAATAATTAAACATATACATAAAATATATAATACATACATACTTAATAAGTTGTAATAATTAATGTAATAGTTTATAAATTACTGAAAAATATTATAAATTACAAATACATTTACAAACATAAAACAAAAACATAAACAAAAAGTAAAGAATTACGTTTAGTAAATTAAAACATTTAAATATACCTTTAATATTTTTAAAGTAATTATATACTACATTATCTAAATTTATACAAAAAAAATTAAATAACTAAATAAATAAAAATACTATTCAAAATCCATAAGTCAAAAAAATACAGTAATAAAAATGTTGGATAGCATAGTAGTTAAAATTACCATTCCCACTCCAGAGAGCGCAACAGTAGAGAAACCGTTGTATAGCGTAGAGGTAAAAATTACTATTCCAACTCCAGAGAGTGCAACTGTAGGGAAAACATTGGATAGCGTAGGGGCAAAAATGACTATTCCAACTCTAAAAAGTGCAACAGTAGGGAAAACGCTGGATAGCGTAGGGGTAAAAATTACTATTCCAACTCCAAAAAGTGCAACAGTAGGGAAAGCGTTGGATAGCATAGGGGTAAAAATTACTATTCCAACTCCAGAGAGTGCAACAGTAGGGAAAGCATTGGATTACGTAGGGGTAAAAATTACTATTCCAACTCCAGAGAGTGCAACAGTAGGGAAAACATTGGATAGCGTAGGGGTAAAAATTACTATTCCAACTCCTCAGAGTGCAACAGTAGGGAAAGCATTGGATAGCGTAGGGGTAAAAATTACTATTCCCACTCCAGAGAGTGCAACAATAGGGAAAGCGTTGGATAGCGTAGGGGTAAAAATTACTATTCCCACTCCAGAGAGTGCAACTGTAGGGAAAACATAGGATAGCATAGGGGTAAAAATTAGTATTCCAACTCCAGAGAGTGCAACAGTAGGGAAAGCATTGGATAGCGTAGGGGTAAAAATTACTATTCCAACTCCAGAGAGTGCAACAGTAGGGAAAGCGTTGGATAGCGTAGGGGTAAAAATGACTATTCCCACTTCAGAGAGTGCAACAGTAGAGAATGCGTTGGATAGCGTAGAGGTAAAATTTACTATTCCAACTCCAGAGAGTGCAACAGTAGGGAATGCGTTGGATAGCGTAGGGGTAAAAATTACTATTCCAACTCCAGAGAGTGCAACAGTAGAGAAAGCGTTGGATAGCGTAGGGGTAAAAATTACTATTCCAACTCCAGAGAGTGCAACAGTAGGGAAAGCGTTGGATAGCGTAGGGGTACAAATTACTATTCCCACTCCAGAGAGTGCAACAGTAGGGAAAGCATTGGATAGCGTAGAAGTTAAATATAACATACTTACAAATAATTGTTGTGAATAAAATATTTAAAAGTTTTATTTTTAAATAACTACATCATTTGCAAATACCCATTAATAATTACTAAAACATATTTAAAATTGAATAATTAACTAACACTTAAGTAACAATAAATACCAATAAATGTGAATTAATAAATGTAAATAACCAAATAATAAATATTGAACACTAAAATATTTTTCAAAGCAAAAAACATATTGATAATTAAAAATTGATTAGCAATTAAAAAATGGTACACAATACATTTATTTTTAAATAAAAAACATGTTTTATGAAAAATTCATTACCAATTAATAAAATACATTTCCAATTATTAAAAAGTAATTAACAATTAAAAATATCAATTACCAATTGTAAAAAATGAATTACCAATTAAATACATTAATAGCCAATTACAAAAAGTAACTGCCATTTAAAAACCTTAATTATCAATTACAAAAATAAATTGCCAAATAAAAAATGTAATTTCCAATTAAAAACCATAATTACCAATTAAAAAAAATAATTGCCAATTACAAAATGTAATTACCAATTACAAACCTTAATTACCAATTAAAACAATTAATTAGCAATTAAAATAAATATTTTCCAATTAATATTTAATTAGAAATCAAAAAAAGTATCAATACCAATACAAAATAAATAATTACTTAATTACAATTAAATTACTTCCCACCCAATTCCCAAATAAACCCACAACCCGCTACAGAACTTAACGCAAAAATTAATTAAAATTAAATTACAATTACTAAAAATTAATAATTAATTTACTATAATTAAATTACTTCCCACCCTATTCCCCTGTAAACCCACCACCCGCTCCAGTACTAAAACATAAAATTACATAAAAAATAACATTTTTAATATACGAAAAATAGTACACATATAATTTAAAACAAATAAAATACTTTAAAAAAAAATATAACACATACATATAAAGTACATAATAAAATACATAACAACAAACAAATATCGATATTAGTAACATCGAAATTAGTAACATTACTGAAGACAAAGCTATGCCCATCCCAGTGATAAATGCAACAGCTAATTTTTGTGTTGAATGATTAGGGAATGTTTCAGTAGGGCAGAGTCATTGTATCAACACATATCGATTGAATACTACCAGTAGTCTACCCTTGCTTATACCCCCGGATGTATATTTGATCTGTGGGGAACAAGCTTATACTTGGCTCCCTAGAGGGTGGTCTGGCCCATGTTATCTCTCCTTCCTTCTACCTTCTGTTTATATTGCACCACCCAATTATCTCAATCATCCTAAATTGCATCATAGGGATCTTCATGTACATCGAGTTAAGAGAGTTGGCAATCCAGATGATATTGATCAAACAGATACTGCTCTACATCAATTCGCTAATATACCATACCGTTTTGGGGCCCAATGTTCAACAGCCGCAACATTTGTTGCCTTACAAGAGGTGTAGTTGAGGGAGCCATCAATACTACTGCTGGTATATTAACTAATATTACAGCCGAGCTCCAAGCTACCAGGCTCGTTTCGCTTCAAAATAGGATGGTATTAGATGTCATCCTAGCTGATAGTGGTGGAGCTTGCCGCGTCATCGGCAAGCTCCACCACCAGATAGTGCCCCGACTATATTCTGCAATACAGAAATTACACAGGCTTGCTTTAGATATTTATCAGGATAATGGTTCATGGTCCCTCAAAGGGTGGCTCTGAGCTCTACTGCCTTTCTGGGGTTGGAAAATATTTCTTTTCCTAATAGCTATCGCAGGGATCATTTTTACCTGTTGTTTGTGCATCAAATGTCTCCCAGCCTGTTGCACCTATTGTGTGAGTAAACTCACCCCTAACATTACACTGCCCAAACAGGATAATAAGACTTCCCCTCTAGGAACTCCCTTGTCTGTCCTCTGTCTGTCTCCATAGCTCACTCATCTTCCAAGAGCACCATTTTCAATGTCCATGTGTGAGGTGGTTTTACAAGTGGTAGATTTAAAACCAACTCAACTGATGAGTGATCAGAGAGTACAGCAGGCAAATGAGCTATTGAGCAGACCAGATGGATTAGAAAGTGATCTACACTGAAAACATGGATGCGCGAAAGGTGCCCATGCTTTTTACCTTAAAACATATAGGGTCAGATGTACGACCCTTTTTTGCATGTGCAAACAGGTTTGCGGCCAGTTTGCGCATGCATACACCTACAGGATCATGTACAAAGCCTATTTAGTGAGTCACAATTTATCTGGTTTTGCGACTCGCTATTAGGAAGGGGCGTTCCCTTCCAAAGCCATGTACCATTTTTTTTCGACCGCAATTACTGTCGCAAAACACTCGCAAATTATAACCCTCTTCAAAAGGGCTGTAATGGTTTTGCAAGTGGGAAGGGGATCCCTTCCCTTTGTAACTGGCTCAGAAAAAAAGGGTTCATTGAGTCCTCTCACGCGCTTCATCCAGCCCAATCGGGGTTTAGAGCGGCCTACAGCACCGAAACGGCATTAATCGAGATTTCGGAGGCAATTCGGGAGTGCCTGGATGGAGGTGGCAGGGCGGTTCTGATTTTGTTAGACCTCTCTGCCGCCTTCGATACGGTGCCCCATTCGATGCTTCTGGCCAGATTGGCTGCCATCGGTATTTCAGGCCGTGCTTTGGACTGGTTGACCTCGTTTTTGAAAAACAGATCACAGCAAGTGTGGATGCCCCCTCATGCATCTAAGGATAAGGAACTTACTACGGGAGTCCCGCAGGGGTCCACTTTAAGCCCTCTGCTTTTCAATGTTTATGTGACCCCCTTGGTCTATCTAGCCGAGCAGCTGGGTGCCAAAATAATGGCATATGCTGACGATACCCAGCTGCTCTTCACTTGGCCAAAAAAACACTTAGACCCCTTGACCGTCCAGAGTTGCTTATCGGAAGTTTTCCGTTGGCTGGCATTGGCCCAACTTAAGTGTAATGAGGAGAAGACAGAGATCCTCCTCTATGGGTCTTTCCCGGATAATTTCAGGGAGCAAATCTGGCCCTCCGATCTACCCTGTCCAAACTCAATAGGAGGCCCTGTAAAGAACTTGGGTGTCTGGTTCGGGCAGGATCTAAAGTTCGGGGAGCATATTAAGAAATTAACCTGTACTTGCTATGCCACTTTAAAGGCCCTCAGAAGGTTCTTCCCCTTCATCCCTAGTGAGGCTAGAGAGACTGTGCTAAGAGCGCTGATTTTGTCACGTTTGGATTATGCAAATGCACTCTTTAGCGGCCTTCCGGACTATATGGTCCATCGACTCCAGGTGATTCAAAACTCTGCAGTTAGACTGATGTTTCAATTACCTAGGAGATCCAGTGTTCGTGGACATCTGCGTAGTCTTCATTGGCTACCTGTTGCCAACCAAATTCTGTTTAAAATTCTGGTCCTGGCCTATCGTGCTATCCATCAGTTGGGTCCAGTGTATCTGCGGAACAGATTCGCCCTTTACGCTCCTAAACGGGCTCTCCGCTCCGCCAACCTGTGTCAGATGGTTCAGCCCAAGTTCAAGCTTTCAAGAACAGGAGGCAAGTCTATATCTGTCAAGGCAGCCAGAGCATGGATTGCTCTTCCCCTGGCTCTTCGAACTGCCCCCTCACTCTCTCAGTTTAAGAAGGGACTTAAAACCCATCTGTTTATTATCACTCTGTAATTTCTTTGTATGTTATGTTGGCTGCCCCTTTTCTCTTTTGACTCACCGCGCCAGGATACTCTTGAGTAATAGAGCGCGTAACAAAAGGCTTTATAACATAACAAAATATTTTTTAAGGACAGGCAGTCCTTTTACATTTATAAGGTGAACCAGACAAGGGTGCCGATTTTACCCCTCCTTTTTAACCTATACATTGAACCTCTAGCGGTAAAAATCAGGAAGAATGAAAAAATACTTTCCTTTCTGTACAGAGGTTGGGAGAAAAAAGTGGGGCTATATGCGGATGACCTAGTGATTTATACGTCTGATCTGCTCACCTCGGTCATATTAATATATGATACAACATCACAATTTGGGTGCATCTCAGGTTGTGAAGTGAATGAACACAAAACGGAAATAATGGTCTAGAGAACAGATATACATCAAGATCATATTAAAGGGGAAATGAAATACTTAGGTGTTAGAATAACACAAAATATCGAAAAAATCCCAGAAGTTAATTACCAGAAGGTCAACAAGGAAGTCTTTAAGTTGTTATTAAGTTGGGCACACCTGCCGTTGACGATCATTGGAAGGGTGAAACTTGTTAAAATGTCGATCCAAAATGTACCTTCCTGTTCCAAAATATACCTATGGCTTTTAAGGAAAAGTGGCTCAAAAACAGATTGCTTGGGAGAAGCTCGGATGAAAGAAGGATAAGGGGGTCTGTGTTTACAGGACTTGTCCTAGTATGCTTGGGTTTTTCTTTTATAAAATCGAAAGATGCTTTTGAATGAACCGGATGGATCAGAATTTGGAATAATGCTCAGGGCGATGTTATCGGAGTTGAAAGGGGGGGTACAAGGTTTAATGTACAAATTTAGAGACCCGAGATTTTTTTTTAATGCATCTTAAGTCTTTACAAGGGGTCGCAGCTACATGGTATAAAATCAAAAAGGAGATGACGCTTAGTTATTATAATGGGTTGGCCCCCATTTGTGATGCTCCGGCTTCCCCTGAGTGGGCAAGAATAGCCTTGCTGCGGCTTTAAGGGTGGCTGAGGTACAGAGATAGATGAGATAGTCGATAATGGCAGTTTGATCCCATGGGATAAATGACAGGAGATTACCAACAACAGGCTATCCAGGTTCAAATATCTTCAAATAAAAAGCTGGTATCATTCTGTTGGGGTAGACATTGGCTCCCTCAAATGAACTAGAGACATTGATGTCTGGCAATATCAAAAGGAGAAAGGAAGTGGCTAACTGGCACTTGCTCTTGGTGGATCTATCAGATGGCAACTTCTGATTATAAGGGAAGGAACTTGCCGGAGAGGGAGCTACAAGATCTACAGAAAGTATCCTGCAACATTCTGTATTCCATGATTCGTGCCGCAAATGTAAGGAGGAACCATAGTTTTTGTCTCCACAGGGCCTACTGAACGCCTTTAGGACTGTCTAAATTGGGGAAGCGTGCCACACCAAGATGCCCAAAATGTGGTAAAAAAAAGGTGGCTGATATCCACATGTTTTTGAGGTGTCCCAGGTGTCCCAGGATCCAAAGGTTTGGGTCAGATGTGAGTAATTATATGTCTGGGATATTCAGAAAGATGCTCAACGTAAGCAGAGTACTGGTTTTCTTTGGTGTTTCGACAGATTACAAGTTGTTACCAACCAATGTAAGAAAGTTGATCTTTTATTTGGTGCTTCTGAGATAGGTCTGCAAAAATCTGATAAAACCTGTCCCCCCGACTAAGGTAGACTGGGTGAATTCTGTAAAGTTTACTATCCGGCTAGTTAGGGCTTCAGAAAATAAGAGAAAGGAGTTTTGTGTTCTGTATGAACAACGGTTAAATGCGATTGGGGTTCGACTCGTATGACTCTCTGTGGATTCACTTGATCTCCCCTTCCAAAATCACCCGTGGATGACGTTTTAGAATTTGAAAGCCTAATGCAAAACCCCTCCAAGTCAGCCCCTTCTACTCCTTTGGAGACAAATAGAATTCTAAGATTATTTCTTTTAGAATTAATTTCTATCCTTCCCATGACATCCATCAACTGTTGAAATTGCCATTTCAAATCCACAATTTTCTGAGTATTCTTAGCTAAACTTTGGGACATTTACCGCACCTGATCCTCCAAGTATTTAGTGTGTAGTACTAGGTAATCAGATGTAGACCCCAAGTTCTGACTTGTACCCAGAAATCTACCTTTGGTTTTGTTCCAAGAACTAACATTTCTGCATGATCTCACGATTTCGACCAAGGAAGAAGTACTCTGCCTGTATAGTTTTCTGTGTCCCCAACTCAGCTTTTTCTGGTGGATTCACCCTCTCTAGCTGTTCCCCTTTCTGAAGTCTCATGGGTGGTTGTGTGCTATGCACCATCCCCACTTGCGATTCCAAAATGAGCGGTTGCTCTAACACCTGAAACCTGTTCTCCGTAGAGTTCAAGCTTAGGACTCACTCAGGTAGAGATGGAGTCCCCTCTCCTCTTCAGAGATCCTGGGGGTAGATTGAACTGTTGTCGTCTACACCTTAGGCTTCATGGCAGTCCCCACTCCAATCTAAACCAATTTGGGGACAGTGTTTGACCCTAAAGGTGTGACAGTGTCTATTTCCACCCGATCTATTTCAATTAGGGGAAGGTGTGGGACACTAAAAAGGTAACATTCACTATTCAAAATCCCATCTATGACAGTTTGAAGAATGTGTTTGACAATAAAGAGGTGACAAATAATATTCGCACTTGAATCTAAACCAATCTGGGGACAGTGTTAGAGGCTAAAGGGGTGACTTTTACTATTCCCAACCCACTTATACCCGTGTACTATGGTGCAAGGGTGTCTACGTTGGCACTAGGCTGCCAAAACAGCTGCAGCACAGGCAGAAAGGACAGAAATGTAAGGTATTGCTTAAATATGGTGCAGTCCTTTCACTTTGGCGTAGGGCTGCACAGCAAGGTGCCTTGCTGCACTGCCACGCACCAAGCTGCTAATAATGAGACCCTACATTTACTACAAAATGTAGTTTGTGAATAAGCCCCATAGTATTTCCTCTATGTCTGCTGTAGCACAGAAAGTATTTGGGGCCTCATTTACAATATTTTGATGCAATGCTTTACAGCAAGCCTTCCAGCTGCACTCCCATGCATCAAAAAAAGGGCACCAATACTCTGTATCTAAAAGATACATCACATTTATGTCTTTTTCCCCTGCACTGGTGCACAATGGGCCTCCATGTGTGAATGCAAGCACCATTTGCTCCATGGCCGAATCCAAAGAATCAGACTCTCACCTTTCCTCTCCAAACCCACTGAGATCAACTGCAGAGTACCCCAATGATCATTGCTTAGCCTTACACTCTTCAACATCTGCATTGCTCCCCTCGCCACCATCGTCAGCATAGTATCCTACGTCGATGACACCCAGCTCATCCTCTCCCTCACGAAGGAACCCGACACCACTAGACTCAGCTTCCAGGAAGAAATTAAAGACGTCACATCTTAGATGAGCAGCAGCTGTCTGAACCTCAACTCGAAGAAGACAGAAGTACTCATCCTTTGACCCACCCCCTCAGCATAGGACAACACTTGGTGGCCCACTGCCCTCGGCAACCCGTCCACACCGACGCACCATGTCCGGAACCTCTGCATCATACTCAACTCCTCCCTCATGACCTGACAGAACAACGCCATCTCCTCCACAATCTTCAACACCCTCCTCATCCTTCGCAAGAACTTCAAATTAATCCCCAAAGCAAGAAAGACCATCACCCAAGCACTCATAACAGGCAGACTGTACTACGGAAACACCCTCTATGCCAGAATCAATAAATGCCTGCTCCGAAAACTCCAGACCATCCAGAACATTGCTGCCAAACTCGTCCTTGGCATCACACAACATGACCACATTTCCTAGCATCTATGTGACATCCACTGGCTCCCCTCTGAGAAGAGAGCAATGTTCAAGCTACTCACTCACGCCTACACATCTCTCCCCAACACTGGACCCCAATAATTCAACAAAAGAGTCTACTTACACATACACCGGAGAAACTCCGCTCTGCCGACCTCGAACTTCACTGAAATCCCATTCATCGGCAGAGCGTGTGGAAGAGCCTTCTCCAACATCGAGGCAAAGACCTGGAACGAGCTCCAACTCAACATCAGACATTCCCCCACTCTGCATACCTTCAGAAAAGTCTACAGACCTGGCTCTTTGGCTGTTTCGGAGCTGCGCACCCCCCCTTCCCCAGCGCCCTGAGACACTCACGGGTGAGTAGCACGCTTCAGAAATCCCTGATTGATTGATATTATTGCTTCACCTACCTTATTGTACTTGAATACAAGTCACACACCATTTTAACGTATGTAAGCAACAACCACTGTTCCTGTCATGAAACAGATCCTGATAGTACCGTTACAATTCCATGAGATCTGTTTTTTGAGACCGAGCTAACTGCTCACCTGCAGCTCAAACTAAACGTGTGCATGGTGCCATATGATGAAGTTGAAGTTAAAACATTTATAAAGCGCTCATATACCAAGCGGTTTCTTGGCGCTGAAGACGAACAAGCTGGAAGGAGCAGAGAGGGAGGCCGCTTATTGGCAGAAAGAATGTGAAAAGAGCTGGGTCTTGAGAGCCCTGCAGAAGATCGGGTAGGAAGCGGCTGTTCTAATGCTCAGGGGGAGAGCTTTCTAAAAGACCGGGGCCAGGGTAGAAAACCTCATGCCGCCATGTTTCTTCTTCCTAAATCGGGGGACACATAAGAGAAGCTTGGAGGCGGACCGGAGATCCCTGTTAGGAACATAGGCAGTGATTTTTGAGGCTAAAAAGGCTGGCCCATTGCCTGCTAGAGCCTGAAAGATCAAACAGCCCATTTTGAAAAGAGAGCGTTCGGATAGAGGTAACCAGTGTGGGGATTTCAGGAGAGGAGTGACATGATGATGTTTGGGCAATTTAAAAATTAGACGAGCGGCATGATTCTGAATCAGTTGGAGACGACGCAGCTTTTTTGCGGGAACCCCGGCATATAGCGCATTGCCGTAGTCCAGGCGCGAAACAATCATGGTAAGTAAAATGATTTTCAGAGCTGCAGTGGAAAAAAAGCAAGAGATCTTACGTATGACGCGAAGCTTGAGGAAACAGGATGATACCACAGCCCTTATTTGAGAATGCATAGAGAGGTCAGCGTTGACTCTTATCCCAAGGGTTTTGACGGAGGTGAAAGGAAGAGGGGAGGGGCCCAAAGAGGAGGGCCAGAGTATGGAGGACCAAGGCCTGGGGATGCCACCCTTGAGTACTAGCTTGGTCTTATCGGGGTTCAATTTAAGATGATTTATAAAGGAGAGAAAAAAGGTCAATCAGCAACGTTGCTACATCCACCTACGCCTGATTTACTGTTCACTCTAATCTAAATGTTACAAATGCAGCTCAGAAAACGAAACGCTTTTTATTTTTAATCTTTCACTAATGATGTGACGTTTCCAGAGGTTTTACAGATCTGTGATGGAGCAGGAGCGTTCGTATCTTTACACAGCGCGCATTAAAAACTTGTACTTACAGAAAACGGTGTTTAAGAACGAATTTGGATAGGAAGTTTCATGGATATTTGGCCTTCATTAGTTGGACGTGCCACACAAATGGCCAGTTGAAAAATGTACATCAATCTTGGAATTAAAAAACGTTAAAAGACATCTCCTCGCGACATTTTTGTAAAGAATAATACGATGCCACCGCTAGCCAGTGGAGATGTATAAATATGTGCAGATTGCAGGATTACAACATAGTATGGAAGTTATACATCTCTCAAGAGCCATAAGCGCGTGACAGGTGTTGCACCCACTGTTCTTTGTGACTGATACACGTTGGTGTTTCCAGATCAGAGCCTCGTGAGCACGCTACCCTTGGGGAAAAGCTTAAAATAAGGCCACTTGTATATTAAACTAGTGAGGATCCGTGTTGGATTCCGAAAACCCAAACAAATCAGTATTCGCTTTATAATGAAACCACGATTGCACACAGCTCTAAGAACTATTTAACTGTTTTTGCAAGCAAAAATATTGGCAGCATTGAGGGATGTTTTCCAGGCGTGCTTACACAGAGAAAGCAAATCCAGAACTCTTTAATTTGTCACTTTGTGAGGATTTTTCCAAGCACGCTGAACACATAAGTAAACAACATTTGTGCAGCTCTGACCAAGAGTTGTGCTGATTCTAGGGCCAGCGCCGGGCATCCCCTGTAGAGATATCCCAAGAAAACAGATCTGTTCCTGTAGACCATGTGTAATTAGAGGCCCACTCGAGGCATGCTTTTGATACAAACGCATTAAAAAAGCGAGACATAGTGTATCTGTCATCTATTGGCATCGACTCGACATTCACTAAGTGGAAATTATATTCTGACTAATAAATGAAGCAGCGACAGCTCATAGACAGACACCAGGTGAGTCACCAGACACTGTCACTTGGAAGAGGCTTCATACATGTGTCAGGAGTATTTGCAACTCTTAACAGGAGGATAACTCCAGATGGAGACTGAGAATGACATTCAGTTTACTCAGTTGATGACAACAGTGAAATTTATGTGTCATGCTGTCCTTGGCATGCAAAACACCAGTCTCTCGTGAATGCTCTTCTACTCTAAACCTGCTCACAAATATCCCCCCTACACTGCAGAGTCTATTCTCACATATGCTTCTTCTTGAAAATACGCTTGTTTAAAGAACACTTCATTGCAATGGATTATCCCTCGAAAACCCAGCTTCCTTTCCTCTTACTCACTGACTTTACGATCGTCTTTGACATGTACAGCGCTCAGCTGCCTTTTGGCTGGGTTTGCGATCTCAAAGTACTATATTCATATGTATATACCTAAATATGTACATACACAACAAAATATCTGCTTTTAGGCATTGGCACCAAGGTTATAGGTTGGGTAGCAAGAATAGGACAAGTGCAACTAGACTTTTAAAGCACACTGAGTAACAAATCAGATCAGTTTTAAGGCAAAGTGGCAAACTGCCCAAGGCACCCACCTTCCAAGGAGCCCCTTGTTAATGTGATCAGAGTCGTCAGAGGACCATCAGGAGCATAAAAACAGTTTAATTTTACATTGTACAGCTGGGCACTCTCTTTACTAAAGCTTATCGGGCAAATGCACAATAACCAGCTCATTTGGGGTAAAATGCTGCTTTATTGGACAGGTATGCAGTTTCGTATTTTACAAACAATATAAACAAGGCCATACTAATACAAAGTCAATATCCTAACACCCCACACTTAAACTTCGAAAACATTGTTCTTACCACGCATCCTGCCCAACCCCTTTCTTTCATCCCCTGCCTTCCTCCTGCCTCATTCCTTGCTCCCCTGTTTCCCTCTGTCTGAAGCTACTCTGAATGCCCCAACCCTTCCTGCCTGTCTCGATCTCCTCTAATTCTGCCACCTGTACAAGCGACAAGAAAGCCAAAATAACCTAAAATAGAGCCTTTCGAACCCCTGAGATTGAAGTATATAGGGAGGGTGGGAGGGACAGGAATTTGAATTCAGGTCCTACCTCAACCCCTATGCCTGACTGAGCTAACGAGCCCCAAGGGTCGCGTTCTAAAACAATATAAACAAGGCCTCACTAATACAAAGTCAATTTTCTAATACCCTTAAGCGATTCCCCATAATAAAACTTCCCAAGCATTGTTCCAACCAAGCATACTCCCCAACCCCTTTCTTTCAACCCCTGACTTCCTCCTGCCTCATTCATCACTCCCCTGTTTCCCTCTGTCCGAAGCTACTCTGAATGCCCCCAATCCTTCCTGCCTGTCTCGATCTCCTCACTTAAATTCAATTCTGCCACCAGTAAAAAACCCTGCACTGCCGTTTTTCCTGCCCCCCCCAAACTTCTTTTTTGATAAACTATGAACGAATTTTTAAAGAACATGCCATTCAGACACCATCTTTTTTACTAAATCCAGCTAGATTTGTTCACTAAACTGCTTACAAAAAAGACTGCTGCTAAACAGTTAACCAAAAATGTGTTCTGACTATAAGTCAAGTACGGAAAAAAGGAACTGTTGCATAAACAGCACACCTGTTAACACCATGTATTTAATTCTAAAGAATCTTCTAACTTCTCCTTTATGTTCAAAATAAATAATTTGTTGCCTATAAAGGAAAGGTGGAGTCCGTCCTGGTGAAAAAATTGAAAATCTTCTTTTATGCTGTCATAAGAGCCAACCAGCTTATACCAGTGATGCGGCAAAAACAATGCAATTCTGTGTTAACCTTTCTCCTAGCTCTCTCTACCACTGTGAACTTCTCTGCTCCCCTCAAACCATTCTAGGCATGAGCGCTGTCAAAATCAATTTAGTTTAGGCCCAAGATCTAATTATTAATTCCAGATCAGATTTAATTTCTATTATTAAACCCAAACCTGACAACTGAACCAGGTCATTTTTGCCTAAGTGAATGAGCAAAACATCAGGATGTCTCTTTGCTGATAGTAATTCTCAAACATGGCAATAACTGACCCCATTTCATGCCCCCTCTACCCCACCAATCAATTTTTATTTAGTCAGAACAAAAACCTATATTTCTTCCGAAATGGCTCTTTTCAGCTTGTTTTGCCGCCCACTTTACAAACGAGTGTCCGATTATTCAAATGGTCACAAGAGCCACCGGAGGACCCGACATATGATGTAAAAAGAAACACAATGTTAACTTTATACTGAAATTTATAAAACTTCTAACTCTCTAATATATATCGCAAACAGCAGTCAGAAGACCAATGACCTAAGCTCTGAAAGAGTGTGTACCAAAGCTGTAAGGATTATTTCCCAAACTTCACAAGCCTTTTCTCATTACTGCCAAAACCTGAGACGCCTTAAGGCTAGTGTCATCTTGGTGCCTAAAGACAAACTCAGACGAAAGGCCGCCTGCAGCTTTAAAGTTGAGCCAAGCTTTCATAGGGCACAATGGACCACCTAACTTTTGGAGTGTTACTTTAGCTCCCTTATCTACCTGAACTGTCTTGGATTTTTCCAGGAAAATGTTGATACTTTGGAGCTGATCACATTTTTAACTTTAAGCTCATCATTACTAAATTTCCCTAAAAGCTCTGAAACTCTAAAGTCTCCAGAAAAATAGCCACCGCATGCATAAATTAAATAAAAAGAATTCAAATTCAGAGTAACAAGTCACAGGTAATACTTTTATCATTTCATACAACAACTTCAGGGAAATAGGCTCTCAGACAAATTGGCCCCTCTTCTTTTCTTTGCCCAACCTTGCAGAAGCCCTCCTTCCCATTTCATCTGCTGATGGCTCATAGCCCCAAAAACATTTGACATAAAAATGAAGGCCTGGCAGTTTACCAGCTATCTTAGTAGCTGAAATGTTCTATGTTAGCCATGATGAAATTAATCACATAGTCCCTTCATTTCTCTAGGCCTTTGGCACTGTAAGATCTTAACGATGCATCTCAGTCCAAAAAGTCTGACCATGCTCTTCTGTAGGCTTCCTTGGTACTGTCTGCAAGCAATCTTTTGACCAGCTGCTGCATTTTCACTCTGCCAATTCCCATACCTCATGAGGAACCTGAGTTGTCTGCAGATCTGCTCCGGACACCAAACCACAGAATCTCTGCCACTGTGAAGGAGATAATGCATCTGCAATATTATTATGTGCTCTTGGTACATGCTTGACTTTAAAAATTATGTCATGAATCAGACAACCTAACATAAATCTTTTTAGTATCTTCAATAGGTATTTTTCTTTAGCTTTCTGGACATTGACCAAATCCACCACTATTCTGTTGGCCACATAAAAAATGACTTTTTTGTATGCCAGTTTCTTACCCCACACTGATAAGGCTACCAACAAGGGAAAGAAAAATTGAAAAATGCTTTGCTATTCCTTTCGGAAATCCACCTCTTTGGCCTTTTCTCGGAACACCATCTGCCTTCCTAGAAAAGCTTGAAGCCATAAGCGCCTGAGGGGTCTGAGAAAATTTGAATTAACCACACAAAATCCTCATCCTGTGACCATATAGTGACACCATTGAAAGCTCTCAAGAACAATAACCATACTTCAAAATCAGCCCCTATAGCTGCTGAAATTCTGATTCTGTGATGTGGTAATGTGACCCCGGACATAGCGAAGCCTAGTCTTCTACAAAAGGTTCTACCTGATTTTAACACTCGGCAAGCAAAACTCAACTGCCCCAAAAGACATTGAATTTCATATAGAGTTAATTTAGGGGCCAATTTGCCCTGCTCCAGGAGAAGTACAATTTCTTTTACTCTCTTGTCTGGTAGTTCTGCTCCCATTTTGACAGAATCTTTTTCAATACCCAGAGAAACTAAACAGCTTGCAGGGCCCTCAGTCTTCTCAGCTGCCAATGGTTTGCCTAGATCTGTAGGCAACGACTCAAAATTATGTAAAGCTCTCATGCACTCCTGAGTACCCGCTGCACTAATGAATAAGAAATCATCAAAGTAGTGAGTGACGTTAACGTGTCCAGTCCTGAATGAAAAACACCATTGGATGAAAGTGCTAAATGCCTCCAAGAGAATGCAGGAAATTGCACACCCCGTAGGTAATACCTTGTCCACAAAAAACTGTCCTTCAAAATGAATGCCCAACAATGCAAAATCTAAAGGGTGAACAGGTAGAAGCCGAAAAGCTGACTTAATATCACATTTGGCCAATTCTGCATTAGTGCCCACCTTTTTGATCAGACCCAAGGCTATGTCTATTGACGCACATAGAACCATGATATCTGCCTTTGCTATGAAATCATTAACGAAGCCACCTTGTGGCCAAGACAGGTGTTAGATCATTCTAAATTCCCCTGATGTTTTCTTGGGTATTACTCCCAACAGGGATATGATGAGATCAGTTAAAGGCCATGAAGAAAAGCGGCCTGCCATTCTCCCTTCTGCCACTTTAGCCAAAAGTGTCTGCCTTACTACTTGTGGATATTCATTTACTGACTTCGGACTCTTAGCGAATCTACGACACCTAGGTCCTTGGTAGCCCATTCTAAAACCTTCTTTAAGTCTCCATTCTAGTCTAGCTGCCTCTTCTCTGTAGGGGTAGAATTTCAACCGAAAGCTTAGACTTTCCATGTTAATTGGCGTAAATGCCCTTGTAACCAAGCTGAAATAGGTTGCCTCTCCCTCTGCCTTGGCCGAAGCCTCCCCAGCTTGCTTGTTCCCCAAAGCATTGTAATATGGAGTGTTTACCCCCACATTTCGAGCACTCATGTTTATACCTGCAAGGGTTCTTTTGTCAGTAATCTCTATTGAAGTTCCAGCCGGTGCCTGAATTAGCTGTTTGCTGTCTGATCCAAACTCCCCACCCCCGGGGTGGGTCTACCAAGAAAAGGCTGATGGAAACTGGCAAACTGCTAGTAGTATGCATCGCAGAAGGAGGTCTTTGCGCATACATCCACTGCACCCATAAATCATTATCAACTTCACCCCATGGTTTCTCTGGGACAATGACCAATCTGGCTTGGACTTTTTCATCATAATGAAGCCAAGCAAAGCCCCCAATCTCCATTTGAGTTTTCCTAATAATGTCCTAGTATTTAAACATTGCTACTTCTCTGTCAGGAAACTTCTGGCAATATACAATTGCGAATATTAAGAATACTGATGTCCAAGTATCAATGGTTGTAGGTACCCTTGGCCTTTCCGCTTATTACTCATAGACCCTTCCTTTGACTGGATTTCTCTGTGGAGTAGCTTAAATACATCCACAAATTCTCCCTTCCATATTTTTTCTTTGGTGTTTTTGCTCAAATGTTCTCCCAATGGCATAGAAAGCCCCATATATGGCAGACATTTTAAGCCCTCAGATTTAGATTTCTCTTCTTTTTCTTTCTCACTTTCTTCCGGGCTCCCCTTTAATTTAGACAGATCAGCATTAGCCCCATTTGCTTTGTCTTCTTGAATTGATTTATCATCAGTAAATCACATATTTGTCTCAGCATCGCTTAATAGGAGATAATAATTAAAAACAAATTCATTCATTAAAATTAATTAATTCCCACCCGTTACCCAATAAAACCCACAACCCACGTATAAAATGTACCCCCAAAAAATTAAAAGCACAAACACAATTAAATATTAAATAAACATTATTACATAAGATATTCATTAATTTATTATAATTAAATTACTTCCCGCCCTATTCCCCTATAAACACACAACCCGCTACAGAACTGAAAAACACAAAATTAACTTATAATAAATTTAATATCCACGAAATATTTAACACATATAAGAAGAAAACATAAACAACATATTTACAAAAAAATTAAATCACATACATTTAAAAAAATGCTAAAATACATAGCACAAATTAATAAAGATATTTTAAATGATATCATATTTTTGCAAACTATATTACTCACCGTAAAACCGATATTTTTGACATTGATATTCTTGACATCGATATTTCCATGTCACAAAATTCTAAACCTGATATTCTTGTCTGTTGAGATTTGCAATTCAATATTCTGTCTAAACACCTCCACACAAACAACATAGACATAGGGCATGAAGGTGAGGAGAAACTGGAAAACATGGGCAAGTGATTCTCTCTTAATTATAAACTCATATCAGAAGGTTACAGAAACTATGCTGACATGGGTGGGAATAGATTGTAGAACTTTAACCTGGTTTAAGGGCAATAAACACACTACCAGTGAATGTAGTGACCATAAAAGCAGTTTTAATACCATGAACTTGATAATGTCACCCTTACGAAACTGTGGTGGTATTGTTTGTCTTTCTTTATCAATGTTCTTAACCCCTTCAGCGCTGATGACAAAGCCAGCTCGTCATGGGCGTTACCTGCGCTACGCGCATGACGAGCTGGCTTTGTCACGTTACGCGCGATTTTCAAATTTCAGCGCACAGCGGGAAAACCCGCTAGCGCGGTAGAGGTTAATATCATGGGCTCTCCCCTGATTCTTTGCAATCCAGTGCATAAGTTAACAGGTTGCTGACTGCACATCACCATATGAATTTATATTCGGTTTAGGAAGGTGCCCAGCACAACAACAGATATGCAGGTGCATTGGTATTTTAAAGTTACTTTTCTAACCTTATGGTAAGGATTCAATGATGAACGAAATTATTGGAAGGGTCATTGGAACCTCCGTTTGATAATTTTTTATAATATTGATTTTGATAGCGTTCCACGTCCTAAACTTTCAGCACTATTTAATTATATTACTTTGTTGGTAGAACAATTTACTAAGAAAGAACACCCATTATATCTTTGCTCGGCGTGTGATATTAATGTCCAACTCTCTCCTAGTTTATGTACTGACACCAATCTCTATGGTGGCCTTGACCCTAGATCCCAGGAGCTGGTGACTTATCTAGCCTCACTTGATTTGGTAAATGAAATGGAGATAGCTGGTAGTGATGTTATGGTTACACCTACCTTTAGGGCCAGAGGCGTGATGGAAATATTCTGATATGGTACAGTAGTCCCATCAACTTTAGTGATCACAATTCTGTTGAGGCTGCCATCTTACCAAGGCCCAAATAAAGGTTATGTACAGAGAAGGGGTCAAGTAATTTATTGACCTCCACACATAACTTAAGTCTAGTGTGAAGAATGGCTTATCCAGCTCGAGTATTTGAGTTGATAATTAAGGGAATAAACGCCTGGTGAGGGTTTGTTTCATGGAGAAAGTAACTGGCAACTTGATTGTTGACACATTTAGTAGCCTTTGCTCAAACATGAGAAAAGCTCTCCTAAAACCTGTACGCTCTAGGGCTAAATTACATAGATGGTTCAGTCATGACTGTGCAGTGGTCAACCGTGACCTATGAAGGGCCCTTGCTGAAAAACCCAGAGACCACCTATTAGTAGCAATCGTGTGGAAGCAATATTGAAAGGTTACCTCTTAGTTGTAGCATGAGGTGATACCTCAGCAATGGAACTCATTAGCGCCATCTGCACTTGAGAAAGATAGTAAATGCTTTTATCTAGCCATCTCAGTTCTGAGTCGTAAAAATCAGCCCCTGACATCAATCACTTGACACATCTGCAGCAAAACATTGGAGGCTCACCTTAAGAAAGTCTATGCTACCCCTGCATCTCAGGGTGCTTTTATAATTCACATCAGTCAGTTGACAGGCCTTAATATAACTCTGGGTGAGATGGAGGAGGCCTTAACTCAGAGTGTAGGGCGAAAGGCCCCTGGGCCCGGTGGTGTTCCTTTTGATTTGTTAAAACAGAACACGATTTTTGGGCACCTCTCCGAGCTAAAGATTTTTAAAGTCTTGCATACTCCAAGAAACCTATTTCCTGGTGTACTTTCAATTATCGTACCTATGTTCACGAAAGGCAATCGGTTAGAACCTGAGTGTTACAGGTCCATTTCGCTAATTGAAACCCCCTTTAAAGTACTAGGGTGTGTAATATACATTAGAATTAAGAAGTGGACCCAAGCAGAGTCTGGACCCAAGCAGAGTAGGTCAATAACCCATGTCAATATGGGTTTAGAAGCAAAATAGGAACGCCTGAGCAATGTCTGAATCTGAGAAATTGGTGCTTGGAAAATACATCGTCGCCAAACGGACTCCCCTTTATCTGGCTTTTATGTACCAGACCACAGCATTTGACTGTGTTAGTCGCCCTACGTTATGGAAAATGCTTTTAGCCTGTGGATTGGATTCAGCACTTGTGCTCTTTCATGCCTTTTTACACAAAGGCTAGGGTGAAAATTAGCAATATGGGCTAGGTATTTAACAATATAGATATTGATTGCCGTGTGGGACAAAGTTGTGTGTTAGCCCCACTTTTGTTCATTCTATATTTGAATGTGCTCCAGCCTTTTTAAATTAAAATCCTTCTTCATGTACCTAAAATGAAGGACAGATCACTGTCCACACTTTTATAAGCAGATGACGCTGTGCCTGTGACTTGCACAACAAAGGCACTGAAACAATTAGTACTCGCATTTGTGGCATTTATGGCTGACCAAGACCTGCGTGAAAACTTTTCCAAATCACATACGCTGGACTGCGGGAACAAAGTGCAGACAGATATGTAATTTGTCAGTGAGTGTCAACAAGCAGCTTGTCCACAATGAGGAGGCAACCCAAGCTAGAGACATCATATTGGACTGTCTCACTTGAGAAAACAGCCTTCAAATCCCCTGGTTTACTACTCCTAAACTGAGAAAAATCCTAACTTTAAAACTTTTGGTATTCACAGAAGGCATTTAGGAGTCCTAACTTTACTACTCCTAAACTGAGAAAAATCCTAACTTTAAGATTTTCAGTATTCACAGAAGGCATTTAGGAGTCCTAAAGTTAGGACTCCTAACTTCTGGAAATACCAAAATGAGTAAGTGCCTTCTGTGAATACCAAAATGGTAGTACGTTTAGGATTTTGTCTTAAGTTAGTTCTGTGAATCGGGCCCTTTAGCACTTGGTTCCCAAGGCCAACCAAAAATAAATTAAGCAAAAAAAAATTTAGAGGGTAAGGCATACGGTTTGGGGGGACCCCGCAGAGAGGGCCAGGTCATGCAATTTTCATAGTCACAGTTGAAGATTCTACCATCTTTATTGCAATGCATTAGCTGTGCTTTTTTCTGGTGCTATATTTAGCATGTCTCACTAGTAGCTCTTAGTGGCTTGTCTAGTGTGGCTAATCACCCAACTTAATCAGTATCTGGGCTCTTAACAACAGTCATCACATAGAAAGAGGAAAAAGCCTCTAGGGATTGTTTTTTGCTAGAAGGTGCACCTGGCAATATGGCGCAAATGTGCTTGCTTTTGGCTGGGATGCACTGTGTGCACCACTGCAGGGACAAAGGAGGAGTGTGCCTTTCTTAGTACATTTCACGCATTCCTGCCCTCTCCATATGATGCAGCGGAGCAAGTTGTTTACTGGGTTGAGCTGGGTCACCTATTCTCTGTAAAGGTCCCGTGCCTGTCTTACTCTACCTGAGTCCCCAGAACCTAATGCTACCCCCAGCTCTGCCCGTCAATGCCGGCATTTCTCGTTATACCACCCTTCCGGTTTCTTGTTCCTGCCTTTCTTATTGTTAGCAGGTTTGCAGAAGAATAGTTTTAAACGATCAAAAAGTGTAATATGCATCTCTATTATCTGGGGCTTCAAAGTCTGACTTTCCTCACTCGTTCCCAGGACTTCTAGTGCCCTATCTACCTCGTGGTTTATGGCTATCAGTGTTTCCGGATGTTCTATGACATTACTCCATTTCAAAGGGCGGGTATCGTTGGATAATACCAGGTCACTAGCCAATGCCTCTTCCCTACTGGGTGGAGCTTCGCCAAGCAACCCAATCATTGTGGTGATAAGGGGGTTGTGATCACTTTCAACACGGGAAGTAACAACCATATCTTTAAGAAACTGCCACAGAGCTAGACTAACTAGCACATAATCAATACGGCTAGACCTGTGGCCATTATTAAAAGTGTCTACCCCCATCCTGTCAGACAGTGTACGTCCATTTGCGGCCCTCATCTGATAACCTATACACATCCCCTTCACTTGAATGGCCGCCTCTGTCCATTTTTTAATCGGTTCAAGCTCAGGGATAGGTATACCCCACTTTGCATCTTCCTCTTACATAAGACACTGGTCCTCAAACCCTAGTGGTTCAAACGTGGTGTTGAAATCCCCCACAACGATCGGACAGTTGTTGCTCGGCATGGCGTCCAGCAAATACTCAACAGCTGTTACAACTTCCGATCATCGCCCACCAGGGAGGCCTCTTTCGTAGACATTATAAATATCCAAACTAGGACCCTGCGCTGGGATAATTCTTATTGCAAGAATGTCATTATTATTTGTAGTTATTTGGGACACTTTACACAATAATGCCTGCCGAACCCATATCACCAGGCCCCTCACTGGACGGCCTTTCGCTTGCTTTACTGCAGGGACATGAAAACTAAGATAGCCCGGTCGGTACACAGGATCTACCGTCCATGTCTCTTGAAAGAGGGATATGTCATGAGCTTCAATAAAATCTGACCAATCAGGGAGGGATAATTTAGAACCCAACCCTGCAATGTTCCAAGATAATAGCGACACAATATTGGGCTTTTGGGTACATGGGTCCGATGTCAAAGGACATCTGTTCTGAGTAGAAGGCTTTCCAGGGCTCCTAATCGTCCTTGTGATCGGTAACAATTCGTTAACACCATTTCGACCGGTAGATATTACGTTACCATCTACAGGGACTTGACCTGTTTTCTCTACACAAGACGAGACTCTACCAGACGGGGAGTTAGTTGAACTAAATTCATCGTGTGCCAGGTCACCCATTTTTGAACCAGAGTTATAGGGGATAACAATATGCGGCACACATGAGGGAACGCGATGGTTGTGGGTAATTTGATGTCAATCGCATTCTTCTGGGCCCGATAATACTTTGTACCTATTCCTCATGCTTGTACTGAAGCCTCCCCTATACCCTGGAACTAAACGACTCTCTCCTGCTGGTACATTCAAAGAGGCCAGGTAGTTAGCAGGATAAAAGTATGTTAAAAGGAGTGATTTAATTTGGAAATCCGAGCATTGATGTTCCCAACCACATATATACTCTACAGCTCTAATATCCCCAGAATTAATGTTAACACAGTCACCCTTACCAATCTTATGCCTAGGCCCCACCCAGTCCACCCTTCTTGCAAATAAGATTTCATGCCAAAACCCTTGGGGAAAGTGGCCGGTTCACATTGAGCCAGTGGATGCACTTGTACTTCAAATCCACATAGTTCTCTCGTTGGCCCGGTCTCATTGGAGGAACCCCTGTTAGTATGGACACATATGGTGCAGATGCCGGGGGAAGATCTATGCACGGTAGACAATTTAGAAGTGTGTCATTAGACACCATGTTACTACTGCTTGGATGGTGAATCCTCGGCTTCAGACCTCCCACCACATCTACATTGCTACTCGTTTGCCGTGCTCCAATAGCACCAGACATGCTGATCTGTGGAATAGGGTCATTGGAAGTCACTGTGGAAAGACTGTTAGAATTCACGGACTTCAATATCTGGGTAGGAGGGTTAGGACTGGATCTAGCCTCAAATTCACCTAAAACAACATCCGTCCTCTTGGTCACGTCAGCAGACCCAGGCATCCTGTTGTCCCGGTCCTGGGCCCTTGCTGACTCTAAGTTTTTAAGTCTATTCTCGATGGTGTCCAGTCTATTATAGATGGGGATACAAGACCTGTAAAATAGCTGTTCAAATTTGTCCCAAATGTCCTGACTCCATTCAGAAGGAGACTCCATCCTAGGTGCCGTTACTGGGTCCGCCACAGCAACCGTGGGAAGAAGCACCTCTGTATTGATTTTTGATGATATCAATGTTACTCCAGGGCTTTCTAGGACAGCATTTGGTTCTTGACTTTAGCTTTTCTGCCCTTATGGGCAGCTTCCCCATGTTTCCTTTTGGTTGCCGATATTGGTTGCCCTGATTTTGCACCACGTGTGGTTCGAGCCCTTACAGTGCTCACCGGAGGGTCAGACAAGGTACTACATTCAGGGGAGACATTTCGCGCATCAGAATTATTTCCTAGAGTTAAATTTGGAAGGTCAGGTTCAATTTGTACAGAGTGGGACCCACGGTCCGCCCCAACACCTTTGGCTGGGGGTGCAGCAGGACCGGAAAGGGTGGTAGGAGACACCACACGAGCCAGCCTTTTCATTGAGGACCTTTTATTGAAAACAGGGTCCAATGACAGTCTTTTTTCTGTAAGATCTATTTCGTATGCTAGGATTGACGAAGTCCAGCGTACCCATAATTGTGCCGGTGGTTGTTGTTTTTCCTCCCTTTGATGCCTTGGAAGACATTACAACGATATATATAAAGTGCCTTTGGTAACCTGTAGTGGTGGAAATGCCTTCGTGGGACAGTTTACCAAACTACAAGTCTAAGGGATGGCCCAAGTAATGAATAAGGACTAAACTTGGCGTGTCGATGTTAAAGGGTGGCCCCGTCCCGTCCTCGAGCCGTTCTCAAAAATGCTGCGTGAGGGCCGGGCCGGCTATGAGGGCCTCCGGTGCCCTCTTGTGACGGGATCTCCAAGCGCCTGTGTGCACCACTGCAGGGACAAAGGAGGAGTGTGCCTTTCTTAGTACATTTCACACATTCCTGCCCTCTCCATATGACGCAGCGGAGCAAGTTGTTTACTGGGTTGAGCTGGGTCACCTATTCGAAAATCTGGCCCTATGTTTATTCCCTGTAAAAGTGAAACTTCAAAAGACAAAGGAAGTTGAGACTGGAAACACCTATCTGCAGAGCAGAAACATTCACGTGGTTAGGCTTGTGAGGCTGAAGACAAAGACTAGGAGTTTTAAATGCAACCAGTAAGTAGTTGGATTAATAGCTGTGTTTGTACGCTAACCATAGAACGTTCACACACATTACACACAGATGTTGTTGCAGAATTGCTCCAGAGATGAGCATGGATAAACACCTCTGCAGCAAGTTATTGACAATGTTCTTCTGAAATTAGGAACATCTATTGGAAAACTCCAGTAAAATTTCTAGAAAGTTTAGTATCACTTCAAAGTCTGCATCCAGCCCCCTAAAACGCAATATGCATGAATTTAATTTGCCTACCCCGCTTCAGTTTACTAATTCGGATGTCACGCCATTCATTACAATGTAGAAATTTCCTCTGAAAAGCTAATAACGAATGTTGCATTATACAAACAAGAAATGTCATTTGCTTTGCTGTAAGTAGATTTTAAATGCATTTTAATATTCTGAGTTCACTATCTGGACATTTTTTTTAAAAATGTTTTTTTTTCTACATTCTGGTAAAGGTTTAAATCATCCCACCTTAAAAAATCAACCAACTTGACATATCAGCGAAGCTACCAAATATTTTTTTATGACAAGAATATCTTCTTTCATCTAGCAGACACAGTGCAAAGAAAAGTATTAACAATAAGTAAAAATAAATTGGGTTATTGGTAAAGGGCCTGATTCACAGAACTAACTTAAGACAAAATCCTAAACTTACTTCTATTTTGGTATTCACGGAAGGCAATTACTCATTTCGGTATTCACAGAAGTTAGGAGTCCTAACTTTAGGACGCCTAAATGCCTTCTTAGTTAGGATTTTTTTCAGTTTAGGAGTCCTTACTACTCCTAAACTGAGAAATTTCTAACTTTAAGACTTTCGGTATTCACAGAAGGCATTTAGGAGTCCTTAAGTTAGGAATTCTAACTTTACTACTCCTAAACTGTGAAAAATCCTAACTTTAAGACTTTTGGTATTCACAGAAGGCATTTAGGAGTCCTAAAGTTAGGACTCCTAACTTCTATGAATACCGAAATGAGTAAGTGCCTTCTGTGAATACCAAAATGAGTAAGTGCCTTCTGTGAATACCAAAATGGTAGTAAGTTTAGGATTTTGTCTTAAGTTAGTTCTGTCAATTGGGCCCTGAGAGTGGTAGAAGCTCCTTTCAAGAAACTACCACAATCCTTGACAGGGTGAACCACAAAAGTAAATAAATTAACCTGTGCTAAACCATCTAGTAGCCTGGGTCAAAAGAAGCCAGGCTTAACTTAGAGGCAAAGTGTATAATATTTATGCAGCACGCAAACAGTAAGAAAGTAAAAACACAGAATGAGAAAAATCCTTTACCAATTCAGTAAAATAGAGTATATTTTCTTAAATAATATGAAACCAGAATTACACCAATCCAATTAGTACAACCGGAGATAACATTTTGAAGTTTTATATAAAAATAGTGAAAGGAAGCAGTAAGCGCCACTCTTGGTTTTCTGGTTATGCTGATTCAGGGAAAGTTACAAGTTCAGGGCCACCACGACAGAGCACTGGCCTGATACAGGGTCCAGGTTAGTCTAGCTCAAAAGTTACATTCTCAAGTCCTGGCGCAAAGAGTTCCATTTGAGTTGAAGGAAGCCATGAGGAGGACACTTTATACTTGCCATGGAAAAGGCCGAATATCATGGACAGTCGCTGCTGCAGCACAAAGTGCCGGTTGTTGCTGGATTTTCACGTTGGCGGTTCCTGCTGAATGTCTTTGCTGTAGCTCAAACTACAGGTCTTGTGTTGCTGGTTTTTGTGGGTGGTAGCTGTATGCACAAAGAGCAGGTCTCACTGTAGCTTTGAATTGGCATTCATCAAAAGCGGGAGAATGTCAGTGCAAATAGGATCATTCAAAGTCGTGAGGAGCCCAAACTTCAGGATTTTTACCTTCTTCTTTAGGAGGAGCTCTCACTGATGCCAGCCAGGGGTTCAGGACCAGGGGGCACCTTTTAGGGGTCTAGACGCACTCCATCAGAGGCCTGGAGTGGGGCTAAGACAGATGCAGGAGGGTCCAGTTCGTGCTGGTCAGTTGGGCAGTTGCAAGGAGACCTCTGGATGCTTATTATGTCCCTGTAGCTCACACAGGAGGTCAGCCAACTGACCCTTGGAGTCAATCTGGGTAGCCTAAGATCAAGGCAAGCAGGTCCAATCTTCCTTCACCAGACAGCAAGGCAGTCTTTCTCTACAAGCAGAGAAGTCCTTCAGGGAGCAAAGCTGCCCTTATTCTGAAGCTTCCAGAATACCAGGTGGTTCTAATGAGTAGATCTGAGGGTCTGATTGTTATACCTGGTGCCATTCTTTGTTTGGAGAATTGCCAGGCCTACCCCCCAAAAAGGGTTCAGGCCAGTTCTTCCCCTTCCCCTGGTCATGGGTCCAAACTGGTTAGGGTGACAAAGGCAAGGGCAGGAGTGGTCATGTTTCTTTGTTTGCATTGTGTGTAAGGTCCTTTCAAATGTTATCAGGAAAGGCTACAGCTCCTACCAAACCATCCTGACAGGAATATCCTCTCCCAGCTACACCTAAGTCTCATTCTTCACTGTCTGGTCACAATACATATTCTTGATAGGGGACCTATTAACATGTCCAGACAGCTGGACAATCTTAGTAAGGCCATACACTTTGGGCAGGAAAATGCCACCATTCTAATAGTTGCATTTTCAAAATTATAATCTAAATTTCAACTTTACTATTAAAGGATTGTACATTATAATTTATTTGAGTGTGAATATCGTTGCTCTATCTGCTCCCAATCAGGCGTTAGCACTTAATAATGGACATAAAGTAACCCGTGATAGCCTATGGGAGATATAGCCTTAAAACAGTGAAAAACTATTTTAGGAGTTTTTCATTGTCAGGACATGTGAAATGTAAACATACGTGCCCAACTTTGTAAATACCATGCAGCCCTCTGTGCCTTTAGGGGTTATCATAGGGGTAACTTGTACGTATTAAAAAGCAAAGTTTAAGCCTGGCAAAAGGTTTATTTTGCCAGATCCCAATAGCAGTTTTAACAACACTACTGGATTCAATGGTAGGTCTGTGACATATTTTAAAGGGTTACTTTAGGGGGTGTCAGGTGAGCACCACAGCTCACTAATAGCATTTAATTTGCAGACCCTAGGCACGGTTTTTACCATTTACCTGGGACGTACAAGTAAATTAAATGTGCCACTTAAGTGTAATTCAATTTTACCATGTTTTAAGGAGAGAGATCAAGTACTTTATCAGCGGTTAACATGGAGAAAAGTGCACAGAGTCCTATACGTCAACAAAACCAGGTTCACCAAAGGAAGACAGAGGAAGGCTAATCTCTGGGGTGACTCTGCAGAGATGGTCAGATCCAGCAGTAAGCTTTTTAAATACAAACACTCTAGTATCCTGTCGAACATGACACAAAACATTTCTACCACAGTAGAGATGTGGGGAAGAGGGATGTGAGAGACACTTACATAAGTACTTAGACAAGAGAATAATGAAGCACAATTTAATTTACGACACATTTCCATTCTTTAAAGAAAGAAAGGAGCAATTGATAGTTAAAGAAAAATAGTAAAGTTATCAAATACATTACTGTAGACATCACCACCCATGGCAGTCTTTGTTTCTGCTGCTTCAACCTTGATTGATGAATGTTCAATTGATTCATCATACCGTCTATCATCTGTTCTTTTTGCATTTGTCGCTGTAAGTTTGAAGGGTATTCCCAGACGTGGGTTCCGTGCCCGCTACGCCCCCAGATTCAAGCTATCCTGGCTGATGAGGGATGAAACCCCAAAACGGGTCCTAGAATGCTTGTTTCTGGTCCAGGGAGGACCTGGCCTGGCAGTTCCGGCTTGACTGTTCACATTGGGAACAGGTTCAAGACTGATTTGCATATGCCTGGGTTTAAATTGGAATGGCTTGGCGTGCAAAAAAAACAATTGTTTAAGCCAGATCTGTGACTGGGGGCGAATGCTCGATTTATTCAGCATTCCATTCATCATCTGTTCTTTTTGCATTTGTCAACCTTTATATTGGCCACACATCTCAGACTGTAAATCCGTCCATCCGAAGAGACGAATATGTGGGTGTTAACCTTTCAAATCTTTATCAGCCTAGCAAATCTAGGTTCCAACTTACTAATGAAATGTTTACAGAATATGAATCAGGACAAATTATAATTTTTCTGATCCTAAAGAGCCATGAACTTGCCCTGCTTACATGCCATGTTTTCCAACAGTACACATGTGAGAGTTAATTTTATTCTCAACAGCTCTCAACACCCACTGAGGGCATCATTTAGACATAGGTCTTTTTCCTTGCAACAACGAAAAATAGACTTCTCCCTGTGCGACCCTGTGGAGTATACACTTTAGAACCACAACATACCACTAAGTAAATCTGTCCAGTCCTGACCAACGGTGAGCGCCCACTTTATATTTTCCTTAATGACCTCGTAAAAATGCTTTGCCTGTCAGTTTGCTTGAAGATAACACAGTGCAGTACACATGTGAATTATCCTACAACCATGTAAGTCTTGCATTTCAATTGATTTATATTCCAATTGACGTATACACTATTGCCAGTTACAATATTTTCAGGATTTCATTCATGAGTAAATGCTTCTCTGAAAATGTACCCATTCCATTAGCAAGGACGTACAAAGGCAGTTCTTAGGTTCCTTTCACTAGAACAGCAGGTAAGGCCATTGCATACCCTAATATGTTTTTTTACTTTGACCCAGTCACGCCTGATTAGATGTCTGCAGTTACCACTTTGATCATTTGGCTGATAGTTTAACAAACAAATTAAAAATCCATAACTATGGTTCGGTTGCTTGGATGTTTTGTCATTTTGCAGTCAAATAATTTATTAAAATGTACTCTATTTCTCTAAATAAGTATGGCATTTTTTTGTGTTGTATTTTCATTTTATTCCTGTTTGAGTGATAAATTAATACTTTAGACATTGCCTCTTAGTGAAGCCTGACTACTTTTTGTGTGAATCTACCCAGGGGTCAGCACAGGTTAATTTATTGACTTTTTGTGGTTCACCCTACCAGGGATTGGGGCTGTTGCTTAACCAGGGCTCAGGCTCCGGTCAACCAACAACCCAATTTCTCACACTGCCACAATTTATTTTTTAACCAGGAGCATAAATGAACTGTAAGGAATAATCTTTCAGCCAGCAACAATGCTTAGCTGAATGCCCTGGCATTCCACCCAATACCTGGTGATAAAAACATATAATGGTTCCTTCTTTGTTCAAAATGGCTTCCTCATAGATTGCATGAGAAACTAGGTCGAAATTACAGTACCAGGAAGCAAATGGCTCATATAAAAAACCTATTTCCAGTCCTGCAGGAAAAGCACCTCAAAGATAGCTGCGGCTGAGAGAAAACAACCTCAGCGGATTGAAGGAGGTGTGAATGATGAAGATGCCATAATAATGTGAAACAGCACTGTCACTAACCATGTGCAATCATTACCTATTGTGATCTCAGCTTTCCACAAGCAAAAGAGGGATGCAACAGCCACCCTAATGTGACCAAGCATCCTTCCTCCTTCATGGAGGTCATGTAACTTGAAGTATCATTCTGCCACTAGTTTCCATGAAAGCCTTTATAAAGGAGGTCTCAACCCACTGGAACTCCACCTTGGTCAAATGTCAATTTAAGGAGTACAGTTCTATGATTGATTATGTACTACAATGATATGCCATATAACTGTCAAAGCTAATGCCTCTAATGCCTAACCTTTCATCTCCATGCTCAGATATCAGTGAAGATTCAAATGACAGCCCTGCTTATGAATGTCACTTATATGGGAAAAGAATTGCAGATCTAGATAGGTCTTACATTTGAAACAGGTAACTGCCTGTAAATAAAGAATTTCAAATAATGATTCATGTGAAAGATTGGCAGTGCTAAGGTAAACCTGTTATTTTTAGTGTTTGATTGATCATTCTTGAGATAATTCTAAGACTTTTTAGTTGTTTTGTAAAATTGTTCAATACATCTTTTTAATATTTCTGTCATTTATTTAGTTATATTTTATTTAAATTTACTGTATAATCAATGATAATAAATATTTTCCTACACTTTTAATTTTTGCTTGTTAGATTCATTTGTAAGGAAGTAGGGTGGAAGTTTTTTAAAATATTGTTTTATTATTGTTACATTTAATTTTTAATTAATTTGTAAAATACATTTATATTTATGCAAATTAAGATTTTAATGAATTTAGATCAATTGTATTCAAACTCTGAATATGCATTTATTTAAATGTTTGATTTAAATCCTCATGTCTATTTATATCATATGTCTAATTCATTTTTGTGTTTTTTGAATGTTCAATTAATCAATCAGAGATTTATAGAGCGCACTACTTACCCATAAGAGTCTCAAGGCACTAGGGAGAGGTGGTTCGGGCTGCTCCTAGGTCATACAAAGAGGCAGGTCTTGAGGTCTTTACGGAAGGCTTGCAGTGTAGGGCTTCAACTGATGCTGAGGGGGAGTTCGTTTCAGGTCTTCGTCACAATGTAGGAGAAGGATCTGCCCCCCTTCTGGCTCTGTGGATGCAGGGGAATTCAGCAAGGGCTAAGTCAGCAGAGTGGAGGTTTTTCTTGGGGGCAGGGAAGGAGATCTTTTGTTGAGGTATTCGGGTCCGGTGCTGTGAAGAGATTTGTAGGTCTGAATGAGCAGCTTTAAGGTAACTCTTTTTCAACAGGGACCCAGTGGAGGTCATGGAAGTGGTGGGTGAGGTGGTTATGTCGTGGGGTGCTAAGGACGAGTCTGGCTGTGAAGTTCTGGATGGTTTGGAGTTTGGGAAAGAGAGATGTGTTAATTCCGGCATAAAGAGTGTTTCCATATTCCAGCCTGCTGGTGATGAGTGCGTGGGTGACTGTCTACCTGGAGTCGGGGAATCCATTTGAAGGTCTTGCGGAGTATGCAGAGGGTATTGATGCAAGTGGAGGACACAGCGTTGATCTGTCATTTCATGGTGAGTGAGGAGTAGAATATGACTCCAAGATTGCTGGCATGGTCTTTGGGGATGGGAGGGTTTCCGAAGACGAGTAGCCACCAGCTGTCGTCTCATGCAGCAGGGGTGGATCCGAGGATGAGGACCTCTGTTTTCTCCGAGTTTAGCTTCAGGCAGCTACTGCTCATCGAGGATGCAACATCCTTCATTCCTTCCTGGAAACTGTGCCTGGTGATGTTGGGTTCCATGATGAGGAAGAGGATGAGCTGGGTGTTGTCGGCGGAGTCTATGTTTGCTGATGATGGTTGTGTGGGACTGAGGGAGGATTCTTGGGGTACTTTGCATCTGATCTCTGTGGGCTCAAGGAGGAAGGGCAGGAGTCTTATTATTTGTGTTCTGCTGGAGACAATAGAGCGTATCCAGTCTGAAGCAGTTCCCTGTATGCCAGCGTCTTGGAGTCTGGCGGTTAGTGTGCAGTGGGAGACTGTGTTGAAGGCTGCTAAGAGGTCTAGCAGAATGAAGGCTGCCATGAGTCCTTGATTGAGGAGGGTGTGAATGTCATCCGTGGAAGCTAGGAGGGCGTTATGGGTGCTGTGGTTGTTGCGGAATCCAGATTGAGATGAGTCAAGGATGTTGTTGGTTTCCATGGAGTGCAATAGCTAGGTATTGAGGATTTTCTAGATGACGTTGGTGGCAAAGGGGAGGAGAGAGATGGGCCTGGGGTTCTTGAGGTCATTATGTCAGTGGAGGGCTTCTTTAGGAGGGGTTTTACTTTGGTGCATTTCCAGTCATAGGGGAATGTACCTGTTTCGAGGGCGCAGTTGATTATCTGTCGTAGTTCAGGTGCGATGGCGAGGCATCCCTGTGGAAGATGTGCGGCAGGCAGGGGTCAGCGGGTGGTCCGGAGTGAGTGCTCTTCACAGTTTTGCGGAGCCTTCTGTGGTGAAAGGAGTCCAGGTGAGGAAGGTAGGCTGGGTGGGTGGTGTTGCTGGTAGATGGTGTTGGGTCGGGGCCTTGGTCCAGATCATCGAAGTTGTCGTAGAGTGTCCTGATATTGTGGTGGAAGAAGGAGCCAAGTTTGTTGCAGAGGTCCTGGGAGGGAGGGACATCAGAGATTTCGCTGTGGGGTCTGGTGAATTCTTGTGTGATGGTGAAGAGTTCCTTGAAGTTGTGGGATTTGGAGTGGATTCTGAGCTGAATTAAGTTTCTCTTTGTAGATCTGATTAGTTGGTGGTGTGCCGTGGTGGCAGTCCTGTAAGAAGTTTGTGCTTCCTGGGTTTTACTGTTCCTTCAGGCCTTCTCTAGTCATCGGCACGAGCGCTTGAATTCTCAGAGGTTCGCTGTGAACCAGGTGGCTTTCATGATGTGTCGTCTGTGGGAGATCTGGAGGGAGGCGAGCCTGTTGGCACAGTCAACAGATCCATTGATGAAGGTCGTTGGCTGCAGTGTTGGTGTCTGTCATGGTGGGGGGAGGAGTGCAGCTGAGGGCAGAGGTGAGGTGCTCTTTGGTGATCTTGCTCCAGCTTCTGCATGGGAGGCATGGCATAGGCTTATTGTCGTGAAGGCAGGGCCTTGTGTGCACACATTGCTATGTTAGCTTAGCCTTTTAGTCGTTTAAACGCCATTTTGCCAATTTGCAGCTTTTGCACACAACACTGCATATATCTGTTATTGTAGGTTAGACTGCTTGACTTTTCTTCACATGAGAAAACCTTGTTTTCGACATCCCTAGACTTACACTGCCATCTCTGTCTGTACAGTGTGTGCACAAGCTTCCAAGGTTAACAAAACAATTTAAGCTGTTATTCGAGCTGATCGGCTCATGCTCTAGACACAACATGCACACAGCTGTGGCTGACTGAAATTCTAGCGCCTTTAATATTGCACTGCATGCATGATTAGAACACTTGGAGAAAATCCGTTTCCAGAGAGCGAGAGCTTGTTGCAGATCCTGATGTGATTCACCTCTACTGATCTTTGAGGTATGGGTTCCCCATTCAATCCTAAGAGACCTTCTAATATTATAAAACATGCAGCTAGATTCATGAAAGACCCGTTTTGCGAGTCTATAATAGCGATTCATAAGGAATCGCTATTACAGACTCGCAAAACGGGATTGATGTAGGAATCGCAATAATTATTGCGATTCCCACTGATTCCTTATTTGCGATTAGCTAATTGCTAATCGCAAATAAGGAATAACTCGCCATGCATTCCTATGGGCCTAAAGGCCCATAGGAATGCATGGGGAGTTATTCCTCATTTATGCATGCACTGTGACTTTTGCTTTATGACCTCCCAATCATTAGTACAAGCAATGTTTTTTTTGCGTATATCACATGATCCTTGGTGACTCATATTTATTTATCTATCCATTTGAAGAGGATAGAACAACTTTATAGGCAAAAGAACATGAAAAAAGAGCTTGGCCCCGGTGAGGTGGTGGTCCCAGGACCAAAATGGACCAGGAAGGGGGTCTAAGGGGCCTCTCTCTCCTTTCAAACATTGACCTTGCCCCGAGGAGGTGGCGGTCCCCAGGATGTAAATGGTCTCGAGAGGAGTTTGTTTCCTTTGCCTGGCCCCGGGGTGGTGGCAGTCCCCGGGGCCGAAATCAGCCTTGGATTGGGGGCACATGTGTCCCACCCCAATATACATATACAGATTTGTCCCTGAGACCTGGCCCTCCCGGGGGATGAAGTAAAGACAAGTGCAGGAGACCAAACATTTGCGGATCCACCACAATTTTCAAGGCAAAAAAATGAAAATGCTATTTTGCCCCAGCAGGTTTCCAGAGGGACACCACCCCTGGCCCAAGCAGGTCAGAGTCATCCTACACAACACACCAGATGCCAGCACACCCAAACCCCTACACAGTAGAAATCTGGGACCTCCTCAACACCCTGTCTCCCAACGTCTTCTTCCTCACAGAAACATGGACCAACTGCAACTCCGCTAGCGACATTGCAACCGCCACTACCGACGGGTACACGATCCTGAGGAAAAACTGCTCCAACTGCCCTGGAGGAGGCCTCACCATCATACACAAAAGCACCCTCTGGCTGACAACCTCCATGTCGAACGATGCCCCGCCCACCATAGAACACATCCATTTCCGGATTCAGCCCAACCCCAGAATGACTTAACACTGAATTCTTACCTACAGACATCCCGGACCCCCCAACACCATCACAGGCTACATCAAGCCCCACAAACTTGTCTCCATGGACTACGTACTGCTCGGAGACCTAAATTTGCAACTTGACTCCCACAGCGACTCCAACTTCACCACCCTCATAGAGAATCTCACCAATATTCGATTGAAGCAACTCATCACCACCCCCCACCCATACAGCAGGACACACTCTCAACCTCATCTTTGCCTGAGGAAACAACATTCACTTCAGTCACACCATGGAACCTCTCTGGATGGACAACCACTGCATCCATTTCTACTTCTCAAAACCCAAGCAGACAATGTTGCGGGGATTCTGCTCATACACAGAACTGTGCACAGAAACCCAAGACCTCAGTGAATTGTGGTGGACACAAAAAACAGACTAGCATCAGTGTCTCATTAGCTCTTCGTCCTACAGCAAAGGTACCAATGATTAGACAACCTAGAACATGCGACTTAGGTTACTCTCAGGAATGGTGGGAATCAAGAACACTCTTTCATTATATTCTCATACCAGTCCACAATGTGAGTAAATAGAGACATGGAAAAGTTTAAAATGTTTTTTTTAACAACGTGCTCTAAGATGCAGCATTTTTGTTAACATAAGCAGGCTAATGGTTAATAATAATATGATTAGCATTGTTACAATTCCATAAAACACAAAAGGAGAAACTATATTATAATGCTAGTTGAAACAGGACCTATAGTGCCAAGTGTACCACCCTCCCTAGCTAGGAGCTATCAGCTAGATTCATCAAGCTTAATTACGCTCGCAAAGGGCCATACTCTGAGAATCTGGCCCTTTGCGAGTGCAATTTTTGCATTTGGGATTCATCATCCCTTGTCCCGATCATGGATTCTTTGATTCCAGCTATTACACAAATTTGTAACCTCATGTTTAGTACTGGAATCTATCCGAGTTTGTTAAAAAAAAAACTTTTGAAGCCCCTTTTGAAAAAACCAGGCTTAGATAAAACAGAGCTGAAAAATTATAGACCGATTGCCAACCTTCCATTTTTGGCTAAGGTGGTGGAAAAGGCAATGAACACCCAATTAGCAGCTTTTATCGAGGAACATCACCTACTCGATGAGACCCAATTTGGGTTTCGCGAGTTCCATGGAACAGAGACTGCTTTGATTAAGGCTGCGGATGACATTAGAGTCATCCGAGACCAAGGAGGCTCAGCATTGCTGGTGCTCTTGGATCTCTCGGCAGCTTTCGACACGGTCGACCATCAGATTTTGGTCGACCGTGTCGAGAAAATGGGTGTGCAGGGCTCAGCTAAGAACCTACTGGCTTCGTTTTTAAACAAAAGATCGCAGGCGGTGAAGCTGGGACCATTTGAATCGGCTAATCTGTCCTTGCCGTGTGGGGTACCTCAAGGTTCATCCCTAAGTCTGACACTATTCAATATCTATGAGTCGGACCTAGCGAAAACCATCAAAGCAAAGGGGATGAACCTTACCTCATACGCAGACGACACACAGCTGGTGCTAGCCATTAAAAATGATGGAGAAATAGCATACCTGTTTTAAAACAGGTATGCTGGCAATCGGACAGTGGATGTCTGCAAACTGTTTAAAACTCAACTCCGGAAAAACGGAGGTGGTAACTTTTGGACATCTATCTCCCAGCTGGTCCCCCGTCTGGTGGCCAACATCTTTCGGAAACTTGCCGAAACCAACTCCCAAGGTGAGGAACCTGGGTGTTATCTTTGATAATGATCTTAATTTTGTTGCTCATGCCAATCAGACGGCCGCCACAGCTTTTTACAAATTACATCTAGTGAAAAAAATCCTTCCTTTTCTTCCAAAGAGTGCAGGCAAGACCCTGGTAAGCTCCCTAGTTTTATCTGCATTAGATTACTGCAACGGCCTGTTTGCCAATGCCCAGATAAGGGTCATCAAGAAAATGCAGACAGTACAGAATGCAGCTACCAGACTTCTTTCGGGAATTCTTAGGTATAACCCCATTGCCGACACCATTAGAAGTTATCACTGGCTCCCCATTAGAAACCGAATTAAATTCAAGACCTTATGCATAGTCTACAAATCACTGCATCAACAAGTGCCTCAATTTTTGAGAGGCCAGCTAATTCCATACAACCCTTCACGATCACTCCGCTCTTCCAACCTGAACGACTTGGTGGTGCCCCGCACTAAGTTGGTCACTTGGGGAGAACGTCGTTTTTTGGTTGCGGCCCCAAAATTGTGGAACACTCTCCCCCAAGATATTAGGACTAGCCCAACTCTCATGTTATTCAGAAAACAACTGAAAACCTGGTTGTTTAACCAGTAAATGTCTGAAGCCCAGCAATGGAGAAATCTGCAATAGTAATAGCGCCAAGACGCCTGCGGGCAATTGTTCGCGCTTTATCAAATGTCAACAATAAATAAAATAAATAAAAAATAAATAAATAAATAATCAGGTTAATGTACGTGATTTATAAATGTGTGAGGGTTTTTTCTATTAAGTTGCTAGTTTTATTTTAATGTGCTTCAAATGTATGATATATTAAATGGAATATGTTTTTAATGTGATGTCATTATGTGTTTTTGTTATCCAGAGAAACTGAAATAAAATGTGTTTGTCCTGAACAAGGCGAGGAACTACTAAAATCTCGCCGAAACGCAGCATCAACAGTTTTTGACAATTTTTCTGTTTATATAATACTTATATTTTGTGGGTTTTTTAACAATCAATCTGTATTGGAAATTTACCTTTAGATACAATATTATAGATAAAGGTAAAGAGATGTAATTGGTAATAAAATCCCTTTGATAAATGTTTTTAATCGTTGGGTTTTAAATGTCGGGTTCACAACCAATAGTGTTTTTAATAAAATTATTGGAATTGAAGCACATTATTGTTTATTGTTTACAGTCCTTTAAGGAAATGCTTGTTTGGAAATACTGTTATAGGATCTCAACTACCTCAACAATGATTATTTCCTGACAATTCCCTGCATTACCTATAAATGTTATTGCTTTTTTTTCATTTATCTTTAAATATGCTTTAAGTTCAAGGATGGAAATTTTCCGCCCATCACAGGTAGCCGGGTGTTTTGGGGGGCTTCTGGTCACTCCTGACGGAGAGGTGGAATGACCTAAGACTCCAGAAGAACTTCCCTTCAGCTTCGTTGTGAAAGGGCTAACCCCAATTGTTGATTCTTAAAAGGGCTTGCACCACTGACATCCCCATTCATTTGGGTCTATTTACAGCATATTTTATAATCATTGGAACAGACAACACTGAATAAACTACACCCGTGCCCCACGACAAGCCCAAAAATAAGTGTATAGGAAAACCATGAATCTAAATTTCAGAATGTTATCATACCTTAGCTAGTGTGGGACCCCCTAACCAGGAAATTTAAACATAAGTCCAAGAACTCCTCTCCACGAAATGATCCCAAATTTCCCAAATAATGTTTTTTTCCGCTTTGTGCCAGCTTGATCCAACTTTGCTACCCTCTGAATGGAATGTATTGTCTCATCTTCAGTTGGAGAACAGGCAGAGACCCATTTGATGCACAGTTCTCTTCATGCCAGAAGTATTAGAGTGAAAAACAATGCTCTATGTTGTTACGTTAAAAAAACAAAATGGTTAGATCCCTTGGCAGAATCCCAAATATTATAACCACCGTTGTTAATTTGATTTCAAAGCCCATAATATTTGAAATGGTCTTACTTATTTTCTGCCAGAACAAATATATTACCGGCAACTCCAAAACATATGCACCTCATTTCCTTTTTCTTCTCCACATTTTGGACACTTCTTGATTTCTTGACTTCCCATTTTCGATGTCCAGTAGGCTTTATGTACTCTCAAGAGGTGTTTTTTTTTTTTAAAGGTGCAGCATTCACATAGGCCCTAGGACTGGCCAATCAGTAAAAGGGAGGGATGCTGCACAGCCTTCCTCCCCGAGCTGATTTTGACCCCAGGGACCCCATCCACAGCGGCCTAGCAAATTAATAAAAGAGGAGGGGGCCATATGGCCTCCTCCCTGTGTTGTTTCGGCCCAGGGGAGAGAGTCACTAACCGTTAGCAGAATTTTTTTTAAAAGGCAATCTTAAATGTAAAACAAATCTCGAGCAATGCCAAATTTAAATTACTACAGGTTAATATCCTGCATAGATCCTTACTAAGAAAGAAAAGTTTACCATAATAAATCAAACAACTGTTCTACATGTTGTGAAGTAGGCACATGGATATGTTTAGTCTTGTATTCTTTTTTACCCTCTTTTCTTGAGGTTTCCTCCAGATAGAGGTTGGAACTCAACTCTCTCACACATAGTATGTTGCTGAAGTGAAGACTGTATAATGACAGCTGTTGCTCCTCCATGCAGCAGGTATGCTGGAGGCAGTCAAAAGGCAAGCTTGTCTGCACCTTCTTGTGCTGAGACAATGTGCATTAGTGGACTCCATGAGCGTGCAGCATATTGATTATACACAAGATGTGCTGTAGGATAATACTAACTCCATTCGTGAGAAACACACCATGGTTAACTGTCAAGTAATGCTCACTAGGAATAGGCCTCACATTCAAAGGCATTAAAATGATGTACAGGTTTTCATTCCTGTACACTGTTCTGGCTGAACGTTGAATTGCCTTACTCCTGATTCACCCCCAAAGCCCAGAAAAAGAGGCCTGTTTGAGGGGTCTTACAGAATGGGCACAAGCAGTAGAAATGAAGGTAAAGAACATTAGAAATGATAAAAAAGGAGAAACTCAGTTGGATAAGTGAATGGCAATGATTTGATAACTGACAGAGCCTTTATGTGGCAAACCACCATGAAACCAGGAACTGTATAAGAGCATATATGGAAAGAAACTTGAGTGGCAGACAAGAGCTTGTTGTAGGGATCCAATCATCAATAATAGTTTAAATAAAAAGCAAATAGAGGAGAGCTTTAAAGAACAGGGATTTATTTGAAGTCCAGATAGATCCGGCGATCAGGCTCAAAATACCTGACTGTCTAGATTGCTAAAAATTATGTGATGACTTTGAGAATAATTATGTGAATTTGATAAGAATTCATGTGAAATAACATAAACCTGCAAAAAGAAACATCAATACTATGATGTGGGAGACAGGGTGACATGAAGGCGAATATTATTTTTAATGTATATTACTGTGTATGTGTGTGCATGTGTGTGTGTAAGTGTGTGTGAGTGTGATCTATTAACCAGCCATTGTGGTAAAGCTGCCTGACATATTTTAGCTGGTCACCACTGTAAAGGCCATTTAGAAAAATGCTGTCCTCCAACAAGATGGGAGCCCTGGTTGGAGCATTGGTCTCCCATACAATGTGTCATGGAGTTGAAGCTTTCTTAATGATGGCAATTGATGGTCTGCCTAATTTGAATCCTCGTCAGGGACCCAACATACTATGATTTTTTTCATGTACCTATTGCAAAGTACATTAACATGTTATCAATTGTAGGTAAATTGACTTTTGTGGGTTGGATTCGTTTGGCCTTCCTAGGATATTGTTTTAGAATATTGCTCTATTATCTTATTGTTTTATTGTGCTAACTTTGTGTATGACTTATAGGCATACCACTCTGTAACAACACTTCAACAACTGCTTACACAGCTTTGAGGCTTTCCTTGCTAATATTGTCTGGCATTCACAGCCCCTTGGTTGTGTCTGAGCTACAGGTCATGTGTTCATTCTACGCTGGGCATTTCTTGGCCTTTTGTTTGCCCTCCAGTGTCCCTGCCAGGAGGCATCACAAGGACCCTGTTCAGGTAATTGTTCTTTATGTTCTCGTGTGATGTCATTTATTTTCAATCATTGTAGTCCCCCCCCCCCCCACCCATTCCTTCTTCTTGAGGTTGCTGCGCCTGGAAATAATTTGGTGGGATGATGATTGTGGTCCACAATTTTGGAGGTAATTTTTTCTGTCACCCTTTTGGCCGCATGGTGGCCCCGTCCCTTGGCTCTCATTGGGCCATTTGAAAGATGTGGGCATATTAGTGTTCAATTTTGAGCTTCCATCTCACCGTTCCTTTGTTGCTGCCTGTAGGTGGCAATAACAACAGTTCCCTCTAAGGTAGCCTAATGCCTCCCAGGCCTGTAGTTCAACCCCCACCAGCGGGATGACATTGCTTTTGGCCTGTCCTCTGTTCATCACCTAACCTTCCTCATAATGAACACCAAGACCTTCTTTGGTATTCGAACAACCACAGTTTATTATATTTACAAGCTGGTACATGCATTTTTCATGAAAGCATTCATCATATTGTGTTTCAGACATGTGGATATGTTATATGCCAATCAAGCCTCTTCATAACTGGTCCAAAAGCAAATTTTCCATTTGTTTCCGTTAACTTCGTACATCATAAATCATCATACAGCAAGAACAACTCTTTTTAATGGTTGCCAATAAATCATTTCATCACCATTAGTCCTGTTGGGGCAGCTCTTTCTGTTGCTCCTTAGTGCAGCGGTCCACGGCTTTGAGGCTTCCTTTGCATGTGATGGCTGGCATTCCCAACTGTCACCAGCTCCCCAGTCCTCTACCTCAGTCCGGAGTAATATTGCACTAGCCTACAAAAAACCTAACAGTTCTAGTGTCCCTATGGTGTTCAGTAGGATCATGTCCATCCCAACATTGGACAAGTGAACCTTGTTGTCTGCATAGTAAACTGCCATTTTTAGATTAATAAGTCTATGCATGGCAAACTCCCAGCCCATGCCCATTCAAAAGTTACTCATCACTATGTTCATGTTTCTCTTAGCCTTTTGAACTTCACAGTGACTCAATGCCCTGTGCCATTCATATCTACCATTTCTGAGCATAGTATGTCTGCGAGGCGGAGCAGTTGGGAGACGGATGTCAGATCTGCAATAATCATTTCGAATAGTGTCTTACGCCCTGGCTCTGTGAGGTTGTCGCAGCCTAGATGTACTACTATGGCGTCCAAGCTTACAAGTGTTTGCTGCAGATCTCACACTTTCAGCAGGATCTGGTTCCACTTTATACCCGGCTTGCTTAACCATACTATTTTGGTGTTGTGCAGTCATATGGCTCTGTACAGTTTCTGTGCGGTAGCCCACCACTGCATGATGTGTGAATGACCTGGTATCCAAAACATCAACTCACCTGCTTGGGTCTCTGTGTTGAAAAATTAGCCTTATGTTAGTTCTGACAGGCCTGATGGAAGATTTAAAAGCTCTGGACTTCTATCTCAGAAGCCGTTAATTACCCTCTGTCCACAAGTGGTGTGCAGCAGCAGTTATGGTTGCCCCGATTCAGAAGGAATAGGAGCCAAGGTGCACCCCATTAGGCCTGTCCATGGCAATGACTTAAGCAATACAGCTGTGAATTAGAATCTGCTTCCATCACCATGTATTGTATCTGAGGGTCATGCAAGTGGGGCAATACTTATTGGAAGAGAGGCAATCCAAACACGTGATTCTGCCCTTACTTTCTGATCACAACACTATGGGGTTGTCCCCCAAGTACACGTCCTACAGCTGGAGACATGCATCTCCCGGGTCAGTGTTGGAGGAGACCACAAGCACCCTTAATCTGTAACGTCATAGAGTTCTAATGAGAATGCTGCCTTGAACAGGTAAGTCTCCCTGATAAACAAGCATATGTGGGTTTAGGCGTGCAATATTGCCTTAAGTCTAGTGAAGTCAATAGGCTGTCTGCTGTCCTCAATGATTGCCTGTAGGTGGCCTCATCACTGTATGGGAGTGTGGCAGTAAAATTAGTTTGTCGGATCCACGCTTTGAATTCTTCTGCCTTGTGGCTGTTACAAGTTCTCGCTCCCCTTTGTCACCTCATGAAAGAGATCCCAACACTTATGATAAGTGGCAGTGTTTGTCGCTACCAGTGCTTTGTAAATGAGTGTTGTTAGGTCTTCTCCACTGCTTCCAACAAGTAGACTGGCACGGGCATCATCTGTTACTCTGCCCCCTGCACCAATTGGCAGAACCTCAACCACTGGAAATGAGAGAGAGCATCAGCAATAGAATTATCACATCCCGAAACATATTTAACCTTTATCACTATATATATGTGTTGAATTGGCAGCTCACCAGGGACTGAAGCAGTCCCAACACTTTTAGGGACTGTGTTGCCCCTTGGATTATAGCTTAAACCACTGCATGGATGTCAGACCTCAGTGCTACCTCCTTGTTGGCCAGTCTCTTGTGCCATATGCCACACCACGATGATTGGAAATAGTTCTCGCAGGGTCACATTTCTTGTCCAACCTACCTCGTGCCACCACTGCGTGGTGCACAGTGCTGCACCCGGGATTGTGCCAAAACCTTCACTCCCATTGCATCTTTGAACATGCTTCATTTGCTCTTCTGTCACCCATGTTCCCTCCAGACTAACGCTCAGTTATAATCATTTAGGAAAGTGTGCCCCAGAGCCAGATCTTGCTTGACAGCTGCCGTCAATCTGACGCTGTGGTGCTTCTGAGAGAGGATTTTTGTTGCCCCATTGGAATGACCCCCGCATTAAAGTTACGTTTTCCCAGTAGCAGTTGCACCTCCATTAGGGTTGCCTTTTTGTTTGTTAGAAGCCCTTCGATGACCTGTTTAAATTCTGATACCTTTTGGGCTGCAAGTCTTCATACTCCCTCCAGTGAGTCCAATTCTATCTCTAGTAATGTAGTTCAGGTTGTGAGGCCCTCTGACTTCTCATGTGCATATTAAACTGATTTGTTATGGATATGAAGTGATCCAATACGGAGCTGCATTTTTTAGTCTCAGGTTTTTTCCCCTGAACAAGTAGACGTCCAGGTAGTGCATCTCCCCCCTGAAGGCATCTTTCCCCTCGTGCCCATTCTAGGAAAGTCCTAAACACCTCCAAGTAGGCACAGAATATGGCACAGCCCATATGTAAGCATTTATTGGAGTAGAAGGCACCATCCATGCAGCCCAGCTCTAGCTCCTTGGTCCCTTTTCAATTTACGACCTCATCAACAGACTTGATATTATCGCAGAGATTCATGAGCATCTTTATAAGGTTTGTGGAAGAGGCACTTGAATCCATCTACTAGTAAACATATATTGTTCTGTTTGTAGCATTAGCTGAGTAACTGAATGAGGCATTTGAATTGTTTTGGGGTGGGTGCTAACCGTGTCGGCCTCTCATTTCCCCCGTGGGGGTCTGTTTTTCTTCTATGGGGGACTCCTTCTTTTCATTACTCCTTTTTCATATTCTGCATTTGTTGGTTGGATGGGATCCACAGCAAACGGTACATGCATGTCTAAATGTGAATGTTTTTCCGCATTTGCAGTCCTACATCCCCAATTTCCGGCAGGTTACAGGTTGCGACTTTACGGATTTGTCTCCTGAAAATTGTTTGCACTTGCTCCCTTGCTGTTACCACTCTGTTCTCTTTTTGCTTCCATATGACCAAAATGTATGCTCATGTGGCTCCACCTCCTCATGTGCAGTGACCATGTGCTGGGTAAAACTGGCCACATCCTGGTGAACCCAGTCTATGATAGGCCATGTTTGCATCCTTGTCCTGAAAACCTCATTGTGCCTCAATTGAGCCTCCCCATGATATTTATGCTGTATTTCGTGTGCCTTCTGCTCATATGACCATGGTACTGCTGTTCTCTGTGGGAATAATTCAATAAATATACATGCCAAGTGTGAAATGCATGCAGTCAGTAATCATTGGACTGCTCTAATCAGGGCTTACGCCTCTCCCTCCTGTCCACATCTTTCTTGTCTTGTGTCATTAAGTCAAGGCATGTCTGTTTGGCTTCAAGCAGTCAAAGTATGTCAAATGAAATCTTTATGCCATATTCTCTCTTGTATGGCTATAGGTAGCAGGCTTGCAATCCCAGTCTCATGCGCTATTATGGGTGGGTAACCTGGGGTAGGTCTAATGTAATTGCTGGCTTACCTGCCATTCTTCGAGCCTTGTGAGGTGCCACCTCCCAATGCCACTGTCGGGTCTGCCGCTGCTATTTTATTGTCAGAACATGGTGTCAACTGGGTGTCCTTTCTTGACCCTTCCTGAGTTTGCGCCACTGATATGCCTAGTTTATCTGCACTGCCTGTTCCCTGTATTGGCTGCTTCTGCCCTTCTTTACTTGGTGTGGTGCCCCACTCATTCTCTAGTTCTGTTGCTCCTCCTTGTCACAATCCTGTGTCTTTCCCTTGTCCAAACCAATATTAAGGTCCTGGCCATGTGTATGATGGGGTAGGGGAAGTCTCCAGGTGGCCAACGCTGTGCCTTGGCGACCTTTCCAGAGATATTAGTGGCTATGCGTAGTATTGCGTGTGCCCTCCTATGGTGGTTGATGTGTTATTGCCACTAAAAACACACTTGTCGCCCCTGGGTTGTGGTCAGCCAGATGATTTAACCAAGCCAACTTTGTGCCTGAGTAGTTGTGTGCTTGCCCAGCCAGCCTGCTGCACGTGTCTCACCCTCTGTTGACAGGGAGCAGCTCTCACCTGCCACTCTGTTCCTACTGAGTTATGCTGTGTAAGTTCCAGTTGTTGTACAGTTCCTACTTTCTAACTAACGCTGTGCACTTAGGCAACATAAGCATCAAAACTATGTGAGGAAGAGCCTGCACATTCCATCAGAATATGTTGACCTGATTTCTGGGTAGCTCTCCGTATACCATCTGGTCCCCTAAACTGAGAGGACACCGGATGGTGTCTGCAACTCCAGAACATGGCAGCCCTAATTCCCCCAAGGAAATCATGGAAACAGATCTTGCCCATTCGTTTGTAACTCAGGCATGCCCATAGAGGTACAGAAATACACAAGAGACACTTCTAATATTTATTGAGGCAGCTGGAATCTTGTATAAAATATATGCTCTGCAATGATTAATAGACTCAGGCAATGGTTAATAGACTGTCACCAGCATGACAAGAATGGTGAACAAGATGAATTCAACTAATGAACAATTACATTAGATTATATGAATACATATAATTGTACTCCTATCTAGCATTGCCTATCGTAATAAGCATAGGTGTGCTAATCTGCCAGAGCTTCCAGAGTGGTCTGACGCTCCATTTACCTGTGTGCATGTATCACCCTACAGCCATGTTTGGTGAAGAGCAGGCTGTGTTTTTTCTTCGGATAGGAATGGAATCCAGCTGTGATAGAATTCAGGCACAGCATGACCATGAAAATCCTATTGAAATGCTTCTCTTCTCAATCAAGAGATCATTCCGTGTTGTATATTAAACCTATACATTCAGTGCCTGAGCTCTGGACCAGCCTCATCCTGTCGAAATGCTCCTCTGCCTAAACAAGGGCTCATGCCCATTATGTATTAAATAAACCCATGCATTTAGTGCCTGAGCTCTGGACTGGCAGCTTCTTGTTGATTATTCCCACCTGGTGATGTTGCCTAACAGACAACAACCCATAACTGCAGAGTACTGAGTACCTTGTACAGAGTGTTCCAAGAGACGATAATGTGCATTCAAGTAAATGCCCATGCAAGAAATTATTTTCAGAGTATGCAGATGTACAAGCACAATGTGTTACAAAGGTCACTGTTTAAAAGATGTCCACTTTAATCATGAAGATAAGTAGACATAATATTGAACTTTTAATATCGATATACCATAAATATTGAGTTTAGTATATCAATAGTATTAAATATCAATGTTATGTATATCAATGTTAAAAATATCGATTTTAAGTATTGGTAAAAATATTGAAGTTTGTAATAGTGACTGTTAAAATATCGTTAAGTTAAAATATTGTTAGCGCGAATATCTCCAAAAGTTGGTAATAGGAGATAGCGATGTTAGCGACTGTTTCCAGTCGCTAACATCTTGGCACGCCCACTTTGCATGTCATTAGTGATAAATTTCACTGACATGCAAAGCGGGGCCCAAGATGGTTGCTATCTCCTACTAGCTGTCGCTAACTGGTGTTAGCGACAGCTAGGTAATAGGGAGATAATTTTATCTCCGCTTTCTTGGCTTTTAAAGCCAAAAAAGCGGAGATAAACCCCCTTGATAATATGCCCCATTGTCCGCTGTTGGATGTTAAATAACGCAGATCAAACCTCTTCCGAAGTCCCAGAAATATGATAGTCATTGATTATTCTGTGTATGAACTCGAGCACCTATCCCTTTCCCATTTTGGGATTTTGTTTTCAAAAAAGCAAAAACTGGCAGCCATCATGTTTTAACATATTGATAGGAACAGCAGTGATGGTGGTTTCTGGCAAGGACTAGAGATGTTGTCAGGGGTGACAGGCATCTTTAAAATCAGAGCACTGGTACTTTGTGGCACTGATGAAGTACAAACCCTACTCCACAATTTAAATTAGGTCCATGCTCTTCCATACTAATCCATAAACTGACCAATTAATAATTATTGCAAAAACAATTAGGTGGTCAAAAGACTCATGGGAGAAGCCATAATAACAGTTATTCCAAAGTCAGGGAAATATACAAGTTATTGTGTCTCAGATAGATAATTGCACTGCTTGATACAAATGTGAAGCTGCACACTAAGATTCCAGCTCTATGCCCGAACAACATTCTATGGCTGCTCATATATCCAGACAAGAGTGGCTTTTGTCAAAAATAAAACAATGCTCAATAGCATATAAAGTGTACTTCATTTGGTTGAATAAAATTGACATTAATGTAGCTATCCAACAATGTGGAAAAAAAGCTTTCCTCTAGGTGGATTTGTGGTTCTCAAAACAGCCCTAGAGGGAAAATGCTTTGGCTTAAAATACATTGATAGGCTCCCAGTTAACTGTGTGTGCCCTACTGCAAGAATAACCCTGAATAGCCAACTCTAAAGCTAATTACATATAAGCAGATGCACAATACAGGACTATCCTCTGTCCCCTTAAGATGTTGCCCTGGTCTTTCTACCTTTGACATGGCAGATAAGAAATCCCCAGATATCAAACCAATTCTGTTCTGAGCTGATGATTCACCTTGAGATCCACTGAAACATCCTCACTGGAAGTGTTTGAACAGATTATGCTCTTCGTGACGTCTCAGGGTATAATATTAACTTTGATAAATCCTAGGAACTTAACCTGTCGCTTTCCTCTGAAAAGGTGCGGTGCTCTGAAGAGGCGCACTCCTTTATGTGTGGAAAGGGGCACATCAGATATCTAGGTATCAAGATAACACCAAAAATACCAGACTTGTTATGAGTGAATTACCACACCACACAGGAGTGGAAATAAAATTAAAAAATCTGGACGCCTGGTCAACGTTGTCTATCTTCTAGTTGGGAAGATGAAATGTTTTTAAGGTGAATATCGTCTCAAGGATCCTCTGTAAGTTCCAAGCCATGCCAATACCCATTGAAAAGCTATTTATGGCTGAGATACAGACGTTGATATCATAGTTCATATGGAACAAATCCAGACCAAGACTTTCCCAAGAAGTCTTTTAGCTACCCAGGCAATGCCATATCTGTTCTGTTACTATGTATACAATAAATGATGAATAGCAGTGGAATGGGACCAGACCCTGCAAAAATATGGGCACACATTGATTAAATAATAGCAAGTAGGCCACTTTTGAGGCCGAATGAAAAACACTTTTGATGAGATGGTAGAAAGAAGAGAGCTTATGATTTTTCCTTTCCCTTATACACTGATCAATTTTAAAAAGGAATTCACACCAGCTATAAATGCAACCCCTTTACATAAATGGAGGGTGGTTAGAGAATGATATCAGACACCTCCCATCAGGGCTAATGAAAATGTGTTTACAATGATAAACAGAATTTCAACTGGACAAGCATGAGATACTAAGAAAGGCCCAAGTTAGGTATTCAGTCCTTATTCCCCAGATTCTACAGGCAAGCACTAGAAAAAAGACCCAATTTGAAAAATTGTTTCCCCAACAGATAGGAACTAATTGAACCATTTCAATATTATCCCTGATACTATTAAACACAGATTCCGACCCAGTTGGTGGCACTTGTTAGAATGGGAGAAGGTCATGGGTGGATTGATCTATCAGAGGCAATGTGACTACTGATAAGGGATATATACTATAAAACCTTATGTTGATGATATTGTACACATTTACTCCCTAACTGCATTTATCCTATTGTAAGCTACATTTGTTGCAGCAGGAAGGGTCTCAATGCTATTGGGTCCCCATTCATCAGCAATGAAATTATTTTGCAGCAATTTAAAAGCACTTACATGAAGTCTCTGAGAGGTGATGAGCAAAATCTTATAGTCCCATTCACCTCCTTCAAATTAAAGCTAATAGGACATTAACCCAATGCAAAATCACATATCAAAACAAATTTAAGGTGCACCCCAAATCAGTCTTTCAGCTTCTCCAAAGCCAATCAATGGAACCTACCACAAAGGGCCTCATGTAGGTAAATAGTATTTACCGATTCGTAAATACCGAATTTTACCAATTCGGTATTTACGAATCGCTAAATGCTATGTAGCTAAAAAAATCGGTAAAAATTACCGAATCGTTAAGATTCGGTAATTGCCATTCATTCCTATGGGCCTGGAGTAAATTACCGAATCGGTAAATACAGTTTCGGTAAAAGGGGGAAAACATTAAAGGGTGGCAAGATGTCACTTTGACACCCTGTTGCACCCCTCAATTGTTTATGGGTGCACATGTTGCAGACATACATGCCCTATGGGCATGTACGTCTGCAACATGGCACAGAAGCAATTTGCATTAAACTGCTTTTTTTTTGTTTTTCGTTATTTACCACCAACTTGTAGTTGGTGGTAAATAACGCATCCTAACATGGGATAAGCACTCATTTAAGTGCTCCCTACATTAGGAATTTGGTAATTTACCGGATCGGTATTTAAGAAATCGGTAATTTACCGATTCCTTAAATTACCGATTCGGTAAATTACCGAATCCTTAATTTCGGCCCCCTACATAAGAAAAGCCCATTATCGGTCGGTAATGGCCGGAATTCGTTAATTTCGGTCATTACCGACCAGTAATGATCCACCTACATCTGGCCCATAGTCCCTAATATCTACAAATGCAGCGAGTTTACACATCACATCACCAATACAATACAGTCAATTAAAGATAACATAGCCATCCATAAGCTTCACTTTCTACAACGGAAATCAAGAACTTAAAAGAGTTCTTGCAGCATCTTGGGGTAGTTTCAGGCTTTCTCAAACAATATTATAAAATATGCCTTTACTAGCACTAAACCCTCTAAATTCTCAGTAGGCCCTTTAGCACACTTCTAGGCATCAGACTCCCTTTTAAACATATGGTTACAAATCATCAATGTATCCCTAAGGAAGGATTTGTCCATGACTCCATCACAATCTGACATGCTCTTTGCGAGAGCCAAAGTGGTGGAGACCTATAGGGACATTATAGTCCTCCCTTTCCCCAACAGGATGGCTGGAAATCCAGGTATTATATTACTACACCAATAAAACTCATGTTTAAATGACTTCCAGTTAAGCTTCTAATGTGGATACATCACAGAAATGTATCAAAACATAGATCATACTTTATGCCAATTTGATGAGGGACCCATGCATCCTTATCCTTCTAAACATATTGCCATTCTGAGACACTGAAGACATTGACACGTATCTCAGTGCTTTAAGTGAGTACATGGTCATCAGTAGAAATGTACGTGAATGGTTAAAGCCCTAGTTGATGAACAGAACAGAACATAGTGCATTAAAGTTGGTAAGTATCTCACAGAAGGTGCCCACAAACTAGACAAATGAACAGAATGTCATGAACATTTCAGCTCACCAAATTCCCTTTGGTTTTAACCTCCAAACATTTTACACCTATGCCATCATCTCAAAAACCTCAAGCCTTTCCTCCTAAAAGTGATTTGAAGATGTCAACGCAAGTACACATAAATTATGGCAATGTTCTACTGAAAGGTCACCCTAAATCATACTTAGCACTTATTGAAGTGGTTCTCCAGGAATTGAACCACATGTCATGGGACCTAATTCTAAAAGATTTTAGCATATCATAAGTGTTTTAACATTCACAGGATGATCTGCTTGAAAATATGTACTGCCTCCAAAGGTGCATATATTACATATGTCTAGTTTAACAAACCCCATAAAACCTATCCTAGAAGCTCATGCTATCTGAAAAAAGGGAGTGCTAAGAAACCACACCTTGCTTAAAAGCAACACACCCATATTCTAGAAGGAATCCACAATGAACTGCCCCTTCTTGAGTGCTTCACCTAAGATTTGGAATGCTCTTCCATTTCACATTAGAATGGCCTTTGATTATAGAATCCATGAAAGTCCTGAAATAACATCTGTGGTGTAAGTCGACACACCTTCCCTAAAAACCTCTCTAAAGTAACAGAAGCATCTAATTAAATATTCCCTTTTGTTACACCTGCAGTGCCTGTAATCTGTCTTACTCATTAACTTTAACATTTATGCCCCTTATACAGCCACTCACAAATTTGAAAATCTATAATGTTGACTAGAATGACTAAAATTGTCTATAGTATTTTTCAAAGTGTTGCATTCATCTTGTTTGGGATCAGAATTTAGCATCCCTGAAGATAACAGTTTTTTTACATTTTGTCACCTTAAGTAGCATTGACACTTTAGATAAAGAAGAACAGGATAATACAGGCTGTAGAGAGGTAACATTTTAAATAGATCAAAAGGAGACATGAACGTTAGTCTCAATATGAAGTTTCTATGGGAGTGGTCTGGCCACAAATGAAGATGGCAGTTTGATATGTAGCTCTGCATAAAAAACAGGCCCTAGGCGGTTGCAGCTGCATTTTCAGTATGACTGACAGGAACTCCATGATCTGCCTCTCCATTGCACCTGTTGCTTGCAGCACCCGCTCCAGACATTCCGGTGACCACAGGTAGTACTGTGGCACCACCGCCCCTGTCATCCACACCTGCGATGCTGGAGGAGGACTTGGCCTGAGACATGCAGCGAGGCCTCTGCTCACAGTGCGGGAACATTCCCAGCCGGATCGGTCTGCAGTGGGGGCTCTCTCATCTGCCTCTTTGCTATGTCTACTGCCCACTGTACCCACTCCCGACATCCCGGCAGCTACAGATGGTGCCATGGCACCGCCAGCGCCTCTCATCTGGACCTGAAGTGATAGCAGCAGATCGGGCCTGAGGCTCGCAGGAAAGATGGCAACTCACAGCTTCTGGCCAGAGCAGCCCGCAACAGCCTTGTTGGGCACCTCCCCCCACAGCGACAGTGATTGTTGTCCCGTGGGGGCCCTGTGACCTGCTCCCACCGCCGTGCCTGCTGCTCAGGACACACAGCCCCAGTCATTTGACCGTCACTGGAAACCCTCTGGATTGGCCCCACTTCAACGTATCATTGGGTGCTCACCAGACAGGAGACCGAGGGGAACTTGCTGCCTATGCCTGGAATGCACACCGGGCCTGTGTAACCCGCATTGGGAGCCTCCTCCTTGATCGGCCCTTCCAGAGCATCGTATTGACAGAGGCCGAGCTGCCTATGCTGTATGTCATACCTCGGCCCCCCATGGTTCTTACTGCATCACAGACCCATGCTGTCCCCCACTGGATGGGTGCAAGAAAGGATACTTTGGGGCCTGAAAACATGGGGGTGCCTTGGCCCCAGCTGCTGCTGCATGTCCCAGCCCCCCACATGGGTTCTAGGGTCTCTTTAGATGCTTGCCCATGACCGCGGCCTGGATGTGGGGCATGGACTTCAGGTTCCACCATCCCTACCCTGCAAAATCCCCACTGGGGTGGACCTCCTCCGACGCTGATGCCTGACTACAGGAGTCTAGGCTGTGACCCCAAAGTCTCCCTCTTGCCCATGCGCCATACAGAGGGCAACAATTCATACCATGCTCATCGCTATCTGGACTCTGTGGGACTTCCCTCTTTGGCAGAGTGTGCGAATGCTCAGCCTGGGTGCTGTCCAGCCCAGCCTTGGGCGCTCTGCCTCTCTGTTTGGCTGCATCATCGCTTGGGTGACCACAGGACTTCCACACTGACTCCACTCAGATACTGCCCCACTGCCTGACTAGCCTGCAGACCCTTCAGACTTCAACCTTCTTGAGGCCCCCTGCCTCATTACCCCCTGGTCCACCACTGAGTGGCAAGTATGCGGTATAGGTGGTCGGGGCCCTTCCCACTCTCAAGAGGGCCCGGCACTATGGCTGAAGATGTCTCCTGGCAAGACCACAGGCAAACCTGCACAACAACTTCTCTTCACTGAAGCCCTAAACCGACCTTGCTCCATGGCAATCCAACAGGGGATGACACCACCAGAGCCCAGCTAACCCCTACCCTCCACTAGCGGTGTTTAAGATGCCACCATGAAGCACATATTTCATGGAATCACTGCTGTGGTCTGCCGACTGGAGGTCATGGGCAACAATCAAACAATCAATCAATCAATCAATCATTTGTAGAGCGCACTAGTCATCCGTGAGAGTCTCGAGATGCTGAGCGGGGAGTTGCAGCTACTGCTCGAACAGCTAGTTCTTGAGGAGTCTCCTGAAGGTCTGCAGGCCCTGGGTTTAACCCAGCTGTGTGGGGCGGGTGTTCTATGGCTTAGCAGCAAGGTAGGAGAAGGATCTGCTGCCGGTGGAGGTCCTGTGAATGCATGGGATGGTGGCAAGGGCGAGGTCGGCAGATCGCAGCTGGCGGTTCGGGGTGTAGAAGGTGAGACGTTTGTTGAGGTATGCTGGTCCGGCGATGTGTAGTGATTTGTGGCCATGGTTGAGGAGCTTGAAGGTGATCCTCTTGTTGACTGGGCGACAGTGCCGGTCTTTCAGGTGGGAAGTGATGTGGGTGCGGGGATGTACGTCGGGGTATGTGGTTCCTGCGTAAAGGGCATTGCCATAGTCCAGCCTGCTGCTGATGAGGGCCTGTGGGACCGTCCTTCTGGTTCCAGTGGGGATCCATCTGTAGATCTTGCAGAGCATGCGGAGGGTGTTGCAGCAGGAGGAGGAGACTGCGTTGACTTGATGGGTCATAGAGACTGATAAGTCCAGGATGAACACCAGGGTACGTGCGTGGTCGGTGGGCGTAGATCATGACAATCTCCGCACTGGTAACGGAGACCCAAAGTATCCACTTGGATATGGTGGGTTTCCAGGCAGTAGTGGATGGTCTAGAAAAGAGAGTTGGCATACTGGAGGACCACCTCAACAAACTGCTGGAGAGGGACCAGGAACTCTTATTTTTGCACAGCATAGTCATTGATTTAAAAAACGGTCGGCAAGACAATGTATGCTTTCTCAACTTACCAGAGACTGGGGAGGGGACTGAAGTGAAATCTTTCCTCAGGGAAGCCCTCCAAAGCTCACTGGCCTTTGGACATGCAGCAAACTCAACGTATTGGCCCACAATGATGGGATTCATCTGCACGCCCAGGGCCCTCATTGACTATTACCTGCATCATTAGCAGGCCCGGTAACTATTTTCCACAGCCAGCACCCATGGTCCCTACTTGTATTTGGGTCACAAGGTCCGGGTGACTGCAGACTTCTCCAGGTAGACCAATGACCACTGCAAAGCCTTCCTCTCTTTGCGTCCTCAGCTCTGTCAGCTGGACATCAAAATGGCCTCTTTGAGCCCGACCAACTCTGGATCACTAAGGAAGGCTCCTTTAAAGAAATATTTCTTAAAAGCCTTTTTTTATTAAAGTTGATCATTCCACATCAGTACAATAAACAGTCGGTAGCAGTTGAAGAGATACTCACAGAGTGCTATCAGCATATGACCAATTTTCGATTTTACAATATAATCAGTTGATTTATTTGTAATTACAGAATTAAGTAGTAAGTAGTCTATGCGTTTATAATTTGCACTTCAGTATAACAATTATTATAGGCAATGCCTTCTATGCGGTTGTCTACATCCTAAGTTAAGTGTTGTGTAAGTCTGCCATGGGAGCCATTTTTTGATACATCCCCTACATGATTAAATCACCTCCTCCGCCGTCTGGCATCAGTCCCTCTTCCAGTTGGTCAGCGGTGTGGTCTTTGATCCCCATCCCCGGGCAATATTCCTTTTGCATACCCCTGCCGCTAATGTCAGCCATATTGGAGCATATCTGGGTCAGTCTTTCTCCTCTTCTATCATCAGAAGCAACCCCATCACCTCTAGAGGGACCTCCACTGAGAGCACCTGTGACATGATGGTAATTACTGCCTTCCAATATCTACCGATCCATGGATATTCCCAGAGGATGTGGAAAAAGGCCCCCTCCGGTCCACAGTCCCTCAGACACAGAGGGTCTCTTGCCGTCCCCATTTTGTATATTAGGCTGCAGGTGTAATATGTTCTATGGAGAATCTTAGGTTGTATTAATCTACTTTGAGCTCAGATCGCTATTTCTCTGTGACCTTGTAGAGCATCCACCCATTCCTTGTCTGTGATGTCACCTATGTCATCTGTCCATTTCACCCTCATGGGCTCCTGTGGGTCCGGAGAGTTATATAGCAACTTTTTATAGATCACTGAGATTGCCTGATCAGGAATCGAGTCTTCTAGTACTCGGTCTTCCAGGGGGGAGAAATCAGGGATAATGCTTGCTTTCTGGATATGTACCCTGATTGCATGGCCCAGTCTGAAATATTGTAGTATCTTAGACATTGCTAGGTCAAATTCTTACTTTAGGAACTGAAGGCTACATTACGTCACACATTTCCCAAATGTTCAAAGCCTATTTTTGCCCATTATAGAAACCAGTCAGGTTCAAGACTTCTGTTAATCTGTCACTATGCGAAATGGGGGTCATGGCTGTCAATGTGTCTCTGACCAACACTGAAACACAGTGGTCGTGTGAAAGGGAAGGGTCTTATTCTTCTGTCGGTTACACAATATGGCTTCATAATTATTACCTGGCATTGCCTCTTTATCGACCCTGTAGGCAGGCTTATCCCAGTTAGAGTACACCCACCCATTGATCACCAGCATCTGTGAGGCCCGATAATATAGTTTGATGTTTGGAACCGCTAGTTCCCCGTCGAAGACTCCTCTATGCAGTTTCTTTAAGGCAATCCGCAGGGCAGTTTGGCTCCAAACCAACATAAAAAGTTCTTGATCTATTTGGCTTAAGAAGTTCAGGGGGACAGGGTAAGGTATGTTTTACAATATATATAGGAGCCTTGGTAGGGACATCATCTTATATAGATCAGGTCTTCCCATTAAGGTCAGGGGAAGAGTCTGTCAGTGCATCACATCTGACCTGTGTCGATCTATTTGGGGAGTGAGATTACATTTTAGAAATAGTGGCTAATCCCTAGTCACAAAGATGCCAAGATATTTGAAGCCCATCAATTCAATCTTGGTAGGGAACAAGATAGTGGAAAACCACTGATTTGGTCCAATTAATTATGTAGCCAGAAAAGCTACCAAACATATCAAACATGTGTGAAATATGAGCTAGTGAATAGTATAGCCTTGATACATATAATGTAATATCATCCGTGTATAGAGAAATATGGTCCTCCCCACCATCATGTAGGGCGATTCCCCATATCATCAGGTTAGCTCTGATCCAAGCAGCGAGTGGCTCCAACACGAGGGCAAAAATCAGGGAAGACAACGGGCACCTCTGCCTGGCACGTCGTCCAATTGGGAAGGGTGCTAAGAATGCTCCTTTGACCCTCACCCTTGCCAATGTATCCTTATATAGCAGCTTTACCCACATACATAACTTTGGCTCACAGCCATTCTAGTCAGAACAGTGAATAAGTATGGCCACTCGATACTGTTGAATGCCATAGATGCATTCTGTGCCATCAATGCTGTTGGTTTCATGTGTAATTGGCCGGTCTTGTGCAGGACTCCGTATAACCTCCTCAAGTTGTGGCAAGTGCTTCTACCTGGTATGAACACTGATTGGTCTATTTGAATAAGCGAGGATAGGGCCTGTATTAGCCTCATCACCAGTATGTTAACTAGGACTTTTGCCTCTACAATAAGTAGGGAAATGTGTCTATAAGAGTTACATTCTTCAGGAGGTTTGCCCAGTTTATGAATTACTACAATATTGGCTACGCACTGGTTGTCGCCGTGACTCCCATGCTGTCTCAAACATTGCCAGCATTGGCTGGGTCACTGTCACAATCTTGCTTTTAAAGAGTTGGACCACCAGACCATTAGGTCCCACTGCCTCCCCTGACTGCAAAGCATGGAGGGCCCCTGATATCCTTCCACTGTTAAATCTGCCTACAGAGATTCCGCCGCCTCAGTGGAGAGCGTTTGGAGAGTGAAGTCTGCCAGGAATTCTTCACAGTCTGTTCTCGATCAAGTAGTAGTCTGTGTGTATAGGGTAGTACAGTAGGAGGCAAATGCAGTGGTCATGTTGGAATTTGTAGTCTTTAGAGCTCCAGTTGTGTCTTTAATACTAGCCACCCATGACCTATCTCTGTCCCATTTTTCAAGCCTGGCCAGCAGTTTGGATGCCTCAACTCCCACATCCTAGAGGCAACACTGGGTCACCAGGGCATGGGATATTGCTGCATTCTCAGCTTGGAACCTCAGTTCTTGTTCAAGTTTTCATAGTCTGTGTTTGTTTCTGAACCTCCATCCCTTGCATCCTTGGTTTCCAGAGTCATAATGTCCCTCTCTATATCCCTGTACTCTTGCTCGACCTCTGGCTTCCCTCCCCCACCAAAGCTTGGGCTCAACCCCTTATTACGGTCTTGAAAGCTTCCCAGAGTATGAATGATGTGGATACTGAGCCCTGATTCTCCTCAAAGTACTGTTCTGCTGGCGTACACAGTTTTCCCCTCAGGTCCTCATCTTGAAGATGCCAGGGATCTAGTCTCGGACAAAGGCCAATTGATTAGTGTATGGACCCACATGGACCCACAGGGGTAACTCCTACTGGTGAGTGATCTGATATCCTTCTGACATAGTCCTTAGCATCCATGAAGGAGCCCACTTGACCATGCGGGGCAAACAGGTAGTCAAGGAGCAACATGGAGCCATGGTAGGCAGAGAAAAACATATATTGGACTTGGCTGGGATTGTGTTATCTCCAAAGATCCACCATTCCCAAAGCAGACACAAATGTTCGTAGGACCCCCTTATCCTGATAGTCTGGGCTGCCCCGAATCGATCCTGAGCTGGGATCATCACCACATTAATATCCCTGCATTCGTAGTGTGCCTATCAGGAGCTTTAACAAAAGAGACCTCCGCATGCAATCTGGGTGGTATGTACACAGAGCAGAGACTCAGAATAGTGCCCTCCCATGTGCCCGATATGGCCGCATAGCAGTCTTGTGTGTCAGTGTGTACCATGGAGACTATCTACCTTATTGAAGCTTTGATTAGGATTCCCACCCCTCGCACATCTGTGGAGTAGCCTGCATGAATTCGGAGTTTCTATCAAAAGCAGTCTAGTGCTTTGTAGTGATTACCCCTTAGGTGCATCTCCTGGAGCCTAATCAAGTCTGGAGAGTGGTGTTTAGTATACTGTAAGACCAAGGTTCATTTAATCTTATTATCCAGCCCTTTTACATTCCAGGACCAAATGCAAATTTGGTTAGGTTTACCTACCTGTGGCGGTACTATCTGGTTTCGGGACATCAATTAGAGAACTTGTTAATCGTGACCTCCCAGAACCTGCCATTCTTGACCTCTGATGTTGATGAGCATAACCATCAATTTCAAACTCCCCCCCAAAAAACCCGCCCTGCCTCAACGCATAGTAATTTATCTAACTCTGACCTCCCCAACATGCAGAGTGCCTCTCACCCAAACTTTTACATGTAACTGCAGGTGAGGAACGTTCTCTCTACTGCCAATGTATTCAAAATAAAACTGTGTTAATTGTTATCTCCCCTGTCCACTGGGTCTTCATTGCTGCACTCGCTTCTGTATGGCTTTGTCATACCTGCATTTCTCCAATCAGTGCAGTCAGATTGCGAGTGATTCCCAGCCATGGCTCTCGAGGCGTACTTCCCCCTCGCATCCAGTAGGTCTCTCCCCCCGCCCCCTGCTCAAAATCAATAATCAGTATCTCAAGACCGTTTCTAAAGCACGTTGTGACGGACATCCGGTGGCACCGGAAGGGACGTCACCCAGGAAGTAACGTTACCTGCCTGTGCCGACAGTTTTAGAAACACGCGAGGATCGAAGAGGTGGCACGCTTGCTATAGCAGTTGATGGCACTGAAGGAACTTTGTTATCTCAGAATGTGTTTCTTGTGAAAGGGAAGAGAGTGACTTGCTGCCTGGGAATCCTGCCTGCACGCTACTGGAGTAGCATACGAAGATCCCTACCTTGCTCTGGACCCTTGGGCGGATTGTCCGGTGTCTTTGGCGTTTTCGGCCGCAGAGGAGGTGAGAGGCGCGGCGAGCGGGACTGCGAGGACCAGCATTCCTCCAAACATCACCAGCTCGTTCCTCTTCCCGCCCGTGCCGCGCCCCCTCCCAGTGCCACGCCCCCTTGTTACATTTAAGTGCCCCTGGTTGCGCGCATCGCGGGACGCGCGCGGGGCGAAGAGCGGGCAAAGAGCGGGCCGTTTTAGGCCGTTCGAGGCCGGCTGAGACCGGACCGGGCCTCCTCTCTGACGTCGTGCCTCATCCAAGTACCCCTCTTTAGCATTACCCAGCGATCCTGTGTGTTCCTTCTGCCATGTCTACCAGAGCATCCAGGAGCAAGGCTCACCAACAGTGTTCGAGCACTTTGGAAAAATTATTTCCTAAGGCCAGTGTTGTGGCCAACAAAGTCCAAACAGTCCCAGACACCCTCCTTGAGGTGAGCATAGACAATGTGGTAGTAGGCTCCTTGGATTCCCCCCTAACTGATGCTAGTACCCCACTACCCCTCGACGCTACCCACTTGTCACTCTTGGACAGTATTGACCAGACTATTGAGTCAGTCCTACAACATCTCAGGACCCCGTCAAACTCCCAGAGGGATAGTGAGTCTCTGCGCCTATCTGGGGTGGTGGAGCCTTCTCCCAATGTGATCTGTGCGGAAACATCTGAGTCGCTGGATGGGGTCTAAGTTGTAGCCTTAACAGATCCCGCAAGCAGCAGAGGGGAGCATCCTCCGAAAAGGAAAAGGTCAAGGGAGTCAAGAGGGGCAAAAAGGGCCAAAGTGGATACAACCAAGTTATCACTGGATGACAGTACGGATATCTCGGCCTCTTCTGAGGTCATTTCTCCGGGAATGGGGCCCGATCAATCTGGCTTGACAGTAGCCACAGCTCTACCAGTGTGCTCTGGGCCGTTTATTTTTGGGGGGACCCCTCCTAATATTGCAGATACCCTAATCAGTTCATTCACGGACATCCTTAAGAACCTATTGAATCCCTTGTCTGTTAAATTGGACTCCATAGAAGCTAGACTCTTGGCTCTAGAAACCTCACATAATAGAAGTAGCCCTAGTCTGGGATTGGGTTCAAAAGTACAGACGGTTCCCCGGGAATCAGTGGGAAACAGACTTCCTACTGTTGGAATAAGCACCCAGGCCCAGTCTGGATTACAACACAGTAGCACAGTTAGCCCTGCCCCTCTAATGCCCTTCCCACAAATGTCCAGGCCCCCTGTACCCGCTCCAAGAAGATCCAAGCAACACGCTCCACCCCTACCAACGGGTGAGGGGAGTGCTGCCAACGGACAGATTGGTCGGCCCACTAACCCTAACATCAGGCGAAGGGCGATCAATCTGCCCCCTGAGGCAGTGCCATACACAGCAATTATGGTGGGAGTTCCTGAGCTCACTGGCGACACTAGAGAGCCACAGGACTCACTTCGGAATAAGGTAATTAACTGGCTTAACATTAATAGGCCCCTCCCTCCCAATATTAAAGGTGATGTATTGATGGTCAGAAGGATCCCATGGATTGGAGTTACCCCCAAGAACAGGGCAGGGGACTGTATTATAGTCAGCTTTAAAAGTCCATTAGTTGCCCCATACATTTGCAACTGGCTGGTAAGGCCTGACAATTCCAACATCGAACTAGTGTCCCTCTCACACTTTTATCCAAATGTTTGTAATCCAGTTGTGGGGAGGGATCAGTGCTGGACTAGAGTGGGCTTTGCAGTAGATGGTTCACGTTACAGGCCCAAGCATAATACACTTCCCGCTCATGGCAATTTCATCCATCAGAATAGATTCTCTTGCCTGGACCAAGTCGATTGACCACAAATGGGAGACACTTTACAGCATTCAGAAAAATCTGCCCTTGTGGTTCCAGTCAGGGGGGAAGTCACTTCTGCTCACGCAACTGGAAAAAGGATTCAGGTCATTGACAAAGGGGGAGGGACCTCCTTGGGAAGTATCTTGGGTCAAGCAGAAGTATCATCAAGCACACTGATTGCCTCTAATACGCAACCAGTGGAGCTGGCTGTACTATCCATCCCAACCACTAGAAGTGGCCTGTGTGATTCTGACGATCCTACAGTTGCTACCCCGCCCGTTTCAAGTGGGGTAGACTTGCAACCACAAGGCCTAGGGCTGAGAATTCTCTCCTGGAATGTGGCAGGCATCACAAGCAAGGCAGGCACACCGGAGTGGGATCTCCTGGTAAATGGTAGTGATATCCTCCTTTTCCAGGAGACGTGGGCAAGGGAACCACAGACTAGGAGGGGCTTTGACATCTTTGAAATCCCAGCAAAGTGGAATGGGAGGGGGAGACCCTCGGGAGGTCTAGCAATCTGGGTGGCGAGCCACATTGGGTGTCAGGTGGAAAGTATGGTTACACTCTCACAGGACATCCAGTGTGTGATGCTTAGATGGCCCGGCAGAAGAACATGGGCAATTGTCAACGTCTATTCACGTCCAGTTGCTGTGGGCAAAGAATCCCCCACCCTAGATGAATTGTCCTCCTTTTTAGGTCAATTGTCAGGTGATCTCAAACTAGTGGTGGGAGGGGACTTTAACTGCCATTTTGAACCCCTGGAAGGCCTAATGGAGGGTGCTTTCACTGCTGAGGATGACCATTGGGGAGTTCCACCTTCATCCTCACCTCACCCCAAAGCTTGGTCCCCGCTGGCAGTACAACTTACGTCCCTCACCCTGAACTTTTCACTGAGGGCGTGCAATGGACGTACCCCCTCTGACACTCCCTCGCAGTGCACATTTAACAAAAAGGGCCACGAGTCAAGGTTGGACTACATATTAATAGACATTTCCCTGTGGTCTAAAGTCCAAGATTTTAGAGTCCTCCCGAGGACAGACAGTGACCACAATTCTCTGTTATTGGAGATCCAGCACCCAGCCCCTGCAGCAGGGTTGCCAACCACTGACTTTGGAGTTGACCAGGGGGATATTCTCCTCACTACAAATAGGCGTCGGGTGAAATGGGGGAAGCTGATTGATAAAGAAGATGCCATAAACAAGTTATATGGCTTAGCACTCCCATGGTTCCAGGAGGTGGACACTCTCATAAACCAACCAAGACCCTTTGATTTTAATGAGAGACTATCCGGCATTCACCAGGACCTAGTGAGGGTCCTTGCAGAGGTCTTCAATCCGGTGGCACAGTCAAGAAGGAAGAAGACTTGTACCCCATCTTGGTACACTTCTGCCTGCAGGAAAATTAAAACTGAGCTAATCTCCGCTATTAAAGAGGGTAGCGGTAAGGCGAGGGTAGCAGTTCTTAGGAGGGAGTATAAGTCAGCACTGGCCAATGCTAGGGCAGAGTGGGATTGGAACCACTGGCATGATCTGACTGAAGCCCTCAAAACTAAAGACTCTAGAAAATTCTGGGCCCTGGTAAATAACGGAACGGGGGACCTCATACCTGCAGTGGAACCTAACATCGCCCCCTCTGTTTGGGAGGCCCACTTCGGAGCTCTCTATCAAGAAACCACTTTATGGCCCGAAGGGTCGGCGGTGGAGTGCCCCTGCCCCCAGGACATGGCCCTGGAATTTACTTTAGGCGAGGTGGTGATTGCACTGGAGCGCTTAGCGCTGGGGAAGGCACCAGGGCTGGACAAGCTACCCGGGGATCTCTTCAGACACCATCCTGATATCTGGGGTCCGTACCTTCTTATCCTTTTTAACGCTATACTAGGAGGTATGGCGGTCCCTTCCTCTTGGTTAGGGGCTGAAATAGTGCCGATACATAAGAAAGGGTCTCCCCTGAGCCCGGCCAACTATAGGCCAATTAGCCTTATAGATGTCCCCCAAAAGCTATTTGCGCGCCTTATCCTGAACCATCTATTAGACTGGGTAGAGGACAATGACATCATGAGCCCCTTGCAAGCTGGCTTCAGGAAAAACACGTCGACCATGGACCAGATCTTCCGTCTCGTACTCCTCTACTGGAAGACGGTGAGGATCGAGGGGGGTAGATTGTACATGGTCTTCGTGGACCTGAGGTCAGCCTTTGACCTAGTCCCGCGCAGGAAACTATGGGAGGTGTTGGAAAAGCTAGGAGTACCCCCCCAGTTACTTAACATCATAGCCAGGCTGCATCAGAACAACTATGCGCAGGTCAGGTGTGGGAGAGACGGCAATCTTTCGTCCAGGTTCCCTGTCCGTCGGGGGGTGAGGCAGGGTTGTGTCCTGGCACCGACCCTGTTTTGTTTATACATTACCAATGTCATTTCACATCTGGAAAACGTCAAGGACAACGACGCTCCACACCTGGCAGGCAGGAGGGTTCCGGCAATTATGTTTGCCGATGACACCCTCCTGCTTTCCAAATCCCCCATGGGGATTCAGAGGATCCTGGATGGGTTTGGTCTTTTCTGTCGCCAGCACGGTCTGGAGGTGAACACAGAGAAGACTAAGTATATGATTTTTAATCCACCAATTAAAACCAGGCCTAATCCCACCCTGGGTACTGTTAGCCTTGAGAGGGTCTCCACCTTCATATATCTGGGGGTAACATTGGAGGAAAACCTATCTTGGGACCGCCAGATAGTACGATCAAGGGTTAAATTGTCCCAATTGTCGGGCGCAATCCTGAAGGTGGCTAATACTTCCTCTTTCAAGCCCATAAGACCGGCCCTTGAAACTTACAGGACCCAGGCCAAGGCAGCGGCCATGTATGGCAGTGAGTTATGGGGGTACAAAGCTGGTAGGGACCTTCCAATAGTTGAAAATAGTTTTTTAAGGCGCTTATTAGCTCTCCCACAAGCTACGCCACTTCAGCCATTAAGGATGGACATGGGTCTCCCTCCAATTGCAGAGGAGCTTGTGTCAAAGCCAGTGAAGTTCTGGCACAGGCTCTGGTCCACAAATGAACTTCACCACTATAGGGAGGATCTTGCCCATGTCATGAGCTTGAACTGTATGGGCAAAATCCCCTGGCTCACCTTTGTGAAAAATGAACTGTTTGCCATGAATCTCCGTGAGCTATGGGAGGACCCTGCGCGTGGTTGTCAAACGATCTCGCGCAGAGCCCTGTCCCAAATCTACAAAGACAGGTCCCTCGCAAACTTGATGGGTCAAAACAGCGGCACCTTAACCAAACGATTCTTGGAATCCAAAAATTCTTATGTCTTTGAACCTTTTATGGATTTTATTTTCCCCATCCTGGCGAGGAAATTGTTTGTCCAATGGAGGCTTGGCACACTTCCCATCAACTCATTTACCTGCAAGTGGACCAATGGGGGTGGTAAAATATGTCCCTGCTGTAACATTCATGAGGAAGATGACCTCCACATCTTGTTTGTGTGCCCTGCATACCAAAGGCCCAGAAATTATTGGATAGCGCCGCTTTGTAGGAACCTAGGGTTCAGAGAGTATGCACAGGCATACAGAATCATGAAAACCAGCACCTTGGGCCACATTGTGTTTGCTGTCTCCAAATTTCTAATGGCAATGTGGCTGATCAGAAAGAAAAAAGCCCCCTGAATTTTTTTAACGTTATTATAATTTCTTCCTCGCTGGATGAGAGAGCTTTTGTATACTATGTATTTTAAAATGTATTTTAAATGTATGTTATGTCTTGTATGTATCTTTTATGGTCTATATGGCCGAAATAAAGAATTTTTGGATTTGGATTTGGAATAATCAGTATCTTCATTGTCAATCTGAGCCATCCCTGTGTTCTACCGGGTTGATGGGCAGTTCAAATGTTGCGTGTCTGCACTCTCTCCTGCAACGGCATCTTTTTTTTTGTTCTGTTTACATTTCACTTTAATCCAATCCTCTAAAAAGTCTCATGCATATTCTGGAGACATGAAGAGATGTGACTTCCCTTCTGTGAGTACCCTTAGTTTAGCTGGGTACATCATCATATGTTTGGTGTTTTTCTCACAGACGGTCTTACGGTCTTCTTTATAGAGTCAAATGTTCAATGCCGGCACCTGGAGTGTAAAGTTGAGGAAAAATCTGGCTTTTGCATTTTCGTATTTTATGTCTCTGCATGTTCTGGCCACCGGCAGTATAGCATCTTGGTTCTGTCATTAAGAATTTGAGCTATAATCTATATAGAGCTATATAGAGTTCTACAAATTGCCCCTCAGCCCCTTCGGGAACCCCAAACACTCGGATATTATTCCCACGTGCCCTCCCTTCTTGATCTTCTAGCCTCGCCATAATCTCCGCTTGTTGCTTCGTTAGTTTCATAACTAGGTCCTCGAACCACTTTGTTTTGGATTGTAGACCCCCAATATTATTTTCAGCCATAGCTACTTTCTGAAGAAGAAGGTTCACTTCCTCAGTGACTGCATCTAATTTGGGTTCAACCGTACTCTAAGTCTGTGATTGCTTTCATTATATCTGGGAGAGTGGGGTTTTATGATGGAGTCACTCATCCCAGGGGTCCCCATTGCCTGACAGTGGCTCCTAACTCTTCCGAGGACCCCAGGGAGACTGTATACTTGACTGTTTGCTTAGACTGTCTGGGGTGAGGGCCTTTTGTGTGCATCATGATAGGCAGGAACCAGAGATCACATGTGGGATCTAGCGCTTATGGCACCAGAACTCTTTAGGTCCCCTCTGTGGTTGCAATCTATTTACATGATTCAGAGATTGAGTCTCTGCACACCGTCCTGGCCCGGATGGTCCCTTTCTGTGGTGGTAGGGTGTTTGGGTGCCACTGGGCTGGACCAGGGCTCTGTGTTTCCAAAGAGTTAACAGGCTACAGGGGGCTAGCCCGAACCATGCGGTCCCATGCTGCCCGACAGGCATTGGTTAGAGTCTGGGAGGTGGCATATTGGGGCCAAACACAATGTGTGAATCAAGTGACCCCCCCAGGGATCTCAGATCTCACCTAGTCATTGAAATTCACATGTTGCTCTAGTCCTAGGGCCTCGGTGCAGGGTTTCGAAGGCCTCCTTAGGCCCTGTGCTTTGAGAGTTTTAGGACATGTAAGGCCGAATTCAGGCAGCGTTTCTCTTTTCTGCTCGGTGGAGGCACGACCACTACAGTTAGCAGGAGGGGCTCACCCTCTGGATCAATGGTGCACCCTTAATATGAGGGGCTATTGCTCTTTTATCGATCCGTTGGCCTGGGCTTGATTGCATTGTTACGCAAGCTGCACTTGCCTTGGTGCCGCACCGCATGGGGGTCCGCAGGTCCCCCCCGGGTTGCTCAGCAGTACGGTCAGGTGCCTCACCTTGCTGAGCTCAGACAGGAGTTGTGCCTTCCATCTAATTTGTATTTGTCTGTTGGGCTCCACCGCTCTTCACTCAGTTAGCTGGACCTGGTTATTATGATTTACGCTGCCTTTGTATCCGAAGGTCACTGCACTTCCAGAAACGGCTTCGCTGGGGGTCGTCATCACCAGGAGGCTGTTGATATCCGGTGCTCATCAAAACACCCAGTGGATGAATGCCTTGGATATCGCTTCTTGTAGGATGCTCATCTCACCGCCTTCACCCGCTTCTTCTGCTAAGGACGTTCCAATTATCTCGCTCTCGGCGGCGGATCTGAATTGATGGTCTAGGGGGTTCCTTCCTGCAATCTGGGAGCATGGGTGAGTGCAGATGAAGGGGAATTCTGTTGGATTTTGGGGGTTCAGAACACGGTGGTTAGAGTAGCTGACGCAGTGTGCCGTCATTCCTCTCAGCTGTGGGCAACACCCCCTTTTAAAGAATTCTTTGACCTGGTGGAGCTACGCCACTTCCTGATTGGAGTCTCACTGCATTACATGGACACTGCCTGCTCTGCGGCTTCATAGGTAGTACCCCATGCTCGCGCTCCCTGCCCAACTCAGCAGCCAATGGTAGAACACCAGTGACTCTCGACATTGGGGCAGAGATCCTGATAGATAGGCATGCTCTCGAGGTGACAGAAACTAAGGGGACTCATTATGATTGAGGGCAGACTTGGCCTGCCCGCCACCATAGCGGTGTTTGGGATGGCCCACTAGACATGCGGCAGTCCCACCACTGTTATTAGAATGCGCCCGCCATACTGATGGGTGCATCCTGGGCTGTTATCATTGCAGGCGATGATGCTGGATGCAGCACCGTCAGCAATGATAAAGGTGCATGCACCACATTTCCCTGCACCACATTGTAGGCACCATATTAGTGGCCCTGCTCTGTCCGCCAGGCAATCGGTGCAATTGCCTCCGGTGGAAAAACAGCAGATAGACAATAGCAGATGGACTTTCTGTCCGCTGCGGTACCCACCACCATCCCAATTTGGCGGTGAGTAAATCACCATGTGATGGCGGAAAGACCGCCACTGCCGGCTACTTGTGCAGCTTCCACCGGGGGTCTCTTTCCTCCTTTCCCACATGAGGTCCACTGCCCTCCGCAGTCCAACCGTGGAGGACTCCCCCAACCCATTGATACACACACTCCCTCTCACATAATAAACTGAGTAGACTGAGGCCCAGATCTCACCTCACAACTTGGCTGGCGACCTCCCCACCCTCCTGCTACCCCCATGCAGTGGATTATTTGGACTCTCATCCTCTCCCCCTCTGCTAGGACCCATGGCCTCAGCACCATGCTTGCTACTGCCCTGGGAGGGTCACCCAGCGCGTGACACCAGAATGCCTCGCTAGCCTCTTTGAATCTACATGTGTCATGTGTCTTTTCTCTGGTTCCCTTGCCTCTCCTCTTCTACCTCTCCTGCCCCCTTTTCTCCCTTCTCCACCCCATTACTGCATTGTATAGCACTATTTGTTCCATTCTACGCCATATTGTACCTATGTTGTGTAACTTACTTCAATAAAAAATTATGACAAAAAAGGGATTCTGGAGTTACAAATTAGCAAACAATTAACGTGGGTATGATTACCTTATTACATTTTATATGTGTACTTTCCAAATGGGAAGATATAACTGGGTGCAGTTTGGTGTCTCTGGTATCCTAATTTTAAAATCCTAACTTATGGTGAGGTAGGATTTTAAATTACAATTCTGAAAAAGCACTTCTTAGAAATTTGCCATTTTCTTGCCTCCACCTTTTGGAGACTTCAGCCTGTCTCTGTTTGTATTACTGGGTGTAGTTGGCAGTTTGGCTTTGTATATTCTTCCTAGACATCCACACACAATGGGAACTTAGGTGTGACTGAGTGAGTAATCACTGGCAGGTTGGCAGGGAGGAGCTAGGCCCAGACTCACGTAGACCTAAACAAGCTGTGTCTTGTCTCCAAGAGTCCTTACTCCCTGCAGTTAGTCTGGAGGCAGGGCAAGGTATGCAGGGAATCTGTGAGCTTCAATGCTCTAGAAGCTTCTCCCCACACCAAAGGTGCAGCAGTGTGCAAAAGAAGGACCTCAGACTCCACCACCTCAATACACTTCTGTCCCTGTGGAAACTCTGTCAGTAAGAAGCACTGCAGTGCTGCTGAAGGACTGCCACTCTGCTGGAATGCCCTCTGCTAGACCAGAGTGACTCCAAGTGCTAGTTAGCTGGCCTCCTGATCCGAAGCCTCTGGGACATACCAGGCTTCCTACCTCCTTGCATTTGCATCAGGAGTCTGATAACTGTGAGTCTTCCCTGCCAGGTGGTGCTACCCCAGTCCTGGACCCTTCGAATAAGGCCTAAGGTGCATGCCAGTAGAACCAACGCATCTTCTCTGCTGACCGACCTACCCCAGAGCAGAACCAACACATCTCCTGAGTTGAGTGGCGAATCCCTGAGTAGAACCGATGCAGTGGCACTGCTGCCTGGATTGCACCCATCACAGAAACCCGCATTGCCGCAGCAGTCCTCAGAGCTAACTTGCATGTCTTGTCAGCAGCAGCCTCAACCATGACGCCAAACTGACCAGATAGAGGTAGAGATAGAACAAGGAGTTTATTAATTCCACTAAAAATGGTAATTCTGAAGGGAGGAGCTTCGCGTGCAACCAAGATGGCCGCGTGAGCTTAGGGCTCCCGAGACCCTCGCAACCTCCTGCAATTATCCTGTTTTATATCCTGCTCCTTATTGCTGTTTTTGTGAAGACGAACCACGCGTGAGGAGAAATCTGCAATCTGATTCTAAATCGGACCTCGGGATCCGTAGTTATGGCGCCTTGAAGATTGCGGTCTACCCCTCCATGATACCCGGCTGTGGAGTTGTCATGCTGCCCGACCTGTAATTGAACAACAGCGGCTTACGAGAGGCGGGTGCGACCGGTCTGATTGGTTTCACTTTCGGTTTTGATTCCAAAGAGACCAGTAACTGTGGAAGGGATTTCCCCTGAGTTCGCAGATAACGACTGGGTCACCCGCGAAGGTACCGCTTGTTCTCACCGGATACTGAAATATTTTGTTCCATACACACAAGCCTGGATTGCTATTGCCTGACGAGACCAGGGATTGCCACTCTCCTGTCTGGCTCCACGGAGCCACGGCGACCCGTCTCCATCAATGGCGGGGAAGACTGAAGGAGATAAGGTGAAGGCTAAGACTACTCGTCGAGGTGGCTCCATGCAATCTAATAATATGGACCGCTATACCCAGGTGAAGGGTTCTCCCGGGGGAGCCGGCACGAAGGAACAATCTACATCGTCAACCGAGCCAATCCTAAAAGACGTCATGGCCGCTATAGATGGCGTCAATTCCACATTGGGACACCAAATTGAGGCCCTTGCACATAAACTCGATACCGTTGCGATTGATGTGAATTTGATCCGTGCGGACTTGGGCAAAACGAATGAAAAAGTCAAATCTTTGGACATTAAGACCTCCAGTTTAACAAGTGATGTCACTGCACTGCAGACAGACGTCGATCGCTTGAAAACCAGCAGCGATCTCATTATACGCCGCCTCGAAGATTATGAAGGCAGGGCTCGCCAAAATAACGTGCGCATTATAGGGGTTCCAGAAAAAGCGGAGGACCCGGCTGTGGATCTTTTTGTGGAGGACTTAATCATTCGCCACCTTGCTCCCAAAGGACTGAGTAAATTCTTTACTATTGCACGTGCCCACAGAGTCCCGGGTGGCTGTCCGAAACAGGGAGCTCCTCCACGTCCTATAATAGCCAGAATCCTCAACTTTCGAGACAGGGACGCTGTGCTGCAGGCTTCACGAACTAATGGCCCTATGCAGTTTGAAAATACTACAGTCAGCTTTTATCCAGATTTCACTCAATCAGTCCAGAGACAAAGACTTGGCTTTATGGGTGTAAAACGACGATTGCGAGACATGGGTCTCAAGTACGCCATGTTGTTTCCGGCCAAGTTAAGAATCGAGTATGCGAGGAGGAGCTTGCGCGCACCCAAGATTGTCGCGTGAGCTCAGAGCTCCCGGACCTTCGCCACCTCCATCGACTATCCTGTATCTAATCCTGATTTGGAGGACGGGCTTCTGTGGTCGTGAACCTGCTGATCACTTATCCGTTGGCGGATTTCGCTTTGGTCTCCGGGAACCTAAGATATGGCTTTTTGAATATTTGCGGCCTGCTCCATGGCAGTGCCCCAGGCTTGCCTACTCTGCCAGCCGGGTAGTAATTGAATAACAACGGCCTGCGTTAACCTCCCTTGCCCGGTCTTCTACTTTCGGTTTCGATTTTGACGATCCTACGTCATTGACCTTGCCTTGGACTGTCATGAACCTGTATGAGCCCTCTACTGGGAGCTCTTATGTTATTTCGGGCGCTATTCGCCTTAAAAACCCGCCCCTTTCCCGTGCACCAGCACTCCAAAAGTATGTAAGATAAGGGTGTGTGTTTTGTTGTAAATACGATATGTTTTCTTTCTGACTTGTGACACTGTGTGCTTATCAAGACATGGTACCTTTGTTAATTGTTTATTACGCTTCTCCTGATGTTTCCCAATGGGTTTAGTAATGCCCTTTAACTAACTTGCTCTTGGTTTGAATCATGCAGCTTGCTTCAGAGCTGAAGCAACAAAGATGTTCTCTCGCGTGCGCCCTCACCTCTGCCGGTCGAGCGCACGCATACGTAAGGTGCGGCTGGGTGCGGTCAGGTATTTAAACCGCACCCAGCCTTCTGGAAGGCGCTTTGCCTTCCGCCAGCTCTCGAGGAAGGTCGTGCTAAGCTCCCGTTCTAATGAAGACAGCCTCTACCTGATTTACGATCCCAAGGACTTCTGGCTTCAATCTTCGGCATCTTCAAGAGAATAAAGGCCTGGCATCTTCTTCTCAGCATCGGAACCTGCAAAGATAAAAAAGATAAGTTTAATTACTTTCTAGTTTAAGGCGCCCTTCGCAAGAAAGGTTACCGGAACAATTTTTGGAACTATTTATTTAAGAAGAATTCGACAAGACTTTGGAATCAAACTTGAGATTCGTTTTGTTATTTGAGAAAGAAGAGTTTGTAAAGAAGGGTCAAAAGGTGATCTCTGCAAATTTGGAAAAACGTAATTTCTGAATATTGTACTTGTTTATTCTTGCAATGTATAACCTTTATTTTAGACTGAAGAACACAGGAATTTAAGAACGCTGAACATTATTTGAGTAAGTGAAGAAGGTAGAAAGGCCTATTGTTTCTTGAGGTTAAAAAGGGGGGGGGTATTTACAACAAGAGAAAGAATAGGAAAAGGTTTTTAACTATTCTTTTGTGTTATTACAGTAATCCCTTCAAAGGCTCGAATTCACAACCAGACAACACGGCAGAGCATCTATATTCACCTGACAAGTCTGACCAACAAGACAAGAAAGACATACTGGATAAAAGGAGAGTTGTTAGTAAAGAAGTTAAGTTGTGATTTCAAATTAGAATAGAACTGGAAGTAAATTGGTGATTCTTGTTGTTTCGCAGGTCGACAGCAAGAACTCCTACGTCCAGTACCGGCCCTCCTCCCCTTAGTCTAGCTCATATCTTGTAGTGTTAAATTCTTCCTCCAGGAAGGAGTTAGTCTCTAGGGAGGTTGGTCCCTTGCGTCCCTGCGAATTCACAGCGCGTCCCATATCAAGACAAGGTAAGGGACGACGTAACCATTGCTCTGACAGAAGGCAAAGCCCAAGTAGAATAATTTACCTGAACGCAATGGACCAAGTTTCCCTTCAAGATTTAGCAGCCATTCTAAATGAGTTAAAACAGGAAAATGAAGCCTTGCGTAGAGATATGGCATCTCTCCAACATTCTGTCCAACAACAGCAAAAGCCAATTTTAAAACCAGCCACTTTCCAGGGAGGAGCCTCTTCTTCTGAAGCTCAAACTCAGATTCAAGTAATCACACCAGTTCCTACGCCCTTAGCACAACCTGAGAGGTTTTATGGAGACCCTAACAAATTTACCATCTTTCTCAATCAGTGCCATTTACATTTTTTAGCCAAAACCACAGCTTTCCCGGATGATTCCTCCAAAGTAGCTTTTATGTTATCCTATTTAGGAGGAGATGCAGCCTTATGGTCTGTACCCTTGGTAGAAAGAGATGATCAGGTATTATATAACTTCAGGGCTTTCGAACGATCTTTAAGGAAGATATTTGCAAAACATGTCTTTGTTCAATCAGCTGACAGTGAGCTCTTAAATTTAAAACAGGGATCATCAGATTTACTACACTATATCTCTGTGTTCAATCGCTTGGTTCTGGAAGCTGATTGGCCACATGAAAAGAGGGTGTCCTTATTTTATCGTGGTTTAAAGGACGAGCTTAAGGACATGGTAACTCAGGTCCTAGAACCCCCAGAAGAAATCAGTGAATTCATAGATCTAGTAGTGAAATTAAATCATAGGCTTTCTGAAAGAAAAGGAGAAAGAGGAAGATTGGACCATAAAGTAATGTTTCAAAAAGAAAGTGTCCAAGTTTCTCGTGATTCAACCCAAAAATTAGATTCTGTAGAACCCATGCAAATAGGGTCAATTCGAGGACCTTTAACAAAAGAGGAAAAAGAAAAAAGACGGAAACTAAACCAATGTCTTTATTGCGGTAAGACTGGGCATTTCGTGAAAGAATGTCCTACTAGACCTAATAAGGGGAAGCCTAAGTCCTCTGATGTAGCCTTAACATCAGAAGGTTCGGAAAACTAGAATGCTCGATAAAGGGAGAGGTCAGTTTATCGAGTGTGTGTTCCAGTTCAGCCTCAAATGTCCCACCCAAGGGGTGTCGACACCTTTGTATAATTATAGAATTAAAAAGTTTAGCTAATCCAATGAGTCCTAAGAAAGTAGAAGCTATCATCGATTCTGGAGCTACGGGAAATTTCATTGACACTCAATTTCTGAAACATCTAGGGTTCAATTCAGTTCTAAAAATACATACAGAAACTGCAAGAGCAGTAGATGGTAAGGAATTGACTTCTGGACCTATAAATAAGCAAACTGAGCTCTTACTCATGGACTGTTCCCCTATACATAGAGAAAAAATCATTTTTGATGTGATTGACGCTCCTCAATTTAAACTAATTTTGGGACTTCCTTGGCTAGTATTACACAACCCTAATATTGACTGGCAGACAAGAACTTTAACTTTCAAATCTCACCATTGTTTGAGTCAATGTTTTTTGGTAGACAGGCCAGAGGACACTATTCAAGGTTTTGATTTTACCGCAGAATCTTCTACTATCCTGCTCCTTGAGGGAGTACCTACAGAATATTCTGACTTACTGGATGTGTTTGATAAAAAGAAGGCTAACACTCTTCCCCCCCATAGGGATTTTGATTGTAGGATTGATCTGGTGCCTGGAGCAACCTTACCTTGCAGCAGAATCTATGCCCTGACTGAGAAAGAGAACGAGCATTTGCGAGAATATCTAGACGAGTATCTCGCTAATGGCTTCATTAGGCACTCTAAATCTCCAGTTTCATCTTCTCTTTTTTTTATTCCGAAACGTGGAGGGGAACTAAGAACGTGCATAGATTATAGAGCCTTAAACAATGTCACAATTAAGAACAGGTACCCCTTGCCTTTAATTCCAACTCTTCTAGATCAAGTAAAGAATGCAACCATTTATACAAAATTGGATTTGCGCGGAGCCTACCATCTTGTCAGAGTCAGAAAAGGCGATGAGTGGAAAACTGCATTTCGTACCAAATTTGGCCTTTACGAATATCAAGTCATGCCTTTCGGACTCTGCAACGCTCCTGCAGCTTTCCAATTTTTTATAAATGAGGTATTGCATGAGTTTATTGATGTTTGCTGTGTGGTCTATATTGACGACATCTTGATTTATTCTCACTCTGAAGACGAACATGTACAACAAGTTCGCGCCATTCTTAAAAAACTGCTTTCAAACTCACTATACGTGAAATTGGAAAAGAGTCTTTTTCATGTATCCAAAGTAGACTTTTTGGGATACATCATTAGTCCCTCTGGCATTGAAATGGACCCTAAGAAAGTGGAAGCTGTGACTTCATGGCCTCGGCCCTCATCTGTAAAACAAATACAAAGTTTCCTAGGATTCGCAAATTTTTATCGTAGATTCATTCAGAACTTCTCGCAGACTATAACTCCCATAACCAAACTACTGCGAAAAGGGGTAAAATTTGATTGGACAGAATCCGCCGATCAGGCCTTTCATGATTTAAAAGAAAAGTTTACGTCTGCTCCCATTTTGAGACATCCAGATCCAAAACTCCCATTCATAGTCGAGGCGGATGCTTCTCAGTTCGCTTTAGGAGGGATTCTGTCGCAACGACATATTGAAACAGGTCAAATGCATCCCATTGCCTATTATTCTAGGAAAATGTCTCCTGCAGAACTAAATTACGCAATAGCTGATAAGGAATTATTAGCCATAAAAGCAGTTTTCGAGGAATGGCGCCTCTACTTGTTAGGGGCTCGTCACCCCATCACAATTTATACAGATCATAGAAACCTGCAAGCTTTACAAAAAGTGAAAGCTTTATCAGCTAGACAGTTAAGATGGTCTCTGTTCTTCAATGTCTATACTTTTGTGATAACTTACCGTCCTGGAAAGGAAAATTTAAAAGCTGATTCAATGTCTCGCTTAGGAGAAAGTAGTGTTGAACAAGAAACTGTTGTTCATCCTGTGTTACCCACTACTTGTTTTCAAGCTTGCTTATCTGTCAAAAGTATTACTGATGAGATACTGATTGAGCAAAAGAAAAAAAGTTTTGAAGATTGGAAAAAAAAGTACCCATATCTTCAAGAGAAAGACAAACTACTTTATGTACATGACCTTGTCATGGTTCCTACAAAAGCCCTTCAAGAGTCAATTATCCACCTTCTTCATGATACCCCTCTCTCTGCTCATCCGGGAATTGCCAAAACTTACGAACTAATCAAGAGACTATTTTGGTGGCCTACTATGTTCAAAGATGTTCAATTATATGTAACCACATGTAGTATTTGTATCCAAAATAAGTCCTCTCATCAGCCTCCCAGTGGTTTGTTAACACCTCTTCCTATACCACCTCAACCTTGGCATTCTATCTCGTTAGACTTTATTGTTGAACTTCCTTCAACTCAAAGAGGGGACACCACAATTCTCACGGTAGGGGATCAGTTTTCACGTATGGCACATTTCATTCCACTAAAAAGACTTCCGACAACTATGGAATTAGCAGCTAAAATATTGATCTCACATGTCATTCGTTTACATGGAATTCCATCTGTAGTAATTTCTGACAGGGGGTCTCAATTTATATCTCATGTTTGGAAGAATTTAAGTTCTCTTCTCCAAATGGAAATTCGTTTGTCATCCAGTTACCACCCCCAAACTGATGGGTTAACTGAACGCACAAATCAAACCATCGAACAATATCTGCGATGCATGTTGACCTCTGTTTCTGGAAATTGGTCGGATCTCTTAAGCACTTTAGAATTTGCATACAATAATGCAGAGCATGCTTCCACAAACATGTCTCCTTTTTTTTGTAATTATGGCTTCCACCCTAAAAGCTTTCCAGAAAACATAGGGATCCAAAATACAGTTCCAGCGATCCATGAATACATTTCTGATCTGTCTACTATTCATGAGGAAGCTAAGTACAATCTGGCTAAAGCAAAAGAATCCCAAAAAAGAACTGCTGATAAAAACAGAAGGGAACAACCCCAATACAGTCCTGGAGACAAGGTGTGGTTAAGCACAAAAAATTTGGCGATAAAAGGATCTAAGAAATGTAATCCCAGGTTTATAGGTCCATTTCCCATTGAAAAGATAATCAACCCAGTCTGTGTAAAGTTACTTCTTCCCCAGAAATATCGGATTCATCCAGTATTTCATGTGTCCTTGATTAAACCTTTTGATCCTCAGACTCGGATGATTCGTCCTCCTTCATCGGTTCTAATTGATGGTCATTCGGAATTCGAAGTCAAAAAGATTCTAGATTCCAAGAGAATTCGAGGCAAACTCTTCTATTTGGTAGATTGGAAGGGGTATGGCCCTGAAGAAAGATCGTGGGAACCTATCGCTCATTTGCAAAATGCTCCTAGAGTTCTGAGGTCTTTTCATTTACAGAACCCTTCCAAACCAAAGCCTATTGCAACCGTTTTAGGGGGGATCTTGAGGAGGGAGTACTGTCATGAACCTGTATGAGCCCTCTACTGGGAGCTCTTATGTTATTTCGGGCGCTATTCGCCTTAAAAACCCGCCCCTTTCCCGTGCACCAGCACTCCAAAAGTATGTAAGATAAGGGTGTGTGTTTTGTTGTAAATACGATATGTTTTCTTTCTGACTTGTGACACTGTGTGCTTATCAAGACATGGTACCTTTGTTAATTGTTTATTACGCTTCTCCTGATGTTTCCCAATGGGTTTAGTAATGCCCTTTAACTAACTTGCTCTTGGTTTGAATCATGCTGCTTGCTTCAGAGCTGAAGCAACAAAGATGTTCTCTCGCGTGCGCCCTCACCTCTGCCGGTCGAGCGCACGCATACGTAAGGTGCGGCTGGGTGCGGTCAGGTATTTAAACCGAACCCAGCCTTCTGGAAGGCGCTTTGCCTTCCGCCAGCTCTCGAGGAAGGTCGTGCTAAGCTCCCGTTCTAATGAAGACAGCCTCTACCTGATTTACGATCCCAAGGACTTCTGGCTTCAATCTTCGGCATCTTCAAGAGAATAAAGGCCTGGCATCTTCTTCTCAGCATCGGAACCTGCAAAGATAAAAAAGATAAAAAAGATAAGTTTAATTACTTTCTAGTTGAAGGCGCCCTTCGCAAGAAAGGTTACCGGAACAATTTTTGGAACTATTTATTTAAGAAGAATTCGACAAGACTTTGGAATCGAACTTGAGATTCGTTTTGTTATTTGAGAAAGAAGAGTTTGTAAAGAAGGGTCAAGAGGTGATCTCTGCAAATTTGGAAAGACGTAATTTCTGAATATTGTACTTGTTTATTCTTGCAATGTATAACCTTTATTTTAGACTGAAGAACACAGGAATTTAAGAACGCTGAACATTATTTGAGTAAGTGAAGAAGGTAGAAAGGCCTATTGTTTCTTGAGGTTAAAAAGGGGGGGGGGTATTTACAACAAGAGAAAGAATAGGAAAATGTTTTTAACTATTCTTTTGTGTTATTACAGTAATCCCTTCAAAGGCTCGAATTCACAACCAGACAACACGACAGAGCATCTATATTCACCTGACAAGTCTGACCAACAAGACAAGAAAGACATACTGGATGAAAGACTGACACCAGCTGTTCGCAGGTAGGCGCGAACGTTAGAACTTTAAAAGGAGAGTTGTTAGTAAAGAAGTTAAGTTGTGATTTCAAATTAGAATAGAACTGGAAGTAAATTGGTGATTCTTGTTGTTTCTTCCTCCAGGAAGGAGTTAGTCTCTAGGGAGGTTGGTCCCTTGCGTCCCTGCGAATTCACAGCGCGTCCCATATCAAGACAAGGTAAGGGACGACGTAACCATTGCTCTGACATGGACGCCCTGGTTGCTTGCTTCACTTGTTTATTCGCAACATCGCTTGGAGATCCGGACTTTCTTGCTCTTTGCCTAGTGACTGGTCCTCACTTTATTCTTTGAGTTTCTACGGGCACATCGAGTGTAGCCATTTTCACTAGGTCTCAGAATACCCTCCGGGGCACACGACCTAAGATGGCCACCAAGCCTGAAGCGGAGAGGCGCAAGACCAGACCGGCAGCTCGAGGAGGTTATGTCCAATCCAACGTCATGGACCGATATACCCTCACTAAGAGCTCTCCGAGCGGAATGGCTAAACCCCCGGCCGGCATTGAGGACGAATCCCTGCTGGGTGATGACCCGTCGTTGAAAGACGTCATGTGCGCCATTGCTGGGATGAAGGCCGCAATGGGACAACAGTATGAGGCCCTAACCCACAAGCTGGACACTGTTGCCATAGATGTCAATCTAATCAGGGCGGATCTTGCAAAAACCAACGAAAAGGTCAAGTCTCTCGACCTGAAGACTACTAGTCTCATTACCGACGTCTCTGACCTACAGACGGAGGTCGGTAATCTGAGATCCGCCCGTGACTATCTCTCCCGTCGCTTGGACGATTTTGAGGGCCGAGCACGACGGAACAACGTCCGACTGGTCGGTGTCCCGGAGAAGATGGAATCGTCAGCTGTGGACCTACTGGTGGAGGACCTTGTCCTAAATCATTTGGCACCCAAGGGCCTGAGCAAGTTCTTTGCAGTAGAACGGGCCCACCGTGTCCCTGGTGGCCTGCCCAAGCTGGGTGCCTCTCCGCGCCCCATCATTGTGCGGATTTTCAACTTTCGTGACAGGGATGTGATACTGCAGGCTTCCCGCACATCAGGCCCCACGGAATATGAGAACGCGTCGGTCAGCTTTTATCCGGACTTCACCCAACAAGTCCAGAAGCAGCGGCTAGGATTTCAAGGAGTGAAGAAGAGACTGAGAGACAGGGACATGAAATATGCCATGCTTTTCCCGGCTCGATTGCGTATCGTCCACAATGATAGAACATTTTTCTTTGACCATCCTGAAGCGGCTAATGACTGGTTGGACTCGCTGCCTACGAGCCGAGGGCGGTTTGAACAATCGGAACCTTCCGGTGGAGCGGAGGGCGGCCTGACGGAGCAGGAATAGGGAGCGACATCGGCTCCCGGACCAACGTTTTGACTTTCGCCAGTGGTTCGATGCTATACTGATAATGATTGCTACTCCATTGTCTTACTGGGGTGTGGGTGAGGGGCGGGTGAGACTTCCTCCTCTGGGGTTCTTTTCGTAGATTAGTTGTATGTTAGGGCGACAGGCACGCTGCGAGTTGGGGTGGCTTTTGAGTCTAACGCCGGGGTGCGGGGTGGGGGGTATGATGTTGTTTTGGGGGGTTGGGAAGTTCAGGGATGTGTTTCTTTGTTTTTTTCAAGGCATAATGCTGATGATCTTCTGTGTTGTGGTGTCGCGGCTGGCGTGGGGGGAGGCTTGGGGTGGACTCTGGGATGGGGGTAGGGGACTACGGATACTGTGTTGGAACGTAAATGGTCTGGGAGACAGAATTAAACGGGGAGTGGTCTTGCAGTTACTGAGACGCTTGTCCCCTGATGTGGTTTTGCTTCAGGAGACGCACTTGCTGGGTAATACGTGCCACGCCATGAATAGGCGTGGCTATCGTCTCATTGCACACTCAGGTTTCACTTCTGGCTCCAGAGGGGTGGGCATTCTAATCCGGACCTCCCTCCCCCTCGCTGTTGACGACATTATACTTGATGATAGAGGGCGGTACGCCGCCATTGTGGGGCGTTGTGAGGGTAGGGTGGTTACACTATTTTCTGTTTACATACCCCCAGGTCTTCAAACTACGACCTATGCGGATTTGGGAAGAGTGATTCTGGGAGTCCCCGAGGGTTTGCTTGTGGTCGGGGGAGACTTTAACTCAGTAGTATCTGGGATGTGTGATCGTTACCCTCCCCGAGTTCTCGCTAAGTTCCAATCCTGGCTTGGGGACTTCATGGGGGTGCTGGGGCTGACTGATTGTTGGCGATTACATCATCCTGGGCAACAACAGTATACCTTCCACTCTGGTGCCCACGGCAGCCTTTCGAGATTGGATTATGTTTTGATGCCCTCCTCCCAGACTTCCCGTATAGAGGAGGTGAAACATCTTGCCAGGGGTATTTCGGATCATTCCCCACTGTGGTTGGTTGTGAATGCACATGGGGGATCGAAGGGTCGAGTGGCCCCGATCAACCCATGGTACCTCCGTGATCCTAAGATTAGAGCGGAACTACTTAAGACAATTGATCACTACTTTGCCGAAAATGTGGGGTCAGTATCCTCTTCTGTCCCCTTGTGGGAGGCGTACAAAACTGTAATTCGGGGGCAGGCCCTCTCGTCGATTGGCACTGTTAAGAGATGTAGACGAGAGGAGGTCGTTCGTCTTGAGACTGAAATTACCGTTCTTGAGGGAGAGTTTGATGCTGGAGTCTCCCCTGAGAGGCTTCATCTGTTGGACCTAAAACAACATGAGTACAGAGCTCTGGTGACTGATGCAGCGAAGGAGATGAGTCGTGAACAGCAGGGACGTCTGTATGATGTGGGAGATAAGGCTGGGAAGTTGCTTGCTTGGTTGGATAGGAGAGAATGCGCGAGTCGAGTGGTTCCTGTTATAGTTGACGCGAATGGTGAAAGTATCACGGACCCTGCTGGGATTGTTGAGAGGTTCGCCGATTATTTTCGGGTAGTGTACTCCCCTGTGTCCGATAGACCGGAGCAGGACTCCCACATGCTTTTACGCGATATCTCGCTACCATGTTTGTCTGAATCTGAGCGGGACCTGCTGGAGGCTCCGCCTACGGCGGATTAAGTTGCGACCGCTATCCGTTCGATTCGCTCCGGGAAGGCCTCGGGCCCTAATGGACTCCCTATAGAACTCTACAAGCTTCGTCCGGATGTACTGGCACCATATATGCGATCTATGTTTCTGGAATCACTGGCGGAAGGGTTTCTTCCTCCTGACCAGACATTGGCTTCCATAGTGGTTATACATAAAGAGGGTAAGCCACGTGATCGCTGCGAATCGTACAGGCCTATTCCCTAATAAAGGCTGAACCCAAGATCCTGGCCAAAGTTCTTGCTAATCGTCTGGTGGCTGTTATAGGCGATCTGGTTCATCCGGACCAGTCCGGATTTATACCACATCGCAATACGGCACTTAATCTTCGGCGCTTGCATGGAGTCCTCGCGCGAGCCGGGACATTGAGAGAGTCGGCCATCTTGGCGTCTTTGGACGCCACCATGGCGTTTGACACGATTGAATGGCCCTATCTTTGGGCGGTCCTCTCCAAATTCGGGTTTGGGCCCACCTTTATCCGTTGGGTTCGATTGCTTTATGCTGATCCCTTAGCCCAGGTAGTGGTGAATGGACGTGTCTCAGCCTCCTTTGTTCTCGGTAGAGGTACGCGCCAGGGCTGTCCTCTGTCCCCACTCTTGTTTGCCCTTGCTTTAGAGCCACTGGCGGCTTGGCTGCGATGGGAACCATCCATGAAGGGTATTCGATGGTCTCCGGACTTTGAAGACCGTGTATCTCTGTATGCGGATGATATCCTTTTGTACCTCACATCGCCCCGACAGTCGTTAATCGTCCTTTTTGACGTTTTGACTTCTTTCCGTAAAAATTCCGGCTTAGTTATAAATTGGTCTAAATCTTGCGTTTATGTTCTCTCCGGTGATACTCCCCTCCTGCCCCGTGATTGTCCTATTCCGGTGGTACTAGATGGTTTCAAATATCTGGGAATCTTTGTCACCCTGGACCCCACACTTCGGTATGAGCGCAATCTGCTGCCCCCTCTCAGACGCCTTCGGGCGGATGTCGGGACTTGGAGCAAGCTCCCCCTTTCTCCCTTGGGACGAGCTGCGTTGTTTAAGATGATGTCGCTCCCCCGATTCCTTTATGCGCTTCAAAACACGCTTGATGTAGTGCCAGCGGAATATTTTCGTGAGATTGAGAGTCTACAGCGGCAATTGTTATGGGGGGGCCGTCCTCGCATCGCCCTCTCGAAGCTTACACTCCCTTGGTACGATGGCGGCATCGCTCTCCCGGACATTCGTCGCTATTACTGGGCCTCTCAATTGGGGGCCATCAACCATGGCACCTAAACTCCCCCACTAAACCCGGCTTTTGCGATGGACAGATGGTTGCTACCCGGTGGGGACTACAATAGGGCTCTATATGCGAAATCAGCTGGCGACACTCTTACGGGCCCTACCAAAACAGCAGTGCAGGTGTGGCGTAGAGCTACGGCGGCCACGGGATGGGCCGATAGGCCGACCCGGGCTACCCCACTATATGCTTCGGATAAACTGGGCTCCCTTTGGCAATCGAAGGGATTTGATCGGTGGGACATGATCGGGATCAGTAGGGTAGATGACGTATGGATCAAGGGCAGGGTCAAGACGTTTGAGGAATTGAAAGTTGAGTATGGGCTGAATGATAAGGAATTCTTCAGATATGCGCAAGTCCGACATGCGGTCTTGTCTGTTTTTCCACTAGGCTTGGACGTGCCGGAGGCATCCCTGCTCGAGGATCGGATTCTGGATGGTCACGTTCCTGATAGCACGATCTCGCTAATTTATAAAAAGTTGATCAATACCAGGACTGATCTACTAGATAGTCTTCGAGGGTTGTGGACCGGAGATGGTCTGGAACTCGATGATGAGGACTGGCAGTCCGCTATTTCTTCCCCGAGGGAAGTGGCTATCCCGGCACGTCTTCGGTTCGTCCAACTGAAAATTCTGCATAGTGTGTATGTGACTGGCCCACGTCTGGTTCGTATGGGATTTTCGATGGATGGATTGTGCAGGCGCGGATGCGGTATGGTGGCTACGTTCCTTCATATTATCTGGGAATGCCCTGCTGTGATACGTTATTGGAACCGCGTGCATGAAGTAACGAGTGAGGTCACGGGAATGCGATTAATGCCTGAAGCGCAAAGATGCTTGTTGAATGTCTGGGAGCCGAATGACTACAATCGAGCGCAGCTCCGCTGGGCGACCTTGGGCAATATGGTGGCCAAGCGTGATATTGCCCAACTGTGGGGCGCTCAGAAGCCTCCGACACTTCTGGGATGGACACAAAACATGGATTGGTGCATGTTTTGAGAAAAAACTGTGTATGTTTCCCGTGGCAAACCAGGCAAGTGGGGGAAAGTGTGGACCCAATGGAACGCATACCGTGGAGATATATGTACTCCCCCAATGTCGGAATTTGATGCTGATTTGTCTTCCCCCCAACCTGACGTTTCCTCCGCAGGAACATAGTTGTTTTGTATGTATTTTGGTCTCCTTTCCCCCCCCCTATCCCCCCCCAATTATTGATTACACTGCTGCTTGATTCCTTTATGTACCCCCCCACAGACCACGAGCTGACACGTTTTAATGTACTGCCATGTTTTGTATTGTTCTTTTGTTTTCTTGTTTTAAAATCAATAAAAAGTTTTCACAAAAAAAAAAGAATCGAGTATGCGGAGCGGACCTATTTTTTCGATCGTCCAGAAGTTGTTGCTGATTGGCTTGATACTCTACCGAATCAGCCTTCTCCGGAGAGCCAGCCTGGTGAAGCGGAGGGAGGACAAGCAGAACAGGAATAAGTGCCGGCGGACGGAGTCCTGAGTCCTGAGGTCTTGTGCTGACCTCGAACTGTGGTTCGATGACTTCGACAATTGACCTGATTATTATATTAGAGGGTCCTTTTCCTCCTCTGTGTTTCTTCTTGTAGCTTAGTTTGATGGGGGGCGACAGGCACACTGCAGGTTTGGGTGGTTTTCTGGTTTTACGCAGGGGTGCGGGGTGGGGGGTATTGTAACGGGTTGTTTCTGTGGGGGTTGGGGTTTTTTTTTGTTGGGTATAGTGTGTTTTTTATGCAAGGCAACTTATTTCTATCCTTTTTGAATGAAGTGCTGTATTCTACCAGGGGTTGGATCTTCCTTTCTTTCCGGAATGGGGGGTAGGGAGTTGAAATTGATGAGTTGGAATGTGAATGGTTTGGGAGATCTGATAAAACGTAGTGTTGTGTTGCAGCTGTTGAAACGTCTTTCCCCAGATGTAGTTCTCCTTCAGGAGACACACCTGATTGGTAACACTTGCCGAGCTATGAACAGGAGGGGCTACCGTCTGATTGCGCATGCTGGGTTTTACTCTGGATCTAGGGGTGTTGGTATCCTGCTTAAGACTTCTCTCCCGCTTGAAGTTGACGCCACAGTACTCGATGACAGAGGGCGATATGTTGCCATCACGGGTAGGTGGGAGGGCCGGACCATTTCCCTGGTCTCGGTATATGTTCCGCCTGGCCTTCAGTCATCCACTTTTGCAGACCTGGGGCCGATCCTTCTGTCCCTTCCCGAGGGATCACTGATTATCGGTGGTGATTTAAATGCGGTTGTCTCCGGTCTTCTAGATCGACACCCTCCCAGGGACCTTGGGAATGCGCATAATTGGTTGTCTGATTTCCTGGACACCCTGGGTCTGATCCACTGCTGGAGATTGTTACACCCTACCCAGCACCAATATACCTTTCTTTCTGGTGCTCACGGTAGCCTCTCCAGGATTGAATATTTCA